>NC_137004.1:36029503-36354503 GCF_032717465.1 Coenobita brevimanus
ACACACACACACACACACACCACTGCCTCTGGGATTACGACCATTCACAGCAAAAGAGTTCCAAAACATTGCCCCATTTTCTGTAATTTACTTTCATGTGCTTCTTCTGTGTGTTAAAGTTGGCCTGGAAGCTTCACCTTTATATGCCACGTGCTTCTTGTTTTACTGTAGTTGTTATTGCTTTTGTAATTTACGTTTTGTAGGTTTGTAGATAAATTTTGGTGGAATAATTTCATGGTGGAAGATTTGTTAAGGTTTGCTGGATAGATACATAGGGAGGTAGGTAGATGGACAGAGGATTGCAAGATATGGATAATGTTCAGTGAATGTATGGAAGGATGCTTGTATAGAAAGATGGATTTGTAGGAAGTTGTAAAGATAGATAGCTGTCTGAATAGAGAGATAGATTGATAAATAGATTAGAGAGAAGGTTGGATGGTAATAATAGATAATAAATAGATTAGGGGGATTCGTGAATGAATAGATAGACGGATAAATAAAATAAGTCAGTGGGTGGATGAATGAAGGAAAGGTTATATTGGTCGATAAACAGGAAGATGCCATGTGTTGCTAGAGCATTCATTTTCCCTCCAGTGAGCTGAAGTTATTTATCTCCTTAATTCTTTCCTAAACCCTGGTACCTCCAATGGTCAGGCACGAAACAGTATTGTTGTTGCAGTTCACCTTAGGAGACACGTTTAAGTTGGAGGAATCAGATGAAGCCCATAGTAATCCTTTTCCTAGGTGAATTTGTTGTGGTTGCACGAATAAAAAAAAATAATAGGTCATCTGACTCAAGGGGTAAAGGAAGTCGCTACACCTTAAAATTAAATCCCCTTCCACCATAATGCATGCAAGAAAGGCGAGATATATTAAGCTGCAAGCGAGGAGTCTGTACCATTTTCACACTGCATCCCTACTCGGGTTTAAACAAGGATGGCGCACTCGAAAAAACCAGAGCATGGAGTGCCACATCTTTTTTGTGAAAATATATTTATATTATATTTCCAGTTTTCTTTCAGTCCTTCAGTACATACAAATTATTATAGTTTTTCTAGATCAATGGTCATTTTCTGTGTTCCAAATAACATTGAGGGCAGCATTATGGTTGTTTATCTTCCCCCTCCCCCCCTCTCTCTCTCTCTCTCTCTCGTTGGTACCTTGCCATCTATGTGCTGTACATATCCAGACCTAAGAAGCCCTTTCACCCCATTAGGCTTATAATTAAACCCTATCATGTTGCATTTACAGCCCTCATGTCGTAGAGAGAGAGAGAGAGAGAGAGAGATGGAGGGAAAGAATATAACTTTTTCTTGACTGCCTCTGTGTGTGTGTGTGTGTGTGTGTGTGTGTGTGTGTGTGTGTGTGTGTGTGTGTGTGTGCTTATTTTTTATATTTAGGAAGCCTAACCACTCAAATCTTAAAAGAATAAAATGTGGGGTTTTCATCGGTCGGAACAAGTAGTAATTCTAATGAAGAAGAATATTTTTTTCGAAGATACGGTCGTTATTTGGTGTTACATTTTGGCCTTCATGTAATTTTACTCGGGTGATAGATTTTAAAAAGTGAGTTGTTGAGGGAATGGAGAGAGGACGGGCAAGAATAAAGTGGAAAGATACATCAGAAAGGTAAATGAGGAGTAAACTTCAGGTTATAGAGAAAATGAGAGAGGGTGGTTTGGAATGGCATGAGTGAGTGGTGTTACACGATGTTAGAGGAATTTTTCTTCCACCCGTTGCGTGAACTGTGGAATCTGGCGTCTGGCAAGAGGGTAAATGATGAAGGATGGCTTTTAATGACAAGAGGAGGTGGAGGAATGTAATAACAGTTTCATGGGATTGTTTCTGTTGCGACCTTCCTGGATAAACTCTGGTATGAGGCATCTGGTAATCCATATACTCACCCTGTTTGTCTAATCGTCATCCGCGAACTCAGTTTCACGGACAGACAGATGCAACTTTAATGGAACAGACAGTAAATAACGGAGGGAGCCAGGGTTGAAAATACTGTCCTTAGCTCCATGAGTATGATAACGTCTGTTTCACTTTATATCTGATACCCTGAAGTGATTTTACTCAGCTTAGGACAGACTGCGCATATAAGGAGTCAGATGCTGTAGTTTTGTGGTAGAAAGCTTAAACTACGAAAAAATAAAAAAATCATGCTTGCTAGCCCGAACAACAAGTCCTTAATGTTCTGGAAGAGAGATAAGGTACAAGCACTCACGACAAAAGCGAGGTCTTACGACGTTGTCTGGGGACTGGGCGGTTTCCTGCAAAGCACTTTAAGAGCGAGGGTTTAAGAGGATATTGAAGAGACTGGCTGGTCGCAAAGGGGGCAAGATATCGAAGGGCTGCTGCTTCACATTTTGGGTTGTTGAACGACCTGACTCTTGTTGAATATACCCAAAACTTGCGGATATATTCAAATTATTCATCGCGTTTCCCCGCCAAAAAAAAAAAAAAAAAAAAATGAATAATTGACTTAATCTGCTAAGGATTCCCATTGCGAAATAAATTAGTTGCTGATAGCCATGGAGAACTGAAGTCATGGTGTCTCTGTTGTCTTGGAAAAAAATAGTCGAGATTGCTTTTAATATCCAACTTCCTATAGGGTTCCCTCTGCTAATTAAAACAGTCTTTGCATAGCCATAGCATAATTCTCTGGCGCTGGCAAAAATAAATCCTATGTTTCCAGTATCTGATAATGTTAGGCGGCAGAAAAATACTTCAAATATGTTTTTACCGAATCTAAATTGGCAAGGAATAATCGAAACAAAGTAAAAAGAAAGAAAAGGGAAATATATACTTGGTCAAAGGAAGACTGGATATTTTCGGTGGCAAACTAGCCCCTTTAATATCAGAGGTGAGGCTACAAGACCTAATCCAGCATAATTTTGGCCTGCTCTGATCCAACCTAACCTATTTTACCCTGGTTAACCTAATTCAACCTACATTTGGCTTCCGTACCTAACCTAACCTATCCCAGTAAACCTCCTCTAATCTAACTCAGCCTACCTTAATCGAACCTAACCCAACCAAACCTCATGTAATCTACCGGAACCTTACTTAAATCAACCCATCTCTACCAAGCCCTAACCCCTCCAGTCCACTCTAACCCAGTCTGATTCTGACTGTAACCTCACACGACCACAAGCTTACCTCCAACCTCCCACATGATTCTAGGACAAAATGCTCCCAGACAATACCCCCCTGCACACAATATCCCTCGAAATACATCTATAATTTTAACCTAACCTAATCTAGCCTAACCTAACCTATCACAGCGTCTATCAATACGAGCTGTGATACGTAACCACTGGGGACACGGAGCTAGAGGACAGAAAAATGGGGTGAACTTTGTCATCGGTGGGATATTGTGCATGGGGGGATAGTATTGCTCTGACACCCTCCCATATACTCTCCATTCTGCCCGGTAACTCAATTTTAAGACCGCCTGCGTGAAAAAGATGGAAATGCCGTGAAATTCGAGGAAAAGACGCAGCTCAGAGTGGACTTCGGATTCTCTTTTCCTCAGAGAATAAACTGGCGTTTGGTTTGTTACCTTGTCTTGGGGGGAGAGAGAGAGAGAGAGAGAGAGAAGAGAGAGAGAGAGAGAGAGAGAGAGAGAGAGAGAGAGAGAGAGAGAGAGAGAGAGAGAGTCAATTAATGGTAGACGAAATAAAATACTGACGACCTTATACGGAAGGTTAATTGAAGTTGTCTTTCTTTTAGAGAGAGAGAGAGAGAGAGAGAGAGAGAGAGAGAGAGAGAGAGAGAGACAGCATTCAAATCGCAATATTCATGTCGGATAAAAAAAAACACTAACCATGTTTATTTAAACTTACTTCGTATTTTTACTAAGATAACGTTGTGTTGAAGAGGGACGCCTTCATGTGGTGGCACAAATATAACTGAGTGGCTCCCCTGCCTGGTTATACAAACGTCACTCATCTCCTGCCCTATCCTCAGAAAAGGTGGATGGTGGACTGCTGGAGGAGGGCAATTTCAGCCTACAGTCCAGTCTACCTGGTTCACGTTTCAGATGAACTTATGACCTCTACTACTATTACTACTACTACCACCATCACCATCACTATTACCACTACTACTACTACTACTACTACTACTACTACTGCTACTACTGCTACTACAGTGAAATAACGTCGTTTTTGTTTACTTCTAGCTACCACTACACGACTTTACTTAGTTTAGGAGACATTTTTAGTTGAACTTGAGTCTTTGTCTGTAATGTTCACTCTCCCACTAACCACAACAGGTTACCACAAATATGAACAAAATATTTTAAAGCGACTACTGTAGGAAGAACAAGTACTCCTAGCAGTAGTTGCAGCCCCGGGTTCATCTGAAATGTGAACTCAGTGGACCGCGCACGAAGACCCCCTCCGCCTGCATTCTTTCATCATCCTTTCGGGGGATTGGAAGGGAACTGACTGACTTTTTTTTATAACTGAGAAGTGGATCCGCCCAGTCATATCGGTGCCATCACGTGAAGGCGTCCCTCTCTAGCACCTAGGACGAATAAGATAAAAATAAATGACATCACTGTGGAGAAATGAACAAAAAAATGTCATTATAATAGCGCCTTGTAACTAATTCTACGCCAAAAATAAATTCCAGTTTATGAAGTGGCGTCAGGGAAAAAGTTGGGGGCAAATGACGAAATAATTACGAAAAAATGAAGAAAATTATCACAGGATGAAGCAGCCTCTGGGATAGTGGGTGAAAGGAAGTTATTATGCAAATTTTTAGAGAGAGAGAGAGAGAGACAGACAGACAGACAGACAGACAGACAGACAGACAAACAGAGGGAGGGCGAGAGCAAAAAGGAAAACAGAAAGGAATGACAAACAGAAGACAAGTTGAAGGAAAGAATGAAGCATGGGAAAAATCAGAAGCCAGTGAAGGTAAGGAAAACGACTCAATTAGGGAAACTGGAAAAAAATAACAAAAAGGAGAAGAAAAAGAGAGGAGGAGGAGAAGAAGAAGGAAGAAGAAGGAGGAGGAGGAGGAGTAGGAGGAGGAGGAGGAGGAGGAGGATAATGAATATAATGATGAACGTAAAGATAAAAGTGAGGACGATGAAGATTATGATGAAAATGAAGAAGTGGAGAAAGACTGAGATTATACCACTGACGAAGATGATGATGATGATGATGATGACAAGATGATTATGACTGAGAATATAAAACAAGGAGAAAGACAAAGCCCAGTCAAGAGAAAGGAAGAAGGAAGGAAAGAAAAAAAAAAAGAAGACAAAACAATACCTCAAGGGAGACTTTTGAAGGTTTCGGGCAGGTGGAGAGAGAGAGAGAGAGAGAGAGAGAGAGATCCACGATTGAACAGCGCATTCATCCAAGACTGATTTAGTGGATGCAAGTCATGATGATTACTTGAGAATGACTTAGGAGAGACTCTGGAGAGACTTTCCGAACTCGATGGACTTGTAAAGACACTGATAACTCCCTCGGCGCCAGAGATCTTCCATAGTTTTAATAAGAACGTCTAGATATAGCAGGAAGAGCAATTGATTTCGTAATGAAGAAGTAAAGACAATGTAAGAAGATGTTCCACTTCATTACTTTATTACCCAACGTATTCCGTAAGTTAAAGATCTAATTTACGTTAATCCCCTTCAGCCCGATGTATTTTCCATCTCATCCTTGCTGCCTCAAGATTATTTTATTCATCTTTTGGGGGACCTCTTTGTGAAGGGGTAAATGAAGGCTATGTTTAATATCTAAAGAAAAAGGACGGAGAAAGAAGAAAGAAGAAAAGAAATCCGATGCTTTATAAAATCGTCCACCCACTGCAAAAAATAAAGTGAAAAATGCGTCATTGGATTGAAAAGTTTAATTCCATCAGCCGTAGGACTTAATCTTCCTTATATTCTTGCTGCTGCCATGCGATTTAGTTTAATTTTGCTAGGGGGAGACATTTTAATCAAGAGGGATCAGATGCAGTCTTCATTCATCCCGTCACTACAAGAGGGATCTCCCAGGCTGAGTATAATAGGAGTTTGTAAAAGTTTTCATTAATTCCTTCTTTATGAGAGTTCCAGAGTTAGCAAGAAAAAAAATTATAGCCGGACTGTTTTCATCTAATGGAACTGAACCACTCCCTCTGTTTTAATACCTAATGTGGTTGCATGACATTCGATGAGCCTTAGTTATCAGGTAAGTCTCCTTGGTTACTAATCCAGTGAACTCTATAATCTGACTACAACTGAACATCAGGGAAGTTGAAAGGGTATAGGAGGAATTTTTGTCATGTGAAAAAGAACAGACTATAGAATCAGATGTCTCAGGAGAATGTGATGCTCCACTTCTTGACTCCTTGGTTGCAAGTAAAATTAACCCTCTAATCAAGCTACACGTGGCCTTCATTTGAGCTGAAACAGTATTGGGATCTTTGTCAGGTGAAACAGACAGACTATTGAAACAGACATCACAGTTAGGGGGATGCTCTACCTTTTTTACTATCTCATTATTCAAGTACGTGCTCTTCCAGTGGCTGATGACTTAATTTGTATGGAAATTATTCTAGACACGTACTCCCTACAGCATCTTCACGAAGCCTAATTAGTTTGTAGACGATACCACAAGCCTGGGAGTTTGGAAATAAGGTGTTGAAATGTGGAGATGAACGTTGGAGAAAGAGTAAATGTGAGAGAGGGAAATGGAAGAATTCTTACAACTGGAAGCGACAGAATTGTGGAAAAGTATATTGTCTTGTCGAGAGAGAGAGAGAGAGAGAGAGAGAGAGAGAGAGAGAGAGAGAGAGAGAGAGAGAGAGAGAGAGTGTACGCCATGAAGGAGGAGAGAAAATTAGGTGAGGCAGTAAGGGGAGGGAAGTGTGAGGGCAGTGGGAAAGTGAGGCATGAAGAGAGGAAAGGCAATTTTGTGGAGAGAGAGAGAGAGAGAGAGAGAGAGAGAGAGAGAGAGAGAGAGAGAGAGAGCTAATGCGAGGGAGGCGAAGTGCGACCGAGGAAGGAGAAGGAGGGGAGAGAGATGGGTTCGTGAAAATTGGAGAGGAAATTGTAGGAAGGAAAGGAAGCAGAAGGGGAAAGAGAGAGGAAAGGAGTGAAGGAAGAGGCAGAGGTGGGAGATAATAGAGAGAAAGGAAGGAGAGAGGCAAGAGGAAAAAGAAAAGACAGGGGTGGGAGGTGAAGGAGGAGAGGAGATAAGAATATTGCGGGAGAAGAAGAAGAAGGAAGAGGAAGAGGAAGAGGAACAGGAGCAGGAGCAGAAGTTGGAGCAGGAGGAGGCACAGAAGAAAAGAAAAAGAGAGAAACAAATATTACCAAAAACCACAAAAAAAAAAAGACCCAGTTCCCCAAATAAGCCCCATACAATAGAAAATATAAAATCCCTCTCAGCTTGGACAATATAAATATACCATTCAATTTTTCCCCGACAATGGAACTACCAGGAAATCCAGCCATAGAGCCCGTCGGCCATATGAGGCATGGAATTTGACGGGATTTTTCTGGGATTTACTGCGAAAGAGTTACAATAATGTCCACACTTATAATATTCAACGTCGAGTTGCTGGGCGTCACACAATGGGATTTACCAAGTACAGTATATATATATTTTTTCTGCTATGGACGAAGTTGGCCGCATTTCTCTTTCTCTCTCTCTCTCTCTCTCTCTTTCTTTCTCTCTCTCTCTCTCTCTCTCTCTCTCTCTCTCTCTCTCTCTCTCTCTCTCTCACTAGGTAGAAAATTAGAGTAATTACAGGGTTAAGAAATATTTTTCCTAACCCCATCCTGGTTTTCTTGACCCTACTTCACCTCTCTTGCAAGTTAGAGAAAGAGACTGCATGATGATGATAATGATAATGATGATGATGTTGATACTGAATTCAGACTACCACCAATCACCTTTCTTCATCTGGCAGTCACAGGGCTCTAACCTATATCGTATGAAGCCTTTTCTGTTATGAGCCACTTAATTGTTATATTCAGACGAGTTTTTTGTCTCTTCGGAAATAATAATCTTTTTGAAGGGAGTAATACAGTACTTTTTATCACAAATGAGGGGTGGGTATAGAAAAAAAATCTTATAACCACTACTAATTCATTTTTTTTCCTTTTCAAGTTACACTGTGATAGTCTCTTTTTCTCCTTTCACACTTTCCTATAAAATGTCGAAGCCGGTTTTTCTATACTTTTCCTGCCGGCTTCGGCTGGAGGGTTTGGAGGGCGGGGGAGAGCCTTTTTCTTTGCTATCCTTACCTCATTCTAGTAGTTCAGTTACTCTTCTAGGAGTTGCCTAGCATAGGCCAACCGGTCTACTGCAGTTGTCCTCTCTACTTATGTTCTTATGTTCTCATGTTTTAACTGGTATGTGCTGGTGCTGGAGAGAGAGGCCTTCAAGTTATGGCAATGATAAAACCTGATGGCTCCATTGACTGGATATACAGAGTCCCTCAGTTCCCCTAAAAGAAGGATGTTAAACTTCAGAACGATGGCTACAGCTTTCAGTCGACTGGGTTCGCGTTTAAGATGACCCTGGAGATGCAACAAATACTACTATAATCTTTTTGAAGGGAGTAATACTGTACTTTTTATCACAACTACTTCTACTACTATTACTTCTACTACTACTACTACTACTACACTACAACTACTACTACTACTACTACAACTACTACTACTGCTGCTACTACTACTACTGTTACTACAACTACCACTACTACTATACGTTATGGGAGCACCTCGGTATTAAATTCAGACTAAATTTAAGTTATGATTTGTCAGCTAAAATATTAAACAGAAAACAGAAAAATGTGTCAAAACCGCAAGGCAGGGGAAGGACTGAGGTGAAATTCTGTCTGGCATTGTTGAAGGGGGAGGCACAAGAAGAAAGCTGTGGAAAAAGTGGGGATTTAAGAGTGAATGCTGGAAACAGAGAGGGGGACTGAAGCACGCCCTAGAGAATATAGGATTAAACCATTCTCTCTCCCTCCCTAACACTCTCTCTCTCTCTCTCTCTCTCTCTCTCTCTCTCTCTCTCTCTCGCCTATTACGGATTTACACGGTCAGGGAAAACCCGTTGCCGTAAGACGGACAGCCTGTTTAGCTTATCCTATAGGCTCTTAACAACTGTCATGCTTTTCATTTTACCTGACTGCAGACAATTTTAAAGTCATTAGAAACGTTCACTTAGCAAAAGGTATTAACAAACAGCTGCAATGGAGGCAAGAAAAGGTGGAGGAGAATGGAAGGTGGAGTGGGTCGGAATGAACCAGCTTATTTTAACCAGGAAAAAGGATATATATAGGAAGAGAGACTGGGGTGAATTACCGTATATAAGTGCAGTTGAGACATGACTGGGATCTAGAATATATACTGAGATATAAAGCTCAGGATGGTGTAGTAACTCCTTTTACACTAACTTCTCTCTCTCTCTCTCTCTCTCTCTCTCTCTCTCTCTCTCTCTCTCTCTCTCTCTCTCTCTCTCTCTCTCTCTCTCTCTCTCTCTCTCTCTCTCTCTCTCTCTCTCTCTCTCTCTGTATATATATGTACGTATGTATATAGATGCTGCAAAGGGGATGGATGTGGGATGAAGGAATACCATTTATGCAAGATGAGGTGAAAAGGTTCTTACTGATAACCTGATTGGGATGAAATAAAAACCTAAAATTGTACCAAGAAAAGGTAGGAGGATACATGCATCCATAAGGCCAGTGAAATATGGAACTGGTGTAGGAATATGCTGGACGGTAAGCATGTACCAGGAAATGAAATATTTAGGCAAATGCTGGAAGGCAAACATATACCTGGAAAATATGGAATGGTTACTTTAGGGATACGTTGGATGGTGAACGTAAGTCAGGAAATTGAAATGGCTCAGTCATATTCTGGAAGGTAAAATTGGGTCAGGAAAAAGTGGAATGGTTTAAACATATGGTGATAAGCAAAAATAAGCCAGGAAAACGAGGAATGGTGTAGGCACAAGTTGGAAGGTAAAACTAGGCCAGGAAAATTTAAATTAGTTGAGGAGTATTTTGGAAGGTAAAAATGAACCAGGAAAAGGTGAAATGGTTTTGGTAACTTTAGAGGGTAAAAGCAATCCAGGAAATAATGAAATGGATTAGGCATGGAAGGCAAATAATTAACTCGAAAAAATGAAATGGTTTAGGCATATGTTGTAAGCTTAAAATGAACCAAGAAAAATGAAATGGTTTGGCAATATGTAGAAAGGTTTTAAAAATCAGTCAGGAAGAGTAGAATGGGTCAGGCATATGTTGGAAGGCAAATTGGGATGGAATAAAGGAGTGAAGCTGAGCCTGGACAGATTCTTTTTTGACTGGAAAGCTTATTGTGATTGACTGGACAGCTTATTGTGAAAGTTTACATTTGAACCAAAGTAGAGCATTGGCAACAGACATACAAACAGGCTTCTGTTTAATCCATTTAGTTTATTTTATTTTGTGTGTGCGGGATGAAATGCAGAGCAACATATAATAAATAATTTATCAGTCGTGGCTGTTGACAAAGATGGCTTGAATATTGTGAGGATGCAGGTTATTTATTAATAAATTTATTTATTTGTTAGTTTTTTTTTTTTTACCTCCAGCCACAGAAAGTTTTTTACCCTTTTTCTTCTTCTTCCTCCTCCTCCACCTTCCTTATATCCAGTCACCCTAGCTCTCCCAGACTCTCCCTGTCAGTCTCACTCTCCATTCTCTCCCTCTTCCCATAACCAGTTTCCCTAGGATAGCTTTGATGTATTGTGCCATCTATAACAGAAAACACACCTTTTTGATTGTAGGGTTTCAGCAACAAAGTAACAATAAATTCATAGATGGAATAGCATCATAATAACATAAAACAATTCGGCAGTGCACAGACATACCGAATTCAGCTTTATTTTCTCTTATTCAGCTTGGCGAAAGACCGCTTGTAATGCAGGCTTGATTGGCAGGCATGTTTAATATTTCTATGTGTGAGTAATTCCTTTGTTTGAACAGTTCACATTACCTTGATATCGTCACATATCTGACCCTTTTATTTCAAAGAGTCTCTCGTAAAGAAAGCAAATCACCTGCTGGTAACAAGATGAAAATATCTAAAGCTTCATCACAATGAATGAATTGATGGAGCGTTTCATATTAATTCATACTGTCTGAAGATGTAGTGGATTTTAATTATTCATCTTTAATTTCCAGGCGGTTTTACTCAGTTCAGGGGACGCTCTTCGAAGTGGAGGGATTAGTCTTAGCTTTCAGTGACTTTCATTTATTTATTGAGGGCTTTCCATAACTGAAATTAATCGTCCGGCAGTAGCAAAAACACAATATGAAACAAAATACGTTATTTGAAGGGGCAGATGCAAATACCACCAAGTGCAGAAGATCACACAACATACCGTACATTAAACTGTGGCGTCATGACATTACCTGAAGTTAGATGTTAAAAACTCACTGATGTTAGACGCCTTGACTCGTACTGTAGACGCTCCCTAAACAGCTAGGTGGCTTTAAAATCGTCTGGAGATAGCACGTAAAGTAATATAAAATACGTTGCTGTAAAGAAGGAATGTTAGATTACTGGGGGGAAGGAAATTAAGGTTAAAGAACTTCCCTTCTTCATAATCTTAAACACCTGGTAGTTATCTTCGTAAAAGAACCGTTTACAGTCGATGGGGACAATTCTGTTTTTAAGTAACCAGCTCATATTCTCTAAATGGCACCTTTCACTCTCACTCTTTCATTGCCCAACAGTTGTATTATTCTCTCTGCACTATCGCTATTACACTGAACACTAATTACTGAACTCTCCTCCTCTACGGCAGGCCTCATTAACGGGCTCTGCACACAGTTTTCTTCCTTCTTTGTTCAACTTTCTAAAAGGAGTTAACTGGCAAACTTAGTCCTCCGGAAGTTATCCTCCGTCTGTCTTCCTCCATCATTACAGCCTCCACTCTCTTAAATCAGTTATTGTGTTCAGGCATTTCGAAATTTACGGATCTGAAGGAATACTCTGTTTTTACCTGCTATGGAAGTGGTAAGTTTAGTTATTCTTTCCTTCTGCACATTAGAAAGTAAGCCAGACATAAACCAAAAAAAAAAATGGACAGATTCATAGACAAACATCCAGATAGATACGCAAGATAGATAGACACGCAGACAGATAGATAAAGAAAAGCTGCTCAATGTGGGTCACAGGCTCTCTGCAGCAATTCTCTTCCCTTTTGTTCTTGCGTAATAGGAAAACAGGAAGGCACTGCAAGACGTGACAGGGTTGCATCAGGCGGTCGGTGTTGCTTGGGAGTAAGGAGAATATAGCAACGGTGTAAGAGGGTGGAGATACGTGGGGGAAGGGGTGGGAAGTCATATTAGTGGGGTAGGTGAAAGGGTGTATTGAGTAGAGGGACTCCTTAGAATACCGCACATAAAATATTATTGTTATATAACTTGGAGAAGGGGTATTTATTACTCAAGGCTGTATCAAATGTGTAGAAATTCCACTTACTTTGCTCTGAACTTCAACAGGAGCTGCCTGTCTGTAACTGACTGTGTGTGTGTGTGTGTGTGTGTGTGTGTGTGTGTGTGTGTGTGTGTGTGTGTGTGTGTGTGTGTGTGTGTGTGTGTGTGTTTTATCAATGTTTTACCGAGTTTGTTGACAGCAGCATTTTTTTAGTTATTACTTAACCTTTTCTTTAAGCTAAATAGCAACATTCAGACCGTTTAATTTGGCAACTCTGGCCGTGTAGTGGAAGGTTAAGGATTTAGGGGGTAGGGTGTGGTGGCCAAATGTACAAAAGCCATAAGATGAGAGTAATGAATTATACGCGTGTGGTTATGTTTTGTTTCACTGGCTATCACCTTCGCATGCAAATTTGCAATGCCTTACGTCAGGGTTCGAATCCAGTTGCTGATGGCATTTTAAGTGGTTGCTGGTGGAAGATCCTCTCAAACTCTTGCATATTTTCGCACACTGTTGGGTCATACTAATGATATACTAGATACAGACTGTGACACATATAAACATGACTAAATATGCAACACTTCGTATTCCACATATAGGCTACTTGCCCAGCACTAAATATCACAACGGAAAGCCAACAACAGCAGAGTTAATAGTCCTTTCAGGGCTGTTTGTAACACATGAGATTCTGACTATGATATTTAATTCTGTGGACCGAATGTAAGGATAGTAAAGGAAGAGAAACGATGAACTCTGTTGGCTCCTTTCAGACAAAGTCCAGGCCTGCAGTGAACTTCACACGATCTTTGGTGCAATCTTCTTCAGCCTTTTTCCATAACTGTAGTTTCCGGCCAAGGAATACCAGATCTTTATTTTCTTATATACTTTGTGAAATCCATATTTCTGCGCGCGCACACACACACACACACACACACACACACACACACCGCTCGCTGATGCAGTGGTAACGTTCTCGCTTGTCAACTGGTGGACGGGAGTTCGCGCCTCGCTCAGGTTGCGAAAAGTTTCACTGATGAAGTGGGTGGTTACTGTCCCCCTTGAGCAAGGGGATGGGTGTGTGTGTGTGAAGGTCACAGCCTTGCCCTTAGATCGGACTATATGAGCTCTCAGCTCCCTTCCGGGAGGGTAAAAAGCTGACGATCACGACCATCAAGTGATAATGACCGACCCGGTGAATTACACAGAACATAAAACACAAACAGATGTACAGACATACAAATGAACCGTGTGACAGGGAGGTGCAGTAAGATGGTGTCTGAGTTGCGTCAGACGGTTATTGTTTTGTAGGGATTAAGGTGAGGGTGGGGGGGATAAGTAGGGGTGGTTGTGGTGATGAGGGGGACGAAGTGTGAGGGGAAGGGACGGGAGAGAAGGTGGGTTGCTATGGCTGATGGTAACGTGAGATGTTGGGTTAAATATGGCTGGAGTACTGAGAAGAGTGTCTGAAGGAAGAGAGAAAAAAGTACAGTAGGAAAGAGGTGAGGAAAGATGGAAGAGGGTGAAGAGGAAAGGGGAGAGAAGGAAGCGTGAAAAAGTAGGGAGGAGAGGGAAGATATAAAGGGAACGAGGGAAAGAGAGGGAGGATTTTAAAGGCAGGGAGGTGATGTAACATGTAAGGGAGGAGAAGAGAGCTGAGTGAGAAAAGAAAACCATAGTAGTGTATGCTTTCACTTATGCTGCTTCCTTTACACGAGACCATTGTATTGTAGGGTTGTCTCTCTGCTTCAGTCTGCTTCGCTCGGTTATACTGTTAGGACGTGTGTTCAGGTTCCCCTCTCTGCTTCATCTTCGCTCATCTGCTTCATACCGCCAAAGAATAAGCATGTGTGTTTGATTTTTCTCTCTGCTTCAGCTTCACTCATCAGTCTGCTTCAACCCTCTATACAGGTCAGCCTTAAATCAGCCTACGTATATAGATTCTCTTTCTCTTACTCTGTATAAAATGAAGGATACGATAAAGTATTTCGAGTGTCCATACTAATCAATCTTTGCTATTATGTTGATCACGAATACATTGTTATATTTGTGATTAACGCTTGGAAGATGGTAGAGTTTCCTCGTGACGAATTAAGTTAAGAAAAATCGTCTGTTATCCAGCGTGAAGTGATGCATGCAATTCGACAGCCGCAGCCTTTGCCTGGGTACGTTATAGTAAACCGACTTATTTCTTGACGCCTTCAATACCATGATGTTGTTTTGTTCATTTTACTATCACCAAAGGTTTTTGTCAACTTTGGACAGTTTTCCCTAACTGAACGGGTTAATAAACGCTATATCTAAGCCCTCCACTTAAAAAAAAAAAAAAAAAAAAAAAAAAAATCTATTACGAGCTATGAAAAACTGTCTGGAGGCCGAAAGATTGAAATATAAACCCACCATCGGACTGAAGGAATCAGTCAGCGTCTGAGTTCACAAGACCCTAGTAGACAGTCATGGAATGAGTATAACACTGGAGGGATGAACATCAGTTTAGGGTCCTCTATCTCCCTCTGAGCTCAGTAAAGTCGCCCGGTGTCAGCTGGAATGAAACACTACTGTTGTACTAATCATAGGGAGTTAATGGTAAATATGTTAACTCTAGTACTCTCCTTCAACTCACTCTCACTTATTAAAATCGACTGACGTTACGTGAAATAGACTACTGGAATTATACCCACTGTGAGAGGGTTACATTACCCATAGTATATATATATATATATATATATATATATATATATATATATATATATATATATATATATATATACGGCCAGTATTTCAGAATTGCAAATCCTTAAATCCTGGGGAGTATTTTTCGCTTTAATCCTGTTACTCTCAGGCGTTTTTATCCACCACAGGCTAGAATATTCAGAAGGGAGGGATTGAATGTGCTCTTCACTAACCCTTTTACTGGAGATCTGAAGCGGAATAAATCGCATGGAGAGAGCAAGGGTAAAAAGAATAGCCTAACCTAACCTAATCTCACCTAAGGACCTAACCTAATATAAACAGAATATTGTGGTAAAGGAAATTAGAATATAGTTATCACATGTATTTATCCATTTGTTATCTATATGTGTTTTATTTATTTACTTTTACTTTAGCATCGCCACACGAGCAATTCTAGAGAGGAAAAAAATATCGCCCAGCTTTCCGACGGGCTTTACACCTGAAAACACACAACGAAGAGCTTTGAAACGCTGGCCTGTGCTGTGTATGTTTTTGGAGAGAGAGAGAGAGAGAGAGAGAGAGAGAGAGAGAGAGAGAATATGCACGAAATTATATAAGCGCGCGTGTGTGTGTGTGTGTGTGTGTGTGTGTGTGTGTGTGTGTGTGTGTGTGTGTGTGTGTGTGTGTGTGTGTGTGTGTGTGTGTGTGTGTGTGTGTATCTACGTTTGTCTGGGAAGAGAGTGAAAGAGAGCATTAGATTATATAAGAGTGCATGTGTCTGGAGAGAGAGAGAGAGAGAGAGAGAGAGAGAGAGAGAGAGAGAGAGAGAGAGTTTAAGCTTCAGTTTTATAGTACTTATTAGCATTACCAGGGACACAGAAGTAAATACCAAAATATCTATACCTAAGCATAATTATATCTATCTGTCTATCACTTAGTCCATTAATCTGTCTATCTATCTCTCTATCTGTCCTCTCATGATCTGGACAACTCTCGCATCTCATTCCATCTAACTTCACAGGATTATATTTATCTGAGAGTGCCTAGAGGAACCTAAGAGTGTTAATACAGCCACAGGACGATTAACCCCTTCATGACTGGGACAACTCTAGTATACTATATCAGGTAATTGGAGGAGATTTTGCGCAGGTGAGAGAGTCATGGCAGCCCGAGTTTTAGCTATGAGAAATTAAAATCTTACATTACATCAAACATTGCACTTGGAGAGAGAGAGAGAGAGAGAGAGAGAGAGAGAGAGAGAGAGAGAGAGAGAGAGAGAGAGAGAGAGCTTGGGCATTTGTGAGTGTTTTTTATAAGTGTGTGTGTGTGTGTGTGTGTGTGTGTGTGTGTGTGTGTGTGTGTGTGTGTGTGTGTGTGTGTGTGTGTGTGTGTGTGTGTGTGAGAGAGAGAGAGAGAGAGAGAGAGAGAGAGAGAGAGAGAGAGAGAGTTAAGCAATGGATCTCCACCAACTCCACCAGCCCTCATCTCCACTACTATCACC
Source organism: Coenobita brevimanus (assembly GCF_032717465.1). Taxonomy (NCBI): domain Eukaryota; kingdom Metazoa; phylum Arthropoda; class Malacostraca; order Decapoda; family Coenobitidae; genus Coenobita; species Coenobita brevimanus. The sequence continues at coordinate 36,046,134 of NC_137004.1, forward strand.
ACTTCCACTACAAGCCATCACCAGTAATTCAGTGAACAGCATCATCACCATTGTCACCATCATATTCATCCTTGTTTACTTTATTACCATCATCATCATCACTATCATCATCATCATCATCGTCATCATCATCATCATGAAACTTGTTTGCCTCATCAATCTTGTTTCTTTCATCATCACAGTCATTCTTTACATCATCATCATCATCATCATTATCATCATCCCTGTTTATTTTTGCCATCAATATTATCATCATCATCTTATCATCATCATCATCATCATTACGACCTCTGACATAGACAGCAAGGAACAACAAGCAGCCAACAAACAACAGCAAACACCCAACACAAAGACAGCACACACCGCCTTTACTAGTTAAAAAGGTTGCGTAAGGGAGTTGCCGCGGTCCCATTTTGTGGGGAGAGAGAGAGAGAGAGAGAGAGAGAGAGAGAGAGAGTTGTGTAATAACCTGTCCAGTACAATATACATCATTCTAAACCGTCTCGTTCTGTCCTAAAGAATTTTCCCATTAACGCAGTAAAATCGTCTGGCAGTTATCAAACGTAAAAAATTCTAGTCGCGTGAAGGCATAAATATGTTCACTACGATGACCCTTTTTTATGAACGATTTTGATCAGCTTTGGTTGGACGTCTTATACTGAAGGGGTTTATTAAGGCGCTATTTATCCCCTTCATTTCGAAAAGTCTCTCTTAAGGTGAAATACTCGTGTAATCTTCAGGTGTTAGCAATATTGGAGTATGAAGGATATCAGTGGAATAAAGTGGTTAAATTGGTCACAACTATGGCGTTTTCTTGTGCATAATAGCAGCAATAGTAGTAGTAGTAGTAGTAGTAGTAGTAGCAATCTCAGGCCTCATCTAAGAGTGAACATAGTGAACTGCAGGCGACATTTGACCTTTCGCAGTCCTCCATCCTTCTTCCGCGGCAAAAGGAGAGGACTGAAGAACGTTTGCATAATCTGGCAGCACCGCTCTTTTATTCAACTCAGGAAGGATCTCTCGTGACAAAGGGACTAACAATAAAAACGCATTACCCCTTACACTTAGGAAGGCTTCACAGTGACAAGTAAAATCTTCTGATGTTCGCTGGAATAAAAGTTAAATCGTTCCCCTAAGTCTGAGGGTTCATTCCACGAATAAATTGATACCATTTTTTTAAAAATTTCATGCTTGCTTCCATTATATATTTCCCAGCTTGGGAAATAAGCTTCGTAGGGATGGGATTTATATATATATATATATATATATTTTTTTTTGTAATTCCTGTGGTCTAAGAGATCATTTTTAACCCCATGATTGATACGAGCTGTAGGCTAAATATAATTTCATTTTTACTACTTCCGACGATTTTTTTTAAGCCAAAATTTTCGAAATGGGAGTGGTTAGATATAGACCTACTTAATATCACTCCCAGGATACCCTCCTAAGATGAGGCAACTTTGTAGCAGCAACACGAAATAGTTATATGTCACAGGTCTGAAGGGTTTAAACAGATTAATATTTTCATTTTACTTCATTAGAATTTCATCATTGTAGCGAAGCGGTTAAAATTTGCCTTTGTTGATACCAAAAATAAATCTAACTTTAATTCAAAACTACCTCATATTAATCTCATCAAGTCTAGGCTAACCCTATCAGTACAACGGCGCCTTTTTATGTTCTTGCTGTAATCAACATTTTTTTCACCTCATATCACACCCTGAGTAATAATTCACTGTTTCTTGAAATTCGATGAGCATTAGTTATCAGAGAGGAATAAGTTACCGTGGTGAGTAATCAGAATAACTCTCCAGCCAGACTACAAATGGTCATCAATAGAGCTAGAAGGGGATTGGGACTTTCGTTAGGTTAAAACAGACCGCCTATACCTTCAGACGATTTCATTCAGCTTAGGGGAATCATTTCTAATTGGAGAGGTTAGATGTAGGAGGCATTTATTCCTCTGTTAGGCGCCGATCCTGAGCTGAATAAAATCGTCTCGTGGCAACAAAGAATAAAACGAAGAACTGAAAAAAGTTAATTAAGAAAGTTACCTCCTTTTCATCGTTGGTTTGCGTATCAAAGAGGTATAATTTGGTTGACTAAATAAGTTCTGTTTAATAATCTTATGAGAGTGGGTCTTAATTAAATTGCGGCCCTGCTTTTGTGCGTTTGTGTGAGGAAATGTGGGTGCGTGAGAGTGGGAGAAGAGGGTGCGGGTGGGCGAGAGTGATGTTGTGGGTGGGGAGTGGAAAACGTGTGTGTGTGTGTGTGTGTGTGTGTGTGTGTGTGTGTGTGTGTGTGTGTGTTCGGGCTTGGAAGGAAGTTAGATAGATAGATAGGTAGATAGATAAATAGATAAATTGGTAGGTGGATACTGAGAAATAAACAGATACGTAGATACATTTATCGACATACAGACAAGCAAGGTGACAGGCTGACATTGCATCAAAATTAACATGCATGAAGTAGTTGTCTCACTGTAATAAATGAGATAGAAAATAGGTAGAATATTTAGGTAATGTTCTCATATAACTGGAACAAAAGCTGATGTAAATTTTTTTTTTTATATTTATGGAGAAAATGACGTTACTAAATTCAAAAATAAGTACATCATTGTGGTTCGAGTTTTTTTTTAGTTTGTTTACCTATCTGCCTTTTTTTTTTTTGTCTATCTGCCTGTCTATTAATATATATGCTATTTTTGCCAGTTTTATATATCTGCTTACTTTCCTATCTGTCTTTATCTTTTCGTCTCTATTCAGCTGTCTACCTGTCTTTTTGTCCGTTTCTCTATATATCTAACAAACGATTTATTTGTCTATCAATGTTTATTTATCTGTCTGTCTACTCGTCTATTCCTACGTCTTTCCAGTCTCCGTCTCTTTATATTTATCTTTCTGTCAGTCCGTCTGTTTGTCTACTTCTTTACCTCTGTTTATCTATTTTTCTTTGCCTATTGATACGTAAAACTGCATCTATCATACACATCCTTCTGTATCTGTCTGTCTTAATATCAGTCATCTGTCTGTCTGTGTACCCATCCACTAACGAAAGCCACCTCGAACTGGGAGGATTAAAAAGATCTGTCCTAGGATATATTATTTCACGTGATCCTTCCGCCTCCATCTCATCATGTCTTATTGTCTCAGATTACAGCCCGTCCGTCTTGCCCTCTCTGGCTTCCTCTCTTTCATTTAATCCCTCCATTTCTCATTCTTTTTACTATTATTGTTTTATCAAGTTCTTCACACAATTTATCACGTTCGCCACACAGTGATTCCTAACGTTCAGTCGTCAGGACAACTGCTTTTTTTTTTTTTTTTTTTTTTGATAGGTAGTGATGATTATATTATTTTGTGCAATCTTTGAAACATAAAATCGAGATGATTATAACCGATGCTACCTCATGGATGGTGTGTGTAGTATCAATTTCATTATTTCATTAGGGTAACTTGGGAAACGTAAATAATTTGATGGTACTGATATTAATAAAGTGACATATTTGGGATTGCACACAACTGGAATAAAATAGTGTGTGGTTATGCAGAAACTCACTTGCGACAAAACAAAACTGCTGCCACATGCACCATAACGAGCGAGATGATGAGCCATGTGTGGACTGAAGCTGATTACCAACTACATGTCTGCTGCGCCTCAGACTGACCTCATATAGTCCTTCCCAGTGAGTGTTTAAGTTGCCAGTGATCTGTAGCTTGTCATTGCAGTACCGGTAAACGCTCTGAGTGCGGAGAGATAGCTTCAAGAAATACGTATTACTCACTGATTCCACTCTCGCCAGGCCTGCGTTACACCTTTCCATGGTCATGTATATTTCACTCTTAACCATCTTGGGCCAAGTGTCACCCAAAGGCAAATCCCGATTGAGGAGAATATCCCAAAATTTGGACTGATGAATTTCGCTATTTAGAGCTGCTAGGTGAAGGGCATTAGCTAAGTACTGTACCTACCCCGCAAATTTCCACGTAAACCCTGGACTTTGGAGAGTTAAGAAGCCGCAAAGAATAACGACTTGGATATCCCCGTAAACTGTAAAAGATGACCTACTTGTTGTTGTTTCTACATCCACAGTATCTGAATTAAGTTTTCCACCATAAAACCATTAAATTGGGTCAACATTTTTTCCGACACCCTGTACATGATGACACTGGAAGACCGTATACAGGGTAAAAAGAAAGGCTGTGATAGTACACAGTGACGGAAAAAGAAGAGGAAAGGGGAGTGACTATGGAAATGAGAGAGGCATGTAAAGACAAAGTGCTTAGCCTGGGTCCATCCTTTGTCTGGCTAGGCGGTGTCCAAGGAGAGAGCAAAGCCTTCTACATACACAGTACATACAGACATGCTACTACAGTGATAGATGGAGAAACAGAGGGATAAAAAAAAAGGAGAGAGACATTCTGACAGACAGAGACGAGAGCTGGGGAAAATACTTTCTGATGCGTGACCTCGTAAACTCAGCTCATAACCCCTACTCATCTACTGTCACTAAATACACACAGACACTTGGACAGAGTCAAACATATACCCGTAGACATATAAACAGTTAGAAATAGAGATCAATCGCTCGCTCGCTGTCTCGATCGATCGATAGACAGACGGATAGATAGGTAGTTAGACAGATAGCTTGACTGATTGATTGAGAGTCAGATAGACAAAGTTTGATGGAAGACCGAAAGTCAGAGAGACAGAGATAGCTAGACAGACAGATGGACAAACGGTCAGACAGACAGGCAAGCAAACAGACCAAGAAAAAATAAATGTACAAACAGACAGGCACAGAGGGGAAAAAAAAAAACTCTATAATCCTATCTGGCGTATGACCCAACTCCAGTAATCCCCACAACCACCCACACGTCACTTGTACATGGACGTGACAGGGGGATGCAGGGCGGGGATTACTTTGAAGGGTAGGCTAGGGCAGGAGAGGAGTTGAGGGAAGAAGATATAGGGGGAGAGAAAGGGAAAGAGAAGGAGAGGAGGGGTGGAGAAACTGAGGAAGAAGGGGCATAGCTGAAAGTGGAGAGAGAATGGAAGAGGGAGGTGAAGGGCTGAGGCGCAAGAGACAAAAGATCAGAGGAGATAAATGGAAAGGTGGAGAAGTAGAGGAAGAAGGGGAGAGAGTCATCAGAGGAGAGAAGGGAGTCATGGAGGGGTGCAGAATTGGTAGTAGAAAATGAGAAATTAAGAGAGAGAGAGAGAGAGAGAGAGAAAGAGAGAGAGAGAGAGAGAGAGAGAGAGAGAGAGAGAGAGAGAGAGAGAGGAGGATGGATTAGAAGGTAAGCGATAAGGCTTAACGTGGAGTTTTTCCTTTTCTTTTCGGATTGGCTGATATCTCATTACTCTGTCCTCTCTCTCTCTCTCTCTCTCTCTCTCTCTCTCTCTCTCTCTCTCATCAATCCTCTCTAGTTTCATCACTGCCTTGAAATTCACTTTACTCCACCTCACTTATCTTCCCGTGGCTTCTTGAATTTCTCTCCCTCTCTCTCTCTCTCTCTCTCTCTCTTCTCGTACTGCGTATGCCTGTGACAGACCGACAGGTTTTAGACTCAGTGCTGTCGGATTTGCAAATGATTCTGAACGGCGGCGTAAGGTGGCATTAGAGAGACAGACAGACAGATGAAAAAATAGATAGATAGATAGACATGGAGATACAGAAATTTAGGCAGACAGACGTATAGATAAACAGATAGATAGACAGATAAAGAGTTGAGGTAAAAGGACATATCGATGAGTAGATAGATAGATAGATAGATAGATAGACAAATAGATGAGGAGTTGAGATAAACAGGCATTTAGACAGACTGATATATATAGTCGGAAAGACACTGCCAGACATATATAGATAGAATTACACATCGATATATCATTTCACTCTTTCGGTCTATCCGTTCGTCCGTCTGTCTGTTCGTCACGCACAACCACACTTTTCAGGGAAAGCTAAAAGTTCCCCTGAATACACATACTGGTCAGAGAAGTTTGGCTTATTATACCTTATTTTATGGTTGAGGGTCTGAAGAGACCAGTTACTTTATCTTTTTAATTTGCACGATTCGGTGCTAAAATGTGCAAGTGACTCCAAGATGTGACGACTCTCTCTTTATATATATATATATATATATATATATATATATATATATATATATATATATATATATATATATATATATATATATATATATATATATATATATATATATATCTCATCATCATCATCATCATCATCATCAGCCGTTTCAGTATCCACTGCAGGACCCGCCTGTCTCGACCGAAGTCGGGACGATACAGCCAATGTATCCCTATCAAATGGCTTAGGCTGTCTGGTAGAGATTGTATGTAGGGTGAGAAGTGCTTGTAAGTGTAATTGTAGTATTGGAGTGGCTTTGGATGTGTGTGTAGTCTGTGAACCAAGTGTAATCTGCCCGCGCAAGCCGACTGGGTGCAAGCATACTTTATAGTAAGTGACACTGGCTCAACCACAGCACCCCTTGTGTCCGCCAATACAGTACATGGCCGAGTGAACACTCGCAAAGTTTATTACCCATGACGGACGGCGTATCTAGCCACAGCAAACACCTCTATAGGCTATAATATTGTACAGGCCAGATCATTCTCAGATGTTGCCCCAAAATGATTGTCAGAAAGTTAACTGACATTTACGCTGGAGAAAGGTGAACTTACACTGAATTATATATAGCCTGACCTCCCTAACAAGCGACCTCACTGATAACTGGCATACCAAGATATTTATGAAGAGATGGGGCTTTCCTTCTCAGCTTACTCAGATGTATGAATGATTGTCCCCTGCTCAACACTGTCCACACATGTTGGGTTAAAGCCCTACACTTTTTCCTTCCACTGCAGTTCACTTTCTCATCAACTAATTCTTCCCTTGTCCTTCCCCTTCCTTCCGACTTGGTGGTAAGCCCCTTGTGTTCTGGGTGCTTCCCTTGTCACTCACACTTTATTTAGCTTACATGTGTATGACAGTTTTTTCGTGCTGAGTTGACTGATAGAAAAATTTTCTAAAGAATATTGTAAAGTATCTGGTAATCTACCCAAATAAAAATTGCCAAAGAAGAATTAAAGGAATCGTTTGCAACAATGGGAATAGGTTTAAACTATGATTGTTAGAGGCAAGTGCCGTAATATTACTCTGCCTAAAGGAGACCAGCTTGGGCAGGAAAGACTGAATAATGTTAAATTATATTATAGTCACAGATACTAAATGGTCTCCTATCCAAGAAAATTACATCCATTATTCTAACAATATAAGTGCCTTAGAGGTTTGGAAACTATTGGAATTTGTCATTCATTGCAGTTACCAGGTGACATTTTTATGTAGCACATAATATCAATTAAATGGGAAGAGTTTTGTAACAGAATGGATTGTTTTTACTTCCTTAAAATACCTCCTCATTTCATCTCATACTGCTGTTGTACAAGTGTATATGCAAAAAGTAGTGCACTCTGAGTTTTCATTTTTCTTACATATACCTTTAAATTCACCAGCACTTAATGCAGTGTATGTATTATTATATAACCGGTTACCACGATGGTTCCATCCAGGAGTTACTTTTTTATATAAAGATGGTAGTGGTTTACAGAACTGTATGCACTCTCAGACCTCATAACCTTCTTCACAACTGTGGTTTGTAGTTGTAATTCTTTTTGGTTATTTGGACAGCACCGAAAACAGAAACAGCCTGAATGGAAAACAGTCTGTAGAGCAGATGCCTGAGTGACAGAGAGAAGTATTAAAAATATTTCAAATCAGACGAATTTTTCTTTTTTATACAATGCAGGAGTGACAGATAACAGAGGTTCCAAGAAGCTGTGTTAAATTCCACATTCGGTGTGAACTTTAAAATTATCTGGTATATATAAACTGGGTGGAGGGACCTGCAATTTATTTGGTAAGTTAACGTATATTTTCATTTAATAACATGAACGTTGTGGTATTAGTTGGTGTCTACAGCCGTCTCTTCACATATTTTTTACCATTTCTAGCTTTTTTTGCCTAACAGAAAATCAATAGCATGACCAATTACTCATCCCTTCCCAACTCGAGCAAACTGACAGAACTGACGGGTAATTATGAAGAACGAATGGCATGGAAGGCGAGAAAGAAATGCATATTCTCTGGTGACATTTAATATGCCGTCGATCAGATAACAAAAATACAGTATTGACGTTCCTGAAAGCCATCAGTAAAGGATCTGTGTGTGGTGCTCAATAGGATCTCTCTCTCTCTCTCTCTCTCTCTCTTATTTTATTTAGCTCTCTCTCTCATTTTATTTAGATTTCCATTCTCATACCTCACTTTCATTTCCCGCTCTCCCCTTCCCATATTTCCTCATAGTCGTATTTTAACATTTCTGTCCCCCTTCCCTCTCTTCCTCTTCTTTCTTCTATTATTTATCTCCCTCTCCCCTTATCTTTTATCCACACCATTTCCCTGTTTCTCTTCCTCGTTAAAAAATTACCAAAACACACGGCCTAGTTATTCACAGTGCAAAGTAAACAGTCTCTTATCGCTATGTGGATGCACGATATAAACATCTGACCGATATTATTAGTCCCATTAATACGATAACCTAATTCTACTCTGTGTGTGTGTGTGTGTGTGTGTGTGTGTGTGTGTGTGTGTGTGTGTGTGTGTGTGTGTGTGTGTGTGTGGTGCAGGTTAGGTGAAATATTAGAGAGAGAGAGAGAGAGAGAGAGAGAGAGAGAGAGAGAGAGAGAGAGAGAGAGAGAGAGAAATTCATTTACACAGAGAACCCCTTGTACAAACTTGACCATCATTAACCTGTGTGTGTGGGGGGGGGGGAGGCTCGTACACTTACATCCACGTGAAAGGTTAGGTCTCTGAATTCTTGATTTTCAATTGTTGCAACATCAGACTATAATATATTCAGTGGTGCCGGCAACTCCACTTGTCCTTTGCCACCCCTTTCTTACCTCTAGACAGGGTGGTCCATAGATAGCGCTCCACTAGAACCCGAGCTGGAGGTGTCATGTGTTGCGGGGACGGCTAAGTCTGTTGCCTGAGCGTGGCTGTGGGAGTGAAGAAATAAATAAGTGGTGGAGAATTGTAACTGATAGCTCTGAGTGTGGTGGAAGAGGGGCGTTATATATGGACCACCCTGTATTTTTGCCTATAGCTAATTCATATTCTACAGTTTTACACTTTCGATTATGTATTCCGGAACACCAGATGAAGTGGCTAAGTTCAACATTTTAAAGTATCAGGCAAAACATGATTAAGCTTCATATTTTCAGAGAATGGGGGAAAATTAATTGAAGTTTATATCTTCAAGCACCAGCCGAAGCGTTATTATTTTCTACTTTTTCACAAACAAGAAGAAATGTGACTATATTCCACATTTTCAAACACTAATCTAAAGATCACCGAATTCTACAATAGTAAACACAAGACGAAAAATCACTGAATTCTTCTTTGTCAGACACCAGAAGAAAAAAAAAAATTGAAGTCTTCTTTTTCAAGTAACAGACGAGACATAACAGAATTCTACGTTTTCATATGTAAAACGACAAAATACTGGCACAGACAAGCCCCGCGTGATATCATAGTACCCATTTCCATCCTCGTCGCCCACAGAGGTTACCGGAGGGAGGGAAGGGTTTCATAATAGTACGTTCTTATCTACTCGTGAAGGAGGCGTCGATAAGGTTCTATTTCACTGCGAGATTTCAATTCAAGGGGTTTGACATGGGTACTGTAGGAAATGGCTGGAAGGCTGGGGAAGTAATATGGGAGGGACTGTAGAACTGTAGAAAGGCGTATTTTCGATCGCTCTAGAGATTTTGTAACAAACGACTGGTCTTCAGCAATTTATTCTTGCATGTCAGAGCTGTAAACTATGCCAGTATTAAAATGATGTAATTATTATGCAAATGAGTGATAAGGTGAATTATGCAAAATTTATAGTCATGGAATAGGTGCTATGATTATTTTTTCTTATTTTTTTCTTTCTTTTTTCCATTTAGAATGATGCCTTCAGTTCTATGTGAGATTTTTATGTCGGTTGTCATGGATAATGTAAGAGTAGAGAGTACTGTCAAAGTGTATGACTGAAGGTGGTAGTAATGAGCGAGGATTGATATTTTTCAGATCTGATGTATGCAAAATAATGTGATTTATGAGAGAAACATAGAAGAAAAAAAAAGTAAAGTGCTGGGAGCCTTTCAAACCTCACCATAGTAAAAGTGGTCTAAAAGAAAATCCCGTTTATTTCTACATGCCTAGAGACGCTGCCTTAAAATGAATGGAGGTCATAGGCAAAGGGAAAGACAGACTAAGAAAGACAAATCCATAAATGCCCAGTTGCGTACAAAGTTATGTGCATGAAGAATGAAGATTACCTGTTAGCTCTTGGATTAGAAAATTGGACTGCATAGAAGTGAGAGTGTGCAATATGACAGGTGACGTATGCTTGACGTAATGGGCGGAAATAAAATATGATTCCAATAGTTTAGAATATAGTGTAATACAACAGGAGATGTAGTATTGTCTGTCCCTTTCTGATGCAAATACTCAAAATGTTGTTTACTTCAAAAATGTTTCCACACCATCCACCACGCACTACATATGACAAAAGGAAACTCTCTCTCTCTCTCTCCATAACTAACTTATGATAAAAAGGACACACACACACACACACACACACACACACACACACACACACAGGGAGACCAAAACAGACCTACCAAATTGCAAACCTTTCCTGTCAACAGCAAGACAATCACAGCAGCGACCAAGGCAACAAAAGATAAAAGACAAACACAATAATAAACACAATGGCCTAATCCTGAGCGGGAGGCCAATCTCTTCACTACGATGGCGTTTTTTTATTTTGTACTTGTTTCCTTTCGTTTATTTCTAGTATCTGTTTGATAATATTGCTTAGTTTGGAAGAGAGGTTTTCGAGCTATAGAGGTTAGATATTGCCTTTTTTCTTTTTTTTCTTTTCTTTCTTTACTGCTAGAGATCTCGTCAAAGCCGATTACAATACTGGGAAAAGAGTTCTCTCTCTCTCTCTCTCTCTCTCTCTCTCTCTCTCTCTCTCTCTGGCCATGTGCGATTTGCCACAGGGGCGTTCAGTGTCAGTGATAAGTGGGTGCATAAGAGATGTAGTTGTATTAAAGGTAGACTTCGAGATAATGCTGATTTCACGTGTGCAGTGTGTCGGGGAGAGCAGGTGGAGATTATCAGGCGTGAAAGGAATGAACTTGCTGCTGAGTCTCTAGAGTGTGTGGAAGAGTTTTCTTATTTAGAAGACATGTTATATGCTGGAGGTGGCTAGAGCGAAGAGTGGTTGGATGAAGTTCAGGGATCTTTTGCCCCTTCTGACAGAGACAGGGTTCCCTCTCTCTGCTAGGAGATCTTTGTACCCAGCATGTTAGGAATGTAATGCTGTATGGTAGTGAGACCAGGGCAGTAAAGGAAGAGGATATTTGCAGGCTCAGACGTACAGAAATGATGATGATTAGGTGGATGTGCAGTGCGTCCCTGAGTGTGATGCCTGGGGGGGCTATGTTTATGATAGAAGAGTTGAGGGGTGGGATGGGACTATAGTGTTTTGGTTTTGTGATGAGGAGAGGTAGATTGAGATGGTTTGGGCATGTGGAGAGGATAGGGGATCTTAACCAGGTGCAGAAAGTGAGAAGTGTTAATGTTAGGGGTAGGGTTGCGAGAGATAGACCGAAAAAGACCTGGGACGAGGTCATTGAATGTGACCTTAGAGAGTGTGACTGAATAGGGAATCTGCCAGAGATCGAGCAACATGGAGAGCCGCCATTAGGTGACTAAGGCCTACGCATACAAGCACATTGGGGCTTTCAAAAACGAAACAAAACGAGACGATACCGTACATACATAGATAGATACTTACTCATATATGCTAAATCCTTGAGTTTAAAGCAGTCATGTTATGATGTACGCCGAAGCCCTTCCACCACTAATACACAAACAGTTCTAAGTAGCTTATGTGTACAGAGTAGTCACTTAACTTTGCAAGTATTGTTTTTCCATTTACTCCTAATTCCATCATTTCCTTCACCTCTTTTCATTCCTGGATCCCTTTTCAGGACTTCAGTTATTCATTTTTCCATTCATAGTTTTCCTTTCAATCAGGTGCAAATTGGATAACTTCTTTTTTACGGCGTCCCTCAAAGTTTGCCTTTCAGCCTCTCGGTGCAACTCTTTTCCTCGCCCGCTGGCATCCTCAGTCTCTCTCTCTCTCTCTCTCTCTCTCTCTCTCTCTCTCTTTCCTATTACCTTTAAACTTGTACCAGTCAATGGGCATAAATATCTTACATTGTCCGTGGAAATTTTGTCTTAAAAAATATACTTTTTTACACACACACACACACACACACACACACACACACACACACACACACACACACACACACCCCGCGCGCGTATATATATATATATATATATATATATATATATATATATATATATATATATATATATATATATATATATATATATAATTATTTTTGTATGTATGAATGTATATATGTGAATATTTAAAAAAAACTTGTTGTCATTTCTATCCTAGTCTGTGTGTTTGAACCAGAATTTTATAAGCAATTTATGCTTCATATCAAACACTGTAAATATACGGAAAACTAAATCGTCTGCTTAAAGTACTTTGCGTTAGAATTTCACTTTGTATGCAAAAGTCAGTTTTAAAAAAGATTAAGCAATTGTTGAAACCCTACACTTCTAGCAATATGTATATCTCTGTCCATCCATCTATCTGTCTGCATATGATCTCTTTCTAATAGTTGCTTCTCTACTTTTCTATTTCTCTGGCTATTTATCTGTTTCTTTACTTAGCTATCTATTTACATCCCAACGCCGCATCAAATTACATGACCCAGAACTAAAATTACCTCCGGGCGTTTCCATGCCTCCTGAGTAACAATCCAATTTCCCATCCCACACCACCCTGCCACATATACCTTCTACTCGACCTCTCCACTTTGTTCTTGGGTTGTTTTCTAAGTGGGGTTAACCAGGCCTTCTAACACAAGTTCTTTAGGGCTTATTTTGTTAACTACACTTCATTATTCACTTGTACGCTGTGAAGGCCTTTTTCAATACCATGTTTGATGGAACACAAATGAATTATAACTGAATATATATACATAACTATACTGATATAGAACAGGTGATATGTAATATTCTTGATTAACGAAAACATGGCTCAGGGCTTCCTCTTTCTTCGCCTTTCAACCTCCCGACTCAGCTACGTCCTAGATTATGGGATTATTCTTCTCTCAAGTTATTATGGCTCATTATTAGCTGAAAATTGTCGTTGGCGTTGGCTAAAGAAAGTACTAGAGTTGTACTGAAAATGAATGGGTTAATGATGCCGGTAATAACAATGGCTCCTTTGTCCCATCTCTCAGCTGGATATAATCGTCTGGCTTTTGTGCAATAGAAAGAGTTGTACCGATCAAAAAATTACCATAACTGTGGAAACATCTATTCAGTTTTTATAATTAATCCTTTCAGACCAAAGACTGTTCCTTTCGGCAGATGATTTTTTTTTTTTTTACTTAGGGGAATGCCTTAATGAAAAGGTCAGTTATGGCTTTATCTCCTTCAAATAAGTCTCTATGCTAAATAAATTCGTCGTAAGATGGCAAGAATGTGAGTAAAATGAATTTCTCTGGCCGAAGGGAAATAATTTGATAGCCTTTATTAGTTATAACACTACCTCCATAAGAAGTCTCCCCCTAGATAAATAAAAGCTCTGGACAACGGGAAGAAGGAACAAATAAAGATGTCAATTTAGCTTTATATATATATATATATATATATATATATATATATATATATATATATATATATATATATATATATATGGTGAAAAGGTAAAACAGGTGTCGTAGCAGAAACACTTGTCTGACACACTGAAATAGATATCAGAGTAATTAAAATATATATATATATATATCCTAGTCAGGGAGGATATACAAAGACTAACGTTTTTATTAGAATGAACGTGATGCAAATGTTTTTCTTGTTTTTGAGAATTAAAAATGTGGTAACACTTACACAGATATACAGTTCAATTGAACAGAACTGACATTACAGCAAGTCATGGTAAAAATGCATATTCATAATTTCAGTGAGTCATAGTCTCCATTTGCCTTTGTCAACACACTCTTGCAGAGAAAAAGAATGAGGTTAAAATACATTGATGTAAGTGTCAATATTTTTTTAAGTACAGTTTAGAAAACGTCATCGCAATAAATGAGAAAATGAAGTCGCTACCATCTTTAATTAAATAACTTTCAGCTCATTTTACCTTTACTGTCTCCAAGCTATGAAATGAGTTTTCGGAAGACATCTAATAATGAAAGAAAATATGAAGAGAGCAATTAATCTTTCCGGTTCAAAAAGTGTCCTCAAAGCTGAGCAAAAATCCTTGTGGGTTAGTAAGCATAAAGGAAAAATAACATACCCGGACTGAGGGGGTTAATAGAGGAGGGTGTTTTTTTATTCTTATCCTATTTCACGCACCACTTATTTATCTCGTATTTTTTAACCTAGACAGAGAAAGAGCGAGAGAGAGAGAGAGAGAGAGAGAGAGAGAGAGAGTGTCTGTACATGTAGGCTAGATAGACAGACAGATGACGGCAGATAAATAAGTACATAGATAAATACATAGACAGATAACAGTGATAGGTAGAGGTACGCCATCTGCTCCCTCAGTTTAGTGCTGTCTTGAGGTGACTACAGTGAAAAGAAAGGAAAATGGTTCCCTACAACTCAGGAAACTTATAACCAAATACACACCTGGTGGTTTAGTGGCACTCTAACTAGGCTTACAGTCAAGGGGAGGTTAGAGTTCCTTAGTCACTTAATGCCACTCATGGAAGAGCGACTGGTCATCCTCGCGTTAAATATAATGACAGTAACCTAGCTCCAAGCCCGTATGCTCCTAATGAATGAGATCCAATTAAGCTACCGTGAATATTTAACATGGGCTTTTGCTGTATATCCATTTCCTCGTATATCCAAGTATATAATTGTACTCTGACTGATCATACGGACCTGTGCACACTCTAATACACATAAACATAACCATCACGACACAGACTATCACACACACAGCACTTCTTATAGACACCTCTCAATTTGTACCCCTCACCCGCCGAGAAGATCCGGGCCGCTTCAGACCTCATACGAACTGATAAAGATACTACCCGTCTATCTTTATCTCTAGCTGTTTTTCTATCGTGGCTACTCGTCACTGTCTGCCGAAATTCTGAAGGAAATGAAATGAGCTGAAAGAATTCGTCATGTGTTGTTACCGTCCGTCAGTCAATGTACACGCTTGATCTGACACTCTCTCTCTTTCTCTCTCTCTCTCTCTCTCTCTCTCTCTCTACCCCCACCCTTAGATTCCAAATCCATTCATCCACAAATCGGATTCCAGACTCTCGGTATTCCTTTCCGTCGATTTTCAAAAAATATCCAGCCCTGGAGGTATTTAGTCCCGAGTATGCTGACTTTACTGAATATCCGAAAAAAAAAAAAAAATGCAACTTGAACAAGCGTACAGAACCTTGTCTTTGTGGATTTCGGAGTCTCCCTGACACTGCATTCCATAGTATAGTTCTTTCACTGTATTATAGCTCAGATGCTTATCCCTTTTGCAGTTTATATCAAGTGGCTCTAGTGTCAAAATAGAGAGATGGTAATTTTATATCACGTTACAGGAATAGGAGTGTATTTATTTCTGGGTAGGACACGTCAACCCTCACATGACCAGGACAATTCTAGTATTCTATTCCTGCTAACTCTAGATAATCACATTCAGTTGAAAATGACTAACAGGCGTCTGAGGGTGTTTAGTACGGTGCTGGTAATGTTAACCCTCTCATGGCTGGCACACCTCTAGTAATTGAAGTTCAGTTCTATACACTTTATTCGATTAAGTTGTCCACATATTGATGATAGTTCGTTTTAACCCTTTTCATTAAGTAGCAACAGGATCATAAAATCATGATGATGATGATGATGATGATGATGATGATAGTTATAGAGAAATTCTGTCCACTTTTATTGGTTCTTTTATCTACATATAGTTTTCCTGTGTGTGTGTGTGTGTGTGTGTGTGTGTGTGTGTGTGTGTGTGTGTGTGTGTGTGTGTGTGTGTACATTTCTGGTTCCAACGCATCTCATTCATGACAGTCGGAATTCTTTCATTCCGGTGACCCATCCCTCCAAAAAATAATCTATCTCCAGACGATTGTATTTACCTTATGATAGACTTTTCGAAACAGGGAGGTTTGATATGGTCTTCATTAACCCTTTCGCTGTCTGATGGCTGGAAGTATAGAAGAATTCGTACGCAGGGTGAAGGGATCAAAGTCGGCTCTGTCTCTTGAGCTGGCACAGATCTCCAGAAGCGTAAAAAAAAAAAGAAAAGAAAAAAGAACAAGGCTGAAGCAGTGTTTGAGATAAAGACGCTTACCTTAATTTTTCCCGATACTCTTTAAGCTTTTTCTTGTCAGGAGTTTGATAGGCAGCCAGTGTCAGTTCTCAGCCGTGCACTGTTGGGGAGACGTGAAGGTCGGAAAACATCAACTCCTCAAATCTTAAATCCATTGAAATTTTGTCTTACTAATCTTACAAACATTGGTGAGGACAATGGAATAACTTTTTTAAACAAAGAAAGTGTATATGACTGAAGCAGAGAGGGAGAAGGAAAGGGGAAAGCCGAGGATGAGGTGGAGTAATGGGGTGGAGAGGGATAAGAGTGAGGTGTGATATGGAGGAGATTTGTTTGTAGCCACCCATTCCAGGATTAAGACATCTGGCTATATGTAGACAGAACTAACAAACTGAGATCCTCTTCGGACTCTTCAGTCTTTTATTTCATCCCATGGCACCTTCCAGAATATATAATCGTATCGCTCTGCATTATTTTGCATTCCTTCTGTTGAAACCATTTATCTTTTTACACACTTCACCCTCGTCTTGCCATGTATATTCACACACACACACACACACACACACACACACACACACACACACACACACACACACACACACACACACACACACACACACACACACACACACACACACACACACACACACACATCCCAACATTGTCCTCCATTGTATGGACACTAATTAAACACAGTCAGGCTAAATGGCTGAATAGTAAAGTGGAGAGTGACTGACATGTCCCGTTCTGCCCACAGCTCTATTGTTACAAGCGCAGGTGGAGAAAAAGTTATGGGTCAGAGAGGATGGATGATGATGATAATGATGATGATGATGATGATGATGAGGAGGAGGAGGAGGAGGAAACTGAAACTGAATGAATAACGCATATTTCAGTTCCTTTTGTACGATGACCCTTGAATAATATATTATTGCTACCACCATACAATTATATTTTGCTTACACGAGACGTAGACTTAGCAGAGGATAAAATGATTTTTTTTCTAATGCCTCTGGTGCATTGACGCCTTCCAAAATTTTATTGTCGCTTTTCATATATGATTTTCTTCAGTTTATAACAGACTTTGCACGAAAATGGATTAGTGGAATTTATACCTAATCCCTTCATTATAACATATTTCACTCGGTATGAACGCTGGACTTTAAATTCATAAAGGAAAAAGAACGTGTGGCTTGAGGCTTGCAACTGTGATATATTTCTAATGAAGTTGAATAAAAGAGCTATTTTCTAGACCCGTTCACTTTGGGATGGGTTCACTCATTTACATATGATAAACGGGCGGTGTGTAAGCAGCGTGAAAGACAAAGAGAAAGGCTGTTTCAGAGTTACCAGTTTTGGACCTTAAGGACGGAGTACGCGTATGCAGATTTTAGGCTGGATATTAGAGCACTTGGGAGAAAAGTAGTAAGACGGTGTAGGTAGACGGATGCCGTGTGCTCGTCATACAAGAAAAGGCAGCTCACTCTGGTATACCTCTTCTCAGCATTACTCGATGTCCAAAATGTGTCTGATTTCAGTAATAATAGATATATAGTTTCAATGGTTGGTAAGTAAATTATATCTTTTTTATGCAGGGTAGAAGGAACCAACGACCGGAAGCCCACAATATTATTCCCTCCAAGAAAAGAAAAGGAAAAAAAAAGAAAAAAGAGCCAAAGTCAAGATATGCAGGCCAAGGGGACAAGAATATAAAACTTCTGTAAAGTTCCTGTAAGTTAAACTGCTAACACACCTTTCGAAAACTCAGAGTAATGGCGAGAAACTGAATTTGCCTTGATAATATAAACTTTAAAAATGCACACACACACACACACACACACACACACACACACACACACACACACACACACACACACACACACACACACACACACACACACACGAATGGTATATACTATTAATCGTAGGCAATTAAATACTGTACATGCATTTCTAAAAACTAGGACCGAAGAAAACAATTCGCAGATTAATTACGCTTTCAACTGTAGAACACTATAAAGAAAAAAAAGTTTTGAAGAGTACACAAGTGGTGGGGAAAGAATGGTCAAATTAAGCAAACAAAAAAAAGGAAAGAAAGCAAAAACTACCTTCACTTTCATCGGTAAAAAAAAAAAAAAGTGACTAATACAGGCTTTTGGTGTTTAAAATATATATATGTATAATTTGCCAGACATATTTCAGATCAATGTCAATTGAAACCTAGCCTCGCTTTTTCCCCTGGCAAATTTATTTCTCTTTTAAACTCGGGATGTGAAAGATTATTCGTCATTTTTTAACCACAAATAAACAAACCCAATTATTTTTTGTCATATAAATCAAACCTTTTAGTTACAGTTTCCTTTTTTATTTTTGTTGATTTGTTTTGTGTCCAGTAAAAACTCTCTCTCTCTCTTTCTCTCTCTCTTTTTCTGTCTGTCTGTCTGTCTGTCTGTCTGTCTCTGTATCTCTCTCTCTCTCTCTCTCTCTCTCTCTCTCTCTCTCTCTCTCTCTCCTCCACCTTGTTAGGGACGGGTCTCTCCAAGGATTATGTCTCGATTAAGTAGACAAGGTTTGGGATTAGATCAACAACTGTGGGAGAGAGAGAGAGAGAGAGAGAGAGAGAGAGAGAGAGAGAGAGAGAGAGAACGATTAGTTATAGGTAGTAAACAGGCAAAGGTAGGACATTTTAAGTTTTCTCTGCTATTCTTAGTTTTTCCTACTGCATTCCATCACAACCCACCTTTTGTCATATACCCTTTCATCCACTTCATACCTTGTCTCATCTCCTTTATCATTTCATTCCACCTCACATCCTCCCAGTTCTTTCTCGGTTTCCCTCTCCTCGTCATCCTAAGTCATTGCATTGGAGTCTGTATTTTATCCAGTCTTCTTTCCTTCATTTTCTTCATTTCATTCTTGTTCTACCTCTTCTTCTTCACAGGTTCACCGTACCAGTCTATCGTTTTCCCTCCACCCCATTCACGTTCTGCCTTTCCATCTCCTTCATTCCACTTCCAATACTGAGCCTCTCCTCTTCTCTTCATTTCATTCTCGCTCTATCTCTCTTCCTCCTCGTCTTCCTCCTCCTCGTCTTCCTCTTCTTCCTCCTCCTCCTCCTCCTCGTCTTCCTCTTCTTCTTCCTCCTCCTCCTCCTCCTCAGTCATTCTAACCCAGCCTACTTTTCGGCCTATCCTCTTTCTTTAGCTTCATTCTTGGTCTTCTTCTCCTTCCCCTCCTCCTGCATTCCATATCCCAACCCTCATTCCATCACACATCCTGCCCTCCATCTCATTTTCGCTTTACCTCGCCTCCTCTTCCTCCCCCCCCCTCCTCTCCTCCTCCTCCTCTTCCTCCTTTATTTTATCGCATCTCGTAATCCAATCAATCCTCTTTCCTCTTCCTTCATCTTTTTCTACCTCTTCTCCACCTTCATCATTCCATCTCAGTCCACCCTCTGCTGTAGGCTACTCTTCCCTACACTTCACTCTGGTTCTACTTCCCATCCCAACCCATCTTCCAACTAAACCCTTCCCCCACCTCTATCTCGTTCATCACCTCCTTTACCTTCTTAGTCACTCCAACACAACCCATTTTACACCCTGCCTTCTTCCCTCCACCTCATTTTTTATATACCTCCTCCTCCTCCTCCTTCTTCCAGCCACATCGCCTTAAAATGATGATTCTAGATTCTCCTGTAGATGACGATGTGTTGGCTAGGAGAGTAGGAAATTGAACCCATTTTCTGAGAACCCCTGACTGGAAAGTAACGCATAAAGTGAGAAAAAGGGAAAAAATCAAGGCCTACCGTTCACAAGAAACCTCCATTAAGTCTCACTACATAGATAGACAGATAGATAACTTGGCGTTTGTCTGCCTATTCATCTTGTACTTACCAGTATATATAAGATAAATATAAAGACGAAAACCAAGTTATTATGATAATATGGGCGCGGCCTGGTGTTAAGTCTTTACAGTGGGACTTTAGAGTTTTTTTTTGTCTTCTTTCTCTTTTTTTCACCCTGGATGAACGACGGATTTACGTCTCTCAGACCTCATAGAAATTGGATCTCATAATCGTTTTCATTCAGCATTTTGTGAGGGGTACTGTACATAAGAGTACATAGGAGTATATGGGAAGTACAGATAACAGGAGGCCCATTGACCCATGGTGAGGTTATCCCTTTGAATAAAAGGTTATTCTGCTAAGATATAACTAACGTGTAAGAGAAAATGATAGGAAAGAGGAAGCATATAAGGGAAAGTAACCTGGTGTAGTGATGGATGGAGACAAAGATTTAGGGAAACGTTTTTGCTACAAGCACTGTGAACTGAACTCTGGACGTGGGCATTTATCATCGTCATCATCATCATCATCATCATCATCATCATAACTTAGACCTCTGTTCCCATCTAAGGCTGGAACTAGGCATTTGTCTTAAAATAATTCGCATCTCACTTTCTGTTTACTTTTGTGACTGGGAAGGAAAAAGTTGAAAGTACTTAGAAGGATGCTGAACAGTACTGACACACAGAGATGGGGGCGTCCTTTGTCACGGCTACCCTGGTTGTAGGATTTACACGTCTTGTTGTAGACTGACTGATTGATTGATTGACAGTCAAACAGACAGACTGTGAGATAGATGAAGAGATATAGACAGATAGACAGATAGATGCACAGACAGACAAACAGATAAACAAACCAAGACGAAGATGACTGGAAAATATACTGCTGAATCTTTGGCACATTGACCTCCAGCCATCGCCACAACCCCTGTCTGAAATGCTGCAAGGGTGAGGAAACGAACGGCACCTTATCCCTGCAGAAAATGTGATAGCGCGGTGATGGATGAGTGGAGGTGGTGGCTGGACTGTGTAGGTTCCATCCCCGGGGAGACAGGGTCGGTCCACAAGCACTCAGATGTTACCAAGTGGAGGTTCAGCTTTGATCTCTAAAACCACTGTAAAAATGCACCAGCAATTTCCAAGTGGAGTTCAACTTTGCCCCCTAAAGCCATTAAAACTCCATCCCTTACCGAGCGTAGGTTAAGCTTTGTCCTCTAAAACCACTGTAACAAAGCACCAGCAATTGCCAAGTGGAGACTCAACTTTGCCTCCTAGAAAACACTGGAACAAAAACCTCCTGCCTATTACTGAGCAGGAAAATATGGAAAGTGACTATGACGTAGGACAATATCTTGCTTAGCCGTTCGATCCCCAGGGCGGTTGAGTCGGTTCACAAGCACTCACATGTTACCAAGTGGTGTAACAAGAACTTAACAGGAACCTACTATTAATTGTGAAGGACAGTGAAATATGAAACAACACTGGATTATGAGACGCAGGTCAATATTTCGCTTTGCCAGGGTATAAAAGACAACTCAGAGTATATTAGGAATGGTGGTTTGGAGGGATGACAGGTACTTACAAAGGGAATGTGTGTGTGTGTGTGTGTGTGTGTGTGTGTGTGTGTGTGTGTGTGTGTGTGTGTGTGTGTGTGTGTGTGTGACCACTATTGGTGAAAATTGGGATTAATCGTGTGAATGTAGTTCGTACAATAATATTCACTTTTTTTTTTTTATCATTCATTAGACAAGGTGAAACAGTGAGGAGTAGATGTGGAAATGAGATTTTAATTGGTGATGGATGGTGTCGGAGAAGCTCAGAGGTCTCAGTTCTCATGGACACTCTGAATGACCTCTAGGACTGGGCGTGAGAAGATAACCAGCCTGAAACATCACCTCACAAAACTTTTCACTTTCAGAACTGGTGGTGTTGTGTGCCATGACCTGTACATCCCAGGACTTACACGACCAGGTACTCTTGTAACTGTGTGCTGTAGCGTCACCACCGTAGTACATTAGAGGCCCCATAATATGTGCTGTAATATGCTGTGAGTAGGAAGTTAGGCTGCGGTGCTGTGGTGGTTTGAAGGCTTTGGGCTTGGTGTGGGGTTGTGTTGTTGTGGGCTAGTAATGTGGTACTCTTGTGGTAGGTGATTGTTGCTTGGGAGGTGTAGGGGTTGCAGTATGGAATTGTGGGTGGTGTGGGGGTTGTGATGTCAAAGTGTGGATGGTTATGGTGTGTTGATGTTAAGTGGTTAGGGCTATTGTAGTACTGTGTGGGGAGGATGTAGCATGTAGGTGGGTACTTGTAGTGTGAGTGGATGTGGTGTAGTGGTATGGAAGTGTGAACGGCTGTGACGTGGTGGTGTGGATATTTGTGCTGGTGAAGTGCTTTGGGCCTGGTATGGTGTGTTTTAGGGGGTTGTGGTGCATTGGTATACCGTAGTATTAGGAGTAGTTGTGGTTTTAGAGACTGATATTTCTTGTGTGGTATCATAGTGACTGAAGTGGTGTTGGTAAATGAATGAATGATCCTGTGCTGTTTGGGTGTATTTTGACGGAATTTTGCTGGTGCAGGAAGAAACGTAAACCCAGTACACAGCAATGAACTGTAATGCCGGAACTATAGAGCACTAACAGCCTTTTAATGTAATGTATGCTTGGAGTAGAGGGTATGTTGTGGCAGTGTGGTGGTTTGAAGTTCTTTGAGCTAATGAGGTGTGGTATACGGGTGTGGTGTGATTTGGTGGTGTGGGTGAGTTGGTGTGGTGCAGGTGGTTGTGATGTGGTGCTTTGATTTGTAGTGTGGTAATCTGGTAATGTGGGTGGTGTGATTTAGGAGATCGGGATGTGGGAATGTGGATGGTTGTTGTATGATGTGGAGGGCTGTGACTTGGTAGTGTGAGGGTTGGGGTGTACTGTGCGGGATTCAGATGTAGTATGGTGCAGGTGATTAAGGTGCGGTGGTGTAATAGTAAAGATGAATGCGCAAGTTGTGGTGTGGTACGCGTGTGGGTGGTTGTGGTGCAATGTTGTGGATGATTGTGATGAAGTGCTTTGGGTTAGTGTAGCTTTGAGGTAATCTTATGTAGTATATGGCTGGTGTGTGTAGGTAGTTTGGTGGTATGAGTTGTACTTGTGTACTGGGGGTGGTCGTGGTGTAAGTGAATGGTGGTGCAGTGATACTGGTAGCTTAAGTGCTCTGGGATAAAGTGGTGGGTATTCGGTGCGGTGAAATTGGTATTTTAAAAGGTTTGGTGGTGGTGCAACATTGGGCAGTGGTGTATTTGATGTGCCTAAGGGCTGTTGTGGTGCTGGTGTGGCGCTGGTGTGGTGCTGCAGTGTTGTGAGCGACTCTGGTGTTAAGTCATACTGGTGGTTTGACGCAGTGGTATGATTGTGGTGTTCTGATGTTTTGTGACTTGTATGGTGATGTGATATAATGATGGTGTTGGTGTTAATTCACGAATGAGGAAGTATGCGCTGTCAGGTTGCTTTTTGGCGGCACTATGCTGGTATGAAAAAATACTGTAATAACAACATTGAACTCTGTAATTTAATGCCGGAAGTGTAATGCTGTAGGGGCTCTGTTTTCATGTGATTAATAATGCATCGGATTTATGAGGATTTGATGCTGTGGTCGTGTATATTAATTTGCTATAGCGTGCTGAGATGCAGTAGGCTTTGATGTGCTTTGGTATCATGTCTCCGCTTAATAACGTATTGTGGTGTTGCTGACACTGTTTTGATGATACTTGTGTGGGGTCCTCGTGGTGTGTTGTGGTGCCGTTATGTTACTTGTGTGTGTGTGTGTGTGTGTGTGTGTGTGTGTGTGTGTGTGTGTGTGTGTGTGTGTGTGTGTGTGTGTGTGTGTGTGTGTGTGTGTGTGTGTGTGTGTGTGTGTGTGTGTGATGGCATAATGGTGTGTTGTAGTGGTGGTGATAGTGTTGCAACGGTGCTCTATAAGGTGATGTGGTGATGGTATGATGTTCTGTGAGGAGGTGATTTAGTCCTGTAAAAGAAGCTTAGAAATGTGTTGCGGTGGTGCGTGGTGTTGTAGTCTATCCCTCCTTCACAATACACCATGTTCTGCAAGTGTGAGGCAGTACAAACTGTAAAAAATTATGAGTATTGCGAGGTGTTGTGATCCTCTTGGTATTATTTTATTCCGATGTATGATTGCCTGAAGGGTGGTGGAGTGACTATTGTTGACTGGTTAGTAAGATTGTTGAATGTGTGCTTTGTGAAAGGTATGGTGCCAGTTGACTGGGGAAGTGCTTGTGTGGTCCCGTTGTATAAAGGCAGGGGTGATAAATATGAATGTACTAGCTTTAGGGGTATAAGTCTGTTGAGTGTTGTAGGTAAGGTTTATGGTAGAGTGTTAATTATGAGAGTTAGAGAGGGTACAGAGGGAGTAATTGGTGATGAGCAGTGTGGCTTTAGGAAAGGGAGGGGATGCGTGGATCAGGTGTTTGCTGTGAGACAAGTGTGTGAAAAGTATTTAGCGAAAGGCAAGGATGTGTTTTGGGGATTCATGGATTTAGAGAAAGCGTATGATAGAATTGATAGGGAGGCTTTGTGGACTGTTTTAAGATTGTATGGACTTGATGGTAGGTTACTAAAAGGGGTGAAAAGTTTTTATGTAAATAGTAGAGCGTGTGTAAGAGTGGGAAATGCTGTGAGTGATTGGTTTCCCGAGAGAGTGGGGCTGCGACAGGGATGTGTGATGTCGCCTTGGTTGTTTAATATTTACATGGATGGTGTTGTAAGGGAGGTGAATGCAAGAGTTTTAGGTGGAGGTCTGAGTCTGGTGAATGTTGATGGTGGAGAGTGGAATCTGAAACAGCTGCTGCTTGCAGATGATACTGCACTGGTGGCTGATTCAGAGGAGAGACTGAGACAGTCGGTAGAGGAGTTTGGAAGGGTGTGTGAAAGGAGGAAATTGAAAGTAAATGAGAATAAGAGTAAAGTGATGAAGTGTACGAGGTTGGTAGATGGTAGGGGGATGAATATAGTTTTGAATGGTGAGTTGCTTGAGGAGGTAGAGTGTTTTAAATATCTAGGGTCACATGTTGCTGTGGATGGAAGAATAGATGCAGAAGTGAAGTTCAGAATAAATGAAGTAGGAAAGGTGCTGGGAGGAATGAAAAAAGTGTTTAGATGTCGTTCGCTTAGAATGGATGTAGAGAAGGCTGTATGAGGGTGTTGTGGTACCGACTGCGTTATATGGGGCTGAAACTTGGAATATGGGTGTAGCAGAGAGGAAAAGTTTGAATGTAATGGAGATTAGGTGTCTGAGGAGTATGTGTGGAGTGACTCGTATGGATCGAGTGCGAAATGATGAAGTGCGAAGGAGAACTGGAGTTGTTCGGGAGATGGCTGGTAGAGTTGAGCAGAGGGTGGTGCGATGGTTTGGGCATATGGAGAGAATGGATAATGAGCGATTGGTGAAAAAGATAACTAGATCTGATGTGAGAGGTGTAAGGCTGAGAGGAAGACCACGAATAGGATGGATGGACAGTGTGAAGAGAGCGCTGGATGCGAGAGGGATGTCTGTTGAACAAGGAAGAGTGGCTGTGCGTGACAGAAATAAATGGAGAGAAATTGTGAATGAATAAATGATGACGCAGCCCTGAGGGGATATTCTCCCGCATTTGGTCTGATCAGCTGGTTAGATCAGGTGCGGGTAAGGGGATGGGTCTGTTATGATGTGGCAGGGGTAAACCAGCTCTGCTGTCGGGCCCTGCTGCGGATGTCACTGATTGCATTGCGCAGTTGACCCTTGTGCGATGTGGTGCGGTGAGGATCTGTCCGTTCTCCCCTTTGGGGCTAAGATGCGAATGAATGTGTTTGAATGGATGAGTAAATGGGGAGTGTGCCGTCCTGTCTCGGCTACCTCTCTTTCCGTGGGGGAAGCAGCCTAGGTATATAGATAGATATATAGATGATTGTCACAAACCCGTATATTTTACACGTCTAGTGCTCAGTAGGAGCTATAATATTCCCATGGTGCTGTTGCTGCTGTGTTGGTGCTAAGTGATGGGCTGTGGTGCTCGTATTAAGGTATGGTGTTCTGTTATATCCTTTCGTCCGAGTCCGCTGTATTTTGCAATTCAGGTGCTGAGTGGGTGAGTATTGTGGGAACTTGTGAGTGCCGTGATGGTGTTAGACAAAGTATTAAGTGTTGGCGGTATGATATTGTGCTGTTTGCCTTCAGTCACAGTATATTTTGTTCTTCAGATGTGATGCTGAGTAGGTATTCCAACTGTCATAGTGCTGTTGAAGATGCTGGTGCTGTGTAGTGCTATGGTACTGCTGTCCAATAGAAGCAGTGGTGTCAAGGTGCGCTAAGCCTCTGAAATAAGATAAGTCTATTTCTCGTTCTTGTTACTACTGGACGCTTATATTCAGCATTAGCAAAGACCTCTCCTAAGGAAGGAGAGAACAGCGAACTCCCCTAACCATCCGAATGTGCTATATGAAGTTTGTATTTTATTTCACCTAACCTCATCCGATAGTTCTTTGCCCAGAGAAACGCATCCTGGAAACTTGGTTCATATCTAAAAGCTTTGCCCGAGAACTGAAATTTTGAGTCAGCTGATATCAGACGAATTTATTTTGCCACGGAGAAAGCCAGCGAAGCATAAGCGTTAATAGGTGCTGACGCCTGTTTTGATGGTGTGTATGGTGTGATACTGAGGCACCTCTCTCTCTCTCTCTCTCTCTCTCTCTCCATCACAATTGAATTTCCACATCCCTCACTGAACCGTTTGTCAGATCATCCGTTTGCTCGCAAACGTTCATTACACTTCCGGGTAAACAGACACCACGCTTCACTTCTCCCATTTACCCTCATTGCACTTCACATCACTTCACTTCCGGAAAATTAAACCAGTCTCATTCCTTCCTTCACTTATGGACAGTCAGCAGCTCACTTCTCTTCCTTAAATTCCCAAAAACCACACAGTTCACTTCATTTTCCTAACTTCTAGCAAGTCAGAAAACTCACTTCACTTTCGTAACTTCTGGACACTCAGACAACTTATCTCATTTTAGTATTAAAGGATAATGTTCTTCACTTTCTAAAAATCAGACAGTTTCCTTCACACAGACAACTTCCCTCATTTCCCGATAGTTAAGTAACTTCCTTTACTTCCCAATAACCAGACAATTTCCTTCACTTTCCGATAATCAAACAACTTCCTTCATTCACTTCCCGATAATCAGACGAATTTCTCCCTTCACTTTCCCATAATCAGACAACTTCCTTTCTTCCTTCCTTCCTTCACTTCCCTACAATCAGGCAACTTCCATCACTTCCCGATGATCAGATAAGTTATTCTGAAATATGACCATAAATCAGATACATTTTGTTTTGCACAGAAATATTCATGGTTAAATAAAAGCACATCCATACATATAGTTAGAATGGTAGTATGAGCCAAGTTAACACCATACTTTTAATATGAATCGTAGTGTGAGCCAAATTACGGTAACAACATCACTCAGCTTAATCCCATATTCCTGAGCTTTGATGTAAGGCTCAATATATTGGTAAAAGTAATGTCTACTGGGCCTTGTGGATTAATGGGGATTACTGTATTTTAATCCTTCTTTGGGAGTTAATCTGAGCATGATATTTATTGTGCTTATGGATTTCTTCTCTCTCTCTCTCTCTCTCTCTCTCTCTCTCTCTCTCTCCTGATACAACTAATCTGCTTCCCTTCCCCTATTGCACGGCTCGCCAACCATTTAGATTACCTTGATCTACGTATTACCAGGTAATTTAGTTAATCTGGCCGTAATCAGGCGTTTTTTCCCTAATCCTCTCTGCTGGCGTAATCGTTATAGTTATCATCATCATCAGCATCATCAAGTCATTGTTGTCATTATGCTATTGATGCAGTAACCATCGGGGTGAATATCATCATCAGCAGCAAAAACAACACTGTCATCATCATCATCGTCATCACCATCGTCGTCGTGATTATAATATCGCTATTTTGTAACCATTAATATCATCATCATCATCATCATCACCATCATCATCATCATCATCATCCTATTACCACTGCTGCGGATGGAGAAGACCGAAGGCACAAACAGCTACAAGGAAAACATTGCAAGGGAAGCTACCATCAGAGTGCCCAGCGAAAAGAAACCGCTCTCCCAGTCACTTATCCTTACATCCTTCGATAATATCCTTCACTGACAAACATCTAATGCAGGGTTTGAGTATTACAGTATAGAGAAAGAAGGAATATTATGTTTTATATATGGGGAAGTGTGGCATACGACTCATGGAGGGAAGACTGGGTTGACACTTGAATTTTTATGCATCCTTTCATTCTTCTTTATAATTATTTTATTTGAGTTGGTGTTTTTCTCTCTTCTCTCTCTCTGTCTCTCTCTCTCTCTCTCTCTCTCTCTCTCTCTCAAATGAAAAGATATGAGGTACTTCTGTTTTTATAGGGCCCAGGGGAGAGAGAGAGAGAGAGAGAGAGAGAGAGAATGACAGACAGACAGACAGAGAGACAGCTCCAGGGTGTGTGTGACGTGATTACTGAAGCCTAATGTGTTTTCTGCCCTCGCACATCTCTCTTCACCTTTCTTCTCTTCCTCCTCCTCCCCCATTTCCTTTACTCCATTTCCATCTCCTCCTCCTCTTCCTCTTTCTCTTCCGCCTCCTCCTCCTCCTCCTCCTCATCATCATCATCATCATCATCATCATCATCATCGTCATTTCTTTATCTTGCCCTTCTTCTTCTTCCCCTCTTTGACCTCCTCATTCTTTCCCTCTTCCTTCACCTTCTGACATCTTCATCATGACCATCATCATTATTATCATTACCATGATAATAATCACCATCGCCACCAGCAACATAATTATCATCACCACCATGAATAACATAATTACCATCATCATCATCATCACATCATTAACATCCTTATCATTTTCATAATCCTTCACATAATTTTCCTTCTGTTTATGTCAATCTTCTTTCTCCTTTGCCTTTTCCTCCTCCTCATCGGCATGTTTCTCGTCCTTCTCCTCCTCCTCTTCATCTTCTTCTATCTCCTCCTCTTCCTTCTCCTCATCGTCTTCTTCCTGTTCCTCCTCCTGGTCTTCCTCTTCCTCCTGCTTCTACTCCTACTCTTCTTCCTCCTCCTCGTCCCCTTCCTCCTCCTCCTCCTCGTCCTCTTCTTCCTATTCTTTCTCTTCCTCGTGCTTCTACTCCTCCTTCTCCTCTTCTTCGTCCCCTTCCTCCTCCTCCCCCTCCTCTTCTTCGCCCCTTTCTCCTCCTCCTCCTCCTCTTCTTCCTGTTCCTTCTGTTCTTACTCCTCCTCCACCTCCTTTCCTTCCTATTGCTCCTTCCCTCCTCTTCCTCTTTTTCATCTAGTCATCCTCCGCCTTCACCTTCTTCATTTTCTTCCTGTTCCTCCATCTCCTCCTTTACTTCATTTCCTCCCTCTTTCTTCTCTTCTTCCTCTGCTTCCTCCTCCTCCCGGATCAATAGCTTCTGTCTTAAGGGCGTAAGCGGAGCACCAGGAGCTCTTTGGTGGCAGGGTGGTGGCAGGGAAAGAGCATAGCAGGGTGGTGGAAGAGTTGACTGTTGGCAGAGAAGGATCATGGCAGAGTGGTGGAAGGGTGGGTTTTGGCAAGGGAAGATGGTGGCAGTGTGTTAGCAGGGTTCTGACAGTGTGGGTGGTGGCAGGGTGGTAGGGTGGGTGGTGGCAGAGTGGCTTGGTGGTGGAAGGATGGGTGCTGTCACAGTGTTGGCAAGGTACTGGCAAGGTAGTGGCAGAATAATGGTAGGGTAGTGACAAGGTGCTGGCAGGGCATTGTTAGGGTAGTGGAAAGGTGGTGGCAGGGCGCTGGCAGGGTAGTGGAAGGTGGTGGAAGAGTGTTGGAAGGACAGTGGCAGGGTGGTGGCAAGGCAGTGACAAGATGGTGGCAAGGATTGGGCAGGTAAGTAGCAAGATGGTGGCAGGATAGTGGCAAGGTTGTGACAGGGTGTTGACAGGGTAGGTGGTGGCGGGGCACATGGTAGCTTGGCAGTTACAAAGCGCATGGTTGCAGAGAAGGCGATGGCAATGTGGCTGGTTGCAGGGGATTGGTGACAGGGTGGGCGGTGGTAAGGTTGTGAAGGGATAAGTGTTTTGGGTGGTAGCAAAGTAATGGCAGTGTGGGGGGTGGCAGGGTGGGTGGTGACGGAATGTGATGTGGCAGAATGGGTGGTGACAGGGTGGGTCAAGATGGAGTGGCATGGGATACAGTGGTGTCAGAGTTGGTGGTATCAGGATGGGTGGTGGTAGGGCGGCGGCTTTGTGGGTGGTGGCGATGTGAGTGGTGGTAGGGTGGTGGCAAGGCGTTGATAAGGTGAGAAGTGTCAGGGTGGTGGCAGAGTGGATGGAGGTAGATTGGGTGGTGGCAGGGTACATGGTGTAAGGGGTGAGCTTTGACCGGGTGGGTGGTGATGTGGTTGGCTGTGGCAAAGGGGTGGCCATGTGAGTTGTGGCAAATGAAATGGTCTCTGGTAAGGTGAGTTGTGGCAGATTGGGTGGTGATAGAGTGGGTTGTGGCATGGTAGGACAGGGTGGTTGGTGGATGGGAGTTAAGGGGTACGACGGAAGAAAATTTAATACAAAAAAAATATTATAGAAAAAAAAAAACTCCATTCATCTCACATGCTTTCACAACCCGGTAAAGATATACTAATCTTATGTTTTGAAGACAAGAACTTTATAAATGTATTAGATATGGTTATGATATAAGAGAAGACTAAAAGAATAAATAAAAGTTGATGGCAGACATGTAAAAAAAAAAAAATGAAAGAAATATACAAAAATAATAGAAGAAAAATCGCAAAGGACCTCTTGTAAACATATACTTTTCACTTTTCTGAAACGTGGGTAACATTACTTAAACTAATACCACCCCATTGAGTTTAACTGAGAGGAATTCTAGCAGCGGAGTTGTTAAATGGGTGAAAAGTCGTGAAAGGATTAAAAGTTGTAAATTTGGTGCATTAGTCAGGTAAATGTGGGTCAAGACAGGTGTGTTAATGAGTGCAGATTAGGTTTAATGGACTCTGCTAAAAAATATCCCCACACGCTTCACACGCCTTCATACACACGCCCACACATGCCATCCTATTCAGTAAACACTTAGAATTTCCAGAGCACAAACTATTCTATTTCTCTAAATTATATTTTTATTTCTGTTCATTTTGCTTTCCGTTTCATATTCACAGGCTTTTTCCCGTGTGACTTGTTTTTAAATATTTGGTCTGATTTTATTTTGCTTTGGCAGCTGTTCATGCTGTTTGGGAAATTGAATTCTATATTTGGTCTTTTTTGGGGGGAGAGAGAGAGAGAGACTGACAGACAGACAAGCAGACCCGACCCAAATTATCAGCAAATCGTCATGGAGTTTGCACTAAGCTGTAAAATGCGCATCCCCTTTCCACATTTCATAAAAAAAAAAAAAAAAAAAAAGTGAGAGAGGGACATTGTGATATTGATCCTCCTGGAAATTTTTCCCAGCAGTTAAAGAGGAGAGAGGATGGTTTAGAGTGAGGTGCACGAGCAGGTTTGAACCGAGATATTTGAAGGTGAACTGGGATGGATATGCTGATAAGGCAGAAAATCTCTCTCTCTCTCTCTCTCTCTCACACACACACACACACACACACACACACACACACACACACAACTCTAGAGACAGAAGTTCAACTAGAACGGAACTGCTCTGAAGTTAAGATACCATCAGCTGGATTGTTTTGCTGTGAGAGCGGATGCACAAGTTAAGTGTGTTCTTTCCTGCAGTTCCTGTTTTTCTTTACTTTTCCTCTCAGACTGACCTCAAGTTATGTTTTTTTGCTCTCAGTTCCTTCCATTCAATTAAGGCCACGTTTCTTTTAATTTTTAGCTTTACGGAGGTGTAATTCTTTTGTTTTGTTTCTTCTCTTGCTACTAAAATTTTTGTGGTTATGTGGGCGCTTTACTGCCATTCCTATCATGTTCTGTTTTATCGTCTCAGCCTCCTCGCTTGTTGGCCTGTTTTTCATATTTCTTCTTTTTCTGCTTGTTTTTCCACATTTTCGTTTAAATAGCACGGTATTATCCTCATCGTACTTAACTGTTACTCTTTTATTCTTATTCGAAGGTAGTGCTTAGTATGCTTCAGTGTTTTACGGTTCTTTTTTTTCTTCGTTCACCACCCAGACCACACCAGTCTTACATTCTTACACCCTCCGCTAAATATTGTTTTGTGTGTGTGTGTTCAGATTTTGCGAAAATTCCGTTTACAGCAGCATAGAATAAATGGCTGTCGATATTGTTTTAATTACTTAGTATTCCTAGTCGATTATTATTAATAATATTATTATTATTTTATTATTAGTAGTATATTGTTGACTCAGTTGATGCGGAAATACCACGTTTTATTACTTCTTCCTAACTTCGTCAGGTCTTTTGGTCTTGCACTTACGAATGTGTGTGATGAGATAAGAAATGAATTTTGAAAGTTAGTTAATGTGAGTATGAATGGACGACCCATTTCATTCTGCGTTGCTATTTCTGGGTATCTCCCATCCCATACGTTAGAGAAAAGTATGATGATGATGATGATGATGATGATGATAATGACGATGATTTGTGCATACATAATGTTTATGTATGTAGTGATGTATGTGTATTACAATTTATAAGTAACATACAGATGCATAAAAAAATAATGTGCCTATCCCCCCCCCCCCTCTCTCTCTCTCTCTCTCTCTCTCTCTCTCTAATCACTCCACCACTACATCCCTTGCAGTGCCTGGCCCCCGACACAATGGGTGATGACAGAGGCGAGGTTGACCTGATGGCAGCTCAGTTGGCCGTGCTCAATGCCTCGGGTCACCAGCCAAAGCCGTGGGACCCCGTGTCGCCCCAGCAGCACACCTATATTGGCATCTACCTCATCATTGTCGGTAAGTACTGGCGCTGTCTGTACCTTCTTTGAATGTAATGGCATTAACTCTCTCTCTCTCTCTCTCTCCAGTATAGGCATTTACCCCATCAAATATATATATATATATATAGGCTATATATATATATATATATATATATATATATATATATATATATATATATATATATATATATATATATATATATATAGGCTATATATATAAGACGTCCCAGAAGGATAAAGGTTTAAATCCACCCAGTAAATCGCAAGATATTATTGCCCGGCAGGTGACATACAGTAATCACAAGAATGACCAAACTTTTCCCATCTCCGTTTTCCATACGGTCAGTGGTTTGCATGACTCACGGACAAAACACGAGAGGACGTCAAATTAATATTCAGCGTTGGAATGGGAGGGAGGCCGAGAAGCAGACCAAGGGTGAAGTGGGAATGAATGGCTGAGGAATTAATGCAGGAGTGAGGGACAGACAGATGGAAGGAAAGATTTAAGCTCAGTCAATGATGCAGAGCCAAGGAGTATATATGTAGGTAGATCGTTGATTAATGAAAGAAACAAAAGCTTGAACTGAGAGACAGACAGATAGAGCATAAGCAAGAGGGGAGAGAAAGAGGAGTATTCAAGAACAGAATGATGTAGGATCAATGATACAGAGTAAGAATATAGACTGATAGACAAATACGCAGACATAGACCACATTATCAAGAAATACAAATAAATACAGACAAACAGATAGGTAGATTTTTTGATGGACGGAAGAAGGGAGGGAAGGATGGCAGGTAGACAGGCGGCTCTGGATTGGTAGAAAGGTAGAGAGGTAGGCAGATGATAGTGCATGTAGGAGAACCACTAGGCCTTGAGAATGGGAGTGCATGTAGGAGAACCACTAGGCCTTGGGAATGGGCTGTCTAGTTTATACCAGGAATCAGATTCATGAACACATTTACAGGCACTTCATAGCATAGAGAAGTATCGCTCAAGGGCGGCAATTATAAACGATTCCTACCAGTTACGGGACACACAACCGCCCATTACAGTTGACTAACATCACAGTTCGTTTTGGCTTTCGCATTTGGTCATATTAGTTAATGTTCTGCATGTCAGCCATTTAACAGGACAAACAGGCCTACATAACAACTGCCTATTACCACACAGGATATTCTTTCATGTCAGCTCAATTCTTCACTCAGATTTGACTGTGAGGTGTTGAGGACCTCTAATTATGAAGATTAAAGTAATATTATATCCAATTTTTGTAGATGAAGATGAACAAATACGGTTTCAGGTCCAATTTCATCGAGCATAAATGCCAGTATTTCCCTGACTCATCAAAAGCTGGAGACAATAATACAGTACTACATTTTGCACCTAAAAATAAAATTATATTAAACGTTTTCGTCTTTATACAACTCCTTCATTGCAATGGCGTCTTCTATATTTTATTTTCTTATCACCAAATGGTATTATTTCGTTTGGAGAGACTTTCTGAACGTGAATATTTCTGCATAGCTTCTTTTAATCTCTTCACAGTAATGACATCTTTTACAAATTATTCTTTCTCGATAGACAGATAGGTTAAATTCAGCTCTGGAGAGAATATCACCTAAAAACCTTCATTAACCCTTTTATTATGAGCGTGGTGGTCTTCTAAGCAAAATTCAGTATTCTGACGCTGGCTATAACTTAGAAAATACCTCCTCTGCCTGGAAGGGTTGATCCTTCAAGTATCCCCATCCTTCAGTTCAAGGCTGAAAGATTTTTGGCATCAAGGCTGTAATCCTCCATTTGTTTACAGATTCAACCTAATACTCCTTGTGAGAGAGAGAGAGAGAGAGAGAGAGAGAGAGAGAGAGAGAGAGAGAGAGAGAGAGAGAGACAGACAGACAGACAGACAGACGGACAGACAGACAGACGGACAGACAGACAGAATAGTCACCCCTCATTATCATTATCATCATTATCATCGTTCTTCCCATTTTATCTCTGACCTATTTCCAGTTCTGATGAAAGAAGAAAGACAGTGTACAAAACTATTATCTCTAAAACCTCCCCAGTGCTAAAAGACATATAGAAAGGATGGAATGGGCGCCTTGAATTTGGACAAAATAAGACGGCATGGGTAGGCGTTGTGTGTGTGTGTGTGTGTGTGTGTGTGTGTGTGTGTGTGTGTGTGTGTGTGTGTGTGTGTGTGTGTGTGTGGTAGGAAAAGTGTGCAGTGAGTGAAAAAGAAGTGAGCAAGGCGCACAGCGTTGGTGGTTGGTAGTGGGGTAAGACAGTGACAGTACACCCTGTGAAAATAGGTATTGGTCTGCATATATAGTCGTGACGAAGATTTTATTCAAAGTATTCCACAACCAGATGAAGAAGATGACAGTATGCATTCACCTTTCTATCATATGTAGGTTCTCAGACAAAGATGAAGCAGAGATTGAAAGAAAAAGTTAAAAGTAGCTATAAACTTCATTCCAGTACAGTAAGAAAGTAAGAAAAATTACAAGCTAAAAGACAAATTACAAACTCCTCTTCTTCCCACAGAGCAAATTCTATTATATTCCTCGTTAATTCCGCCATAATTAACCAACAATTCTGAAAGCCACACAAGCCACTTAAGCCACCACAGACACATTCCAGCAACCTACGCTTCCAGGTATTAATGTTCCAGGGAGCGCCAGGTAGTTGTCTCGGTTCTAATTATGGGTTATTCCAGCACCAATTACATCCCTTCTGGCTCAAAATTAGCTCCCAGTAAGACAACTCGACCCCATCTGTTGCCACTAGACTGTTGTATTTAGGTTATTACTGTACGGTTTTGTTCAGCTGAGAGACATCGTAAAAACAAGAATTTAAAATGTATCTCGCTCAGAACCTTTTACTGATGAAAGATAATAATCATCTTCCCGGGAGGTACTACCATGGGAGTAACATGAGTCCAAGGCCAGGAAGCTGGCCATGCACAGCACTCCCGGGTCGGGAACTCAGCCACATTTATCAAGTAATCAGTGTTCGGAATGACTACTACTCCTACATATCTCCTACACAAAGCTCATCCTTTTGGAGGCTATGCCTCCTCCATTTTCTTTGCACCTAGCCATGTGGGAGGGCCCTGCACTGATTGTGCAGAGGCGCTGTCTGCCTTAGAAAGGCGGCTGCCTTTGGCAGATGAGACTGCATGGCCAAACAGACCAGGGTAAAGCAACAACAACAACTGGTATGAATATATTTAGGCATTTTATTAACACAATGACCAGTCGATTTTGTTCAGCTGGGAGAAATTCGAGGAAAAGATAATAAATTATCTTCATTTAAACTTTCCTCTCTTATAAGTGCACGTAAGTAATTTGCCCATGCTACTATCACGCGATGTTGTTCAGCTGAGAGATATGTTATCAGAGTTAAATACGTTCTCGGATAAATTTAACCTCATCTGACTAACTTTTTCACGTTCAAGACTGCTCTAGCAGTCATCTATTGCGGCTAATACGAGACTTTATATAGATAAGAATTAATATAGACTCCTGAGGGTGTCAGTACTGGTACCTTTAATTCCACCATCGTCGGCATACTTCTAATATTCTTTTCCAGCTAACGTCAGATGATTTCATGTAGCTGAGAGTAGGTCAGTGGAACCCTTCTTTACAATGACATTTTTTCCTGTTTCAGTCGGACTATTTTCGGATTATTTCGTAGAGCTCAAAATGGACTTCTTATAGTGTCCAGGTTGACCTAATATAAACGCTGACGTTTTATCTAGCTAATACCTGACGATTTTATTCAACTTAGACAAACCCGCTCGTGGTGAGAGGAAAAGTGGAGGCTATGTCTAACTCTAGTAGATAAACAGTCTCCGCTGAAGTGAAGAAAATGCCCAGGTGAGAGACGAATAATAAAAGTTACAGAAAGTGCAGTAGTTAAGGGAACACTAACAGTACGCCAACCCCACACACGACAGTATGGAGTGATAGCTGGTTGGTGGGAAAAGGGTGAGCAAAAATTCATTCCTGTCAAGAAAATAAAAATTAAATCCTTCACAAAATATTTAATTGTCACTAAAACCATGAGCAGAAATCACTTGCATAAAAAAAGAAATACATCTTAAAATAATTGGAATATCACGTATGTAAAAATAAATAAATATATAAAACAGCTCTGTACAAATAAAACCGTGCACGTTGGAGTGGAAAACCATAGAACACTGGCAGCTCAACAGCACAATACAATAGGACAAGGGAGTTTGTGTGTGTGTGTGTGTGTGTGTGTGTGTGTGTGTGTGTGTGTGTGTGTGTGTGTGTGTGTGTGTGTGTACAGGAAAACCCTTCAGAATTATTATTTTTCATTTTAATCAAACTTCCAGAGACGATTTTATTTTTCATAGGAAAGCACTAGTTTTGAAAATTTCAGGTAAGTCTGTATCTAACCATTCCATTATAAAAAGTCTCCAGTAAAATGAATTTAATCCTCTCCAAAACACGAATGAAATGTGTAATGCTTTCATGGAATTACAGGACTTATATAGAAAGGTGTTGAGTGGGTGCGTGAAATATGTGTTTAAAATGAAAGGTTTCCCCAAAATTATAGGGTTAAAAAGAAAAATGATTCCCTTTTACTCCCCGGCCTAAATTATAATAATAATAATCTCTCTCTCTCTCTCTCTCTCTCTCTCTCTCATTTTCCACTTTTATGATGAAGACGTCAAAGCAAAAAATGAGAAATTCGTATAAATGATAAAACTGAGAGTCGCCTTTGTCTCAGTTCATTAAGCGTGCATTAAAAACTAGTGGAGAGGGGCCATGACCTGCCATGAATTATGAGAGAGAGAGAGAGAGAGAGAGAGAGAGAGAGAGAGAGAGAGAGAGAGAGAGAGAGAGAGAGATGATTAACGGCTCATTTTAACTTCCCCTGTCACCAAAGTTAGGAGAGAGAGAGAGAGAGAGAGAGAGAGAGAGAGAGAGATGATTAACGGCTCATTTTAACTCCCTGTCACCAAAGTTAGGGGAGAGAGAGAGAGAGAGAGTGGGAGGAGAGAATGAACTTAATATTTTTTTCTTCATTATTGCACTGATGTCAATTTTTCATGCCATTTCAAAGCTGTCATCCCTGATGCATGAAGTTTGTTTGATCTGATTCTCCAGTACCTCATGCCTGAATTGCTTGCTGAGTTCCCCGAATAGGAGAATCATGACAATTATTACCATTAGCAGGCTCTTATGCCCCACCTCACCTGAGTGACACTGAGCGACCTTAGATGAAACGGAGCACTTGAGCAGTCCTAATTAAGGGGTGACTAATGCTGACGTTATTAAAAATCCTATGCTTAATCCTTAAATTGCAAAACGGAATGCAAACCCCTAATTACTGAAGGCGATTTATGTAACACCTGTGGTTATTAGGTATGGCCAGCCTGCATCCCATACTACAAAATGCAGTCAGCAATCATAAGGGATGGCCAAATAAGTTCCATCATCATCAAATACTTCTAAAATCATCGTCCACTTGGCGATTTCAGGTTTAAGCATACGTCCCTTACACTCATGCTCCCTGTACCCTCTTCTGAATAATATCGTCTGTCTTTAGCTGGAATAACACACTAGAGTTGTCCCGACCAGGAGAGCATTAATGGTGACAGAATTAGCACACATTTGGGCTCGTGTGACTAAATCAGCTAAATAATATCATCTGTAGTTAGCTGGAATATAATATAGAGTTGTCGCCTCTGTAACGGTGTATTAATATCCTCCGACTCGCATACCAACTCTAATAAAAAAAAATTAAAAAAAACGGTTTTAAGGTGGAATAAAATACGAGAGTTATCCCGACTTTCAGAGGATTAATGGTGAAAAACTCCTAGCCTCACAGTACTCTGAGATGAATAGAATGGCGTGGCGTTGGCTGGAATTGTTTACTGGAGTTGTATCTACTATGAAAGAATTGATGGTGACTGTAGTAACGAGAGTAGGCTGTCTGTTGCAGTTGTACCTACCATGAGAGAATTGATGGAGACAGTACTATTAACGAGAGCAGGCTGTTAGTCTCTGTCAGGCGAAGGAAATTGTATGTCGTTAGCTGGAATATATTAGAACGCTTGAGGTGTTCCGGTTATGGGACGGTTTATTGAAGCCCTGCTGCACGGAAGAAAGAAAAAAAATGAAAAAAGAAAAGAAAAAAGGAAGAAGGAAGGATAGTTGGATGGATGGGTGGCAGGATGGCAAAGGAGGAACAAACAGAATGTGAGACAAGGGAGAGAAGGTACTATTTCGTATGCCTCTTCATCAGCCGTGCTTAAACTAACACTATCTTACTCGTGCTCTCTCTCTCTCTCTCTCTCTCTCTCTCTCTCTCTCTCTCTCTCTCTCTCTCTCTCTCTCTCTCTCCATACAGTTTTCCCTATCCTCTCTGGACCCATCAGTTTGTTTCTGTTAATCTTTCATCGCTCGTGCTCTTGCGACGGGAGATGTTTCTTTATGCACATTGGTGTTTTTTTTTTTTTTTACTTATATCACTCGGTTAACAATCCCAGGCTCCTATGACTCACTCGCAGCTGAATAAAATCGTTTGGCTTTAGCTGAAATATTGTAAGAGGGTTAATGATGACTATCAACACTTCCCGACTCCTATGGTAACAATGCTAAATTTTACGAGCCGTACGAGGAAGGATTTTTGCACACCAGATTTTGGTTGAAGTATAGCGTTCTCCCTCGCTCCACGCTCTTAAACAACAAAATGGCTTGGAGACAGAAGAAACAAAACAGAGATTATTAGAAAAGATTAATGAAGGGCACACCTAATCCTTACATTTCGAACAACTATCCTTGGGACTAAAAAAGAAACAAATCTGGAGATAGTAAGAAAAAATAGGGTTAAACAGAGGAGTCCTTGAAACATACCGGTATTTCGAACCCAGTCAGAAAAATATCCACAGAATCGTTTGGAGACAGAAAGGATATGACATGATGAGTCATTGGAATAAAGAGGTTAATGAGTCCGTAGAAGGTGAAAGGGTCATAGATAAGGCCATGGGTTTTGAGCAAGTCCTTAAGATCTGGTTGTCACAGTATCATCTTATCTGTCCCTCTCTTTGGGTGCATGTGTTGTATAAAGCACTCATTACGCTCTCTCTCTCTCTCTCTCTCTCTCTCCACATATTTTATCCATTTCCTTTGTGCATATATCAACATGTAACTCTCTGTCCATCCGTCTCTTTCCCAAACCATCCATCTATCCATTTCCTCCATCCATTAAGGAGTAGATATTAACAACTCACTTCCGTCCCTCTCTTGTTCTTTCATTACTTCCCCCCCCCCTCTTTCTCTCTCTCTCTCTCTCTTTCTCTCTCCCTGATATACAAACGTCATTAATCCTGCGTTATTTTTTTCTAAACTCTACTCAAACTCAGTCATCACTCTTCAGCTTTTCGTCCCAGTTATCATTTTCTCTCTCTGCCTGTTTGTCCGGCTTCATGGCTGTCTTTCTGTCTTTCGTCTCTGTGTCTTTCTTTATCTGTTTTTTTTCTGTCTAACAACTTTATTTGCAGGTTATCTTTACTTCTTTTTCTGGACACACAAATAATCTGTTATCGGTATGTTTGTTAACCTCTCTCTCTCTCTCTCTCTCTCTCTCTCTCTCTCTCTCTCTCTCTCTCTCTCTCTCTCTCTCTCTCTCCGTATATGTGTTTATCTTTGGCAATACAGTAAATGTACTGTACGTATGTATGTATGTATAGATAGATAGATAGAGAATGGATGTCATTAACCTCCACAGTCCGCATAACGTTTTTGAAATATATTTTTTGCTACTTCCAGACAATTCTATTCAGAACAGAGCATCCTGGCGGTGATAACGTTAATAATGTTCCCTGTGTTTCCTCAAGCTCGAAAAAAACAAAATCTCATCTATCTAATAACACCCGAAAAAAAAAAAATAATAAATAACACCTTCGGACTGAAGGAGTTAAGTAGCAAAAAAAGATGTGGACAGATAATGTTTTGGTCGAACAGATAATAGACGGATAAGAAGAGTTACTGAGTAGCAGCGCAGATATGGAGAGATGGGATTGGTCAGACAGGATACAACCTGGCGAGATGAAAGTCGCATATGATATACTGGAACAAATGGAACAGGGTAACACACTGTTTATCGGAGTAGAGAAAGATGGGAGAAGCTTTCTTCCTGTAGTGGACTTTCTCAGCTGTTGACAGAGATGATGATAAGGATGATGCTGACGATGATGATATATGTTCAGTATGCATACATGTGCAGTATGTATATATATATATGTAAATATATAGGTACTGTATATGGCTGATGATGTTATGTAATCCTTCATTCCTCCTCCTCTTCTCTCTCTCTCTCTCTCTCTCTCTCTCTCTCCATCCACACGTGAGCCAGACAGCACGCGAGTAAATGACGTCACAGCCCCACAGATCACGTGACCTGGCTGGTTGGCATCAAGGCGTCCTGTTGGTTATTTTAAGCTCGTGACGTCACCACTCACAAACTCGACCTTTGACCTTAAATATGGCTGCTTTTCGCGGGCCTTGGAGGATTCTAGAACTAGCTTTAATTTTCCTCTCACTGGTTTTCAGGCTGTTTTATTTGTGTGTTTGGGCTAACGGAAGCTTTCTCTATGTTTTACTTAATTTGACTGTGTTCATGGTTCATTTTACTCTCTCTCTCTCTCTCTCTCTCTCTCTCTCTCTCTCTCTCTCTCTCAGTTGCATATATAGCTTGGTATCTCTCCATCCTTACGTCAGTTGGAGGGTGAACCTGGCTTCCCTTCGTCTGTGTTCTGTCAGCTTTTCCATCTTAAAATTAATGTACTTTCAAGTGTATCCCGTTCTCTCTTCCTGTTTATGTATACTCGTATGTGTCTATCTAGCCATCTTTTATCTATCTATCTATCTAACTATTTATCTATATCTGTCTGTTTAGTGTTTATTTGTCTATCTATCTCTCTGTCAGTCTGTCTGTCTGTCTGCCTGTCTGTCTACTGTATTTGTGAATCTTGCTATCTATCTGCTATCCGTCTATCTATCTATCTGTGAATCTGTATCCCTACATATCTGTGCCGG
Organism: Coenobita brevimanus; assembly: GCF_032717465.1. Classification (NCBI taxonomy): domain Eukaryota; kingdom Metazoa; phylum Arthropoda; class Malacostraca; order Decapoda; family Coenobitidae; genus Coenobita; species Coenobita brevimanus. The sequence goes on from NC_137004.1 coordinate 36,088,547, forward strand.
TATAACTGTAAATCTGTGCCTATCCATCAAGCCATCCACTCATCCAGTCAGCCATTCATCTATCTAGCCATCCATCCATATAGCCATCCTTCTTTGTCCACCCCATCTATCTGTCTCTGTCTATCTACCTACTTATGTATCTATCTGTCACGAATTTATCTACCTGTCCCTTATTTCTCCATACAAAAACTTATAATTAACATAATGCTTTGTCTCTCAGTTCATCTTACATTTTTCTTACTTTCTTTTTCTGTCCTACAACCTATAGCATTAACTTTTTCTTTCTCAAGGACTTTTTGTTAATTTTGTGATTTATGATAACGCGCTGTGTTACTTGTAATGTCAGTGAAATGTGCCTTGTGACTGGCTACACACACACACACACACACACACACACACACACACACACACACACACACACACACACACACACACACACACACACACACACAGATAGATGGATGGATGCACAGTTAGTTTCTACACTGTGGGTGGTTGGATGGATGGACTGATGTAGCGGACACTTTCTTCTCGCTGAGAATAAGTTATAGGAGCCTGAGCGCCGTAGGACAATGCCAGGGACGGATAAAGGGATAAAATCAAGGGTTAAGGGTAGAGAGAGAGAGAGAGAGAGAGAGAGAGAATATCTCTTAACCCCTTCGAGCCGATTTTGTATTTTATAGGTTGTTTTTGTTACTGTCAGACGATTCATTGAACTTCGAATAAATTCCTGAGTCCTATAGTAATGAAGGAAGGCTGCATATGACTTTTACATTAGGAAAGTATGTCCTAAGCCGAATAAGATCGCCCATAAAATGCAAGTATAAAATGGAAGAAGACTTTATTGGACTGAGGAGGTTCAAACAACAAGCTGAGCAATGAAATACTTAAGCAAACAAAATTAGTAATAAACCACGGTGGCTAAAGTGGTCGACAGCTGGATAAATGACAATATGATGGGAGAGTGGTTGAGGTGGGAGAGCGTTACTGAGTTCTTTGGGCGTGGCGGCTACTCCCTGGCTGTAGTCTTACCCTAGAGAGCGACGCATCAGGTAATGGAGAGGACGTCAGGACAAGGTAGGGAGACAGGTAATGGAGAGAACATCAGGACAAGGAAGACAGGTAATGGAGAGGACGTCAGGACAGGGAAGGGAGACAGGTAATGAAGAGGACGTCAGGACAGGGAAGAGAGACAGGTAATGGAGAGGACGTCAGGACAGGGAAGAGAGACAGGTAATGGAGAGGACGTCAGGACAGGGAAGAGAGACAGGTAATGGAGAGGACGTCAGGACAGGGAAGAGAGACAGGTAATGGAGAGGACGTCAGGACAGGGAAGAGAGACAGGTAATGGAGAGGACGTCAGGACAGGGAAGAGAGACAGGTAATGGAGAGGACGTCAGGACAGGGAAGAGAGACATGTAATGGAGAGGACGTCAGGACAGGGAAGAGAGACAGGTAATGGAGAGGACGTCAGGACAGGGAAGAGAGACAGGTAATGGAGAGGACGTCAGGACAGGGAAGGGAGACATGGTCGGACATCTCTCCAAAGCAGACACCAAAAATATGAGTAGTATTAGAAACAGGGCATATAACAAGCTCAGTACACCTACTTGGTATTCTGGTCGACCAGAAGCGGTGACTTATGGCTCTATTTTGAACCAGCACAAGTACTGGAGTAAATCAGGGGATAGGAGACAGAAAGGAAGAGCGTTATAACCAAGAAAAGAGTGAATGTACAGACAGTAAAGCTGCCAGGACACAAGGAAACCTCAAAGCGACAAACGTGGGGATGTGGGGGGAGGGGGAGGGAATGAAAATTAACACAGCGAACTCCGTACAGGGCGTACTCAATTAAAAACAAGAATCATAGCTCAAAAGGAAAACCGAATAGAGTCTATAAAAGCGAATCCTACCAACTAAGTGACTTACCTGCTAAATATATACAGTGCAGAGCTAAACACTAGATACCTCCCTATATAATTTGAAGAAGTAGTTAAAATTTAAGACTGACCTCTTAAGCTATAAAACTTAGCGCAGACCCTAAAAGTTGCCATCCAATTTTCCTCTCGGAGGCTCTAGGGAAATTATTTGGCACCCAATGGACAATAACCTATACAGTCCAAACCAATAAGGCCTCAAACATAACAGCAATACACCATATGTGATAGTTTTAACTTTTGCTACAGAAAAGTAGCGCTCGCTAATGGCCACAATACAAACTGTACCGTAATAGAAAATAACATGAGCAAAGCCTTTGTTAGAGTATGAACGATGGCACTGAATTGTAAACTACCACAACTAAACACCTTTGAATAAGAGAGATGCCTTTACCTAACTTCCCTGAGAACCTGCTGAAGCCAAAATAAACCACGGCATATCACCTACATTTCCACTCCACAGATGGGAGCACAGTGGTCCGTCTTCAGCCCAACCGTAATTATTAGATACACAAGGGACATGCCTGGCTCGGTTAAGCTACAGTCCCCAGATTTATATTGTGCAGATGACACCACCCATTTAGAAGTATGATATGATATCTATATCGAACATGACCAGCCTTTCAGACAGAGGCGATGTTACTGAACATATATAGAGACAAACTTAGACAAATTCATGGTAGCGCTGGGCTAAATTAAATCCATCGATATCAACATGCAGGAATAATAGAAGAAGATAACAACTTTCGAGTCTTAGGGAGTGCATTAACATCAGCAAGAAAGATCACCGAGCATGTAAGCAAACGAATAACTCTGGGAAAAACAACTTTCATACGCCTATATATATTCCGGAACTTTCAGGGGAAAATTCTATTCCACCTGGTCACACCGGCGTTACTTCTAATATTAGATTACTCATCCCCACACAAATGGACTCCAGAACTCGAATACTCAAACTACCCTGAGTACGAAATATAGTTCTCCGTTTATTTTATTTTATTTTATTTTTAATGCGAGGGAGATGGAAGCAAAGGCTAGAGGCCAGTAAGATTGTTCCCTCCAAGAAAAAATGAAACATATGAGTACCCACAAGGACAGTACAGAGGACCAACACTCACTGAACTCATAAACATCAGCCTCAGAAAGACTGTTCTCAAGGTACGGGAGAAGCGTGAAGCAAGTGATGATATAAATTTCGATAATATCCAACGCCTACACTAAGACATAGCTACAACATGCGGCATTCGTGGTTCCTCCAGACTTTAAAAAAAAAAATGGAGAATCACCACAGCACCATAATCACGCGATTTAATGGACAGAGTCTCTAGCTTAACTAAGACTTTCTACTTTAAGAACATATAAGAAACAAGACAGACTCACCCTTGGTATGTTGGGGTTATATAATTCAGGTAACGAAAATCACTCCACCCCAGTACTAACAACAATAACATATAACTAACACCATGAGGATATACTCGGACACTATTTCCTGTTTCACTCACTGTACCGCCTTGACCAAACCCCTTCCCTTCGTAATAACCACCATATTAAAAGCAGTAAAGTAAAAATAAATTAATCAATAAAAAGTGGATATGACGGCTGACTAAATGGGGGACGAGGTAAGAAGATAAAGCCGAGAAGGTGCAGAAATTTATTCATGAAAATACTGAAGAGGAAAGCTTAAGACGGAACAAAAATCATCAGTCCCAAGTATGGTTAACAATGATATACCCCAAGATAGATAAGTTTCATGTCTATAAATTTCTTGATCTGCGAGTTGTCAAAGCTTGTACCCATGTTGTGATAACGTTTGCCAACAATGTAGAGGAAGAGATTAATGTTACTCCGAAACTTACGTGCAGTTCTGAGTATTGGCTGGAGCACTCGGCACAAACAGAGAAGCCTACCCTAGATAACTGGAGAGGGATATAAGTCGTGAGAATGAGGTTTCAGGATAAGCCTAATGGTACTTTGGCTCCAAATTTTCCGGAAAAAAACCCTCGGAGAGACTTGAAGTGTGTGAGTCAGGAGTTACTAGGAGCTACGTAAATACATCTCATTTGCATTTTTATTCGTGTTCCCAGCTTACAACCAAGCATCCGGCCCAAGAATGAGGAAAAAGAGTAGCCAGTGAGAGCAGACCAAAGAGAATAAGGAAACGACAGAGGGCAGCTAAGTAGAGAATGATAGTGGAGCTAGGTGAAAGGCCACTGATTAACTTACGCTTTCAAAAGTTCCCCTCTCTCTCGTGCTCCAGACCTAATTTTCTATTCTCAGCAGGACGAGGGTGAAGGGAGGCATATACTCTTTTTCATGATCGAATGCTCGAGGATTATTCGTTTGGGAAAGAAAGGGAAAATTGAGGACTGAAATTGGTTGCAATGCTAAAGTGAGAATGTGTAGATATGTGTTAGTGTCTGAAACACACACACACACACACACACACACACACACACACACACACACACACACACACACACACACACACACACACACACACACACTGGTTAACACCCAGTGCAATAAATGGTATTCTGGGCTAAACAAATCCATTTGTCTCGTCACTCAGTGCAAAATCATTTGAAAGCCTCACAAGACCGAGATGATGGATGGCTGACATGACATGCCCTCCCCCACATGCCAATAACACACCTCCCAAATACACCTCCCTCATACTCACCCCCCCCCTGCACACACCTTCAGGGCAGCAAAATTCAAGCAACACACACACACGCACACACACACACACACAGAAAAAGAACATAGGCTACACAGAGATTGCCAGAATGATGTTCATATTAGCTAGGCTCCCAGGACCATAACTGTGGAGAGAGAGAGAGAGAGAGAGAGAGAGAGAGAGAGAGAGAGAGAGAGCGAATTACACACAGCCCAAAAAATCTTCACTTCTAACAAAAAAAAGTGATCTCGCTTCCTCAAGTAATGGAAAAATTAAATTTCTTGTTCATCAGAATATATGCATAATGACTGTTCCTTGTTCAGTCTATATATACACCGGTAACTCTTTATTTTCTAAATGGTTATCAAATTGTCGATCTGTCCGTCAGTTTTTGCGTGGTGGTTGCAAGAGAGTAACACACACACACACACACACACACACACACACACACACACACACACACACACACACACACACACACACACACACACACACACACACACACACACACACACACACACACACACACAGACTCACACACACACGCACGCACGCACACACTAACAAAAGAAAGGGTGACGGCCTGCCCGTCAACCTTACAAACTCTCACTATTTTCCACATTTCCAAGCTGTCTCTCTCTCAACTTTCACGCCCCCCCTCCTCCTCCTCCTCCACCTCCTTCCCCCGTAACACTCAGAACCTGGTGACGAATTTTTTCAGTTTTCTGTTGATAATACCAGACGACTTTATGTGAACTTCGGAAGGATTTATAGTAGCGAAAGGGTTAACTACAACTATCTAATCCCTCGATTCCGAAAAGCTTCCCCTAAACAGAATAGAACAGTTCGGAGGCAACACGAACAGGAGAAAAAAATCGTGTTCCAAGATTAACCTATTAAAAAAAGTTTGTCAGTCTATGCTTATAACTGTTTCTGTCTCATGGTATTCTACATTCTTAACCTGTTTCTACCCTCCCGCCCATTTTTCTTCCTTTCCCTTAACCCCTTCACTCTGATAATGTATTTTTGTATTTCTCTTGCTCCTTTCCAATGATTGTTCTACTTGGGAGATACTTAACGACCTGGAAGGGTTATATGTCTTTAGTTTCGCCTGTCTTTCACGGGGAAGGTTCCTAAGTTCAATAAAATCGTCAGGCAGTAGTATTATCAGGGTATAAATGAAAAAATAACCTCATATTCTATTCATTCACATTTTCTCCTTCCATAGCTCTCTCTCTCTCTCTCTCTCTCTCTCTCTCTCACCAAAATAGAAAAAAGTTTACTTAACATGCTACACTGCTCGGTTTTCCTTTGTGTGTGGAGAAAAGAATCTATAGGCGTGCGTGCGCGTGCATGTGTGTGTGTGTGTGTGTGTGTGTGTGTGTGTGAGAAAGAAAAAATGTGTATGTATGTACGAGTATGTATATATATGTATTTATGCTTGTGTGTGTGTGTGTGTGTGTGTGTGTGAGAAAGAAAAATGTGTATGTATGTACGAGTATGTATGATGTATATGTATTTATGCTTGTGTGTGTGTGTGTGTGTGTGTGTGTGTGTGTGTGTGTGTGTGTGTGTGTGTGTGTGTGTGTGTGTGTGTGTGTGTGTGTGTGTGTGTGTGTGTGTGCGTATGTGCGTGTGTATGTGTGTGTGTGTCTGTGTTTAAAGAGAAACTCAAAACAAATTTGTATGTGTGTGTGCAGGAGCTCTGGCTTAATTCCTCATATAATCACCTTTTCCGTCCTGTATTTTACTGTGGCTACATCGAACAATTTTATTAATATTTTTGAAAGACCTCTGAAACTGGGAGGGATTTAACACAGTCAGTTTTATGACGTATATTTACATTTTAATTTTGCTACCAATAGACGATTTTTCTTTTTACTTCGACTTAGCTCTAGTAGTGAAGAGGTTAATGAAGGCTTAATCCAACCCCTCCAGTTGGAAAAGTCTCTCTTGGGGTGAATAAAATCGCTTCAAAGACGAGAATAAAATACAAAATACGTCTTTACAGAGATAATACTTTTCCTCTGCTCATGCTAAAACTCGGTGATTTGTATCGTGCTCAGGAAGGCCTTTTCGTAATAGAATATGGCTGTTCGGTCTATTTATTTATCTATTTATTTTTTGACAACAATATTCGGATTTTCGTTGGCTAAGCTCCATAACTCTGGAGACATTTGCTATCCACAGATGATTTTATTCAGCTTGAATATATGTATATTTTTTCTTATGGTTTAGTTTCTTATTTATTTATTTATTTATTTATTTATTTTTTTACTTTCTGTCCCCAGGCGATAATATTCATCTATGGGGATTCTATTTTTGTATGAATGGGAGAGATCTTGCGTAAATCAACCCTTTCATTATTACACATCCTTCCTATATTGAAGAAAATTGTCTGGTGCTGACATGAATACATTTTCAAAAGATGCCATCGTACTGAAGGTATTTACTGTCTCAGGCTCCTATGACACACCTAAAAATAAATAAACCCATCTGGTGTTTGCATGAATAGAGTACTTGAGAATTATTGACCATGGGAGCGAAAGGTGACGGTACTAACACACTCAGGCTCCTTTGACTCACCCACAGCTGAATTAAATCGTCTGGCTTTAGCAGGAATAGAAAATAATTAGTTCTCCCGGTCATGTGAGGGTTATGTTTTCTCTCGAGTTGCATATAATGTCCTTAATAACAACTTAGTTCACGTATATCAAATATGCTTATAGAGACAGCCAATTAAGCTCTCGAATATGGACTTCAAATGATGGTGATAAGGATGATGATGATAAAAATACAGTCATCATCGTCATCATCACCATCGTCATCGCTTTCCTCCATCTCTTCCCCATCACCATCACCATCATCGTCATCTTCATCATCGACATCGCTTTCCTCCATCACAGCTAACATCACACCTGCATCATAACATCATCGACATATGAGCATGATCGCCATTGTAAAAGTTATCATCATCATTAAAATTAAGCTTCCCATTTATCATTGAGGAGAATTAGAGCCAAAAACAAGACATACATGGCTATAATATATTTGGAGAAAATATACTGACAGTTCTCAATTAAATGAACTATCCACCAATTAATGCTCTTGTCCGTGCGATCTAATTAAATGAAAATGAAGCAATCAAAAATGTCATCAAAAGTTCTATCCAAGCCTGTACACACACACACACACACACACACACACACACACACACACACAAGTGCTGGTGTCCTAAAGTGTGTGTGTGTGTGTGTGTGTGTGTGTGTGTGTGTGTGTGTGTGTGTGTGTGTGTGTGTGTGTGTGTGTGTGTGTGTTTTACTACTATGAATGATTAATACAAACACACGAGGCAAAATCTGAAACGTGTGCATTGATTCAGAATCGAGTGGGTTGGCAGGAAGAGTCATTCCCTGCAGCACTGAAGCCTTAATTATTTCAGGCGATGTGCAGTTTTCAGCGTGTGTATGTGTGTGTGTGTGTGTGTGTGTGTGTGTGTGTGTGTGTGTGTGTGTGTGTGTGTGTGTGTGTGTGTGTGTGATGAGAGATAGAGATTGATAGAGAGAGAGAGAGAGAGAGAGAGAGAGAGAGAGAGAGAGAGAGAGAGAGAGAGAGAGAGAGCGGTGGAAGATGGAAAAGGGAGAGAGCGAAGGATGTAAAAGAAGTAATGAAAAAGCACAGGGAAGGGTAATGGCTGGGAGGGGAAATGAAGAAAGGGAATGTAAGGGATGAAGGAGATGGAATGAAAGGTGACTGAAGAGGGGGGGGGGGATAGAAGGGAGAACAGGTTAGTAGGGAAGATGAGGGATGTAAGGAGTGAGTAGAGAAGTGGAAGAGATGAGGGGGAAGGAGGAAATAGTGAAAGGAATGCGATGAACGATGAAGGGAGGGATGATGATGGGGAGAGAGAAATGAGCGTGACGAGATGGGGAAAAACTTGTGTGACAATGAGTGGAAGAAGGACAGAGTGCAGGGGAAACGATGAGGAAATGAGAAGGCGAGGGAAAAAAAGGAAAGGGAAAGTGGAGTGAATAAAAAAGAAAATGGAGAGGAAATGAGAGAGGAAAGGGAAAAGCTGTACAATCGAGGGTAAAAGTCAGACTAATTTTTCACCTCTTCTGCCTTTCACATTTCTCAGCTGGCTAATATTCCTAAGACGAGAGGGGTTGGGCATGTTACTGGCTGTTATTCCTATACCGAGAAAGGCTTGGTGCGTTTCCTGTAAGTATTCCTAAGATGAGAGAGGCTTGACAGTATATTTCTCTGCCCATAGATTATTCTCCTTGCATGGTGCTTTAGGGAGGAAAGTGACGGTCATTCATTAAGTGTGAAGCAGATGTAATGAAACAGTAACTCATCATCTTTCCCCGAATACTCCACTATTTTGGGTTAAGGTGTGGGAGAATGTAGGGAAGTGCAGGTGGAGGGGGTGTTGGGGGAGAAGAGGTGAAGACGAAGTGGGGAAAGAGGGGTTGTCGGTGAAACATGAAGCTATCCAGGACTGCCGCGTGTGTTTCATCTAATGAGGGTAAGAACTGTGTTATTAGGGCATCTGGTTCCATAAATAATCTGAATCCATTTCCCTATAAACAGGTCTCCATAAAAGTGAAATATTATCGGATATCTTGTTATCTGCTGGTATTATTTCGCGTTATTTTTCATTTTAGTTTGGTTGTGAAGTTATGAGCAGCTGCATGAGTCAGGATAGGGAGTACAAAAATCAATAATGCTACGCTTAATATTCTTAGGCTCTCGGGACTCACTATCGGCTGATGTTACTTAAATGCAGTACTGGAGTTTATTCATCAGTGAGAGCGATAATGGGACCAGTCATAACGCTATTGTGCTCAGTCCCAGCTTAATTCAATAGCTTGGCGTTATGTTGAGGAAATACTAGTGTTGTCCAGACCATGTGACATTTAAGCTTCACAAAGACCAGCACTCCTTTGTTAAGCCAAATTACAAATTTTGGTTGATTCTGTTTCATTTGCAAAAGGAAGTCCAGGGATTTTTATCCCTATGACATCAAACAAAAGCATCATCAGGCGTTTTTCCCCTACACAGTAACGACCCTCCTTTCACCTGAATGGTATTGCTGACCCCATCAAGTAACGTCTTTTTCCTACGATGGCATACTTTAGGAGCTCCTGGCATGTCTGTCCCTCCTCAGCAACGACTCCTCCCAGCAAAATACAGTAGCTGACTCTGTGGATATAGATATTAGATAAAGGACTGTACCTGCACACTAATGATCCGTCTTCCCATGATTAAGTCCATCAGTCAGATAATATATTTTTCATTTTTGCTTCCTCCAGACGAATTCTTTCAGTTTGGCAGAGGCTGTTAAAACTGGAGGTATTAGATATAGCTTTCATTAACCCCTTCACTACTAGGGATCTCTCCTAGGTTGAATAAAATCGTCTGGAGAAAGCAAAGAATAGGAAAGATCTACGAGCCTTTCTGTCTCCAGTCCTAAAGGTCCAGGGTTCGAGTGGGCAAATTGTGCAATCCAATCTCTTCGTACCTAGAACTAAAAGAGGGACCTTGACGGTTAATTCGATGGTTGTTCGTCATAGTCTGGGGAAGATTGAGATTTAGAAAAAAAAAGGAAAAAAGAAAGAAAAGAAAAAACTGAATGTCTACCTCTATAACCCTCGTGTAATTGGTAGAGAGTAACGTTAAGTCCTCTTCACCATCTCATCTCCCTACTCAGTAACGATCCCACCTCAGCTGTTTCAGAGTTTCCAACAATTACAGAGGGAGGAGGAAATATGATCTGTGAGCCAGAGGGTATATGGTGTAAAGGTTAATCAAGTGTAAGTGCTCTCTCTCTCTCTCTCTCTCTCTCATGCTTAAAGTAGAGCCACAGCAAGGAATATTGAGCCACTAACATCAAAACAAGCAAGCACTGCAGTCAGGCTTTTTAACTTTTATGTACGCTAGCTGTGTGAGATGGTGAGGAGGGAGGGTAGGGAGTTGGAAGGGAAGGGGGAAGGGATGGGGAGCAGTAGAAATGAGGAGGAGAAAGGACGAAAGAGGAATACTGAAATGATGGAGGGTGAAGGGAAAGAGGGGAGAGCAATGAAAGGGAAAAGGAGATGTACTGAAGGCAGGTAGAGGAAGAGAGAGAGGAAGAGGAAGGAAGTAAGAAGTGAAGAAGGAGGGGATGACGGGGTGAAGAAGGGAAAGAGAGAAGAGAGAGTTCTGATGCTTGGGAGGGAGGAGGAAAAGTAAGAGGAATGAAAGAAAGGAAGGGTACAAGGGGATGAATGGGAAGGTAGTTGCTGGGAGGGAAAGAATACGGAAAAGGGGGAGTAGGCAAAGAATAGATATGAGGAAAGAGGTAAGAGGGAGAAAGAAGGCGGGGAAAAGGGAATGAAACACACACACACACACACACACACACACACACACACACACACACACACACACACACACACACACACACACACACACACACACACACACACACACACACACACACACACACACACACACACACACACACACACACACACACACACACTTAAAGGTGTCCTTCTCCTACAGAAGGCGACAGCCACTATGCTCACTAAGATGGTGTGTTTCTCAGTCTTTGGTGCCAACGTGTGTGACTGTGCAGACCAGTTCTGAATCCGCAAACTTTGCCACACAGTCACCATTTGCTGGGAGAACTTTGTTTTGGTTGTGCCTCCGTTATCCTCGCTCTTCTCTGCAGCCAGGTTCCAACTTTCTTTGAGATGAATGGTTCCTTTGCTGCAGAGGGCTCACCATTGGTTTCTGTCAGAGCCAATAGTTTCAAGATCTTTTGGTATGATGCCGCATTTCTTCAGAGTTGTCCTTATATGATCCTTAAATCTCTTCTGTCCCCCTGGGTTGGGGCGTGCTGCAGGAAGTTGGCTATACAGAACCTGGCGGGGAAGGCGGTACTCAAGCATGCAGAACATAATAATGTCCGACCCATTTAAGCTGTTTTTCAGCCAGCGTGGTTTCTGTTCTGGGTTGCTTTGCTTGCTGGAGAATTTGTGAGTGAGGGACTTTATCCTACCATGTGAGTCTTAGAATGAGCTGTAAGCATCCGATGTGAAAAGACTCAAGCTGTTTGATGTGAAGCTGGTATGTAGTTCATGATTCAGTACCGAAATAAGGTTGGAGAAGCATACAGCTGCATGTACTGATGCCTTCGGCTCGATTCTCAAGTTGGTGTTTTCAAAGACTCTGAATCTGAGTCGCCCAAAAGAGGCTGAGTCATGGTTGATTCGTGCAAGGGCTTCTGCATCAATGCTATATTTATCTGTGAGCATACTTCCAAGGTAGGTAAAATTTTCCACCTGTTTTACATTTTCGCCATTTATCTGAAATGCAAGAGGCTATACTGGGTTGCTTCTATGATGTATTATTTCTGTTTTATTGACCTTATACTCGAAGCCTCATTGCATGGTATAGCCTATGTTGAAAATGATGGCGAGAGACTGCTGTAGGGATGCTGGGGTATATGCAAGGACAGCACAGTCATCAGTTTACTGTAGCTCTAGGAAATGAGCGTTTCAGTCTCCGACTGTGCTTGACGACATCTGTGATTAAGTAACTTGCAGTCTAGACGGACGTAGATTTTTATTTCATCATCAGGGTTCGTTTGTTGGAGACTTAAAAGGGTGACTGCAGAGAGGCAGATGTTGAAAATGACAGGAGCCAGGACACATCCTTGCTTTACGCCCACATCCACATTGACTGATTCGGATTTGCATCCACCTATGGACTCATGACCATTCATGTTGTAATGTAGGATATTTAGGATGGTAAGAAATTTCTTTAGAACTCCAAATTTTGAAAGAGTTTTCCGTAAAAGTTCTCTGTTGACGGTGTCTGATGCTCTTGCAAGATCGATGAATGAAATGTACAAGTCACGGCTCTGTTCATGGCATTTCTGTAGTATCCGTTGAACAAAAAAGATCATATCACTGGTACTTCGTACCTCCTGAAATCCACATTGTGTTTTAGGAAGTGTAGATTCAATCAAATGTTTTGTCAGTCTAAATAACATTATTTTGGCTACTACTTTGCTAGCATTCACAAGGAGGGAGGTAACTCTACTGTTATCACAATTTGATTGGTCCCCTTTCTTCCTGTAGATGATTATAATATCAGAAGGAAGTCATTCGGGTGGGATTTCTTCTTGGTTCCAAACAGTATGAGATTATGGAGGCGCTGGGGAAGTAACTGGCCACCCTCTTTGATCAGTTCAGATGGTATGTCATCAGGGCCAGAGCATTTGTTTGTTTTTTATAGAACGGATGGCCTGAACAGTTTCTGCAAGTGCGGGTAAGACATCAAGGTCTGCCGCTTGAGGAGCATGTGGGATGTTAACATAGATACTGTGCCCCATCGGGTTTCTTCGATTCAGTAAGGAATTGAAGTGTTGAACTCATCTCTCTAGGATTGCTTCCTGGTTTTTCAGGGGCTCTCCTTCGGCTGATAGATTAGGGTTTATGTTGTTTTTGGTTGGCTCATAGATGGTTTTAATGGACTTGTAGAACCCATTATAGATGTTAATATCAGCCAGTCTTTGTAGCTCTTTTGCTTGCTAAGTCCACCATTTGTTCTCCATGTCATGAAGTTCTCTCTGGGTTTCACTCCTGAGATTCTGGAATTCAGTTTTTAGGGTTAAGAAGTTAGGATGAGCCAACCAGTTGCTATGTGCTCCATTCTTCATAGCAAGAAGTTCATGTATGCCTCCACCATGTTCATCAAACCAGTCTCTATGGCGGCGAGTGGAGAAGCCCGGGGTTTCTTCTGCAATGCTTTGGAGCAGTGTCTTCATGTTTAGTCTGATCATCTGAGTGTCACAGATCCACTAAATGAGTCAGTTATTGTATGTATTCCAAATGAGCCGTAAGTCTTTGAGTGAATGTTGTGGCATTTTGTGGCCTCAGGAAACAGGCTATCAAATTCATGTATCGGTAATTAAATAGACAAATAAAAACTGAATTAATATAGGAACACACACACACACACACACACACACACACACACACACACACACACACACACACACACACACACACACACACACACACACACACACACACACAAGAATATTAACAGTCAAGAAACACAAAAGCTTCACAACGTTTTCGTCATTATAAAGCTTCATAATAAAGCTTCCACTTCCACTAAATACGAAATCTCTAAACATATTGCTAAATACGTTTTCACAGTCGTCATATTCACACAAGACTGGCATAGGCATCACGAAAACTTTATCATTACAAATTTTCACATCAAACATTTTCGTTGTCACAAAAGTTACATGAAAGCAGGGTCACCATAACTTTTACATTAAAGTTTTGTGCGTGTGTGTGTGTGTGTGTGTGTGTGTGTGTGTGTGTGTGTGTGTGTGTGTGTGTGTGTGTGTGTGTGTGTGTGTGTGTGTGTGTGTGTGTGTGTGTGTGTGTGTTTACTCTTTATAAAAGCCCTTAACTTAAAATCACCACTCTTTCCCCATTTAGTCTGGTAATCTACTTTTTATTATATTCTGCCACCACCAGACGACTCTCTTTAACTAGTACTGAGTTTATATCGAACTCCTCCAGATAAAAACTTTTCTCATAAACTGTATTAAGTTGTCAGAAGGTATCAGGAGTTAAAAAAAACAATGCGTCAGGACAGTAAAGCAATTAATCCCTTCAATCCGATAACGTCATATGTATCTCTTTACTCAGACCACCACATGGAGAGTATATTAAAATTACGAATGTCCTTTAATGGTGAAGGGATCGGTGAAGGCATATCAATTTTTTCCCATCCGATAATTTTCTTCTGAGCTGAATGAAATCGTCAGTAGATAGCAGGAACAAAAGGAAAAACACGATGTAGAACTGAAGTGATTATTAACGCTAAACTGACGAGACATCCACGTAATTTGAAGCACTATCAGGGTATTCAATTCCGCTGCAAAGAGAAGAAGGCTTAGAATTACACCTATCGATTGCACGATGGTCATTATGGCAAAGGGGCAATATATTTTAAGTTTCAATCTTCCCCTACAATACGACTTTTCACATTTAGGTCCCCTGTTGTACTTTTGGGTGAACACTGAGACAAGGGAGAAACATACCGAGTCCACCAGTACCATCGGCCAAAAAACTGAACTCAGCTTCTTTCATTTACAGGCTTGATGTGTTGGCCTTTTCAATATGGTGCCGTGATTTACTTATTTATTTATTTTTATTTTATTTTATTTTCTCCTTGACTAATTCTTGTTGCCTCCAGACGATTCCATTCAACGTAGGAAGGACCCCTAAGGGTGGAAGGATCAATGAAAGCTTTATCTAACCAATTCAGTTCAAAAAAGGAATCCAAAAAGAAATAAAATCGTCTAGTGATATTAAAAAAATACATCAACTGATTCATGAGGGTAAAAGAAGACAGTCTCCCTCATCCGTTCCACACACTATCTCTGATTTTATAACTTCTGGTTCTGGGATATTATGGGGCCTCTCATCATTTTTTTATGCATTGTAATTTCCATTCTTATATCTATTCAGACATAATTCTCTGCCTAGGAAGGTTTCTCTCTCTCTCTCTCTCTCTCTCTCTCTCTCTCTCTCTCTCTCTCTCTCTCTCTCTCCGGTGGGTGTGAGAAAGGAATATTAGCTCGCGTTCAGGGTATATCTGGTCTTAAATATTCATGGGTCTCAAAGGTGTCTGCTGAAAGAGTGGTGTGGCTGTATTTAAAATGGGTGACGTGTGAATGTTAGAGAGAGAGAGAGAAACTAGCGTCAAGGTAAATGGCAAAGGTGAGATGGAGGGAATGGAAGGGATCTCAGGTATTCTCCAATATGTGGATGGCAGCCATTAAGATTTCTGCGGAATCTGTGTGTGTGTGTGTGTGTGTGTGTGTGTGTGTGTGTGAGAGAGAGAGAGAGAGAGAGAGAGAGAGAGAGAATGTGTGTGCGCATTTGGGAAGTGGGGAGGTATTGGACATTCTACCAGGAAAATGAAGCAAGGGAAGAGAGACAAGGGGAAGACCAATATTTGACTGGAACGCAGAGGGGCTTTCTCGCTGCTAATGGATCTAGATGTAAAATGTTCTGTTTCGCACTTAGCCAGGAGAAGGAAAAATAATTACTCCTTTCCTGTTGCTTAAGTGAAATGGTGAGTCCGGTGAATGTGACCTACAGCGCCAGAATTATATTCATTTACCTAATAATACTCCTGAAGGAACAAGAACAAAGAAGTAACATATTTTGTGCGTAATTTTTTCCTCTCCAATAGGGACGAAATTCCAACTCGAAATTTGAGCTTTCTCTGTTTCTGCCTATCGTGAAAACGCTGTATAAACTAAGAAAGTTTGGAAACCCAAAGTTTTTGCAATGACTGTAGGCTTCGAATCAGTTAATCTCCCTGCAAGTCTCATTAAATTAACCATGTGTGCGTGAAAGGGTTAACCATAAGTGCACTCAGGCTTCCGTGACTCATTCTCAGCCAAAGAAAAGCATTTGGTGTTTGTGGGAATAAGGTAGCCTTTTGAATAATCAGATTTTAGCACAACCAGCCTTTTCAGTATTAGAGTTTCTTAAAATCGGACGAAGGGAATTACCAGACTCTTGGGTTTATTAGATCAACCTTCATAATAGACGCAAAATGCTTATAATTTCTAGATTTATGGATTTCTGTATTTTGTTCTTGCATATTATCCGTTTCCTTATGATATTGACACTGTATAAAAAATTCTGATATCTGTCCCGACAAGTTATTCTCAACGTTTCTGGTATAGTTTCACTCGTAAATTAACCCTCTGAATCTGGGCATGCTTTTTCCATATTATTCTTACCATCTCCTGACGATTTTATTCAGATCAAAGTCAGACACTTCGAGCCGGAAGAGTTAGATATATAATTTAACCCTTCAGTATGAGAGTCTTTTCCTCATTAGAAGAAAATCGTCTGGTATCAAGAAGAGTAACTAAACAGGACGCCACGCGGATTCAAGGGATTAATTAGATATCCGTATGCACGTTGGGAGATCAAGGGTAGGCCATCGTGGTGTGTAACTTATTGCTATTGTGTACTCTCCTCCGTTGCCTTCATACAATTAAACGTCTGGTGGATGAGTCAAGGCGCGTCAATCGGATGTGGCATATAGAAGTGTCCTTCCCAGGGTCAGATGGGGCTTATTGATCATGTGATGCTATTCATGGGTTAGCAACTAGTCACTCTCGCCTTTGGCACGAGTATCTAGACCGATGATGATGATGAGAATGGCTACTTTAATGGTTTTTATGTTATGGTGCATGTCTGTCTGCCTTTATTATAGCCAGGCGCCTTAAACTTCACCTCATCTTCAATCTCCTTCCCCCCCCCCTCTCCTTCCACCTCCCTCATGTGTACCCTCCCAGTCAATCTCTCACACTCTGTAAGTTTCACGTGGCCAAACCATCTAGGGTACTCATCCCAACACTTCCCAGCACCCCACATCAACATAAAGCTTCCATGTCTCTTATTATGACTTGGGTATAATGTAGTCAGCACTCAGCTTAAATGGGACAGCTACCCTTTGAGACTAGATTTCATTTATTTATTTTAGTACATTCATTTTTCATTCATTCATTCACTCATTCATTCATTTAAATAATTTGCATGTGGTGATGGCATGAGATTTAGGTCGGTGATATATTTTGGTTTTACCTCTTCTTCCTCAGTTTGACTTTTTCATCCTATTCATTTCACAGAGAACACCAATGAATGCGTATTTAAGTTAATTTTCTTACTTCGCATCTTAAGCTGTTGTTCTTACCTCATGATGTAGCTTAAGTTATTGCTCATATCTTCTTAGCATAACTAGTCTAAATTCCCTCCCAAGTCACTAATGTTGCTTTTCTAGAATATCAAATTTTCACTGAGCAGAACTCTCCTTCTTCAATTCAGTTTGATATATTATCGCTTCCCCAGAAATTTCTCCCTGAATAAGTATATCGGTATATATTAAATTTCATTCCCAAAATTTGCAATATATATATATATATATATATATATATATATATATATATATATATATATATATAATAGGTTATTTACCTTTTCATATTAAATTAGAGAGGGTCTTCTTTATGACTTTTCCCGGGGTACGAGTAAATGCTTCGTCCAGTACTTACTAAATCAGGTGGTGGGGAGGTGTATTCTACAACTCTTATCTCTGTCCCCCATCGCATATGCATTACAAATAATCGATGATAGATGACGTTTGATCTACCTATCTACCTATATATATATATATATATATATATATATATATATATATATATATACACACACACACACACACACACACGAGTGTCTCAGATGTCTTAAACCCGGAAGCGTGGCCACACACAAATCACTCCACGCCGCCTTGCCCTCTGCCATTTGGGTGCCCTCCTTCCCACCCTAACACTTCTCTCTCATAAATCTCTCAATGCTGTTGCTAATTTCTTTGTGTAGAGTGTAGGACATGCCAACTATTTCCTCTCCTCACGTGTGTTTGACATGGCCATCAAAAATCAGGGGCTTCCTTGAACTTTTCCACATTTCGTTTAACGTTTTCAGTCCAGTGCCTTTCAGTCTGATGTCGTATTTCTTGTATTAGCCTTCCAACCTCCAAACGATTTTTTTTTTTAACTTAGGACAAGCCTCTCGCACGAAAGGACTTTTTTCTGAGGCAATATCTAACTTCCCTAACTTGATAAGTCTCCACAAAACAGACAAGTGCCGTGAGGAGGTTCCAAAACTTAAATACAAACTACGTCTTGGCAAAGGAGAGAGAGAGAGAGAGAGAGAGAGAGAGAGAGAGAGAGAGAGAGAGAGAGATTAGATGAGAAGGCAAGGAAAATGGAGATGTGAGATGGGAAAAGACAAGGAAAATGGAAATGAGATGGGGAAAAAGGCAAGGAAAATGAAGATGAGAGCAAAGACGAAAGATAAACAATGTTGGCTAAGCAACGAGAAATGAAAGAAAAAAAAAAGAGAGAAATGAGAAACAATAATACAAATAATGTTTAAAATGTCCGAAAAAGTTAGAGGAGACGGTATAATGAGGAAATTCAGGGAGAAAAATATATGCAGGAGAAGACGATGGAACGGTGAAAAAGGAAGAAAGGCTTTGAGAAAACGCAGGGAATTCTCGGAGAGCCGGAAATTTTTGAAGAACCAGGAAGAAAAAAAAAAATGGTTCAGGTGCAAAGAGGAAGCAGGGGCAGGGGAGAAAGTATAAAATTAGGGAAAAATGTGGGAAAAGTTTCAGTGAGGGAAACTGTAGGGGGAAAAGGACAAAATTCGGTGAAAAACATGGAGCTTCGGTGAAAAGGTTCGTGGCTTCATAAGTTATTAATACTATTGGGAATATTTCCTGTTGCCCTGCGGTGAGCTCGTCCCCTACGTCCTGAATAAGATAGGAGTGGGCAGAGGGGTGGGGGGAGAGAGAGAGAGAGAGAGAGAGAGAGAGAGAGTGATACAGAGACAGAGACAGAGATGCAGACAGGCAGAGAGAGAGTGTTCGATAGTTGGGTGGGAAAAGATGGAAAGGCGGAGAGGAACGATGGAAAGACATGGAATAAAGACTAGAAAGCAGTGAAAAAATATGAGCAGAGAGGGGAAAAAACGATGGGGAACCAGGAAAAAAGAAGATGGAGATGCCGGAAAAAACATAGAATATAAGAAAAAATTGGAGGTAGGAAAAAAGATGAAGATGCAAGGAAAGAAACTGCAAAGGCAAAGAAAAATATAGATAGGATGACAAAAAATAGGAAGCAAGGAAAGGTACTGGAGAGGCAAGAAAAAGCTGGAGAGGCTGGGGAAAATGTAGATAGACAGTGGAAAAAAGATGGAGGGACGAGGAGGGAAGACAGAGGCAGAGAAAAGGCTGAACAGGCATAGATAAAAAATAAAAAGACAGGGATAGAAAGACATGGAGAAACACCGAGAGGTATGGCAAAAAGACCGGAAGGCCGTGAAAAAAAGGTGAAGAGGCACGTAAGCTGGAAAGGAAAGAAATATATGGAGAAGTAGGAGAAACTGAAACATTGCCGGGAACAGGTGTTAGAAAAGCAGAAAATAAAGATGAGCAGACAAGGAAAACGGAAGACTGACAAGTAGGCAGATGAGGCAATAAGTGAAAGAGAAATCAGAAGAAAAACAGAGACATGGGGGAAAAACAGGACAAAGGATTATACGCACGAAGAAAAGTACAAATGGTGTGGCAACAGAAGCAAGAATGGAAAAATAATAAGCAAAAAAATATATAAAAGTTTGGAGAAGATGCAGAGATTGTGAAGTAAGATGCAGGGGAAAAGAGTCAAAGAAAAAACGAAGGAAAAAAATTAAAAAAAAAAATAATTGAGAGAAGTGGCGGAGAAAGCGAGAGGATAAAGCAGAGTGACAGGGCAAAAAATCCGAGCAGTGGAGGAAGAATTATACTGGTAAGTCAAGAAGATATGAGAGTTAGAAATGGAAGAGGAAAGGAAAAGAGGAAAGTTGGAGGATGCACCAAAGAGGCCGGGTACAGAGAGAGAGAGAGAGAGAGAGAGAGAGAGAGAGGAGGGGAAAACAGGAAACTCGGGGTAGAAAATATGAGAAGCTTAAGAAAAATCACAGTGGTAAGTAAAAAAAAAAAAATACGGACAGACAGACAGAAGATAAAACTGGGGTAAACAGGGAAAAAGGAAATGACAGGGCAAAGAAAGTGGGAGGCGAGGAGATAAAGAATTGGTCTGACATAACTCTCTCGTCAGATTAATATTGCATTCTTCCTCTCCCCACTTGCTGGTTCTCCCCCCCCCTCTCTCTCTCTCTCTCTCTCTCACACACACACACACACACACACACACACACACACACACACACACACACACACACACACACACACACACACACACACACACACACACACACACACCATAAATCTCTTTCCCGTCTGGCCTCTCTTAATTTCATATTCCTTGTGGACTATTTATCTTATTTCTGTCCTTAATGTGTGTCCATTTAATTGTTTATTTATCTATCTGTCCCTCTGGCTCTCTGTTTATCTATCCATCTCTTTTCCCTGTTATTTCTCTTTAACTATTTCATTTCTCTCTCTCTCTGTCTCTGTCTCTGTCTCTGTCTGTCTGTCTCTCTCTCTCTCTCTATGTCTGTCTGTCTATCTGTCTGTCTGTCTGTCTCTCTCTCTCTCATATAAATGTGGAAGATTCCAAGCCAGATGAAGGCGAGAATCAGCACGTATTTTCCTCAACTTTGCCGAGGTTCGTACCCTTGTCAACGTGGGAATGAGCTGGGAGGAAGGAGAAGAGGAAGGCCGAGGACGAGATAGAGGAAGAGGGAGAAAAAAATAGTAATAATTCTGTTCTCTTGCTCCTGAAGTTTTGGTCTCTCCTTTGTGTCGTACGTGAGTGAAAAATATTTAGTTATATAGAGTGACGGAGGCCGAAAAAAAATATGAAGGAAGTAGGAGATAAATGTAAAAGATAAAGGAATGAGTTAAAATTATTGTTATTGATTTAGCTATTTGGTGGTACGTGGTGGCGACTTACAACGCTGGGTGGTAACCATATAACCAAACCATACGTGCTCCCTACGTGTCAACAAGTGGGTTGGTGGAGGGTCAGCGCCCCTCCTCGTAAAACAAATAACTCAAAGTCAAATGGCTACCCCTTACGGGATTATGGCGTTTGACAATAGATAGATAGATAGATTTAGTATTGCTCTTGTTATTGTCGTTGTTATCATTATTATTATTATTATTATTATTATTATTATTATTATTATTATTATTATTATTACTACTACTACTACTACTACAAACATACCCATTTACTGGCACATATTAATTCCTTCCTCCATAGAAATATAAAAAATAAATAAAAAGCAGCTACACGTTCAGAGGAGGAGACCAGAGAACAAGGAAAAAAAAAACGATAATAATACCACCATCTCTCCCACTTACAGATATACAAAAAACTAAAAATCTTCAAATATATACGATTTTTCTCAATTATCTTACACCTCCTGCACCTTCCCTCCGTCAGGTGTGTTGGGGACCTTCGACAACGCCCTGGTGGTGGCCATGTTCCTCAAGTTCCGCCTCCTGCTGACGCCCTCCAACCTGCTGCTTCTAAACCTGTGCATCACTGACCTCGGCATCTGTGTTCTTGGTGGATTTCCTTTTAGTGGCGTGTCTTCGCTGGCTGGAAAGTGAGTGATGCGTATTTCTCTCTCTCTCTCTCTCTCTCTCTCTCTCTCTCTCTCTCTCTCTCATCTTTTATCCTTACTTTTGGGTATTATGTCAGGAACTGAGACTTTAATGATGATGATGATGATGATGATGACTGATAAAATCAATAATGATGATGACAAGGAGGAGAAGGAAGAGCAGGCTCACTTGTTTGTTGATGATGATGACGATGATGGTGATCGCAAAAATAATGCTAATTATGATGATAGTGATGGTACGTGATGTTGATGTTAATGCTGATGTTAACGTAACTACTGATGCTTACGTTTATGTTAATGCTGGTAATTACGATGATGATTTTGACGATAAGTACGATGGGTCAGAGGATAATGCTTGCAAGCCAGAGTAAGTTTTATAGCAAGAATTTGGCCTTTTGGCGACGACGATGATGATGATGATAACGGAGATGTTTATATTTATCTCACTGAAATAAACTGTATCTATACGTTAAAGGATAAGGATGATATAAGAAAGGAATATGCAAAATAAATCACCACGAGAAAGGTCCTAGGAAGCCCCCACAGCCAACGAGAGCATGACCATCTCTCACTCACGGACAACTCTCATCCACGGACACTGCCATTCCATTAACACTCTCAGGCTGCTATGACTCACTCAGATGAAGAAAATAATATGGCAATAGGTGGAAAAAAAAAATACTCGATTTGTCCTGACCACGTGAGGGTTATTGAATTTACTTCCTTGGGCTCCTATAATTTTATGCTCCCAGGTAAACAAATTCGCCTGATTTTTACTCGAGAAGAATATTGAAGCTGATAGAATGATATAAGAGTTTATGGTGGCAGTATTGGCATTCTTAGGTTCCTTTAATTCAGTCAGCAAAAAAGATTATTTGGCCTTAGATTAAATATTATAGTTAGTCTGACCATGACAGGACAAAAAAATCAAGAGACTGAAACAAAAGAAATGAGGAAAAAACTCTGAAAGCAACTTTTGTTAGTTTGGTTTGAGACATTGATAATAATAATAATAATAATAATAATAATAATAATAATAATAATATAATAATAATAATAATAATAACAATAATTATAATATTAATAATAACAATAACTTCTATAATTTTCCCCTGGTAACTAAAAATTTTTCATGTAGGAAGAACAAAAGCATGAATTCAGTCTGCATTCTCCTTTCCACTGCCTCACCTGTGAAAATAATCATTGTTACGATGTGGAATATAAGGTCATTTTCCGAATAAAGGTTATGATATTAGGGTTATGACATGTAATTAATTGAAAGACTATCTGTGAGTTATAGTCCTGAATGACAAGAAATTAATGGCAGGTTTGACGGGGAATAAACACTCGGGCTCCAATGACTCACTTAGCTGAATAAACTCGTCTTACGTAAGCTGGAATAAAATACTAGAGTTATCCCGATCATGAGTGGGCTAACGGTAACAACACTTCACTAAGGCTCCTTTGACTCACAGATGAATAAAATCGTCTGACGTAAGTTACAAAAAAATACTAGAATTATTGTCCAGATCGAGAGAATTAATGGCGACAGTATCAACACCCTCAGGCCTTTATGCTCACTCTCATATCAGTAACATCCTCTGGCACTAGCGGAAATATAAAACTAGGACTGTCTTGGTAATGAGAGAGTTAAAATCCTGGAATCATAGTGAGAAGCGTGCTGTATTTTGAGAGCCATTTCCATAACAAGCAGTCTCTCCTCTCACTAGTGACACCCGATTGATGAAAGGCAACATCTGTGTCAAAGGGAATTGCCAAATGTCACGTCTATTGCTTGATTGGTTAAAGGCGATGGATCTGTGTGAAACTTGATTGCTGGAATATGTGAGTGGTCTGCTTAAAATCTTTATCTGCTGGAGGTCCACCCATCTCAATCTGTATATGTATCAGTTGGTGTAGGGTCTAGAAAATAATTATATCAGTTTAGTGAAGGTATCAACAGAGCTTGTTCCTGAAAGAATATAACATCATACTGAAGGCGTTAAAATAGGCTCCTGTTGAAAGAAGGAAATAACACTACCATATTCAAGCAGTTAACGGTGATGCTGAAAGAATGGAATATCATCATTGTATTCAAGGCGTTAAAAGAGATTGTTGCTCAGAAAATGAAGTAGCAGACGTCACTACAATAAGGACGTTAAGATACTTTTAGTCAGAAAATAAAACATCACCCAACAGTGTAATAAAGGAGTTAATAGAGTTGCTCACAAAATGAAGTAACAATAGGGAAAACTCAGTGTAGCACCTGCACCCACCAAACGGTATACGGGCCAAGCATCTGACTTTCCCCTGTAAGTTTCCCCATCGAACAGTTACTCTCAAAATCGAAATACTCCATCCTTTCCTGACCTTTAACACTACCAGCAAGTTTGGTCCAAAACGGATCGAAACTGTGTGGCCTATTGGATTCACTGTAAGCCTAATCTATTTCCAAGTCAGCTCCATAAACCAGAACATGTCCAGCCTACGTTTTGGTGGGGGAAGTCTGACGGCTCTTGTATGACCTTAGACCCTGATTATACATTTAAGCTTCTCTTGGTCACAACAAGTCTAATATTCTGTTCCAGATAATTCCAGATTATATTATGCATCTAAATGTAGATTGTATGAGCAGTGAATATTATCCTCGAAAGTGCGATATCGTCTTTTCATAATTCATTTTTCTTCGTCCTGCGCATTTTATTCAGATGTAAAGAACCTCTTGTAATCAAGGGGTTAGAAACAATCTTCATTAATCCATTCATGATCAAGATAACTCTGAAACTATATTCCGTCTAACGCAGATAACTGTTTAACGCTGAGAGTAAGTCCTAGAAACTTGAGTATCACAAGTAACACTCTCATGGTAGACAAGCGTGGTATGCTCGCACGGCTAACACCAGACGATTTTTATTTTTACGAGTATTTCTATTTTATTGTTATTACTATTTTTAGAGAGGAATACGGGGTAAGATTTGGTCATCTAAGGAACCTGAGTCTTCTCCCTCTTGTTATGATATGGTTTATTCCTGCTATATCCAGTTCCAAAAATAATCTCCAGTGTATCCTCCAGTATGATGGCGATATACGTTATGTTTTTGCTACCACTTGACTATTTTATTAATCATCATGGAGACCTCTTGTAGCAATGAGGTACGTGGGATGCTAACAGAAACTCCCAATTTAGAGGGAAATTCTAAGCTGGACTAAATGGTCTGATGATAATAAATATTACGACAAGAAAGAATGCTCAGAAAACAAAACATTGACTTTGATCCATGACCTTTGACCTTAACATTTCGTCTATTATCACCAAATTCGTATCATTTTTTCCACATCCACAAAGAACGTATATGCCAATTTTCATCCAGATCAGCTTAGTCATTCATGAGATAATACCGCACCCTGAAATTTGAAACTGAACTAAGACCTTTGAGCTTTGAATGACATGCGCCAAAACAGAAGCTTATCGTTTCAGACCAACACACAATGCATGTGCCAGTTTTTATCCAAACCCAATTAGCCTTTGATGTGCTACTTGGCTAACATACATACATTTTTACATACATTCATTCATTCATTCATTCATTCATACACATTAACGTAACACAAAAACACTCGATCATAACAGGTACACCTTCAACGTGGCTAAAGATTTCTACCGTCGTAAGATAGAAACCTGACCACTATCAAATGCCTCTCTTAAGCCAAAATGAACTAGAATAAAAAGAACGATTTTATTTTTTCCTGCTGACTAACTGAGAGCAAATTAAACAGACCCCTCCCTTTTTATACAAACCCCAAGACTCTTCCTAACCTGCGACATGCTGCCGTCTTATTAATGCTCCATGTCCCTATTCCAGTTAGAGATGAAAAGACTGGAGTAGAGAAAAATGATACTGTGAGGCAATGGTAAATATATAAACGGTCGTACAGATCTACTACAATATTTATCTTGGGCTTGATATTGTCCTGGGTGATATGTGTTCTAACCGCCAGACCAACCCTCTCTCTTCATGTGTGTGTGTGTGTGTGTGTGTGTGTGTGTGTGTGTGTGTGTGTGTGTGTGTGTGTGTGTGTGTGTGTGTTGGGCAGGGAGTAGTTACAACATAAGTTTTTATTAAATTCCTCCCCTACACACACACACACACACACACACACACACACACACACACACACACACACGCACACACCTAATAAGCTTAGAGCCTTATATATCATTAAACAGCTTTAAGCCATATACTTACATTCATTAATTCCAGGGTTTTTTATGGGCAGCTTTTTTTATGCGGACAGGCATCTCCCTTAATTATATATATTTCCATTTTACATTTTACATATTTGGCGATGCTTCATCAAAAAAAAAAAAAAAAAAAAAGTTCACTACATCATCATCATCATCATCATCGTCTCAATAATAATAATAATAATAATAATAATAATAAAATAATAATAAATACATAGAGAAGTAAATAAATAAATAAATAATTGCATCATTGGCCTGAAGGCACAAACCCCGCCAGCCCTTCTAAGTCATTTATATTTATCTCTGTCCTCCATTAGCATACTTTTTTTTTTTATTATTAGATGACACCTCTCGTAGTGAAGGGGTCCATGAAGGCTGAATCTGACCTTTCTACTTCAAAAAGTCTCTCTGAAGCCAAATTTATTCTTCTTGAGATAGTAAGAAAATCTGATAAATTGCGCCAGTGAATGAGGTAAAGAGAGAGGGACGAAATAGGAGCAAGCGATGGGGAGTGAAACAGGGATGAGAAAGTAACAGGAAAGGAAGTGACGGGGAAAAGAAACCGTGGGATGGAGAAGTGGAAAGGAAGTGAAGAAAAATGACGGAAGGGGAAATGGCAGGGAAGGATAGACAGGAGGAGTAACAAAGGGAAGTGAAGGGAAGTCAAGTGACGGAAAAGAGAAAGTGACAGGAAAAGAAACAGTGGGACGAACGAGTTACAGGAAGGGAAATAATGGGATGAAGGGAAGTGACAGGAAGGGAGATGGTAGGAAGGGAATGAACGAGACGGGAAGTGAGGCGGTGAGAAGGAAAGTTTAGGGACGGACAAGGTAAGTGATGGGAACTTAAGGTGCACTTAAAAAATAATAATAATAATGCGGGGGGCGAATGCTAGAGGAGCTCAATGAGGATATGATTTGATGAGAAAGTACTAAGGGACGCAGAAGGGGAGTGAAAGGAAGTTGCAAAAAGAAAAAAAAAAAGAATGACAGGGAAGTGAAGTGAGAGAGAAAGGGGGAAGTGATAAGAATAGAAGTAACAGCAAAAAAGGTCGTGAAAAATAAAGTGAAAAAAAAAAGGGGGGGAGGTGATGAGAGCGACCTAAGTAACGGAGAATGGAAAGGATGGGCAAGAAAGTTCCAGAAGAAAGGTAGAGGAAGTACAAACCAGAAGCGCCAGAGGAGTGAAAGTGAGGGAGAAGCAACGAAGCGTACTGAAGCGTCGGTATAAAACTGTGTCCTTTGTTACCTGACTTTCACGAGCCATCAAAGAGCTCCAACTCTCATGGTACAGACGCCTTGCTCAGGACACCTCGCTGCAGCATACTTGTGGGAGGTGTCTACTCAGTTAGTGTGCGTGTGTGTGTGTGTGTGTGTGTGTGTGTGTGTGTGTGTGTGTGTGTGTGTGTGTGTGTGTGTGTGTGTGTGTGTGTGTTCCCTCTCTCGCTTTAATGAAGTGTCCTGTTACCAAAATAAAATGAAGCCATCCACTTCGAAAGAACGAGTAATTTATCATGATTACTTTTACTTCACTTACCAACTCATCTCTTCAAAGTGACAATTGAAAGAGGGTTTAGGAATAGGAAAATCATACACGCAAACCGGAATATTTGTGCTTACTATCTATGCCCGACTTGGACCCTCTTTAGGAATGAAAAGATGACATGTACCAGTATAATACGAGAGAGAGAGAGAGAGAGAGAGAGAGAGAGAGAGAGAGAGAGAGAGAGAGAGAGATTTTTTATGCGAGGAAGAAGGAACCAAAGGCCGCGAGCCCGCAATTGTTGTTCCTTCCAAGAGAAAAACAAAATACAAGAGAGAGCCAAATTCGAGATCTACCCTGCCTAACATCTCTAAATGACCGACTAACTCAGATAAACTTTTCTAATTGTCAAATAAAAGAGAGTTTGGGAAGTTTTACCCATTTACCACAATGGGTCTCTCTTAACCCTTTCCTAACTCCTCCAACCCCATTATTTTTATCGTGTTCTTGCTGTCACTACACAATTTTATGCATTTAATGGATGACATATGGAGGTGGAGAAGTTAGATATATTTTCCATTATCCATTTTACACACACACACACACACACACACACACACACACACACACACACACACGAGAGGTCTTCCCTGAAATAGCATAAAATAGTCTGGTTGCAGCAAGAATAGCAGATAAGATACATTGTTCTGACCATAGGAGGGTTAGTAATACCAGCATTAAATATTCAGGCCAATATCACTGACTCTCATCTGAATAAAATCGCCTGACATCAGCTGGAGACAAATACTAGAGTTATCGAGTCATTAAGGTTAAATAAATGGGAAGTTGCAGAGTAAGGTTTCAGTCGCGTTTTTGGGTTGTTTTACTCCAGCTAAATCCATGCGACTGAATTCAACTGTGGGTGAGTCATAGATGCCTGATAGTGTTAACAGAAGTAGCTTTTTAACTCTTTCAGTACCATTAGGCTCCTTATTGTTGTCTTTGCTATCGCCAGACGACTTTTTCTAAACTTAGGAGGGTTTTTCAAAGTCGTGGAGTGAATGAAGGCTTTATCTGACCCTTCCAGGCAATAAGAAAAAAGGCTATAGACGAAAAAATCGAACCCCAGACCAGTTTCAATATTTTCCTTATAAATGAACCAGTTTAAATCAAGTTCGGTCCTTACTTCCTCCAGCTGAATACAATTGATCAAGATCTTACATCAAATTTGAAAAGCAGTCCCACCAACGTTTTAAATATAACTGAACCTGATATACCGAACTACCGAATTTTCAGTGAAACCTTGTCACTGGAAAGGCTGCAATCTCTCTCTCTCTCTCTCTCTCTGCTAATCAGGCTTACGAGGCTTGTTCTTAAATCCTTTTCTCTAAAGGTGGCCGTCCATCTAGGAAAACAAATTCTCGCTTATCCAGGAAAATTCCAAAGAATAGTTATAATTGCTGGATTAATGCAGTTGACCACCTGATACAATTCTGCGCCGCGGTTGTGGGAGAGCACCATTTCAATTCCACCATGTCACTTTTAAATCGTAATCTCGGCAAGCTTCTCCAATTTAGTATAGGACTGGCATACACCGAAGTTTTTAAGTACAGAGTTTCATATAAATCCCTTCATTAATAACGGATATATCGACATTTTTCAGAGCCCGCAGAATGATGAATCACGCTGCAACAGGTGACCTCTATTTAGTTCATATATACACTTAGTTCATTTATTCATTCTGTTGGCGATTTTATTCACATGAAGAAAAATTGTATCCGTCAGTCTTCATCACTGCTCGTCCACCTTTCATCCCATTCTCCTTGTCAGTCTTTCCTCAGCATATTCATCCGACAGCAGCAAAAGTGTTATCCTGTTACCCTGCTCTTCCCCGGCTTCTAACTGGCGTCACTCTGATATGCTGATTGAGTTACCCGTGAGGGGGAAGAGACAGGAGTAATCAGCATATCTTGAATTAATACCATCTCTCTTGTGGTAAACAGGAGAGGAGAGGTTGGATGTTGGTAATGGTGGGAGTGTGTGTGTGTGTGTGTTAACTAGGGTGGACTGTGGTTGCTTTTGTGACGTGTGGCCGTTGTGTGTGGTGGAGATGTGGGATGTTAGTGGTGTGGTGATGGTGTGTGGTTGTGTGGGATGAGGTTGAGAGGTGACAATGTGGTCGTGGTGTGTGGATGTGGCAATGTCTGGTAGGGGTGTGGTATTGTCTGTATGAGATATGGTGTTAGAGGTGGAATAATCATGTGGTATTATGATAGTGTAGTATAGTTGAGGTGGTGGGGATGTGTTGACGTATGGAATATATTGATCTTGCTCGGGTGTAGTGGTGATGATGGTGTGTGCTGTGGTAGTGGTGTGGAAACTGTGATGTGATACTGGTGTGGTGGTGTGGTCTTCCTGATTTTCGTGAGGTGGTGTTGGTTGGGGAAGGATAAATTTAAGGTGGTGTGGTAAGGTGATGGTGTAATATGGTTGTGGTGGTGACTGGGATGGTGGTGTCGTGTATGAGTGTGTGTGTGTGCGTGGGGTGTGGGTGTAGGGGTGTGGTGCAGAGCTGTTGTCATCAAAACTGAATTGCGACGTAGAGCGGTATATTAAATTATACATAGTGTGGTACCGTTGTGTGTTGAACTGCGGCGTAAAATTACACCAATATGAGGGATGTGTCAGGGAGATCATATTGGAATGAAGTGACTGATAGAGAGATAACTAAGGCAAATTGCAAAGCTATCATCGGAGCCTGATTCTGGATTAGTTTCACGCTTGCTTTGATCTTTATCGGTATATAGGATGGATGAAAGACTGATGTGAGTGAATAAGGTTGCTTTGTCAGATTTCGTGCCCCACTTCACTGCAACGGGTAACAGTGAAGGTTAAATTTAAAAATAATGGGAGTGATAGTGGTGTTGTGTAGTGTGGTGTGGTGTGGTGCTGTATGTTACTCGAGTGGTGGACTTTGTATGCTGATACGTGATGGATGAAGTTGTATCGTGGTGGTCGTGGTGATGTAGTGTCGTAGTAATATGCCAGTGATGGAATTAACAGTGGTGTTGTGTCGTTTTGTATAGTAGTGGTATTTTGGTGTTATATGCAGTGACGTGATAAGGTACTGTGAGGTGGCTGACATGATCATTAACCTGAACTAAAAACTTGACTGTCGTAAGCCTAAAAAATCAACTGGAGGTATTCTGAATGATTAACTAAAGTCCAAAATTAAACATAAACTCCACTCTCACAGCAGTTAACCAATTATACACTAACACTAACACAGGACAAGGGAATCTGAAACGCTTACCTCTATTTAGCATAAGTTGTGAACAGGATAATATTAACGTTACACAAAACTCCCGAATATTATCGTGCATTATGCTCATATTTCTTCTATGTCGCCTTAGTTTCCACAAATCAAAGGATAAATTTAGCGAACCAAATACACACATTCTGTTAAAGAAGATATTATAACCTGGAGGCAAATGACTCTCTATCTTCATGGCGTCTCCCCTTAGCTGATTAAAATCGTCTGGCAGTAGTGGTAATGGACTGATATAGATGATATTTTATTGAAGGATTTATCGAGAACGTTCAGATCCCTTCACTATGAATAAAATAAAATCGTCTGGAGGTTGCAGAAGTAGTGTTAGTTTAAAAGAGATGGAGAGAAAGTAAATCATGAAGAAAGAGAGAGAGAGAGAGAGAGAGAGAGAGAGAGAGAGAGAGAGAGAGAGAGAGAGAGAGAGAGAGAGAGAGAGAGTTCATTTTTTTTTTTTTTTTCAGCTCGCCATGAATACTGATTGGGTAGTCACTGTTCGGGATGATAGTGGGGGCAGTTTCCTTGTGAATGGTCCTTGTTTGGTTATGAATGGTGATAGCTACTGGCAGGTTTGATGGTAGTGGTAGTTTTGGTTGTGAATTGTGGTAGTTGAGGTAGTGGTCTTGGCAGGGGTGGTGTGTGGGAAAGTGATGTTTTGGTTGTGGTGGTAGTTGTGGTAGTGGGTGGTGGTAGGTTTGGTAGTGACGTTTTCTATAATGAATTTGGCACTTCTGTTAACTGTGTATCTATCTTTCAGTTTATCTAATTACTTATCTGTCTATCTGTCTATCTGTTCTCCTTTTTATCCAACTTTAAATTTGTTCACTCATCTAACTCTTATCTATTTGTCTACGCATATATCTTTATCGAGACATGAACAGAAAATACATAAAAAGAAAAGAAATTCAGAAAGATACTCAGTTAAATAGACAGACAAACAGAGTGACAGCTTGCCAGATCGACAGGTAGATAGTTAACATAATCAGACAGAGACTCAGATGGATCGTCAAACAGATAGCCTAGACATACAGATGAAAACAGACACTCAGACATTAGACAAACAGACAGAGATACAGACCGACACAGAGAAAATGGGGAAGAAATTCTGATGGCAGGATGAGAGACAGACAGCCGAACTAGACAAGGAAAAGATTACGCTGAGAGTGATGTAACAGGGAAGGGGACAGGAAGACAGAGACCTGGTGAATATTGTAACACGCTTCACTGGGGAACAAGAAGGCGGAAGTATATGAAGAGGACGGTAGAAGAGAAAAGTAGAAAAAAAAAAAAAAAACGTAGAGAAAGAAAACAAACACAAAAACAGTATTAAAGTTTTTTACTGATAATAAGAATGAAAGATAATAATACTACAGTATATGAAAAATACAATACATATAAGAAAATGATAAAGAGGCACAGAACTGGGAAACTGCAGACTCTAAAGGGGAAGAAAAATAAATACAGTGGAGGGAAATTAAAATAGAAAGCGAAAATTTTCATATAGTGCAAATAACAGGAAAGTACAATACAAAAAATACAGGGTAAAAATATATGTATATATCTGTTTATCCATCACCCAGTCTATAAATATATATCCCTCTCTCTATCTGTTCATCGATCTATCTATTCCTCTGTCCTTGGACAGGAAATCAGAGAGATGGTGAATATTACAACAGGCTCACTGAGGCGGAAGAGTAGGTTGAACATATGAAGTGGAAGTACAAAGTGAAATGTAGGCTATATATATATATATATATATATATATATATATATATATATATATATATATATATATATATATATATATATATATATGGCCAAGTATTGTCAGTGAATATCTAAATTTGCTTAGTTTCCAAGGAGACTCATTTCCCACATCACAACCAAGGGTCACTGAATTTCATGCGACCACGATTTAGCATTCAAGGTGTGCGAGGGACCAAATCACTATGTATGAAAACAGACTGAACTGACTGGCGTTAGCCAGCGTGAATAAAGCGGCCTGTTGTTAGCGTGAATGAAAATAGGCCGGTGTTTGCGTGAATAAAATAGTCTGGTATTACTGTCAGAAAAGAAGATTGGTGTCATTGTGGATAAAATCGACTGGTGTTAGCGTGAATAAAATAGACTGGTGTTAGCGTGCAAAACAGACTGGTGTCAGCATGAGTGAAAATCGATTGGTGTTAACGTCAATAAAACAGACTGGTGTCAGCCTGGATAAGAAAACTGGTGTTAGCGCGAATAAAATTGACCGATGTTTGCGTGAATAAAAACCGACTGGAATTAGCCTGGAATATCGGAAAGGTCACGGCAATAATCTCTTATTTCCAAAAACTCACTAGCCTGACCTGCATCTTTGTCTTCCGCCTTAAGACATCCTGAATTTTGAAGTAAACAGAATTATTTAACTGAAAGCTACCGGGTTCTGCGCTTCATGTTTTGCGCGAATTTCAGGGGTCTTGTTTTCGTGATTTTAGCTGGCTCTTTTTCATCTTACCTTTTCACCCCTTCAGTACGATGATGTTTATAAAGGGATGTACATATATTTATTACTCCTCTTCCATTTTGCAGCCACGGTTCAGTCAGTGTTTCTAATGTCTGTCCTGTATCATTTATTACCCTCCTACTCCCACTCTTAAACCTATGTCCACACCAACAGATTGAGCCGTCCCCGCAGCACAAAAATATCACGAATGAGTTTCTAGTGGAGTGCTGTTTAAGGATTGCCCAATATTTTTTTTATTGTGTGATGGTGGCACCGATACATCCAAGCTGTTCCACTGCCCGATTGTACAAACGTCTCTCAGCCCCTCCTCCCTGAGCCATAAATGGAGAGTGATGGATTGCCGCTTTTGTGAGGTGGTGGTAGTCTAACTGGGAACAAGATCAGGCAGAAACAGATAATTTTTGGATTCGGTCTCCGGACTGATCATGAGACTCTTTGGACAGGGCAGTCTTAATTCATTATGCTCGCACCTAACACTGATTTTAGGGACTTGAGTTGTGAATTTGATGGTTGCTTCTCATCGTTCAGGAGAAAACTGGGATTTACTAAAAGTTCGGTGTCTGCGTTAATGAATCTCTTGTAATAGATAGGTATTAATCTAAGCCTTCTTCTTGCTCTTCTTCTTCTTCTTCCTCTCCTCCTCCTCCTCCTCCTCCTTCCCATTTTTTTTTTTCACCAGGCGTTTAAAGAAAGATCTCTCGCCGTGAGGGTATGAAATAGCAGAAAATCTGTTTTAATAAAGAAAAAAAAAAGCCTCATATCCACGAGAATACTTAGAAGGAGTGAGGGGTGGCTAGTGTGGCTCTGGATGTAGATTTACAAACATACTCAACTCCTTAAATCCTATGACGTCTGAAGGGAAAGAGAATAAACCAAAAAATTCGTCGTCGGATTGAAGGGGGTTAACTAATACTTCTTTTTAACGGTGAGGCATGGGAAGGACAGTAAGAATAATCCTGTGTCCTGGATAAGAAAAGTAAAAATTATGGCAGGTTATTATGTGTACCCTAGCTCTCACCTGGCCTTCTTCTTGGGTGGAGATAATGAGAGGTGAGTTTGGTGGACAGGTAGGAGAGTCCAGAACACCTGTGGCCCTAGGCAGGAGAGGGAGGGGAGGGCACCACACCACACCTGTCACCCTCACTCACCCGCACCTCTGCATCTTTCCCTAAATACCCCCCCTCTCTTACACACACACACACACACACACACACACACACACACACAGAGTTACACCATGTCTACTGATTATATATTCGCTTCGAGTGACCTATTACTTTTACAGCCCAATACCTGTCCCATGCATCAAAATGTAATAGACAGTGAATGGATAGAATAAGAGGCAGGCCGCGAACCAGAGGATAATCGTGTATCAAAATATAACACGAGGATAATGAAGTGCGCGAGGTTGAGGAGGAGAGCTTATGAGTGTTGGGTACTGAGGGGGAAGGTAAAGGGAAGGAAGAGATGATGGAGGGAGAAAGAATGGGCAAGGTAGAAAAGATGGAAGGATTGTGGGACTGGGGATGGGCAGGAAGGGAAGGGAGGGAGAGAAGGTGATATTGGGAACTGGGAAGGAAAGGAAGAGGGAAGGGGAGAGAAAGAGTGAAGCAGGAAAGGGCTGGAAGACTTGACGGGAAAGGAGAGGGGACTGAGATGGATGAGAAGGGGAAAGGCAAGAGGAACTGAAGCGAAAATGAGGGAAGGGTAAGTCACTTGGGTAAGGAGAGAGAATGTGATGAAGGGGACAAGAGAGTGGAATAAACAAAAAGGATGTGGTGTTGTGCGAGGAATTTATGAGTGTGGGGCGACGGGGACAAGAGGAGGTGACTCAAAAGCAGGTGATAGAGCAAGAAGAGGGAGTATGTGAGAGAGAGAGCGAGAGAGAGAGGGTAGAGTGTCATGGGAAGAGGGGTCATTATTGAATATGAGAAACTGATTAGGATACTTTATGAGAACTAGATGGAACAACTACTGAGGAAGACGAAGAAAGAGAAAGAGAAGGAGGAGAGAAAAGCTTATAATTAATTCCTATGAGCTGCACGAGGGTCATAAAGACAGACAATCAGTTTTTGCTAAATCCTTTCTTCCCCTTAAAATACGACATCCAACAACCAAATTTACATCCAGGTCCCCAATTGTACCGCTTTGTGAACTGGGGCAAGTGAAGAGAAACTGAAACAATGTAAAAAAATAAGGTGGCAAGGAGAAGAGGTAGATCGAAACCCAAGCAGGGGAGCAAGGAAGTGGAGTATGTGACGGTGGATGTAGTATCGATGGAGGAGGGGTCGTCTCTTTGTGGGGACCTAAATACCCTAAATATCCTAAATACTCTTTAACCTCATCACTGTTCTAGAGGGTTTGTTTTCATCTGACAAGGACCCCTAACTGTTTTCAGCCAAGTTGATAGCCTAGGGTAGTCGTAATGGAGGGGAATTTTGACTAGTAACCAAGGAGATTCATTCTTGGCTCATAACTAAGGCTTACTGAATATCATGCAACCACGGCTAAGTGTTCAGGTAAGGGAAGTGGCTCAAACCCGTCAGATGAAGAGAAACTGATTTTTGGAGTCTTTTGGTACGTAAATATAACCGTATGGGTGAAGCAAAAATACCGGCATGGAGAATTTAAAGGGGACTATTTCTTACTCCTTCACTATATATTGTCCCTGTTGAACTTTAATAATTCTCTGACGGTGGCAAAAATAAAATAAGACATTGCACTGTCGAGGTGAAGCACGTGAGATGGAAAGAGTAAAACATTTCAGGATTTTATTTACTGCTTAATTCCTTCTCTACGATGACAGAATTTTTCATTATGTCTCCTTCCACACGATTTTATTCCAGTGATGACTAAAAATAAACTCCATTAAGCTGTTCTGTACAATGATCCCTTTTTTTAAAATGATTCTTGCTATGTCCATTCTTTTACTATATATACAACCTACAGTAGGGTATTCGATATGGAAGGCTTACATATAACTTTCATTAACTCCTTGCTGCTAGAGATCTTTCCTAATTAAATATAATCGTGATTCTTGAGAGCGGTGCCTTCATGTGGTGGCACTGATATAATCGGGTGGTAGAACTGCAGGGTTATATAAATATTCCTTAACTCCCTCCTTATCCCCTGAAAAGCGATGGTGAACTACAGAAGAGTAACATCAGCCTGCAGTCCACCGGGTTCACGTTTCAGATCAACCACGGGCTTCAATGAACTAGAAATATGGCACCGTAGTGAAGGGGTCAAGGACGGTGTCTGACCTGTTCTTCTGAAGCCGTGGAACATTTAGGAGCTGGTAAGATATTGACAGGCTTGACCTACAGCGAAACAAGGGTGAACCGAGACAGACAGACCGACTAACAGAGATATACAGACAGAAATCACTGACAGAGATAAGACACAGGGAAAATATAGACAGATAGAAATGTAGATACTAGAGTAACTGATGGGTAGATAGGTAGATAAAATTAGATATATACAGAAAAGGAGGATGGAGGGAAAAACCAATCTAAGTTTCAGAAAGTAAAGGAGATAAGAGGAAAGAGATAAAGAAGGGAAGGGATGGACGGATGGGCGAAGAAGTGATGGAAGAAAAGTGGGGGAAGGAAGTGGTGATGGGGGGAGAAAGATGAGTGGGAGGGAAAGGGGTAAGGGAGATAAGACGAGAAATTGGGGAAGGGGAAAAGGGAGAGAGGAAAGGGAAGGGGAAAGAGTGAGTGGGAGAGGGAAGCGAAGAAAGATGAGAGAACGAAGGAAGGAAGGGAAGTGGATGGTGAAAGGGAGTAAGGATAGAAGGTGAAGATGAAGGAAGGTTAAGAAGTGAGGTGAGGGAGGGAGAGGCGCGCTGGTGGAAAGGGAAGAAGAGGGAGGGTGGGGAGGAAGACTAAGAGGACAGATATCAACCTGTTAAAGAGGAAGGGAAGGGAACTAGCTTTAGGGGATGGTTGGTTGGAAACATTATTTTCATCAACAACAGCAGCAGCGTCACCATTATTGTCACATCATCATTATCGCCACTGTCATCACCATCGTCATCTTAAGCATCGTCACTCATCTGCATCATCATTATTATCACTATCTCATCATCGTCATCATCGTCGTTGTCAGCATCATAATTATCAGCATTGACAGAACCTTATCCCCCGTACTGAGGAAGGCAGAATCCAAATGCAGACATAGTTGCTGTTTAGTGCCCCCGGTTTGTCAGGCCGAGCAGATCCATCAACTACAGGCAAGCAATCGCTCCTGCAAGGCCGTCCCGCACAGTTAACCAATGGCTTCAAAATTCTCTAGCCCAGTCCACATCCAAAAGCATCCACTCCAATGCTTTATATAGATTAAGTCGCTCGCTCATTAATGAGCGATTGGTGAAAAAGATAACTAGATCTGATGTGAGAGGTGTAAGGCTGAGAGGAAGACCACGAATAGGATGGATGGACAGTGTGAAGAGAGCGCTGGATGCGAGAGGGATGTCTGTTGAGCAAGGAAGAGTGGCTGTGCGTGACAGAAATAAATGGAGAGAAATTGTGAATGAATAAGTGATGACGCAGCCCTGAGGGGATATTCTCCCGCATTTGGTCTGATCAGCTAGTCAGGTCAGGTGCGGGTAAGGGGATGGGTCTGTTATGATGTGGCAGGGGTAAACCAGTTCTGCTGTCGGGCCCTGCTGCGGATGTCACTGGTTGCATAGCGCAGTTGACCCTTGTGCGGTGTGATGCGGTGAGGATCTGTCCGTTCTCCCCTTTGGAGCTAAGATGCGAATGAATGTGTTTGAATGGATGAGTAAATGGAGAGTGAGTCGTCCTGTCTCGGCTACCTCCCTTTCCTTGGGGGAAGCAGCCTAGGTATATAGATAGATAGATAGAAGTCGCTCGCAGAACTTATGAAAGGCAGTGTTATTTCTTTGATTGCCAGTATAGGTGAAGGTTACGTCCTTTGATTTGTGTCCGAAAATATTAATTAACTTTTCTGCCCGAGTGTCATAAAGAAACACAAAATTAAAGGTCGTTCACCTAACTTGGCTGAGATTTTAATTCCTTTGCAGCTTCGTTCACTTAGCTCAGTAGCAGAATAACACCTTACTGTGGCCCTACAACTATTCTATAACGACTCTTCTTGACTAACGCGATATTTTGATCAGCATTCGAGATGAAGAGTTGGCAATTTAAGGCCAAGTTAAAGTGAACGGAGAACAGGACGACTGCAATGTTGTTGATAGTCTTACAGGGTCTCTCAAGAAAAGAGTGCCAAACATAACTTTATTTGGGGGTTAATGTTGAGTCGTAAACCCTATGTCAGATTAGTTATAATATTTGAATACCTGTTGATTGCACAAAGATCAGTAAGACAGATAGTAACTATTAACTTAAGATTTAAGGAGGGGATGTGTTGCGATATCCGCCTCCTTTTTTTCATATCTCGTCATATAAACCTCTTTCCCATCTCTACGGTCGCCGACACCAGAAGTCACAGATATTGCTAAACTTGCTTTCAACACCCGCAAGATTATTACTGTGCACAAAGAGCTCCATACAGTTGCCAGAAAAAACAACCATAATCTATTGAATGTCCCTCGAGCTTTGTACAAACGTTTCGTAAATGGCTAGATTTCTTGCCGTTAGGCGATAAAAACTGCCGATTAATAAATGTTGATATCTCTGAGTCTAATATATAAAAAAGGTGTCAACATTACTCACCTCCCTCGTTACAGAACTACAGTTATTTGCTTTATAAATCTATCCGACTATATATCTACATATTTATCCATCTTAGTAGCCTATCTGTCTCTCTACCTACCTGTCTATCGATCTACTTTCATATGACCCATCCAGTTCGGAGTCACTGCAACAAAATAAGATAAACATCATTTCTAATTCCTCTTCAGTAAGGACAACTCCAGACATGACACAATACTCTCCCACGTGTGCCATGTGAGAGAGAGTGGGAATTTTCAGCTGTTGGTGCTTGGGTAAAGTAATTGACCTTAGGGATAGGACTGACATGAATTTGAGACATACTATATAATAATGATTTCTTACTTTACTTTATTCCTGGTCCCCTTCTTCAGTCTGTTGGTCTTTTATGAAAACTATAGATAAACAGTCCTCTCAGTACGATATCGCACTTCATATTTTATTCCTGCTGTCTGGGTGATTTGATCCAGCTTAGGAGTATAGTTGATTTTGTTAGGAGCAAGAAAAACATGAATATGAAGGTGTCATCGTCCCGAATGTGCTAAAACCTTTCAATTATTATTATGTATGTATGCTGTGCAGACTATGTATTCAGCTAAGAGATCGCTTTTCGAATAAGTGATTTACATGCAACCTTCATTAAACCTTTCAGTACAAGCTCAATGAACCCGATTTGAGGTAGCAAGAACAGAATATATAAATACGTTATCGTAGTGAAGCGGTCGCCAGTGAACTACCCCACTTCACTTCTACACTGCTCAGTCTACAGCTCTTTCACTTTGATTTCTCCCAGATTTTCGTCCTTTTGCAGAATATTTCACGTATCTCGGTTCTATATAGAGACAATGCTACGGTTCTACATCCTTTCCATACAACTGCTTCAAGACTACCATTATGCTTTTGTGTAAATTGTTATCAAGACTCAGCATTCAAGGAAGAGAGATGGTAACAGCAGGTCAAATATGAGTAAAATAAGTATAGTTCTCAGTCTGCCTCTCCTTAATATTCTTCGCCTCGCCCCCGAACCGACGTGGAGTCTAAGTTTGTCAGGTTTACGACTGCAGGTTTCACGGAGTTTCTTAGTGTCCGCCAGACTCCTATACTCGTGCCATGTTGCTCTCTCTCTCTCTCTCTCTCTCTCTCTCTCTCTCTCTCTCTCTCTCTCTCCTTCTCTCTCAATTACGTAAAACGACATACAAAGGAAAGACTTCTCTAGCGTGAACGTCTTTTTTTTTTTAATTAAACTGCAGACGCCTTCACTCCGCCTATTGTTATAAGAGAGGTGTCGTTTTAAATTTTCCGAGGCGTTTGATACAGAGACCGTTCATTCAGGGCCTTAGGAATTTCATACTGTCATACTGTACGCTGCTAGACCACACACTACCCCACATTTACACTTCACACCGCCACATCTCACAAGTACATCTCATATTACTGCTCCTCACACTGCCACATCTCACTGTCATACTTTGAGCTGTTACGCAATACGCTGTTGTACCTCAGAATGCCACATGCCACCATCATACTTCACACTAAAGCAACACACACTGCCCCACTTCTAATACTCACACTGCCACATCTCACACTTAACATTACATCTAACTTTGAAACACCTCTGACACCGCGCACTAGACAGTGACATACTATACACTACCAAATCACACACAGCTGCACTACATACCACATCTTACACTGGCACACCTCACACTGCCAAACCACACACTGCCAAACCACACACTGCCTCACCTCAAACCACACACTGCCTCACCTCACACTGCCAAACCACACACTGCCACACTACATACTACTACATCTTATACTGGCACACCACACAGTGCCACACCTCACACTGCCAAACCACAAACTACCACACTACATACTACCACATCTTATACAGGCACACCACACAGTGCCACACCTCACACTGCCACAGATCCCATCTCTACTTCACTTTCATCCTGTATATAGGCAGTGAAAATCAGTGTATATTTTTATAAAACAAATGTGACAGTTATTTATCATATCACACTGAGATTTATATTTGATGCTTACTTTTCTTTTTTTTCTTTTTTTTGTGAGTGTATTGATCTGCCCTCAGTCCCAGCTCCTAAGCATTTAATGTAATGTAATATCAGTGTAATGAGTATAATTCCTACAACTACTCTAAATTACTTTGAGTATAAAATTTTATTGCATGTATATTACAAATGCAGATCTATGTTCAGTTTTATAATAGTGATAATCTGTGTATAAAGATTAATTAACTTATAAAGGAAAATCTCTCTCTCTCTCTCTCTCTCTCTCTCTCTCTCTCTCTCTCTCTCTCTCTCTCTCTCTCTCTCTCTCTCTCTCTCTCAAGAAGGGCCGAAACTGACGAATTCTCACGAAATGACAGTTTCATTAAATCGTTAGAGTCACATCCACTTAATAATCAATTATCCTGTACACACGCGGTTGATAATTAAAATGTATGCATGTATGTAGCAAAACTCGGAACTCAGACAAACAATTCTAACGAAATTTTGCACAGGCGGCCATCGTTATCCAGCAACCAACATTTCGAGTTTGATCCAGATTGATGTCCTCTCATGGGTGTTTTGGACGCAACTGCGACGGATGTGAAATGTGGGTAGTTGTTAGCGTAGAGTTTTATAAGCTTTACATGGCAGCTTCGTGACCCCAGCAAGGCAAACTAGTGGGTGAGCGCGACGATCTAAACCCTTATATATCTTACTGACATCTGAATTATCAGTGCAGAAATGAGAATAGCGTCCTACATCCTTAAAGTGTGCACTATCCAT
This sequence comes from Coenobita brevimanus, assembly GCF_032717465.1. Classification (NCBI taxonomy): domain Eukaryota; kingdom Metazoa; phylum Arthropoda; class Malacostraca; order Decapoda; family Coenobitidae; genus Coenobita; species Coenobita brevimanus. Next base: position 36,130,463 of record NC_137004.1, read on the forward strand.
ACTCTCTCTCTCTCTCTCTCTCTCTCTCTCTCTCTCTCTCTCTCTATCCGGCTCTCTAGACATTCACAACATTCACCTCACAGCATTAAAGTTTCATCTTCGGGAGTGGTACTGGATCTCTCTCTCTCTCTCTCTCTCTCTCTCTCTCTCTCTCTCTCTCTCTCATTTCACGCCTCCTGGATACGCAATTTTCCACCAGAAATGCGTTAGGTCCTAAAGCATTCGATATTCGTTTCACACGCACTTGCGACTTCTGACTCTTTCAGTCACGCTCTCAATCTTTCAGGTACTCTTTCTGTCAGTCATGTTTTCATTCATGCATTCATCCACTCACATAATATTGGTCATGCGCCTTCATTTGCTCACTTTCAGTCACACTTGTACTTTCAGCCACACTTGTACTTTCAGTTACACACTCATGCTTTCTGTCACACTTATACTTTCATTCATGTTCTCACTGTTTCAGGCACACAGGTACTATCATGCTTTCAGTGATGCTCTCATGCTATCAGTCATATTCATGCTTACTCATACACTCACGCTTATAGCCATACACTCATGAGGCCAGTCATAATATCACTTTCAGTCATATTCCTCCCACTGTCCTAACCATCCAATGGGATGCATGACAACAAGTGACGTCACAATCATGGCTCCTCCCATTTTATAATCCGCCAATTGGAGGCGCCGAAACTCGTGTCGTAACTCCCTCAGGTTCCTCCCATTGTGTTCACACTTTACTGAAGCACATTAATATTACCGGTAACATAATGGTACTGGAGTGGTAAATGAAGATTTGTCTTTACTCTTTTATTAGTTGTATTATGCAAAATGAAATAATCTAGTAGAGGGTTATAATAACAACAGACATTCCGCAAAAGTTATTTAAAGTGAGATATGTGCCTTGAAAGTGATGGGACTAGTGTTACCGTCTGTATGGCACCGGGATGAATATTGGCTAGGGGGTCTAGGGTGTGTGTGTGTGTGTGTGTGTGTGTAGCCAAGCGAGATGGAGGGTAACTGCTGATTCTCCATTACTGGGTTCATGCTCCATACCTTCAGTGCATCGGGCAAATAAACGTTGGTTCTCATGTTGATTTCATAGTAGCTGTCCGTCTGTGTATCCATCTCAGTCCATCATTCAGCCAGCATTTGTCAGTATGTCCATCCATCCATCCATCTATCCACCCATCCATCCATCTATGTATGTATGGATGTATCTATCTATCTATCTGTCTTTTTTCTATCTATCTATTGCTTTGTTTTCCCAGAGACAACACCCACCCTAATACAACAACAACTCGACTCCAGGTAATTGTGGTTAATATTTGATGAAGCTAGGGTCTGTTCCTCTCTCTCTCTCTCTCTCTCTCTCTCTCTCTCTCTCTCTCTCTCCTGTATCACCGTTTAAGCGCTAATACCAAGCCATCAATACTGAGATACGCCAGAGCTGCCTCATTCAGGACTCGTGTGATGGTATGAGCAGAGGGGAGGAGGCCAGGAGGGTTTGGGGAGAATGGTTATGAAACGTCGGTGGAGCTTCAGGAATATTACTTAAGAAAGTTTTGATTGAATTCGGGGTTGCTAGTCAAATGCAGGTACAGTTCATTTGGATTCGTAAATAAGACTTTTTTTCGGGAAGAATTAGAAACGTGGAAAGTTTCTGTTGTTCTATTTTTTGTATCTTTCCATCAGAATCAAATAACAGGTATGATAATTTTCCTTTTTTTTTTTCTTTTTTTTTTTTTTTTTCCCCCCGAGAGAATGAGACTGGGGAAGATTCGCCTCTAGTTGTCAGTCCTCCAAATCGGCCACCGACATAATACTCGAAATGTAGTTACAGATTTGAATTTCCATTTTCCTTTACGTATTCGACTCAGGGCATCGACAAGACACCTCGTTCCCTAAGGCGCACCAACCCTCCTACGCGCTACCTATCTTCACATGTCTAAGGTCAAAGGACAACGTTATAAGTCCGTCCCTTACCACCTTCATTTCAACCGTGTAACTCATAGGTGGGTTCGAGAGTTCCTTTTTGAGAGTCTATTGTGGACTTCTGTCATCCTTACTTGGTATAGATTTTTGTCATTTTGTAACTAATTTTGCGTGGCTAAGTAGCATAAGAAAATACTGCTACCCTACATCCTTTCAGTACCACTTCATTGTCACCTGCATCGTATTCAAGTGTTAATCTATTGCCAGAACCGAACACTGAAGTAGAGTTGGCAATTTTATATCAAGTTAGAGTATAAACAATAGAATTTATATTACTGCTACTACCTCCAGATGATTTTTTTTTTTTTTTAATCTAAGAAAACACCCTCGTATTAAAGGGGTTACTGAAGGCCAAATCTTACACTTCGTTTGAAAAATTCCTTCTCTTCTGAAAAATAACACAGAGAATGGCAAAATAAAAAACACGTCGCCGAACTAAAATGCTGATCCCCTCAATCCGCTGACCTTTTTTTTTTTTTTTCTAACTTCTTCCAGACTTTTATGTTCAGACTTGAGGGAGACTTTTCTAACTGGGAGAGATAGATACAGTACTGAACCCTTTCGCTACTAGAGGTCTGTCCTAAGCTGTATAAAATCGTCCAGTGGCAGGAAGAGTAGAATAGAAAATACATCGCCGGACTAAAGGGTATAAAGCTGTTAAGTCCAGCCAATTGATAGTTCCCATCACATTACCCGGAGTGCTCACGGAACTGCCTTTAATCAAGCGTACTGGAATCTCGCTTCACTAGATAGATAGATGGATAGACAGGGGAGGTGGTGGCCCAGCGGTAGAGAAGTGGGCTGTTGATTGGAAGGACGAGAGATCAATTTCAGACTGGTGCAGTAAATTATTTTGATATGAATTTCTTTAGCATCTTTGTCTCAGTGGCGCTACTTAGACAAAAATGTAAAATATTTCTCGTGCTGAATGGTTAGAAGTCTTACCAAGTTTTCCATACATCCACTAACACCATTACACCAGTCCTGAAAGAGATAGTCCAAGGATGCATCCAGTATGAACGGTAGGTATGTACACTCATGCGGCGAGATGAGGTGCGACGCCATCTGTTGCGTATAGAAGGACACTATGCCCTGTTCGCTAAATTTGGTGTAAAATTGCGATCTTTTCATCTTGAATGCTGAGCTGTAACAAGAACTTAACACTAGAATGTGGTGCCAAAGAAATGCTATGAGAAGGCTATAGAACTGTAGTATTGTCTTGTTTGAGGAAAATAGGCAGTAAAAGCACGACAATTTCTGACGAGTGGAAGTGAATGGACTATAGATGTGTACAGGAATAATTGCCCGGGACTGTACCTTGAGTGACCTATTCTAAAAACAAAGATCTGGATAGAGAGATGTTCCCCTGAGAGAAGTGGATGGGGTGGTAGGGGTGCTGGTTGTGGTGGTAGGGTGATGATTGTGATGTGACGGTGGTGGTAGTATTGTGGTGGGGGTTAGGTTGGTGGGGTGGTGGTTGCGGTGGTGGTGGTGTGGTAGGGTTGAGTGGTGATGGTGTGTTGTGGTGTTACTTATGGTGATGGGGACGAGTAAGGGCGATGATGGAGTGGTGTTATGGTGGGGGTAAGAGTGATGGTGGTGATGGTGTGGTGTTGTGGTGGGGTTAAGAGTGATGGTGTGGTGTTGTGGTGGGGGTAAGAGTGATGGTGGTGGTGGTGGTGGTGGTAGTGGTGGTGGTGGTGATGTGGTGGGGGTGAGGGTGAGAATAATACTGGTGAGACGGTAGTGGTGCGGTTGGGGTGAGTGTGGTGGTGGTAATATAATGTTGGTAGTGGTGATGTGGAGTGTTAAGGGTCTTGGTGGTGTGGTGTTTTTGTGTTGATGGTGGTGATGCTGTGCTGGGGGTGAGGGTGAGAGGAATGATGCTGCGACGGAAGGGATGCAGTGTGGAATGGGGGACGCGGTTGTGTTAGTGTGACGATGGTTGTTGTGATGTGACAGTAGTGGTACTCGTATGGTGAGGTGGGTGTGGGGATTGGGGCAGCTGTGATGATGATGGCGATAACGTTGGTGGTGGTGGTGGTGGTGAAACGATCGAGTTGTTGTGGCAGGGGGATCAAAGGCCACTAATGGTGTTGAAGTGTCTTTTGTTTTTAAGCTCACCTGTTTACGATTTCAGCTCTAATAGGCTGAATATGGTAGTAACGAAGATAAAAAACAAATAAAATAACCCTTTTTTTTTTTTAGGAAAGCGTTCTAGATTACTAACAGCTTTAAAATTGAATAATGATGTTGGACTGTTGCTTTAAGTCCCACTTTCCTGCCTAACGCCATATAAGAGTGTAAATATCTTGTTACAGCTCAATATTCAAGACAGGGAGATGGTAATTTTATACCTATTTAACAGAGATGATAATAACCCCTAATTTGTTCTGTCATAAGCTAGAAAAATTATATATATCTATTCGTGGGAGGAACAATAAGATTTAAAAAAAACCATTGTCGTAGCATCGGGAGTAATGTTTAGCCATGAAAACTTTTAAAATCACAAACGACTAATGAGGATGGAGTATTTCTGTCCCTCCCTGTCTGTGTTGCTTGTAATTCTCTCTCTTTAAACCTGATCCGTGTGACCTACTCTTCATCATCATTATCACTTTATTGTTGCTCGTACACTACTACTACTACTACTACTACTACTACTACTATTACTACTACTACTACTACTGCTGCTGCTGCTACTACTACTACTACTACTGTCATCATCATCATCATCATCATCATCATCATCATCATCCCAGCTTTAAGTCCAACGTAAAAGACGGGTGGGGTAAGCCCTGTTATAAACTTCACAATTCTAATTTAAAGTCATCTAATGGTGGTGAATTATTACTCTTGTTTTCAACTCCCTGGCTTGCGTAGGTGAGTCAGTTACGATCTGTCCTTTAACCCCTTCAGCTTGATAACGCATTTTCGTATTCGCTTATGCTATCCAGAAGTTATTTTATTCACCTCAGGATACTTAGGTGTAGTAGTAATAGTAGTAGTAGCAGTAGTAGTAATAGCAGTAGTAGTGGTAATAAAAGTAGCACTAGGAGGAGGAGAATTGGAATAGCTATAGCCAATATTTACATCTTCACATATGTAGGCTTTCCTTAACTTTACTAAAGCTGTCTAGTACTGGAAAGAATATACTGCATTAACATAAGGCAGATCCGGCCGCTGGTGCAACTCCGACTGGTTTGAAATAGTTTTAGATAAATATACAGAAATGTCTAATCTTCCTTTTTATATTTATCTTTAGTATTTTTTGTTTATATATTATGTTTGCTTTATACTTTTACATTCGTTTAAAAATGTGTTAAGAGCTGTCGGATTTGCCCCATTCTGCGATACAAAAAAGACATCATTGTGGTGAATGCATTTATGTTTTGACCCATGTGCCTTAATATTAATTTTCTAACTATTCTTACCTTTGTTATCGTCATTCCCTTTACCTCTTCCGTGTTGTATTGATCTAGTCCTTCTAATTCGAGTCGATTTTATTCAGTTTTTATCAGACCTCCTGTAGTGAAGTGGTAAGTGAACGCTGTATTTAATCTGTCTATATCCAGATGTCCTTTCGAGCTGAGTAAAATTGCCTGAGGATATTAAGAATGAAATAAAAAATGCACTATCGACTGAAGGGGGTAATGTAACTATTCAATTGTGATCACCTCAGAAGGCTCAGAGTGTCAGAACTACGTCTTCATGGTTTATTTGTTCATCTGTTTATCTGTTTATCTGTCTACCTTTCTGTCTGCCTATCTATTCGTCTGTTTAGCTATCATTCCCGCTGGTAGCTCTACGGTGACTTCGGGTGCTAGTACTACTCCTTCCTCGGCTATTTGTTCCTATCTACCTGTTTACCTGCCTATCCATCCATCCATCTTTCTGTCTAGCTATCTGTTTTTCTATCTGTTTCCCTATCTATCTATCTATCTTTATCTGTCTTTCCCGCAGGTGGCTCTACGGTGACTTTGGGTGCCAGTACTACGCGTTCATGGGATTCCTCATGGGCATCGCGAACCTCACCACCTTACTCATGATCGCCTTAGACCGCTACCTTGTTACATGCCGACAGGATCTGCGTGAGTAGTTTTACGAGTCATATGTTTCTCGCACTTCATTGCTGTATTTTTCTTTCTGTTTTCCTTACTGGGAATGAAGCTTGTTTATTCTGCCTTGTTCTATGTCAAGATCTGCTCATGTTTGTATGGGTGTCAGTCATTTTTATTTAAACTTACTGTTTTCGAACTATATCCATCCACATCTAATAGGGTTAAGCTGTTTAACTCAATATTTAGTTTCACCTTTTTTTTCTGCATTTGATCCTGTTACATTTTAATTCATCATTACGGACATTTATAGATTTAACTAATTTAGGTACTGAGATTTTGAAGAACGGATATGTTCACTAGGATCACTAACTTTTTCTCATGCATCCATATTTTTTGGTCCATATTAATTCATATTATGACGATTTTGACTCATTAATATTATTTTGAACGGGATATCGAGTCATTTGTACATGCACTTAAGAGTTTGTGTGTATTTTTATCGTATCGTACTTAGACCTATTTTATTCCACACGCAGTCATAATTTTCAATCATTCATAGGCTAAATTTCACTCACTATTCAATCACCGTTCACTCATATTCTGATTCCTTACATACATACTGATTTCTGCTTGTTCATTCACCTACTACTCATACGTGTCACACTTTAAGAATCTTCATTTATTCGATTACACACTAATATTTTCATACTGTTATCATATATCAGCTTAGAAATTGCTCATACTGGCTCCCTTACTCATTCACTCACACTTCTTCCAAATCTCTCTCTCTCTCTCTCTCTCTCTCTCTCTCTCTCTCTATTACACACACACACACACACACACACACACACACACACACACACACACACACACACACACACACACACACACACACACACACACACACACACACACACACACACACACACAAATTAATCCCTAATTCCAGGCTGAGTAGACGAGATTTGGGCAGGATCAGGCGTGGAGGTGAAGCGGGTCAGGGTAACACGATTAGAATAAACCTAATCAGCGAATCTGCGTGAGAGAGAGAGAGAGAGAGAGAGAGAGAGAGAGAGAGAGAGAGCATAAAATTCAAGACTGACTCTAACTGATTTTATTCAGCTAGATAAATCGAATCAACTTGTATCCCTGTCGATTTAATCCATCAGCTAAGTCTAATTTTATGTCACTCAATCCAGTCTAGTAAAAAAAATTAAACATAAATCAATACATTAACATCACCTGGTTAAAGCCACCTAATGCCAATAAATTCAGGCAAAAATATTCAAGTAACGTAAATAACAGTATTCCAAAGAGTGATGGAGACAGTCTTCATCTCGTGACCTGCTAGAGTTTTCTTCAGTCGAACAAAGTTTCCTTGCAGCAAGCTGAGTGTAATGCCTTAATGCGAAAGGGTTAATACTTGCCTTAGTAAATATCTGCCCCAATAATACCTGTTTCAGTTCATACCTGCCTCAATTAATACCTGTTTCAGTTAATACCTGTTTCAGTAAATACCTCCCTCAATTAATACCTGTTTCATTTAATACCTGCCTTAATTACCACCTGTCTCAGTTAATACTTGCCTTAATTAATACCTGTTTCAGTTAATACCCATATAATCAATGCTGGCCTCAGTTAATACCTGCTTCAGTTTGTACCAGGCTCAGTTAATACCTGCCTCAATTAGTACCTACCTGAATGAATATTACCCTCATTTATTACCTGCCTCATATAATGTCTACCAAAACTGACACCTGTCTCGAATAATGCCTGTCTCAATTAATGTCTCTCAAAGTTACCTGCCACAATTAACCCACATAGTGTCGGAACATCTCTCGTATTCTCTTTATACCAGACAATTATACTCAGGTGAAAATGAGCGCAGAAGTGCGAGAGTGTTAATACTGTACCTATTTCAATAATAACTTCTCAGATAACTTTTAAGAATGATGATGTCCCATTCCTTTCTATTACTGTCACTGGTAAGCGCTTTTATGTGCGAGTATATTATGGGGAATCTTTTTTGAATTGAGGTTTATCTATCTATCTATCTATATCTACCTATCTATCTATCGAGCTATATCTGTCTAGATATCTGTCTACCTATAGATAGATGGATAGATAGATATACAGATAGAGATAAACAGATAGATAGAGAGAGAGATAGAGATACAGAGAAAGAAACAGACATAGAGAGAGAGAGAGAGAGAGAGAGAGAGAGAGAGAGAGAGATAGAGATACAGAGAAAGAAACAGACATAGAGAGAGAGAGAGAGAGAGGGGGGGGGATGCAATTATTATATTTCTCTAGTAAGAGGGGTTCTTGAAAGCTGAGTAAACTCGTCTGTTTACGAACAAAATCGAATTGAATGGGCGTCGTCGAATTCAAGAAGCTGAAACTACCTCTATCCACGACACGATACCTCCATCTTGTCCTTCCATTTTGTGCTGATTCTACTTCTTTTGGACTTTTCACCCACTTCACTTTCACACGCTTCCTTAACAGACTTCTCACTTTGCTTTCCACCTCATTCACAGCCTGCCTCTTCTTCCCCCAAGCATATCATTTTCGAATACCCTCAGTTACATAATTTCCCCCTCGTTCCTCCAATTCGCTCTCAGTCTACCCTACCTTCTACCCATCTCTATTATATACACCAATACTCATAGACTCACCCACCTTGCCATTTCACCTTCTACTGTGTCTGCTTCATAATCATCTTTTACTTTCTATATATGTACAGTATATATAATAATATATATATGTATGGAGAGAGAGAGAGAGAGAGAGAGAGAGAGAGAGAGAGAGAGAGAGAGAGTCTAATGGCATGCAAATCTTGATCATGGTGCATTTGCCCTTCCAGGAATTAACTTGCTGGCATTAACATAAATGAAGCCATTGTATAAAGGGAACAGCGGGATATTTCCTTGGTTAGGATGTTACCTAACCTCATGTACTTTTCTCATTTTTTTCATGCCTTACAAGTTCATGCATTCCAGCATGTTATTGTTTTTATAACTGACACAGGCTGTATGCGCTGAATACACGAGAATATTCACAAGCTGTCTACATTATATTATACTTTAAAATAATCTTGTGTATTTCCATAGCCAAAAGATGAAACTGCGAGCAAGATTAATATAAACTGCTCTGATATTAGGACACCATGCTGAGATGAGGTGTGGAAATTGAAGAATTAATGTGGAAAAGGGTATGAGAATGTAAGGAAACACGTTAGAAAAAAGGGGTGAAGGAAATGGAAGACTGCCTGGTTAGGGATGAACACAGCCGTTTTAGTAGTGTATGAGATGTGCGATTAAAAGTATTTGCAGTGAGGCATATAGTAGAGAAAAAAATGATAGAACTTAGTTATTTATTGCATTTTCGGACCTGAATAAAGCATGACAGAAATGAGTTATGAAAGATTTTACGTATGCATGGTACTAATGAAGAAGTGGTGCTGAATGTTGTAATTGCCTTTTTAATGGAAGCGATGCATGTTTAGAAGTTTATGGGTGTATATGTGAGTGGCTCAGTATCAACGTATGAGTGAGACAAAGGCGTGTGACACACCCATAGTCGGCTACGAGAGAGAGAGAGAGAGAGAGAGAGATGTGGAAGGGTATGGGTTGGAAGGTGGTGTACATTGAAATGTGAGGGGACGGAGAGTTTCACCAAGAACTAGGAAACATGATGCATAGTACGCCAGAAGGTGGACTGAAATGAAATGTGAGTAGGGGTGGAGCAATACTGTAAGAGAAGAGTATGGTAGTAGGTGGACTGGGGTGGAATGTAGGGCTGCAGTTAAAGAAGATCTAATAGACCAAGAATGAGAATGTATGTTACGAGGTGGGATGGGATGGAATGAGAGAAGAGGGAGAGTTAAACAGAAGATGAATTGGGGTGATGTGAAGACTACGACTGGAGGAGGAAAGGTCCAGATTTCCCAAAGGCTGGTATATTCATCTCCCTTTAGTCAGATTGAAGTAGATAAGTCTCTCCTTCAGAACAGTAAATAGGCACATTTCTCTCTCCATACGCAGGTTTTGAGATAGGACAGCAGCCAGAGAGAGAGCGAAGGGAAGAGAATTTCAAGGATGAGATGGGTGGTTCTGTTGACCAAAGCAAAGGGATAGGTGGATGCTTCACACACACTGCAGTTCTCTCTCTCTCTCTCTCTCTCTCTCTCTCTCACACACACACACACACACACACACACACACACACACACACACACACACACACACACACACACACACACACACACACACACACACACACACACACACACACACACACACACACACACACACACACACACACACACACACACACACAACACACACACACACACACACACAACACACACACACACACTGCACGTTCCCACACACATAATCATTCACATCCTCTTCTTTCCCCTTTTTCACATCTTTTTCTCTTTTCCACACTCACACAACCTACCCATATTCAAAGATCAAGGGATGTGTGTATTCAGGGAGTTATGAATATATTTAGCATCTCTACTATACAGATACTTCTTTCACTATACTTTTATCACCACCAAACCATTGTATTTACTTTAGAAGATGGTCTGAACGTCCCAGGTAACAGAGAGGCGATCGGGACTACGACAAGAGAAGCGTCAGGGGCGTTTGTAAGAGATCTTGTTTGCACTTCTAATTGGTCCTTTGTATAATAGATTTTTGTGAGGTTCGTATTATAATCCTTAATAACTTCCAACATTACTATCATGTTATCATCTTTATATTAATTCTCCAGTAGTATTATCTTCACTATTTCATACCATTATCGTTTTCATCACCACTATATATCATTATCTGCCTCATCATCATTATCATCATCATCATCATCATCGTCATCACTATCATATTCATCATCATCATGGTTATTATTTTTACTTTTAGATATTATTATTGCTATTATTTTTCACCATCATCATCGTCGTCGTCGTCGTCTTCATCATCATCATCCGAAGCATCAACAAATTCCCGGCCCTATTTCCCACTTTAGAAATGGGACGGACAATATGTAGAGACAGAGAAAACAGATACAAAAATTAAGGAACTGTCTTCATAGTGTCCTGCAAAAATGGGCCACACACCACAATCCAATCACCATCCACGCCTACGAAATTCTCAGTCCCTTCAATCCGGTGACTTTTTTTTTAGTTTCTTCTAACAGCCACCAAAAGATATTTATTTAAGCTAGGGTCTTTACTGCTGAAGGGTTTACTTCAGTGGTTCTCAACTTGGGTCGAGTCTACCTCCAGGGGTACGAGGAAGGAATAATGGAGGTAAGCAACAGTTTTCACAATTCGAGGATTAACTCACTGGCAGCAAAGAAATAAGTTCCACCATCTCGTTAACTTTATAAACCTAGTGGTCATACAATAGCATCCCTATATTAGTAAGCAATATTTCCTGCTGCCTATGATATCCAGTCTTTCAAACGTAGTGTGTCCAGGCATCTCAAAATGATCGGATCTTGAATTTGGCTCTCTATATTGTATTTTGTTTTTCTCTTGGAGGGAACTGTTACTGCGGGCTCATGGCCTTTGGTTCCTTCTTCCTCGCATAAAAAAAAAAAAAAGTAATTTAAAATAAAGTTATCAAGCCGTATATATTTTCTTCATGTTTTTTTTTTTTTGGGGGGGAGGGGAGTATGTTACCAATGCAGAAAAAGTTCAAGGGATAGTTCAGAGGGAAGGAAAGTGTTGAGAACCACTGGTCTGGCTAATTCTACACAGTATTTGACTCACCGTATCCGACCCCTTCAGTTTGAACATTCTCTTCAAATCTTAATATTTTCTGACAGTACCAAGAATAAACTATGAAATCATGTCACCGAGCTGAAGGGGTTCTTTACAGTCATTAATGGGTGTGATGTAAATATTTGAATTTTACACATCCCTCTATAATATAAAAAACCTATTTTCTTTTTCACGCTGCAGAGTACACGTGGGGTGAGTATCAATTTTCCTGTTACAGAAATTTAAGACCGTACCAATATTTTTTTGTCATTTTTTTTTTTTATATTTGCATGTGTAGAGAATGTATTTGAGTACTTGGAAGGGGACAGTGGGATAGGGAAACAGAAGATGAGATGGAGGGATGGGGTGGAAAAGTATCAAGTGAGAAAGATGTGAGTTGGAGATAAAACAGCCCGATTGTGGAGGAGAGAGTGAAATGGATGCGATTCGACTGTGACCACGCTTTCCTTTATAAATACACTTAGCTACTGACAGATAAATAATACGATTCCTTTGATACTTAATCCTTTTGCACGTCTGCGATAATAAATAAAACTGCCTTCTCTCCGTCATGAATGCTGAGTTGCAATAATACATTAGCACTAGTCTTTGATGATAGTCAAGAATAAATTCTATGGAAGATGTAAAACCGCAGTTTCGTATTTTTGTCATTTAGCTACGTGAAATAAGCTGCAAAAGGACGAAAATCTGGGCCAAAACAAAGTAGAGTACAGTCTTGCATTGCTTTCATATCCGTAACAACGAACTACTGCTTATTTAAGGGCTTAAATCCAGTAACGTATTTAATTGTTTTTTTTCCTCGCTGTGGTGCCTTCATGGGGTGGCACCGATATGGTCAGGCGATGGAGCGGCCCAGTAAATCAAACGTCCCTCAGTCCTCTCCCTCATTTCCCCGAAAGGAGGATGGTAGCCTGTGGAATAAGTAATAAGGGAAGCTTCAGTCTGCAGTCCATCGGGTTCTCATTCAGATGAGCCTCGTGTTGCAACTACTATTACTGCAACAACAACAACAACTACAACAACAACAACAACAACAACTACTACTACTACTACTACTACTACTACTACTACTACTACTATTACTACCACTACTACTACTACTACTACAATTAATGGCTTTCCAGACGATATTTTTTTTTACCTTAGGAGAAACTTCTCGAACTCGTCGGGGGAGGGTGGCTTTTCATATTGAATTAATGAAACAATTCACCACAAGAGATCGTTTCAAAAGATTAATATAACTGTATATAGGCAGCGCTAATAAGAAATATCATCGAATGGAAAAGGTTAAGAGCGCTATTATACGAGAGGTGGTTGTCGGGGAGGGAAGTCGAGCAGTGCATCCAAACTTTGTTGAACATAGCTCTCGGCAGACAGGGTTCAGTAACTTTAGTACACAACTGTATTGTATATATATTGCATATTTCCAGGCCTTTGCTTCTCTACACTGTTCTTATTATCTATCTATCCATCTGTCTATCTATCTATCTATCTATAGATAGATAGATATAGATATGAATATAGATATAAATATATATATAGATAGATAGATAGATAGATAAGTAATGTATGTGTGTATGTATGTATATGTATACATACTGTATATATGGCTTATAAAAGAGTGACACATTTCCCCCCCAACCCTATGGGATTAAGGCGTTTGACATGAGAGAGATTAGTCAATGATTTAAGAATTATTAGACTGAAACTCTGGAAACTCTCCATCGAAAGCTGTTGTCAACAAATCGAGTGGGTTACCTCAAACTTTATATCCTGTAAAAACAGCTACTCAGAACACGACTTAAGTAAGGTACGGCTGGCCGCAATACAGAAATTTATTTATAGCTAGAAATAACCAGTTCCCCAATTTCAACCTTTTTTTTTATATATATATACAGAACATGGTGCAATAAAATCGCAGCAGGATATATATCGCAGCCTTCGTTTTTTTTTAAATCGAAATAATGAGGATAAGTTCTTTATTTCTCCAACTTTTAGTACCACATATATACGGTATATATATACATACATAGAAAGAGAGAGAGAGAGAGAGAGAGAGAGAATTAGGGCCATTTCTAAATGTGGCGCAAACCGTACCTTTGTCCTATTATTAACGTGATTGGCTCTGGAAATATGAGGTCCGCCTGCAGTACAGAAGTCTCCGATTTTCTTTCTCTTCCGGTTGGGTCTCTGTAGGGACGGATTTTCTGTGGTTCGAAATGTTAGAGAAAGAGGCAAGTTCTTTCGAATGTCTTCTTTCTATTTTCATTCTCCTTAATTTGGCGAGGATTTCTGTCCTTTTTGCAGTTTATTTTGCGTGTCTCAGTGACAGAATAAGAAATACTGCGACACTACCACAATTCTTCATCCCTTTCTTGTGACTAGCGCCATATTTTAGCGTTAATGTCGAGTTATAACTCAGCATTGAAGATGGAAAGATATCAGTATCAGGCCAAATTAAAATGGATAGGGTATGACACGCCACAAACATACTCTTGTTGTGTATTTCATGTTTTCCTATCCTTGTCTTTTACCCATAGAATAGTTACGGTAGTTATAATCTATCTTAAAACAAACAGCCTGGAAAGGATCAATTGGTCTGTTGTCGTTTGCTTTCCTCGCTTTCCTTTTAACTCCTCAGTACTCTTTTGTACTTGCTACACTATACTGCATGACATTTACAACCTAGAGAAATGTAATGCGTGAGTCAGTACCCAAGTTGGTGACATGAGTTGAGTTACAGTAAATAGATTTCTTGGGTCAGATACATTAAAACACACACACACACACACACACACACACACACACACACACACACACACACACACACACGCACACACGCATACACACACACACACACACACACACACACACACACACACACACACACACACACACACACACACACACACACACACACACACACACACACACACACACACACACACCTATTTCTTTAACTTGTAACTTCGCCATAGCCCCATCACATCAGCTTTTACGAGTACTAACATATCTCTCTACGACAGGAGGGAAGCTGACCTACCGCCGCTACTGCCAGATGATAGTGTTTATATGGACGTGGTCTCTCTTCTGGTCCGTCTGTCCCCTCCTCGGATGGGCTAGGTAAGTGCTGGAGGCTGTATCAAGTTATTTACAACCTCCCTAAGATCCAGAGGTCCCTGTTTAACAAGTGTATCAGGGAAGAGGGCAAACTCCCGTCTCCCACCCCCCGTCACACACACACACACACACACACACACACACACACACACACACATTTTTGACGGTCATTTATGGTATGTCTGTGGTACTGGGTATTTTCAGTCTGCGTCCCACCTTACATAGAGCAGAGAGATATAGCAGAGGAGACCCAGGTAGTCTGTGGTAATGGATTTTTTTTTTTTTTTTTGACTGCATCCCATTTTATAGGGAACAGTCAGCTACAGCACAGAATCCCCAGGCACTTCCTATCTTCTCCAGCTGCATCAGGCTAAGAAAACTAAAAACATGACTTTCCCCTCACTATTTACGCTTTATGAATGTGACCAATAGCTTCTCTCTGTTCAGCTGATGAATAAATGTGGTCAGAGTGGTGGATCGACCTGACTAGGAACCAAGAAAACTCATACCCATCTCATAACTAGGGCTCATCCCAGAACTGTTGCTCTATTTGTGGGAGTGATCCATTTCCATCTGGTGAAAGCAATCTGACGATAGGTTAGTACAAGGAACCATTTTTTTATGTCCATGATCTATCTTTTTATTTATCTTCCTATCTATCATTTTATCGGTCTGTCTCACATGCAATCCCCTATCGTCCCCTCACTAGCGCTAGAATACTGATCCAGACGTATGGCCAGAGTGACTATAATAATCCTTCCCGAGCGGATGTGACCCCTTTTGGGCCACACAGTTTTTCATACAAATGATGCTGTAAATTGGAGGGAACTGGCATATCAGCTTAATAGGTAACAGTGCGACTTTTATAGGCAATCATCCTGTAAATTACTGTAGACATAATAATTACTTTGAACTTAGTAAGGTGACATAATACGTGTGTGTGTGTGTGTGTGTGTGTGTGTGTGTGTGTGTGTGTGTGTCAGAGTCTACAGTGTACCGCGATCTCGTGGGATGAAGCTAATGAGCCTATAAAAAGAGCCAATATAAGAAGCTTCCGTCAGCACCTGGGCACAAATGAGGCTATGGAGAAAATGGATACTCCTTGCTGTTTCCCTCCTCCCTTGAAAACACCCACGACAAGAACATAATCCTCCTTGTATAAATTAAGGCGATATTGATACTGTCTCTTAAGAGGATCCGACAAAAGGGTAGCACAGTTTTCCTTTTACAAGTTAGGCTGGGTGAGAGAAGTGATGCTTCTTTGTTTCTTGACGGACCTTGAAAATAAAGATTGTAGTGTGGACAGTTCCTCTTCTTGTTCCTTTTTTGGGGGGGCGGGTGGAGTGGAGAGATTGCTACTTTTGTCCCTTGAAAATATTTATAAATGGAGCAGCACAGTATCCCGCCTACAGGACCTACGAGAAGGGGGGGAGGAGACAGATTTTCTTTTTTTTCAGGTATTGAAAAATCTTTAACAGTAAACGCAGTTTCTTTTGTATGGTCGTGACAAAAGTTGCTCGAAAATCCTCTGTCAGAATTGTTTCTTGCCTACCACATTTCTGATTCCATCTCGGAACGATAGAGACTCCTTCCTTGACGCACTCCTTTCATGTGTATTAAATATTGCTATCACGTAAAGATACTTCATTTAACACCTTGCATTGCCACAGCCAATTAAGAAATGTCAGCATACTTTTACTCATGGTTGCTTCTTTCTCTTTTCCACCCTTGAAAAATTCCAGTGAAAGATAAGCACAGTATCCTTTATACTAAAATCAAGGATATATCTGGTCTTATATATTGAAAGTATCCACACTCCCACATATGGAAATGAAAATGAACAGAAAAGTGGTGCTCGTTTTATTCCTATACGTTCCTTAAAAGTTTCCAGCACTAGAGGACCATATGAGGAAGGTGTTTGTTACTGACCCTTGAAAATAAAAATATCCAATATAAGACTGGCACTGAATCCCTCGCATGGTACGTATAAAGGAGGGTGACTCTGAACTTTGATGCTCTTATGTCTGTCACGTCTCCCCAAAGTATTACTGAAAGATGAAACCCAGTATCTTTTGCACAGATTAAGGATTTGCTTTTGTCCCTTGAAAAATATCCAGCGAAAACCGAACACATTGTCACTTACATCTATAAGCTCGGTAGTCCTTGCCATATAGGGATGGCCCAGGTTCCAGTGACATCATGTTCATAAGGCATCGGGATCCAGCCACGATAACGCTTGTGACGTCCAGCTTTATGCATACGAACCAAAAGACTTTCGCTATTCAAGTGCAGAGCTACTTGCAAAGTCCCGCTGACTTTCATGGGAGTCGCGAACTCGAGTCGGAAAAATATTGACACAGCTTTCTGTTTCTTTTTTTTCTTTCTCAACCATACCTCCAAAACGAAAAATCATACACGAGCGTGTTAGTCACCAAAACGCTTCTTAACAATGGGAGATGTTTCCTAAGTATTTAGAACTGCACTCGAGACGCAGTATACGAGTTACAGCGGAAAAACATTCTACAGCACTCGGACGTCTTTCATATATATCAGACTCCACGGATCAATGTTGCTCCATTCTACATGAGGCCAGAAGAGGGAAAATAGATCTATGGTGGAACACTGATCAAGGCTGGAAACCGTGTAAATGGAAACTAGGACAAAGGGGAAAATGAGTCCATGGGTTAGGTTCATGGGAGAAAATATACCCATGAAAGAAAATGTCTCCATGGGTGAAATATGTCCGTATGAGAATATAGGTCCATGGGGGGAAATATACCCAAGGGGAAGAATAGGCCCACGGGTATAATGTCAATGGGGAACTATAGGTCCAAGGAAGGAAAATACGTGAAAGGGAGAAAAATAAGTCCAGTGGAGAAAGAGGTTCAAGGGGAAAATAGGTCCATGGAAAGAATAGGTCCAAGGGAGAAAAATTTTCAAAGCAGGAACACATCCCTGAGGAGAAACAGGTAGGCGGGGGTTTCACCTATGGGGAGTAGCCTGAAACGGTTTTATATAGTAACAGTAAGTAATATGTATCTGGTAGCTAACATTCATAAAAAGATCAGAAACTCATAAAACAAAAGTAAACATGCTGGGATGGAAAAAAAAAAAAATACTGATATAAGAGATCTAAAAAGCACAGAAACTAGACAGCATTTGGGAAGAGAGGAGATTCTGAGGTCTAAACCCACGACAACATTCAACCAGCTACAAACGTTCAGTGAATACAGTGCAGAATCTAGTAATGGCTATAGAACTCTGAATCTCCTCCCGTCCCAAATGCTCTCTTGTTTCTGTGCTTTTTCATATTTTGTATCTGCACTTATTCCATCCCTACATGTTAACAATCTCCCCGAAATAATTGGTTTTCCTAGTATAGATTAAACAGAGGATGCACCATTGTCGCTCTAGGTTTCCCCTCCCATATAAATAAAATAACTCAGATACCCCCGAGACACATTGGCTAGCTGCCAGATTGGAATGGGTTTTTATTCTCCCCAGCAACCTTCATCTTGACTCATGGTCGTCATATTCAAACTGAACCTAGATATATTCACTAGCTACCAGACTTTCTGTCCAAATATTAAAGTCAGACCTGAATACACACAGAGGTAGATAAGTGCACATACTCACACACACACACACACACACACACACACACACACACACACACACACACACACACACACACACACACACACACACACACACAGGGGGGAGGGGAAACAGACAGACAGACAGATAGACAGATACAGACAGCGACATGAGTAAATATACCACCTCACCTCCATGTGAGCCGTAAACAGGCTATCCCTTTTATGAATCAGTGTGCATCTGTGAGTCTCAGCTGATCATTGTTGCAATTCCCTGGAGTCTGGTGGAGCGGATCGTGTGCCTGGCAGTACCACCACCACCACCACCAACAACAACAACGACAACAGCATCAATAACAATATCATCATCGTCAAATCATGTTATCATCATTACCATTGTCTTCATCTGAGTCCGTATTTTAGTATGCTTTACCTCTTCAACCTAATGATGTATTTTGTATTTCATTTTTGCCATCATCAGATGATTTTATTCATCATAAGAGGTAAATTTCGAACTGGAGAGGTCTAGCCTTCCTTAAGCTCTCCACTATTACACATCCTTCCCAAGTTGAATTCAATCATGATGGCAGGCTGATGTAAATAACAAATGTTTTCTTGGAATGGTTGATTAAGAGGCATTCCAACACACCTATCTTAGTGTTTTCTTTTGTATATTGCCTTTTATTTTTCTTTCATTTCTTATTCATGGCTACATGTTACGAAAAAAAAAAATCAACTTGCCTAAGCTAACTAATTGACGCTTATAATTTCTGGCTACGGCTACGATGAACGACGCCTTTTTAAAGTGTACAAATAACAAGTGGACAAGACATTTTTTTTTTTAAACAAACTTAACCACCGACCTAACCAATCACTGAAAGTACCAACCAAGGGACAAACCTACTCATACCAAATCAAAAGAAACCTAGCAATATAAAGTGTCCCTAGCTCTAGGTACTGTGCGACTAAACGACAAGTATATTTCTAAAGCCAAAGCCAAACCAAAACCTAACTAAAGCCCCTTTTATTCCCCTCGAACCCTCGGTGACGACATGGACTACCAATTGACAGCAGACCAACGCCTCTTGCAAGTGTATAAAAGAAAAGTGGACAAGATTTATTTTTTACTAGACAACCATTCTGAAATTATCCTAAACTAGTCCAGCCTCACTCAACTCTAATTTGAACTAACCAAACCGGTCCATGTTAAGTGTTTCCGGCTCTGGGCAACTGAAACGATGCGCGCAAATATTTATTTTTCCAACCATACTAAGTGAAATCAACTCAAGCCTAACGAAACCTAACTATAGCCTCTCTCACTTCCCCATCTACGGCTAGTAGGCTACGGAACCTCTGTGGAGAAGTGTACGAATAATTGGCAACAGAACGAGGAGTCTTACAAGTGTATGAAAGAGCATATTTGTAAAGCTTGAATTAACCAGACTGAGCTGACCCTCGCCTAACTCAGCCTTACTCAGCCCTAATCTGGTCTGACCAAACTTAACCATATTACATATATCTGGCTCTTGGTATTGTAAAACTAAAGGGTATGAGTAAAGGAGACTTATTTTTCTAACCAGTTCCAAATGATACCAACTCCATGCCTAACAAAACCTAACCACAACCTTTCTCACACACCCCAGCTACGGTTACGAACCTTCCGTGACGACGTGCACAATCGACTGGCAACAGAACGACGCCGGCTACAAGTGGTACATCATGCTGGTGTGTGTCCTAGTGTACCTGGTGCCTCTGATCCTCATGTGCAGTTGCTACTACCAGGCGGCCAGGTTCCTTCACCAGGCGAGAGATTCTGGCGAGTCCATCTACGCGTATGACTGGGCTACTGAGAAAAATGTGACTAAGGTGAGTAATTTTGATTATATATTTTAGGGGATTTCTTTCCAGTCCCCAGATTTTCTTGATTGTTCAGCGATCTTCTGCCCTCATAATTAATTCTTAGTTTCTCTGCCTTTTCTGTGTATCCGTCTCTCTATCTCTCTGTCTTAGTATACATCTGTCTCTCATTCTACCTATCTGTCTGTCTGTCTGTCATCCTGATGCTCCCCATCCTCATGTGCAGTTGCTAATACAAGGCCGCAAGGTTCTTCCACCATGCTAGGAATTCTGGGGAGTCTATCTACACATGATTCGGGTACTGAAAAGACTGAGACAAAGTGAGTTGTGACGGAGGCATTCTTTGGTGGTGGTATTTTATTCTCTGCCTCAATATTTTCTGCAATCCTTAGTGTTCTTGTATTCTAGTTGTTTTGGTTCTTTTCTCTCTCTCTCTCTCTCTCTCTCTCTGGTCCCTGGTAATTAGTGACTGCAGTTCGTCATTGTTTTGCTCTCCTTTTTCTTTTATCGGAACCCTTGGACTCTCTTTATTCTATCGCATGCCTCTTAAAAATCATTAAGAACAATAAACTATTCTGATCAAGGGGTAAGGAAAACGCATATTAAGTTGGAAGTGAATACATTACTCTGTTCTATAGCATAATATGTCCCACTTATTAATTTGCAAATCTGTACATCTGATATATGCAGCTTACTTCAGAACACATCTCTATGATTTGGACGAACCAGCTTCAATTATCTGTTTCGTTTTTCCTGTTGTTTACATAAGAAATTTCCAACTATTGCTGTCTCACTGTAAAGACTAATATCTTGTCGAGAAAGGCCTGGGGTCCGTCGTTCTCAGTCAGGGAATCAATGGCCCAAACATTCTTTCATATTTTAACAATAAGACATTTTTCAGTTTTCTGTACTGCAGTCTTCATTGCAGCTGTATTGCTTTTTGTTTGCTCCTGAATGCAACGATTGGGTGTTCTCTCTCTTTCACTGTGCGTGTGTGTGTGTGTGTGTGTGTGTGTGTGTGTGTGTGTGTGTGTGTGTTTCTATCTATCCATTTATCCCTTTGTATATTTGTCTGTCTCTCTGTATAACTGTCTACCTGCCTCTCAGCATCAAACTGACGATGGAGGTGAATATGCTGGGCAACAAAAATGAATGTTTCCTTGGTGAAAGGAATTCCTTTATTGAGCATTTATATTTTAACTCCCCTACTGTTTTTCCCTCTCAGTTTTTCTAGGAACTAATCTCTCTCTCTCTCTCTCTCTCTCTTTGAAATTCTCAGTATTCTCATGATTCTGTTTTCGTTGTAACTTTACTTTTTCCTCGTCCATTGTTATTGTCTTTCTCCCTGGCTCTCTCTTTCTCGCTTTCCATCCCTCACTAACTTACTCAGCCCCTTAAAAAAATCTCGTTTTTCACTCTCTCTGTCTTCATACACTGTCTCGTTCTTTTCCTTTCCCATTGTTCATCAGACATTCCAAATTCCATCTCTCTCTCTCTCTCTCTCTCTCTCTCTCTCTCTCTCTCTCTCTCTCACTCACTCACTTTCACACTCTCTCCCACAGATGGGTGTGGTGCTGGTTTTAACGTTCCTGCTGTGCTGGTCCTCCTACGCTGTTGTGTGCCTATGGACGGTCTTCAGGCACCCCTACACTGTGCCCCTCATACTCACGCTCCTTCCCCCGCTCCTCGCTAAGGTAGGCACAGTCTCACCCAGGTTTGATTACAGGAGGGAAATTTTGATAAACACAATTAGAAACAAACCCTTCAACCTCTTTGACCCAATAAGGTATATTTTGAGCGTTCTTTCTGTATCCAAGCGACTTTTTTCAGCTCCAGTGAGAATTACTAATAGACTGGTTAGATCTGGCTTTAATGTACTCCTTTGCTGTAAGAACTGTAACCAGTGCTGAATAAACTCGTCGGTAGGTGCCAAGACAGAATGAGAAATTAGTCATTAGATTGAAGGGCTTTGTTCTGACTCGCTTTGCCAAAGAGCTGCACCAGAGGAATGATCTGGCAAAAGTAGTGAGGAAGAAAATTCTCTCCCAAACTAGCGTTTCTCTACATCTCTCCTATTGTCTTAGCACCTGTTTCGTTATTTTTTTCGTATTTCATTGTTGTTTTACGGGTTATTTCGTGTGTTTCAATGGCATGATACGTGTCGAATTATACAGTATATATTTCAGTACTGCTTTATTCATGTTCCAGAAGCTCAGGCGCCAAATTATTTAATAGAATTTCATTATTTTAATCTCGTTTCATAAGGCTTCGTGTTTAACTTCCCTCCCCTATTTAATTATTACCGCGTCTCACCTGGTTCTTGCCAGCACTAGCCAAAATTACAAGCGTTTCAGCTATTACCGAGCGACAGTAGTGTTACCCCGGAGTTCCTGTTTGGGATATTGCTTTACGTGTTTCACTGTTGACTGCGTTCTTTCGTTTTTTTTTTTTTTTTTTTTTTTAATATCATGGCATTTTCATTTTTATTTTATCTTCACTTTCCCCTCCTCCTCGCTGAGATAGTCACAGTTTGCTCCAGTTCCATTTGTTTTGGTGGTACTTGACTGAGTAGTGGATAAGTATTAAGTTGTTGCTGATTCCTTGAATTCAGATATTTTTTTTTCTTTGTCGCACCCACAGAAGGTCGCCGAATCTATTGTGTGTCCCTAACTGTGCCACTCACTCCCTCACCGGGTCACTTTACTTTTTGAAGGATGATATTGGCAAGGTGCTGTCGTAGAGTAACAGACGTCACACTTTCAATTCCAACAATTTTTATTACACTCACAGGGTGGGGTCTGGGGTGTTTGAGGTGTGTATGTGTGTGGTGAGCATCTGGGGTGTGTCTGAGGTGTGTGTGGTGTGCATCTGCGGTGTGTCAGAGTGTGTCTTAAGGGTGCATCCAAAGACGGACGGCACTTTTGGGGATGTGTTGGCAAGGTGGATACGGTTGGGGTGGGTGTGGCTGTCGAAAGTGTCCTTTGACTTGGTTTATTCTTGCTACCGTTTGTAGCAGTGACAAGCCAGATAGTTGCCTGTAAGCCAGAAAACCATTTATAGCGCTGGGTGGTAACCATATAATCAACCCATAAGTGTTCCCTATGTGTCAGCAAGTTGGGATGGCGGAGAGTTAGTGCACCTCCCCGTAAAACAACTAAAAGAAAAACGTCTACCCCTTATGGGATTATGGTTTCTGGCTACAGATAGATAGATAGATAGATAGACAGATAGACAGACAGATACCTGAAATTAGTTTATCCAACTATGTTCAGTATTTAAAAGTAAAGGCATTCGGGAGAACTACTGCCGAAATCTCTCTCTCTCTCTCTCTCGTACCGGGAATAATGACTATTGTACAGTACATTATATCTGAAATTAGTTTACCCGAGTATGTTCAGTATTAATTGAGTATAAAAAGATAAGGCACTGGGACAAGAACTGAGTATGTTCAGTATTAAAAAGTAAAGGTATTCAGGAGAGAACTGTTGCTGAAATAGTAGCTCTTGTAACATGATTTGCTTGCAGCCTACCGTACGATATTATATGCAAATGACGTATAGACTTCAGTAACATGCTTTACCCTTTGACTGTATGCGATTTTTATATCCCGAGGAAAACTGTCAGGCTTTATTTAGCTGCACACAAAGGCAGGATATTTTGCAGGGAAAAATGATCATTGGTATTTAAGCGCATGTATCATATGTTGTGTTTACACCAAAAGTTGTGGCCCTCGCACACTACGAGATATTTCGAATTTAAATTACTTTTTTCTTTTAATACTGAAATGTACAGACATCACAGAGAGAAATATTACTCTTCTATTGGTGCGGTAAACTGCATTACCAGTGGATGTATCGTATGGTTTGTTTACAGCGGGAGAAATAATACCTACACTGTATCTGAATTATTGTACTTTTTCCCAGATCACATCATCGTACACATTCATAATTACTGAATCCAATTTGTATATTATCTTTATTTAGCAACGATCAGTTTCACTCCGAAACGTGATTTTTTTTTCTTACTAATTTTGCACCTCATCATCGTGCCCTATTATGGATTATTAAATATCCTCAATGTACACTGTCTGTTGTATAACGCCTTCCTTACTCAGCATCGATTTCTTGTGCACGACAGGTTCTCTCATCGCGTTGTCTCACCTCCACGTGGTCTATCTCCTCATCGTCATCTTCAGGCGGCTCCACCTTCATTTTAAGTTTTTACATGTTACATCTACTTCAGGGTCACGTCTCTGCCTGCCCTGACATTGGTGGGGTGCCGGATGCCTTTTGACTTAACTGAGGTCAATATTCTCTAGTTTGCTCAGCGTGATTTCCAACACCTCTTCCTCATTCTCTTCACCCCAGTGACGTCTTTTTCTACTAGTTCTTGATATGCCATTACAGACGATATAATTCACTTTAGGAGGGACTGCTTTAACCTACAGGGGTTGAAAATAGTCTGCTTGAGGATATCACTTGAGGAAACTGTTTCAGCGAAATAATAATCATCTGAAAGGTGCAAGAATCAACAACAACAACAACAAAAATCAGACTGAAGGAGTTAACTATTCATCAAGCATTGCACATCCAGTTACTTTCTTTAATATCATCCGTATCATTTTAACACGGACAATGTGCATAACTAACATACAGTGAGATTAAGGGGCCATAGTGCATCAAAGTAACCTCTTGGATGATATTTACACATGTTTGCATACACAATATATAAGAACGTACAGTAGAATATTCACGTACGATATTACACCTTAACGCTCTCATGTATGGTACCGTATTTGTTTTTAAAATGGTAATGTATTCCGCATTAACCCTTTAAACACAGTGCCTCCAAACGATTTTATTCAGGTTAGAAGAAGCTTTTTGAACTGAAGGCGTTAGATACAGCCTTAATGCATTCGCCGTCACAGGTCAATAATATCACTGAATAAAACCACCTGATTAAAATAAAGAATACGTCATGAGAGAGAAGAGGTTAATAACACGGAAGAGAATATTAAGCCATCCACTCCGATAATATGTTTCTTATTATTGTCTTGCTGGTTAATAGGCTATTATGGTGTTTATGACAAAATTTTCATACTGGATGGGTTAGATGCAGCCTATAATAATCCCTTATTACTACAAATTCTTCCTGAGTTGTGTCAAATCGCTCGAAGTTGGAAAGGATGTCATCGGATTGAAGGGGTGACCTGCGGAAATTAGTTACTCAGGAAGAGGTGTCGGGGAGCCTACCAAGCCCACGAGACCATGACCCTTTGTGACCTAGTTTCAGGGACAGTAGCAAGGGAGGGTTAAGGGAGATGTGCCACGTGAAGCATAGGGGAAGCAAGGTGAAAAATTTAATATCTGGCGGTAACATGAATTACTTGAAAAGGGAGAGTAAAGCTGGATGAAGCAAAGATTATGATTAACAGGAAGAGATAGAAGTGGCAGGGTGAAACTAAAGGTCTGGTTAATAGGAAGGGATATATGTGTACGAAGTGGGGTGAAGCAAAAGATCTGTGTGTGTGTGTGTGTGTGTGTGTGTGTGTGTGTGTGTGTGTGTGTGTGTGTGCCGAGAGTGTCATGGTGCTGTGTGTGTGTGTGTTTAAGTTCGTTATAACTCCGGTGATGATGTTTGGCGTCCCTCAAAGCACCCGGCTCACCTCAGCCCTTTGACAACAACTCCACAAATTGACCCTTCCATGTTGAACCTCCAGTTGATGCTGAAGCCGCTAGTGTAATTTGTGCGACAGTTCCTAGTTCAATTTGCACAACATTAAGCGGTTTTCCTACAAAGACAGCTGCTAGTAATTTAGGCAGTCAGTCAAGCTACGTGTCTATAGTCAGACGCCTGAATCTTGGGTGGGGTGGCTAAGAAGAAATTGGCTCCAAGTGATTTTACCCTCCTCCATCAGGTAGCTCTTTCTCCAACTCCCTCACTAATACATCTCTCCATGCCATCTCTCCATCTTGTCCTAGGTTTCCCCCACCCCCTCTCTCTTTCCTCCACACTCAAATACACTTTCATAGTCAGCCTCTCATTTTCCATTCTCTCGACATGGCGAGACTGTTTAAAGGTGCACTTCTGGTGGTTTTCAGCACATTCACATTAAAACAACCCTTCCTCACTTCCTCTTTTGTCTGTCTAACTCCATGTAACCCCACCTGCTCCTCTCAGTTAACTCATTTCCAGTGCTCTCGCTCTTGACATCTGTTTTTCAACGGATGTGTTAAAGTTTAATCATGTTCTTCTGTCTTCCTTAAAATCCCTAAAGTTTTGCTTCCCTACTTCTCACATCCTTACAAGTTCCCTTCCTAGAACCTTATGCAGATCACTCTACAGTAAATCCTTTATTTAGAAACCAGTTTCTCTGAACCCCCTCAACTATCCTTTTCAAATGTCTCCTCTGCTATGAGCCTCCCCATTTTGAGCCTGTTATGCTGAATCCCACTAATTTATGCTGCTTACATTGAGTTCCTCGAAAGATCATCATGAACGGGATCGTCTGTTCTTATTACGCTGAACCACTTTAAATATCCTTTTTGAAATGGTCTGCCAGTCCTGAATCTTGAACTTTGAGTCTCCACTTTGGAAGCTTTTATGCTATACGACCGCTGTTGCTTCCTCTGTATCAGTTATTCTTAACTTTAACTGGTGCTCGCACCTTTTCAATTCTCATAATATTTTCTTGCATTTTCCACCCCTCCCTCTCCGCTAATGAAAGAGACGTTAATGTTCAGATCGGGTAAAACCACGCGCTTTATTTATTTGGCTCCTTGCTTTTGTTTCTGAATATTAACTTCACAGTGACTGTCTATCTGCTTAGTGATTGAATGATCCTACTCGAATCAAAACTGGTACATGCATTGTATGTGAGTCTTGAAAAAAGTGATATATTTTTTATGCTCGTCGATCAAATGTCAGGGTCAAAGGACTTGGGTTAGGATCAAAGTCCGGGGTGCGGCGTTATCTTGTGAATGTCTGATCCGATTTAAATAAGAACAGATACATGGACTCTTTGTGATGAAGGGAAGAACTGATTTGATTTTGGTGTAGGCCGACTGAAGGCCAAGGTCACACATCAGTATCAAAGCTCAGGTGTTGCGTCGTTTTCCTCTTCAGCCACCATCTTTAGGTCCTTGTTATCAGCTATGCATGGCTTTTTTTTTTTTTAACTACAGTGTTGAATACTTGTATTGTCATAGCTTTGGCCCAAAGGAAAGCTATTAGCATCATACACAGGAGAGTGGGTATCGCTCACTACCCCGACTCCCCGCCGAAATTTGTAAATAGTTAAAGAAAAACTTGTTTTGCGTGACCATAGACCAAACCGAAAGTAATTGTTTGGTTCAAAGAAACTAAGACTAGGAGTTCGGGGAAAGAGCATAGCCTCTGACCCCCAGTTATGACCCGTCAGAATGAATTCAGTTTTTAAGATGAAAGAGTGAAAGGTTTGCTTGGGTATATTAAACAGGATTAATGATGCTGTATGCATCACAGCAACTGCACTTTGGTACTTGGGGAGAGCACACAATCCCCATGCTACACCCCCCAGGATAACAGCCACAATTATCGATATGAAGGTATTACATTTCGCTTTGTGCATAGATACCTAAGTAGGTATAGGAAGTAAGTTTGGATGTTGGGAAAAGGGTCGCAGCGACAGCCTCCCCAGAGAAAATATTCAGTTTTTCTAATGAATGGGTATATAAGTGGGAGTCATATATTGGTGTGTATACAGTGGATGTTGACGTGATCGAGTAAGTGGACTGGCATGAACAAATCATGACTGGTGCATAATGCAAACGGGTAACTATAATTTTGAAGATTTAACTGAAAATTTCAAGCTGACTAACTCGAACAACACGAGCTAACACTGCCAGGAAAGGATAACAATAATAATAATAATAAAAATAATAATAATAATAATAATAATAATAATAATAATAACTTGAAAGCACTCAGAGACAGCATACCTCCTTCAATGCCGGATCGGGATCCGTCCCCAAATTTAATCAATTCTCTCTTAGCCCATGGCCCACCCTTTCACAAAATTTCATTGAAAATCATTGAGAACTTTTGGAGATATCGTGTGGACAAACAAACAAACATGGGTGAATACATAACCTCCTCCAATTTCGTTGGCGGAGGTAGTAATAATAATGTAACCACCATTTTCCCCAACAGCTATCTCCCGTGCTGAACCCTATCATCTACTTCTACTCGCACCCCCGCCTGAGGAAGGGCATGATGGCCACCCTGACCTGCTGCTTCAGAGACCCGCCCCCGGAGCTTCTGGAACTGCCCGAGACCAAGAGCATGACGGAGAGCAAGTGACGCGTCCACCACCAACACCACCACTGCCCGCTCGGAGGAATGTCTCAAGGAATATCCCTCTCGCGATGGGCAGGCAATGGCGAAGAGGAGGAAGAAGAGACGGCGAGGTGGGAGATGTGTGAGTTGGCTACAGTGACTGGGAGACACTGGGTTCATCAGGATGGGTATTTGGGTAGACATCCTGGTTGGTAACACTGGCTGCCTCCTCTTGTGGGGCTCCATGACAACAAAATAGGTAACACTAAGAAAATGAAAAAAAAAAAAATTGTAAGATTCTTATTTACTGTCTACAAGAAATGCTCGTAATAAGAAGACAACAGATTCTTAATGAAAAAATACTCACGTTCTGAAGAAAGAACAGAAATCTACAAACGTGTAATTATTATACATAATTTTAAAATGCACGTTCATACAAAAAAAAAAAAAAAAAAAAAAAAACTTTCTGAACGGTGAACTGTTTCCTTTGAATTATTGGACTCTTTCTTCATGAACAGAATATAAAACAAAATAATAATCTTAGGATGGATTAGTGAATAGTCTTTGAATCTGAACTTTAGAAGATTCTCCTAAACCCTTTCATTACAAGAGGTCTCGCCTAAACTTCTAATAAAATGGTCAGGTAGCAAGATTGAAATTATAAAGACGTCATTGTACTGAAGGGTTAAATCACTTCCTTGCTTTTTTGTTTCGCATTTTGCATGACAATTTTTCAGGAGAGTAGGACTGTTTGAGGTGCAGCTGACTGAAGACCCCAGCTGAAAACTGTTAGAGTAATTAAGAGGAAGAACTTATACGAAAAGTACTTAGACTTTATTTGGTATTTTTATTGAGAGAATATTAGAGAGTCCCTGTTAAAAGTATTATTGATAATTAATGGAGTTATTATTAAGGAGAGATTAAACTGAGGAAAATTATTAGGGAGAAATTTCTAAGCAGAAAATTTCAGAAAGTTTTTAACCCCTTCAGTATGATGACGCCTCATTTCATTCAGGTTAAGGGAGACTTCGTGGTGGAAAGGTAAACAATATCCATTCAGCCCTTCAGTATTATCGATTTCTCTTAGACATACTCTGCCGGTACAAAAAAAATTTAAAAGGTCTTGCTCTTATTGAATGGATTAAAGAGAAAATATAAGAGAAATTAGTATACTCTTAGAGAAAAAATAATAAAGAGAAACTAAAATACGTAGCGGTCTCGTGATCTAAAAAGCTTATCGAAGTCACCAAGAGCGTAGGCTGGTCACCTCTTCTTAAGATGTTCTCGATTATCATAGTCTACCTAAAGGTAATAATTATAACACTGGCTGTCACTGTTAGATTTTTAGATAATGAAGAAGACATGTCGACACAAACCTTGAGACTACCGGTGTATTATAAAATGGGAAAAAACACGTTAATAATTATACAAGAATGAAAATAATCCATGGTATAAAATTTGCACTGTTTTGACATGTGAAAAATTTTATTTCTTATTGATTCTGGGAAAGCTGCCATATATTAAAGTAACTAAACATAAACATACAAGATGAAAGCTTTTCATGGTATCAGTTTTATATCTATTTAGCATTTTCCAATTCAAGTCAAAATACCTGTTGTTTAGGTAAAAACTTATCAACTGAGCTCAGAATTTTGAAGTTCAATTAAGGATTTCTCAGCCCAGGTCAAGATTTAGTGTGTGAGATTACGTAAAAAATCATAAATAAGGTCACAGTTGTGCACAGATTTCAGATTTTGCAACTTTGATTAAGATTAGAATAGCATTTAGCAATTCAGATCAAGATTATAATATTTAAATCACGATTTAAGTCAAGATTCAGACATATTTTAGAAGTCAAGGCAATATGCGGCAATGCAGGTTAAATTCCTCAGCTCAGGTCATAATTACGTCAATAAACACTAACCCAAGTCAAGATTGGGTCAAGATTAGGTCAACATTCTATCAATACTCTGCAACTCAGGTCAAAGATTTGGGCAGGTTAGGTCAATGTTTTCTATCTCAGGTCAAGACATCGGAGCTTAGGTCAGTGTTTAGTGCATTAGGTCAGAACATTGTAAATATATACATGATATTGTAAATGAAATGTCTCAGTATGTTTATCTGCCTGTTTGTGTGTCGATTTTTTTTTTAAATAAGAAATGAAAATATAACGCCTCTCTCTCTCTCTCTCTCTCTCTCTCTCTCTCTCTCTCTCTCTCTCTCTCTCTCTCTCCCCTAATTACACATACTATTTAACCACGACATGAAAGCAGTAGAATAGAAAGTACATCGATTAGAGAGAAAAGAGGTATGATGTTTTATGTAATGATGAGAAGTACACTATCGAAAACACGGTAATTAGACATGATATATAGATTACAGTATTTGAGAGTATGATATTACACATAGGATATTGACAGAAATTTGAGGCTGGGTAATTTGGTGAGATATACTGTATGAACCTGTCGGCATTAAAAAGTGCGATACTAGAAGCACTATATTTTTATCTGTCGGGGATGGTTAGGTACGATATTCATTAACCTCAGGGGAAAGATTTGGATTCGATAATCATATACGAATTGTAGGTACGGTATTTCAGTATAGCCTATGAGTATCTGGTATGGTATTAAAGTAATATGATTAAATTAAATGTTTAAGAGCAGTTTTAAAGTATTTAGGCTCCGAAAAATAAAGGTACACTATTTAGGATATTTTTAAAGTTACGGCAGTTCAGTACGATCCTGGAGACATACTATGGTGTAATGTTTGGTGGGTACGATTTATGGATACTTTCATGCGACATTTAACGTTCCATACTTTCGTTCTATAATCGAGATGCCGCTGTGGAGCGACAATTAGTTGTCTTTTAAGTTTTTTTGGAAACGCAGGATGTACATATTTTCCAGCTTGAATTTATATAAAGTAGCACTATTTCTTTTAGTATTTTTATTAACATTTGCAGGTAACAATACTGACTCTCAGCTGAATACGATCGTTTGGGGGTAGCTGGAATAATACATTGAGTTGTCCTGATTCTGAGATGTTCTGTGGTAACAGTATTAACACTTTCAGGCTCCTGTGATTCACTCAGCTGAACAAACTCGTCTGGTCATGGCTAGAGTAGAATATTAAAGCTGTTCAAACCATGCATGAGTTAATTTGCTTTGTACCCATAACCATATTATCATTTTCTGTCGTCTCGCTTTTGCAATACTAACCCCTTCAGTACGGTGACGTTTTTGTTAACTTAGTTCTTACAATCTCCAGACGAATTTATTCAGCTCGAAGGATGTCTTTCGTAATGAAGGGGTGAACGCAGCGTATTTATTCTCCTCTGCCTCTGCTCGATAATCAGAACTAATTATAATTAGGTGTAGAAATTATATTTAAAATCTTTATGTCCTTCTCACGCCAACGAGTTTCCTTTAGCTGCGTGAAATCGTCTGACGGTAGTTAGTTTAATCCCAAATTGAGACAATAAAATAATAGACTCCAACAAGAGGGAGTGCATGAGATTAAAATGGTTAGGAGAAGGCAATGTAGACCAAAGGGGTACGACAAGTCAAAAAGGAGATGTTGACCGACAACGTGGTGGAACGACAAAGTGAAGAACTCAGTTTCTCATTTTATATATATATATATATATATATATATATATATATATAAGTTTTGTTGTTAGTTCCTTAAATCTGTTCATACGATTTTTTTTTTTTTTACTTCTATCGAAAGATGAAAATTTGTCCGGAGGCATCATGAATAAAAAAATAAAAAAAAACGATTATAGGGGATGACTGCAAACAGACTGCCTATTGAGGTTCCACTGCTGCGTATAAAGTCAATTTGCCAGTTCACCAGAATTCAGTTCTTACCAGTATGTAAAATGTGATATTATGGAAAATATCCCTTACACAGCGGGGAGTGTCTGTAAATGAGGTAGGGTGTTTGGGACTGAAGTGGCTGGAAGAAAAACAAGGAGAAAAAGAATAGACCAAGAAATAATTGTGTTAGCTTATGAAAAGTAAATGTTTGGGAGAAAAATAAATAATCAAGAGATGGAAAAAGAGAACACAACCAGCAGAAGCACCTTCAGCAACATTATAGTTGAAGGGAATGCTTATGTTAATTCTCAGTTGAATAACATCGCCCCCCGTTACCTGGAAGAGAATCCTTGAGATCCAACCATAATGGGGTTTATGGTGAAAGAAGTACTGTCATAGGGATCCTGTGACTCAATTTCAGATTAATATACTCGTCTGGTGTTAGCTGAGAAAGTATAATAGAGCTGTTTCGATAATGAGAGAGTTAATGGTGGCAGCATTAGCTTTCTGAGGCTCGTCAGACTGGCTCTGATGTTAATAAAGTCGTCTGATGTTAGTTAAAATGCCGCTACTGAAGTTGTTCCAGCCAGAAGTGGATTAATTGAGTCTGGAAATGGGGAAACAGGCTGATGGGAGAGTACTGATTTTTCGATTGTGCAGAATATCTAAGAGTGTCTCTCTTTTACTGTAAAGTGTTTACAAGTAAGCTCGCTCCTCCTTTTGTTAAGAATCTGAAACTAAACTCTCATTTTTTAAAATCTGAAGGTAACTTTTTTAAAGTATCCAAACTTTTGCTTATTTCCGAGTATATGAATTGTATTAAAAGCATACTTATCAATTTTCAATTGGTTGATTATTCTAATATTAAATTATTAGAGATAATGTATTTTAATGGAAGCTACGCAAATTCTTCAGTGTATTGGTGTTTCCAAGAATAAACTATCATTTTTTTAGCGTGTAAGGAAGCTAGCTCGAAATTCTCAGATCCAAAAACTGTCACATTACCCGATTTCGGAATGCATTGGAAAGTAAGCATCTCCCTATAACAATTCTGGTTAGTTCCCGTTATGTATTGAAAAGTAAAGTTGTTCCCAGAATCTGTAAATATTTTAAAGTAAGTTTATGAATATTTGGATTGTGAAAAATGTGACTTAATAATAGAAACTGAATTTAGTAAAGTATGTATCCAAAATGAAGTTTGTAAATATCTCAATTTTGAAAAATATGCCAAGATAAGCTTAGTATTATCTAAAATTAAGCTTAATTTCTTAATTTACTTTGTATAAATGTAAGCTTTTTCCGCAAGTATGTTTTTCAGATAAATGGAAAATGTGGTGATGATGATGATGATGATGATGATAAAGACGTAATATATATACATGTAGGATAATGCTTCTTTCTCGATTCCAGTAAGTATTTAAGTGTCTAGAAATGGGATGGAGATTAGAAAATAAGTGACTACGATATTGTACAGGTCTAGGGTGACAAAATATCACTTTCACTACGATGTCGAATTTTGTGTTTTATTCTCGTTATTACCAGATGATTTTATTCAGCCAAGAACAAACATTTTGAACTTCAGGGGGCTAGATGGAGACTTCAAAAAACCTTCCAATGCTAAAGATTTCCCCAAAATTAAAATAAAATCGTCAGGAGGAAGAATGAATGAAACAAAATTTACGTCATTTTAGTGAAGGGAATAAGACGTACTGAACTGTAAGTATTCAGAGTTACTTAATCCCTTCACCATCATGAGATCTTTATAATTTTCACTCCTTCAGTATATACGTTGGCGCATTTCTTTTCCAATTATCTTATATCCAGACGATTTTAACTTGCCTGCGAGAGATTTTTTTAACACGACAAGTTAATTATCGTCCTCATTCTTCCTTTAATTACGAGGGGTCTTCTTTGAACTACCAAAATCGTCTAGAAATAGCGAGAAGAAACTGAAACATGGCGTCACCGTAGTGAAAGTATTAGTCAGGATACCACAAGACGATTTTATTCATCTAAAGAAAGGATCTATTATTTTGAAGGGGTTATTATAGGGTAGAGCAAACCCCACCAGTTCGAAGTCTCCTCTAATCTGAATAAAATCGTCTGGTCGTAGCAGTATTACAGTTAAAAAGATGCCATAGGTTAGAATGGGTTAATGTGTGTAATTTATGGCTCCATAGTACTTCAGAGAGAGAGAGAGAGAGAGAGAGAGAGACCCCAGTACTTCCAAACACTACCCAAGTTCATTTACAGGCAGCCACCGTATATCTACAGAAAGCCCCAGTACAGCCACAGACAGTCCAGTACAGCTCCAGATAGCCCCCAAGTACAACCACACTCAGCCCAAAGTACAACCACAGACAGCTGCAGCAGAGACACTGACAGCTCCAACTGCAGCTAATGACAGCCCCAAGTACAGCCACAAACAGCTCCAGTACAGCTATAGACAACCCCCAGAATTGACACAGACAGTCCCCCCAGTTATAGCCTTCTTGTAGGATTGTAGACAGTCCCAGTTTGACTTCCAGTACACCAGCAGACATATAAAGATCAAGTCTCCTATAACACCGACAGACAGCCCCAGACAGCAAGAGATAGCCGAGAATATACAGTATCATTGCAGCACAGCCATAGACAGCCCCCACATAAAGCCTCCAAGTATGCTCACAGACAGCACCGTAACACAACCTTCCGTACAACCAGGTACCCCCTAAACTGTAACAAATATCCCTATTTCAACTCCCGGTACAGCCACAGACAGCTCCCAGAGCTTAGCAGACAGCCCCGGTAAGCCAGCTGTCACTCCATTCCTGTCATGCCATCCACTAGACTAGCAAATCAGAGGTGCAAAATATTATCCTCTTTTATTTTGCAAGAAATATATATAATTGTATTTTCATAGTAGCCTTAAGGAATAGTGTTATTATTACCACTACTACCAAATATATATGGGATAGCTTTAAGTTGGTGATGATGAGGGTGATGACCTAACTTAAGATATACCTAAGTAATTTTTAAGGTAATGTAAAGGGCCGTGTTTTGTGGTTTTAGGAGTCTCTCTGGCACCTTCCTCGTCTATTTAGTTCAGTATATGGAAATCTGATCATTTCCTTTGCTGTGTAAGTAATGTAAAATAATTAATTACAACAATATATAAAGGTATGACATGACACTCGAGTTTTCTCCTAAATATTACTTACACAGATTGTAGATTTCATTGCATAAATAACAGACAAGGGAAAATTAAGGTATAAGATAGGATAAATAAATAGCTAAGGAAGATGTGCCACGAGCCTCTTAATCCCACAAGAATACGTCTCCAGTTCCCTTGCTAAGATACCTTATGAAACCCTATCAGTCAATAAGGAGACAAAATAATTATAAGTCTATAAACTGCTTATCTTTTACGTACTTCACTAAATATTGCACTAGGCTTCCTCTAACGAGGTTGGAGTGAACTTTACAAAGTACTATGAATACAGCTATATCTGATCATGTTCTGACTAATCTTTTTAAAGATCTTTTGATTCCAGTGGCCAAATATTCAAGCAGTTATGGTTTAATCCCACGAATAACATTGATGAAGGACACACAAACACACACACACACACACACACACACATATATATATATATATATATATATATATATATATATATATATATATATATATATATATATATATATATATATATATATATATATATATTTTCCCTTGCCCTGTAGGCTAACTAACGACCCGTCATTCCAAATAAAAACATTTCTGGGAGTAGGATAAGTGTATTATAAGTGAACTTAAATATAACTTGTAATTCTGGGTATAATCTAAGTCCTAACCCTTTACTTGCCAGGACTTTACTAGGTAAACAGAGTCGCTTCGTATTATCCTGAATATAACGACTTACCCTTTCAATATCATTAATATTTTTTTCGCATCCTCTTTCCACCAACAGAAGGCTTTGTTCAGTTTTAAAGTTGAAATTAATTCTAGTCCCAAGATGTCTTCCTTTCTCAGCAAATTGATCTAGTCTTCTGGCAGTCAGAATGAAGCAGAATTATGATACCAAAGAGATGCAGTGTTTTTACAGCAAAGAGAAAGAGAGAGAGAGAGAGAGAGAGAGAGAGAGAGAGAGAGAGAGAGAGAGAGAATTAAGGGTTGCTCTTAGCTGAAAAAAATCGTCTGGTTAGCCTCAGTAAAAGTATTCAGGGTCATTCATGGCAGCAAGAGGGTTAGATTAGTGTGGTTCTCTTATACGGGCTGAACCAATACAAACTTTAAGTATATTATATTTTGTCTATTTTATGTCATATCGAATTGTATAATAGCCTTTTTTTACGTTAAAGTATACTTTTATCGTAATTCGATATACATTTTCTCGTTTCTGTTCTCTTTTGGTATTTATAAGTATGTTTAGGTGTTTTGACATTATCACTACTATATAAAGTCTCTAATATTTTTATTTCCTTGTATGTTCTCGTACTCTGACTCCCTCACTACGCTGTATATTATCTGAAAGTTCATGGTGTTACCTGGTATTTTGTTTTCACGCAGGCTTCGGTATTTTCACTCCTTCAGTACAGTATAAGCTTTCAGGTATTTTTTAGTATTTTTTATTTTAATCTATCAGGTATGTTTTGACTATTTTGACCCCTTCTGCAATACGTATAATCTCTGGTATTTTCATTTTTTTTATATACCTTATGTTATCGTGTTTGACCCCTTCACTACGATGTATATTTTCAAACTTTATTCTGACATGATTATTTGATTCATGATAGGAACGAACTCTCCCAGATCCGAGGTACAAATACTCCCATTAAATTCCTTGGCAATGAATAGCCTTCCCTAAGCACACTAAAATCATCTCACGTAAGCAATAATAAGAGACGCCATCGTACTGAAAGGGTTAAATATCTTCCTTTGATGAATGTTTTGATATCCTATGTATCATTAATTTTAAGTATTATTTTAGTCCCTTTAATACTTTTTAGTGTTTTAAGTATCGAGTATATCTTGGCACTATATACTTTTTTTTTTTTAGGGAGTATATTGTGGATTGAACTGGGTGGTATTACTACTTTATGATATACTCTAACTAGCATTAAGACACGATGGCTGGCTAAAAACTACAGCTGCTTAGAAAGGCTTGACACAACACTGAAGGAAATGTCAAAGGCCTTCATTCCCGTGGTGTTAGGAGGCTCCCTGGTATGTTTCCGCCCCTCCCCCACTCCCATGTAACTCTTCCTTAATAACATACGAGGAAAATCTCAGGCCTGCAGTATGATTTTTTTTCTTGCATATATTTGCTACTCCCATACGATTTTAATCAGTCTAACATCGATATTTCGAGCTTTAACTTCTTCAGTAAGACTGCTGCTCTTGCGTTGACAAACTCATAGGTAATAAAATAATAATAATAATAATGATAATAATAATAATAATAATAATACATTTTACCACACACGTTATCGAGCCAAATGCAGAAATAACCTTACAAGATACAGCTGTTAGCGAATCTCCTAACCCCACGAGTGTACACTGTACAGCCCATGGGGAGAAAAGGAATGATGGCATGTACTGAAATATGCAATGTACTCTGGAGAACGCTGTAACATACATTTTGAGGTGTACAGTTGTTGTCATTACTTCCTTTCCACCTTCTTTAATCCTATAAAAATGTCTCAAGTTTATGAGCACTCAGCATTCCGACTCACTCTCGGCTGAATAAAATTATTTGGCGTTAGCTGGAACACGACACCAGAGTTATATCGACAGTGAGAAGGTTAAATGTGTTGAAATCTGGCTTCTTCAGTTAAAAACCCTGAACTGTATGAGAAATGGGGACCTAGTGAAATCTTTCAAGGTCACCGACTATAACGAACTGTCTGGATATCACAACGCTGTAAACTGTTTATATGGAAGAAATGTACCTACATATGGAATCAAGGCACCAAACAACTCTTCCAGTGATAAGGTGGGTTGGAATATCCCTTCGCTAATTCGGAATCCCCAAAATGTAAAGGAATTAATAATCGGGACTGTACACATGATTACAAATGTACTTCTGAGTCGATGATGGACTAAGGAGAGTGCGATATTCCCCCTGCGTGTAAATCTTCTTCCTTTCTGTCCAGGACTTTTGTATAAACCCCTTAGTCCGAGAGGTGTTAGTCAGTACAAGATTTGAATATGTCTCACCTGATTGAAAGCGCTAAAGGAGATGTTAAAGCTACAGAAAGTGCATATTATTATTATTATTATTATTATTATTATTATTGTTGTTGTTGTTGTTATTATTATTTTACTTGCAATACTGAGTTCTCAAGTTAACCACATCACTACGATTCATGCATTTTTTTTTCTTTCATTGTTGAGACCATACGACATTTTTATATGCAATAGGAGGTAAATCAGGGGATAAAGTTCGCAGCATATGAAAGAGCCTGTCGGACTGGTTAAAAAAAAAAAAAAAAAAAAAAAAAAAAAAACGTCCTCCGTGTTTCTCTCTTCTTTTAGGCAACTGAATGTAAATTCGATGGTTGCGTGTCGTATTGTACGGGAAAATTGAACTTTAGCTAGCAGAGAACATGATTTACACGTATGGGCAGAGATACAAGCCTCGCAGACAATATGAGCCGGCCCAGCAAAGCAAGAATAAAAGGTAAAATGTTAGCCAAACTTTCATCCCTAGCTGTACCTCTCGTGCTCCTGGGAGGATACAAATGGCAGGATTATAAGTAATTTAGGGAAAGTTGTTCTGCTGGGGAGATGCAAGTTTCTACCCAACATTGACTCGCTTCCGGTAAAGATATCTCTAAGCATCCTCGTTCCTAAAGGTGCTCCCCTAGGCTGAGTAAAAGTCTGGCATTGTCAAAAATATAATCGACATGACGTAATCGTAATGAAGGGGTTACCGTAAACTCTCGTTTTAGCTTTATTTTTTTCTTATGATTTCTGTTATGGTCTCAGAGGAGTTATTAAGGTGAACGCTCACTGCAGCACTCTCTTATTTTAGGATTTCCTTGAGATTACGACAAGCGCTAAGTTTTTATTCTTTTAGCTTATCGCCTAAGAGAATTTAGGGGTGGCTGTCATATACTTTAGCTGTTTTGTAGTTTATGATTTCCCAGTCGAACACTCATTTCTGCTTTTTCTTTCTTTTCTTTTTTTTTTTCTTTTTTAATGTTACAACGAGGGCTAAAATTATATCCAATGTGCTAACAGGCTCAGAAAACTGAATGTAACGCTCATTTTCTCTATTGTCTTTGCTTATGGTATTTCATTTAAGCTCTCGGTTTAGCTTATTCGTAACTTACGAGTTCTTTGAGATTATGACGAGCTCCCAGTCGATATTCTAATCTTACGGGTCTCAGAGAAGTTAAAGACCACGCTGATTTTAGCAACATTCTTGTTTATGTTGTCTCACGTCTAGCATCAGAAACCTGGGTAAGCTCTCACTTTTGACAGCTTATAAATTCTTTGTTAACCTGACAGTTTCAAAGAAGTTAAGGCAGTTGCCCAATTTTAGCATTGCCATAGTGTCTGATTTCCAAGCTAAGCTCACAGATAAGCTTTTTCTTGCCTTATCAGTTCTTTGAGATGACGACGAGCTTTAAATTTTTATCTTGATACATTAAGGGTCTCAGTCATTTAAACTAACACTGTCCGTACTACAGTTTCCCTCCTATGGTCTCAGTAGTATAAACGCTCATATTAGCACTCACTTAGCTTTTGAGTTATTAGTGGAGCGCTAAATTTATATCGCGTTTGCTTATTGGGCCGCATTTCTAGCTGGTTTCGGAGAGTCCGCGGCGTCACTTCCTTAGCAATTTATTTTGGACAACGTAGCACATTAATAATCATCTTGTCAGTTACTGCGTCGATTTTAAAAAGACACACATTACATACGACAAAATGTAGGATGGAAACTGCACTGTGGCCCGTAATTATAGTGTCCCATTAGAAACTCACCTGGCGGGATCTTATGTGTTAAGGGGACGGCTGAATCTGCTGGTGTGGGCGTGGATGTGGCAACGGGAGTCGGAAATGAATATGTGAGGTAGGATATGCATTAATGTCGCTTACTGAGCTGTCCCTGGAACACATGAAAAACCACTCAGCAAATTGGAAGAGGAGGGTTATAATATGTGGACCGCCCTACATACATAAATGAAGGGGTACAGCAAAATCTCCGTGCCATCTAGGGAAGTGATTGTAGTCCCAGAAAAGTAACTGTTCGTTTTAGTATTGCCTTAGCTTATGGTTTACCCGGGATTCAGGACAAGCGCTCTATCCAAGTGGGTAAGATACTAGTGGCTTTATGCCCTCATGTATACTCAAATATATATCTTTATAAATAAAGTGGTGTTTCATTTATACCCCTTGTATATTTAGGACAGAGAGAGAGAGAGAGAGAGAGAGAGAGAGAGAGAACAATATAAAATTCTTGATCTCGTTAAGACTAACTTTACTGATCTTGAAAAAGACCCACCATCAAAAACAGCATATTTCAGTGTGTATGGTTCGGTTTTAGTGCCAGTGGTAACGTGTGATGGCCTATGTGCCATCTGATGGTGTGAGGAAACAATGCTTAGCCATAGGGAAGGGACTAGAGACTTACAGATAGTTCATCAAAACTGAGACCCAGTGTCTGACGGTGTTTTGTGAAACTAATGTTGAAAGTACCGTAAGTATAGTTTGTATATCTCAGTGGTGAAAACGCTCTGTGAAATGGCAGGCAGGCTAAACATATCTAATACAACTGTTCCATAGATGACTGTCAGACATTTAGGGCTTGTACAAGTATACACCCTCTGTCTCAAAACTTTAGTAAGACAATATTAAAATCAAGATGTGACTGTCGGTCTTCAGTGTGGCTCGAGATGATTCGAGCGAAAATCTATACACCAAAGACAGTCTCAAATAGTTCAAATGATGCTACAGAGCTTCTGAACCTGAACTCCTCGCCAGTACGCTTGCGGTAACAGAGAATTGAGTGTTGTGGTGTTTGATGGGTGTGCGTTCTTATGTCGTCATTTACACTTGATACTATATTGATAACATTCGACTGATAAACAAAATACAATGAACCCTTGCGATGACCTATTTTCAAGGAGAGATACGTGTTCAGAATAAGTGACTGAGGGAATATTCTTTTTTAAGTAATATCACTGACTTCTACGATGACATTAATTAAGGAAAGATGCATATTCAGATAATGTGAAAATGGAATATGTTTCGTGTAGTGGACACTGTTCTAGTGACTTGTTCTTTGTGAGATCCCTCTGCTATCCATGCATTTATTCATCACGGCAGTGGGATTCTTTGCAGCTTTTTAAAGGTAAGCGGATTGCTTTTATTAGGATTATTCAACTTCCTGGAAAAATTGCTGTGCAGTACACAACAATTCCCCACAACACACTGCCACACGACACACTGCCACAGCACTCACTGCTGCACCCACATTGCCACGCCTCACTCTGTCACACTATATTTCCACACTTCATAATGATATACTTCACACTGCCAAACCATATATTGCCACACCTTACACCTCATACTGCCACGCCCCTCATTGCCACACCACACACTGCCTCACCACAAATCACACTTTATACCTCCACACCTCTTACTGCCGCACCTCACACTACCACACCACACACAACTACACTGGAGAGAGGTTATGAAAGGTCAAGGTACTACCCTGTTCTGCTAAGTCTCAGATCAACAGATGCTGCTTTCACGATTAGGTTAGGATGAATCAGGGGTGGTTTGTTTCTCATGATATACGTATTGGGGCTTGAACCCTCTTCCATCGGATGACAAACCAGGCTAAATTTCCACTGCAGCGGGAAAGGTGCGAACAATTTTTGATAAACTGGTTGACATTTTCAGGTATACCACAGTGTAAGCCATAACTTTGCGAAAGTTACGCAGAGCTTTTCTCATATTTTTACCTCAGAATTCGTCACGGGTGAGGGAGAAATTCACAGCGCACCCGAGGAAAATACTTACATATAAACATTTCAGAGCACACACATTATCGTTTGCAGCATAAAGGCATGAAACCAGGAGTTATATTCTGTGATGCAGTGTATCATATTTGTTTATACACATGATAGTGTCTCATTTCGGAGGTTTGCTTTTGCGACAGATAATTTTGTTTTTCAGCGTTGAAAATATTTATTCACTCCACCACATAAAGGATCAATAAAGAGCGCCCGGAAACC
Source organism: Coenobita brevimanus (assembly GCF_032717465.1). NCBI lineage: Eukaryota > Metazoa > Arthropoda > Malacostraca > Decapoda > Coenobitidae > Coenobita > Coenobita brevimanus. The sequence goes on from NC_137004.1 coordinate 36,173,256, forward strand.
AATAAATTTCTGTAAATATCACGAAACTTTTCCCGTATAAAAGGACGCAATACATTTTTGTCAGTAGCGCGAAACGGACATACTATAAAATGTCATTATCCTCAAGGCTTGGTTCTTGTCTTTCCCAACCAGTTGTGTGTCTGTGTCCATTAATTTATCACAGCCAAACCTAACATCTCTCCCTCCCACACCTGGGACTTAATTCTTATAGGATTTTGCTTGGATTCATGCCCATTCACTGCACAACGGTCTGATAACCACAACGAGTTTTAAGATCTGAGAAGGAGGGGGAGTTCTGCCATTTCCACCTCCTTTCCCTCGCCAAGTGCAAAACTGATAAGGTCAAGTATCATCAGTTGGTATACAAAGAAGGCGGTTGTTACTGCTGCCTTCAGATGACTGTACACAGAATGACAAGATAAATAGTTTCCTGTAACTCAGAAAACCTGCTACAACGCTGGGTGACAACCATAAAACAAGATGACGTCTGGTGTTCTAGTTGTATAAGGCGCTCCAGGTTGATGGAGCCTGTAATGGTTTCCATCTAAGGTATGTTTGGGTTTATTGCTCACATAATGTCACTCTCCGGCAAGCGAGACCGGTCACCCTTGCCTTGTACATCAGGGTTGAAATGTTTAGCCTCAGACTCCTACTCTCCTCATGGGGAAAACAAAAAAAAAAGTAAATACATACACTTATCAGCCGTATGTGACCATTCTTTTACTAAATATTTTCCAAGAACAGGAAAATAACAAAAGAGAATCTTTCATGAAGGCTTCCAGCTCTGCACCCAACTACAGGCACCCAAGCATTAATCTCCCGCCCAACGAGTCATAGCAAAAAGTTTTCTTTCCTCCACGCTCATTGCGAAATAATTTTACCCTGAGGCTAGTCTCATAAAATATATTCTTCTTGTCTCCTCGTTAAAGTGAGAGTCAGGATGTTGGTGATTATGATGAACAAAGCGTGAAGTCTTTGTCAGTAGGCGTTCGAGTCATCCACAATTTTCCCCACCCTTTGTTTCAGAGTTCGTGATTTTAGCGTGTGTATTTTATATTATGTGCATTTTAGTCTCGATATTTATTTTTGTAGCGAGTCATTATATGTTTCTCACTTGGATATGCGTCCGTAAGTTGAAATATTAAAGGATGGCGTATTTATAAATGAGTGTTTTCTGAACTGTCAAAGAATCGAAAGTGGAGGCGTTTGTGCAAGTATCGGGAAGTATTTATGTATTTACTTATTTGGTTATTCATTCATTTGGGGGAAATTTTGAAACAGTCTACCAGATTCGCCCTTATCAGTAAAAGTTTTTGAGAGAAAATTATAAAACTATTCACAAAGGTAGGAGAGAGAGTTTCAAGTGATACTGCAACGTTGTATATATATATATATATATATATATATATATATATATATATATATATATATATATATATATATATATATATATATATAAAATGGCATAATACTATCCTTTTTTTTTTACTTGTGTATGTATCACGTTTTTTGTTTAAATATTGTTGGTTGGTTTTCCCCCTGTTTGTGTACATAAATGTGTGTGTGTGTGTGTGTGTGTGTGTGTGTGTGTGTGTGTGTGTGTGTGTGTGTGTGTGTGTGTGTGTGTGTGTGTGTGTGTGCTCTCTATTGTATGTATCTTAGTTATAACCGCACACACCTCTTTTTTCCAACACATCCTCTCGAAATGGACACAACCAATAAGTAAGAAAAAATCAAGTGGTAAATTACGTTAACAAACTCTTGCAAAAAGCACATATGCCCACGAATAAACAAGAACCTAATGAATCGGCAAAATCCCCAAAGGTATGAAAATACATAAGAATTGGCAAAATGCCTAAGAATTGTAAAAAAAAAAATCCTATGATTACAAAGTCGGTAGTCGAACTGTAAAACACTACAACATGAAGGGGTTGGAATGGAGCATAAGCTTGACGAGAATACCACGTAGTGACCCAGACAGTGAGGCTTCTGGGTGCCATTAGTGTCAGAGGTGATTAGGAGGAGGGTCATACATCAGGAGACGGGCCTGTGGGACTCGTGATAAGGAAGTAATTATGTTCACTTGGCCTTAATGACACCCTAATGTAAGCAAACTCGGATAGTGAAGGGAAATTGTGTCAGACTGACGAGCACTTGTGAACTCTTTGGTTTATATATACGAGTATATACATACATACATACATATATATATATATATATATATATATATATATATATATATATATATATATATATATATTTCTGCATTTTGGGATGATTGCTATCGTAGGATTCTTCTATTTAGTGCTGAACCTTAGCACTTCGAAAACTGTCTCGAGTGATAAATATATATTCCTAGTTAAGGGTGGGGGTATTAATTTTTGTGTATAACTCTGACATACGTTATATAAAATCTTCGATAATATTCCATCGAAAATCATATCTAGCTATAACGCCATAACCACCACCTTACCCATCAGTACTGAGTGGGCGTGCGCGGGGATGTTTATATTGACGTTTCGGGGAATTTGTAGTTCGGCAGATCACCCGAATCATATAACAGAGTGTTGCCTGCGTTCACGGTAACAGGTTTCTAAAAAGATTTATACTTCGACCAGCACGTTCCAACGAACATTATAATACAGAAATTACTTGCATGTTACTGATTCTCTCTCTCTCTCTCTCTCTCTCTCTCTCTCTCTCTCTCTCTCTCTCTCTCTCTCTCTCTCTCTCCAGTATATAATGGGTGTCACGTGTCCTGGGAGGAAAAAGCATTACTTTGGAAAATTATAAATGAGCCATCTTTAAATAAATAATATTTGACCATGTGTCCTTGTGTCCATATCTTAACTATTGCGGAGATATAATTACTGGTGATCTTATGGGTGAATTATAAGGGAGACGATTTTCGCCAACAAGATCATCAGTATATATATCCCAAACTGAAGTGGGAAATTAGATTTATAAACAGGGATCCAGATACAGGAAATGGAGAGCATAAAAGCAGCAGAACTATATTCAAAATGATCCCTAACAAATGCAAAAGTACCCAAACAGATACAGGACCACTGGAACCGCATTAAGGGTGTTGGTAAGGTCTACAGGAGTGAATAGTCAAGAACCTTGAGTGTGAAAATCCTGAATGACTGACTAGGCTGCACTAAGAGATGATCCAGCATCTAAAAATGACCAATATCTCCCAGCACTCATCATCCAGACCATCACTGTTCTCGTTCCTGGGTATTATCGTACATTCTACACAATAATAATTGGATAAATAAATGCTATATTCTTTTCACCTTAACTTGGCCTAGATTTTCGTCGTTTGCAGTTTATTTTACGTAGTTCAGCGGCAAAAAACGATCTACAGAATATCCAGATACCACTGCTTCGTGACTAGCATCATACTCGTGTCAATATCACGTTATAACTCAGCACTCAAGTTGAGTGGGGGTAAATTTAGATCAGCTGAAAATAAAAGTAGTATATAACCCAGGTCTTTGATATAATGGTCCTCTGTTAATGTACACTTGGTATGTCAGGAAAAATACACACACACACACACACACACACACACACACACACACACACACACACACACACACACAACTATTACGCGAAATCTATCTGGTTTCATATATAGCTGCATTTTTTCTTTCCTCTTTGCCTCTTCGTTTATCTACTTATCAATGTCATTCGCATCTCAAATCCTTCAATGTCTGTCTATATATGTCTAACTATCTATCTATCTATCTGTCTATCTATCTGTCTTTGTCTGTCTGTCTGTCTGTCTGTCAGTCTATCTGTATATCTACACTTTTTTCCTCTTCTCACCGGCAAGGAAAACACACGAAGAAAAAAAAAAACTTCCAGACCCCATTTTTCCTCCGGACCCCCAAAGGCTTAGATCAAATTAGGTTAGAGTAGGTCAGACTAGATTAGTGACCCCTCATTTCTGGTTACCTAGGGGCTCTGCTCTCGTGGGCTGAAAGACCCTCCTGTACAGCCATGAGCAGAAGTTCGCCGACACTTCTTTGCCGTTCGTGTCAGTCGAAGGTGTTATATAAACTATACTCTTTTTACTTTAACTAGGTCTTGAGTGCTAAAATACGATAGGGGACTGATACTAGAAAATGTTGCTGCTCACGAAATAGTGCCCTGGAAAGGATGCAGGGCCATAGCACACACATTCTGCCATAGAACTACGGAAAACAGGCTGATAAAAAACGAAAATCTTCCTCCAAGCAAAGGTAAAGGTGGGGCAGGACGCCATGTGGCGCTTAGCAGCTGTGCTTATCTCCATAACATAGGCCTTTGAGCTTATGCTGGATTATTCACACAATATCCTTTGATACACGTTCACTGCTTCATCCAGGTCACCAGTTACCTCCCCTACAGGTTGCCCTAGATAATCATTATACCTATCAACTCACAAAGGGTGGATGTACACCCGAGTGGAGTGACGCCAGCTGCCTGCACCGGGATTTGAACCCTGTCTCTAACTGGCTGGCAGCTTCGTAGTCAGCGATATCAACCACTCATTCACCGATAAGGTGATAGCAATAGGAAACACAAAAAATGATTATCAAGAAGAAAGATCCACCCTGTCGTTTGGGATGGAATGAGAAATAGGGAGGGCAAAACGGTGCTGGCAGAGGACGGTCAGTGAACTTTTGCATATGACTGAACCTCTTCTTGACCACGACAGTTAGGTGACGTATTATCTGTCTTGTCGTTGTTTCTACCTGACTATTTCATTCAGCTTAGGAAGCCCTCAAGCAGAAAAGAGGCCAGAGAAGGATGTAATTTAATCCATCCAAGTCTCAAAACTCTTGCATGAGCCAAAAAAAATCGTCTAAAGATAGCATTAAAAATTCATCAGAATTTGTATGCTAATATTCTCATTGGTGCAATTTACCGAAACTGTGTCAGTTGTGGAAGAATTTAATGAACATGCAAGAGAACAGTAACGCATAGGCACATGTGGCTTTCTTTCAACTGAACAAAATTATCGTGTGTTAGCTGGGACAAAACGCTATAGCTGTTCCAATCATAAGAGGGATATTCATATGTACTCTACAGTCGCCATCAAGAGAGAGAGAGAGAGAGAGAGAGAGAGACAGACAGACAGACAGACAGACAGACAGAGACAGACACAGACAGACAGAGACTGAAACACACACACACACACACACACACACACACACACACACACACACACACACACACACACACAATGAATCATTGGCTCTCAGAACCCTCAAATGATTATTGTAACAAAATCTAGTTAGGTTTTGACATCGTTGAAACCTCTGTGGCTCCGGACCAATGTAGCAAGACTCCAGTAAGTTATTATTGTTGATTAATTTAGCCAGCTCCCATTAGGTTAGGACTTAGATTTGAGGGTGTGTGAAGAAAACGCTGACTTCGACTGTACAATGAGTAGCCAAAGTTCACCAACAATCCCTAGCCAGTCTTGTGTCCTGCCCTCTGTATTTCTCATTCCTCCAAAAAAGAAAAGAATATTCGTCCATCTCACAATGTTTTGTTTTTTGCTTCAGCTTGACTTATCATTTTTTTCCCATGTAACACTTCCATAGCCACAGCCGGAAAGGAAATATAGGGAAACTTTTTAATGTGATGAAGTCTGTGAATCTGTGTACGATGGAACCTATTAGTGATGCATAATTCTCCTGCTAAACAAATATCACCAATGCAGTCCCGTTCCCAGTTATTCCTGGCATCCTGCATTCACTCGCCACGTGAGCTTATTCATTACTCGCTCTCGTATTCAGGTCACCCATTAGAATTCATGCTCTCCCTGCGGCTGAAACTATCCAAGTATAATTCCATGTTAGTTCAGAATATCTCATTTCTCTGTCAATCAGTTCGCGCGCACCCCCCCCTCCACCCCCCCCACACACTCTTTTCAGTCCTACATCTCCGCATATCCATTCTCTCTCTCTCTCTCTCTCTCTCTCTCTCTCTCTCTCTCTCTCTCTCTGTCTTCATTTGGTAGGCTTTGGATCTGAAACTAAATTACAACACTCATTTACCAGATGACAAAAAATGATGATGACAATGATGATGTAACCAGTCATTAAAAGCCGCCTTAATGAGGACGTTTTTCTATCTTCCCAGTGAGCCTACTACCATCCTATCATTAGGCAGGTACAGTAATTAAAGTTTGTCAATCAACTTCCCCCAACTCTGGTCTAATCAAGCCCCTCTGGTCTCGTTATTGCATCATTTGGGTGTAAATTTTGACCTGTGTTCGGCCACCTGACGACAGGATATGTTAACCCGTTCAACCAGAGTGGCGTAAACTTCATATGGTTATTGCCACCACCTGACGAGTTTTATTTTCTTTTTCATTATTTTTTACTATTATTATTATTATTATTATTATTAGCCTCAGGGGAGACCTTTCATAGTTATTACCAGGTCTATAAAATAACTGTGATGCATGTAAGATACTCATTGGATATACTTAGGCAGATTACATTGTTCTTGAATTGTAAACAGCCACTGGTCTACCGAAAGTTAGAGAGGCTTACGTCCACGGTCCGCCACCCCCCACCCCCAAATCCGTGTCTGCATATATAGGCTACGTGTAAGTACTGAACATCCATGGAGACGTCACCCAGTCTTGTTTCACACCATTTCTGATATTAAACCATTCAATCACTTAGATGCCCACCATCCATTATGCATATTTACTACCATCATAAAAACTACGACACTCAGCACCTTACCTGTTAGCCTACACCATGCATACGCAGAACTTCTCATAATTACTCTCTGTTTATCTTGTAAGCTTTCCCAGATCCATAAATATCAGATACTTACGATCCAATCCTTCTCACAAGTTTTCTCTGTTATCTGTGTAATTGCAAATATTTGATCCGCACATCCTCGACCATTCCTAAGCCACCCTGCTCGCCACTCACCAAACATTCTGATATATCCCTCACTTGTTCTATGATAATTTTTTCATATATGTTTCCTACAACACTCACGAGACTGATGCCACGATAATTTTTGCACTTACATCACTCACCTTTATTCTTGTACAGGGATACAATCACAGCCTTTTTCCATTCTAGTGGCATAATCACCCATTCAAATTTTCTTACATATCTCTAACAAGTACTTCACTTCATTCTCTCCACTACATTTAATCATCTTTGCATACACATAACAACGCCTGCTGCCTTCCCATTCTTCAGCCATTTTACATCATCTTCACTTCTGCTAATATTATCACATTTCCCGGCTCTGCATTCCTCTGCACATACCACCAAAACCAGCCATGTTTACAACCCTTCAAAAAATTATTTCCATTTCACTTCCACTGATTAGTATTCATCCACTTTCATGTATCACACTTTCACACTTTTCCATTTTCATTTCTACATTTTCGCCCCTCTTCCTGAGTAATTTACATTCATTTTTGTTCAAGGGTCATCGTTTACCTCCTTTTCCCTCTGCACTAATCTCTTCTCATGCTTCTTAATCTCAGAGTAGTATATATTCTCTTCTTTCATTGAACCTATTTCCTAAATTCACCCTATAGTCACTTCCTCTTTTCCTCAACTGCTCTATGGGTGTCTTCATCTCACCAAGCTGTATACCTTCTTAGTTGCTAACATTCCCACTTAGGCTACACACCGATTTGGTATTCATTACATTCTAGATATGCATACAGAAATAATCGTTAAAAATTAGGGTTTTTCCTTCTCTGCGATAAGTTTTCATACGCAGCTCTTATTTTCTTCTTGATACAAATAGTGGAACTATCGAAGGTAATTGGCATCATTGTCAAGTGGACACGTCATTACAGAGACCACAAACCCCTTTTCAGCTTAATTCTATCTATAGCCAGACAACATAATCCTGTAATGGGTGACCACAAACAAATCGCCTCCATGTCTCCCTGTCCCCTGCCAATGCTGCCCTCCCCCAACTTGTACTCCCCTTCTCCCTCATATACCTCTCTACCCCATCCCTCCATCATATCCACGGTCTCCCCCTCTCACTCCCCCCCTCCACCTCACTCAAAAGCATTCTCCTCGTTATTCTCTCACTCCATCCTCTCCACATGGCCACACCACCTCAATGTACTTCTCGCAAAGCTTTCTATCGCATCCACATCCACACCACAACGCTCCTTCACTTCCTTAATTGTCACCCTGTCTCTCCATATAATTCCCATATGCTCCTCTCAAGTAACTCATTTCTACTGCTCTCACTCTTGACTTGCGTCCTTCGAAAGGACCAAGCTTCGCTTCAGTATGTTATGGAGTGAGTATCACAATACTAACATGCAGCAACTTTTTTACACCCATGATCACTTCCCTGTTTCTTATCACTGCTTTCAGTGAACCAGCAACCTTTCTGCTTTTACCTATGAATAACTAGTGGGAATTAAGTGGATTTCTTGTATGGTCCCACCTCTAATACATGTACAGATGTATTTGTCCTAACGGGACTTGAATGTGACTATTGTGGGTGCTGTGACTATATTCTCGGTGAGTTCCAATCATCAATCACTCTTACTGCAAACCAGTTGCCTTTTAGGGTCGTTCTCCAGTGGTCGGACTTTGAGAGTTTCAAGGAGTGTCCTCTCAGCTGGTTTGTGTTGAGTCCGAAGAACTTAGAGAAAGGAATGTCTTCATATCCATGGATAAGCTTGTCGATCATATCCCCTCTCTTCCTTCATTTACTTAACGTCTGAAAGTCCGAGCTGCCTGCATCTCTCCTCGTATGGTCATCCCTCCAGGCCTGGAACCAGCTTCGCCGCTCGCCGCTGCACTCTCTCCAGCGTCTGGATATCTTTCACTAAATATGGCGACCAGCACTGCTCCCCATAGTCAAGAACAGAACGCATCAGAGAGAGATAAGTGGTACAAAGACTTCCTTACTCAGGGCGGTGAAGTTTCTTTTGATGACTCCAAGTCTACTGCTGGCTTTCGCTGCTGCCTGTGCGACATATGTGGTTACTCTGTACAGTACAACTTTTGATGACTCTGGTTGCTAGGATTTCTCTGGGTTGAACAGAATTGTATTATGGTAGTCTGAATAAAATATGTTCATCAACCTCAACAACAGGGTTAATGATTTGAGAGCAATACAAGAGTGTTCAGTTACCTTTTTTTTTTTTTTTTTTTTTTTAACCACAATCATCATCATCATCATCATCACGTACCTTTTCGAGCACTTCATCCTCTCAGCTTGCATTCTTGCTCATAATACTATCCAAGTACATAAATACATTTACATTTTCCATTTCCTCAATGTGCATTATGTGATTTCATTTCTCTCGAAGACCACAACTTTACTCTTTCCAGCATTCACCTTTAAATTCCATTTCTTACATATTCTCCCACTGATGGCCAAACTGGAGGGGATTTGATTAGTAACCAAGGACCTCATAACCAATGCTCGTTGTGTCATGCAATCTCGACTAAGTATTAAAGCTATCGGAGTGGACCAATTTTCTTAAATGAAAACAACTAACTATAAATAGTCCATCTGATATGTACAGGAACATTCATTAGATAATTAGTATAGTTTACACAAAATCATTCGTTTTCTACAGCATCGTCACGATAGAAAACAAGAATTAGTAAACTATGATACTAGAGTAACTATTGAAAAATTCCCCACGTAAAAGCTTCCGTATTCATTATATGCTGTATTCATTTTTGCATATTGATTGCTGATAGATATGTATACAGTTGTTGTAGTTACATAATTGCAGTCCACTGTCAGAACATGTTTTTACGTAAGCAGAGAGCCTGAAGCTCTCACAAATTTGCCAAATAACGTTGCTTACAAGTTACAAGATAGCTTACGTTAACCGTTCATGTGCAAATAAAAGCCCGACATAAAAGTATACTGCATTGCATTCACAATAACTATGATGAGATACTTTAAGTATATACCCGGTTTTGGGATCCCTCCCCCCCCCACCACCTTGTGCATAAGCAAATACTGTAGTTGAAAAGTATCCTAGCTGTTTACTCCAATATAATTTATTCTCTTTATCTCTGATTATCGGCCGCCTGTAACACACAACACCTGCAACACGTTCCTCCAGTTTTACTGCCCTCCCTAGATTCTGCTGTTTGCCTGCAACTTTTCTGAGAAAAGAATATTTTTTTTCCTTCAAACTACAAAGTTCTGTCACTCACAGTACAATCTTTAACTTACATTATGAAAGCACCGGTGGAAACTCACTCACGCGGTATTCTCATATACCTCAAAACTAACTATCCTAGCCTTCAGAATACAGTAACCCCTTGATTATCCGATGCAATAGAGCCAAAGATATATGTCCGGGTAATGGCTCCATCCGAATAATGGACTTCTCCACTGGTCCCCCTTCGGACATATCTAACTGTGAAAGCCAGTGTAAAAGGTCACTACAGTACACCTTACAACACTTGTTCCTGTTGTCTAACACTACTCTATCTGGTTAAGCAGACCTGTAAACCACAGCTGAGCATAAAATGGTCAAGCAGACCCATCAACCATAGACAAGCAATCACCACTACAGGGCGATACCCTGCAGTGACATGAAAAAAACATATTTAAAAAAAAAAAAAAGCTACACAAGAAAACTGCAGCAGGCACACAAAGCATCATGGTAATATGAAATAAAATCATGATAAAATAGAATAAAATCATAGTACTGTACTGTATAGCACAGTAAGCAAGAATAAAATTAACATCAACACTCCAAATTCAACCATCCTACTTCAATTTACCCAGGATCTTTTGTTTCTCCAGAGTCAGCACTACCTTCTTCCTTTTCCCTGGTGGAGGGGCCATCATCACACACAGAACATGCAAGGAATGATGCAGTTAGGGAACAACCAAAGCCACCACGTGCACTGCTGTAACATTTGTCTGAGAGGAGCTGTTCACTACATCGTCACCACGTGGGAACTGAGAACGATTGAGGTCTCAAGTGGACACTGGGTTAACTACCCAGCCAGACAGGGGAGCACCACTGGGATATTCCCGCCCAGCATGGCAAAAATGTTCACGCGACCATAATTTCCAATGCATTTTGTACAGATAAAATGGAAAAAACATACAAATAATAGTTTTGAACAGCCAGATCACATCCAGGTAATGGTCTGCCTGGGTAATGGATGTCCAGATAACAGATGGATTACTTTCAAGGTCCTCCAGTCACTCTTCTCCCCTGAAATCCTCTCTCCTAACCTTATCATCAGTTTTGCCAAGCTGATGCACTACAGATAGTCCATGTTATATGTCACTGAGGTGGTCCAAAGCATCGGAACATTTTCTGCACAATTGGCACGGTGTTATAAACTTGGAATAATTACAAGTTAGCTTAAGAGGCAGCAACGGAATTACAACTTTTTGTGTAATTTACAGATACATTTATGTGAAGCTATAGTGGTAGGTGGTGGTGACCATCATCCACTCATTTGATGTAGTGCTGCCTACTTCTTCCTTAGCCTTTATCATTCTTTTTCTGTGCCTGCTCTCCTCTCTTCCTTTTTCTGTGCCTGCTCTCCTCTCTTCCTTTTTCTTCCATCTTTCCTGTCACTTCTTAATGCTTTTCTCTCCTTTACAGGTGGCTTTACATTGTGACAAGCCAAATTGTTTCCTGTAAGCCAAGAAACCATTTATGGGTGGTAACCATATAACTAAACCATACGTGCTCCCTACGTGTCAACAAGTGGGTTGGTGGAGGGTTAGTGCCCCTCCCTGTAAAACAAATAACTCAAAGTCAAATGGCCACCCCTTACGGGATTGTGGCGTCTGGCAATAGATAGATAGCTAGATACAGATTGTGGTGAAAGTTTTTTGGCGTATCAGATAAAGCCCGGATTCCAAGGGATTGAATGATGAGTGAATGGAAGTATGGCCCACTGGACTGGGCAGACTTGGGCTGTCTGGATATTGCTACTCCTCACCCTGCCCTAGGGTGGGAAAGTAGGTCTGGAGAAAAAAAAAAAAAAAAAAAAAATTAAGACTCTTGCATTGCTCCCAAATCATTAACCCTGTTGCTGAGGTTGATGAACATATTTTACTCAGGCTACCATAATACAATTTTGTTCAACCCAGAAAAATCCTAGTAACCAAAGACATTGAAAGTTGTATAGAGTAACCCCTTCTTTGCTGCTGGTACACCTAATAATTAGCTATGCAGTATTTCAGCTAACACTAGACAATTTTGTTCAGTAGAAGAAAATACTGTACTGTACTAGCCATCACTGGGTTAAAGCCACCAAACTCCCATCTGATTTGCCTCCTACCTCCATTTATCATCATGTTGTATAGCACTGTAATAATTTGAGCAGTGGCATGAGCAGTTTAAGTTTGTTAATCATATTTTCCTATTTTAACCTCTTCACCATGATGACCCTATTATATTTCACTGTTGTTACTGCTAAACAATTATTTAGCTTAGGATGACACATCTGGAATGGAAGGGGTTATTGAAGAATGTTTCTATCCTCAAAACTGAAATGACATCAGATGGTAGATACAGTGTACCTACAAACATCATACAGAAGAAATTAACATGAGAGTAGGTCATCATCATCATCTGGACCTCCTTTCCCACCCTAAGGCAGGGTGATGAGAGTAAGTACCACAAAAATTACCTAAAGTCAAATGTACAGCGCAAATTTCCAAATCTGAACACCCGACATCCAAAGTACAGCGCAAACCTCCAAATCTGAACACCCGACATCCAAAGTATTTTTTATGATACAGGGAGTAGTGATATGTCCTCATACAGTGTATATTAAAAGACAAATTTCTTTGCAAACATGTATAGGAGGAGATGATAAATGACTATTACAAGGTACTGTATTTCATTGCACTGTACCGTATTCTATGTTCACAGTACTCTAGACTGTTAATACTTGATTTTCTCTTATTCAAGTTTTCAACTTTCCCAAATATTCCATTGTCTGAAAACCCTTTGGAATCAAGTATTTTGGATTTGAAAGTTGGGACTATACAATATGTTTTCTTTACCTCTTTACTTCAGGGTATCCTACCTAAGCCAAATAAATTCATATGGTGGCAGCCAAAATAAAATAAATTTAACAGTAGGGTCTCTGGAGACTGTTTCTAACTACCGTATTTATATCCTATGAGCCTCTCAAACTGAACAGATACATATTAAAAACAGTGTACAGAAGGGATTAATAAATGTCGGTACTTTTACTTCACGAGGTGTCTTGGACCACACGGGCAAACGTCTCAAATCAAAATTATGAGTACGCTAAGTAGAATTACACTTTGCTCGATATACATCACATTTGCATCCATAGTCCATGACACCTGCAGTTCTATTTGCCTATGGTACTGCTTAAAAGGTCTGACTGATATTCACTTGATATTCAAAGAGCATATTCTTTATTACAGGTTGATGCATCAATTATCTAGCAGAGATATATACACTGTAGGATAATAAAGGAATTTAAACTTTATCAAAGTACTGTACAGTACTGTTACTGTACCAGTGTTTCCGCAAAGCTAATTTCATACATACAGTACAGTATACAGTAATCATTCTGAAGGTTAAAACAAGAGAATAATTATCAATATACACATAAAATGTTCACTGTCATACACAAATATACTGTATATATATATATAAAATACAAATTTCAATTGTACCCAACATAACACAAACTGTGCACAAATTTATAATCATATTCATCATAAATATATATGGCATAATCTAAAAGATATAGCTAGGCTATGCTTTGTGTATGCAATAGCCAGCATTTCCATCTGGAATAATTTAAAAAAAAATATTTTTGGAACAGCTTTTGATAAAATATTTAGAACTGTAAACTTAGGAGGCACAAAGATCTATATCCCATTCCTCCTTTATAATAACTTCTGATGGTGGTATAACCTCTTTCTTGATGGTGGTCTGGTCCAGTAGCTGCTTGGTGTATGGTCCAGTCTGTTTCACATTTGGCAACACATCTATTCTTGACTTAAAGGAATCTGGTCCCACCTCACGGCCAATTTTTATCATAACATCAGATTCAAATGTACTGGAGTATTCCTTACCGTCACGCTTCCGCTTGCGCTGTGTCAAGGACTTCAGGTCAACAACACGAAGCTCAGGCCTACCGGCACCCTGTGACACTGAATAACATTTGTCTATAGCAGAATGGCTATGTTTTGCTTTCCTGAATACAGACTCTTGCTTACAAATGTCTAATGTTCTATGTTTTCCAAGAATCTTGCTTCTCTGGAGAGTTTCCGTAGCTGTGACTAGTATACTCTCAGCACTGTTGCTACAGTTACAGTATGAATCTGTCATGTTTCTCTTCCTGTTATGATTTCCAAGCCTGGATATATACACAAATTCCTCATCAGGTTCTGCCTTATCTGTACTGGGCGGTATATGATCCTCCAAGCTGTGGCGTAGGCGGACAATTTTTCTGCATTCTGCACATCGCACAGCATTCTTGCCAGCAGGTGTCACCTTGTTAATCTTTACTTTTGCCTCCTTTACTGGAAAAACCTCACTGTCTTCCCTCAGACCAACAATAATGTTTTGGATTTTTTTTGTCTTCTCTTCCCACTCTGATGAGTTCTTATTAGACTTGTATTCTGCAGTCACATGATCTGACAAGTGGCGCTCCAGTTCCTTTTTACCGTGAAGGAGATTTCCACAAATGCAACACGACATTAACTTCTTGTCACCAAGGAATAACAAATGAAGATCCAGTGCTCTTTGGTTATTAAATATCTTCTTACACTTCCTGCACTGTAAGTGAAGAGCAATATGTTCCATAAGTGTTTCCTTGCTTTTGTAATCTTCCCCACACTTATGGCACACAAATACATTGTTAATTTTCTTTATTCGCTGAGGTTGCTCAGACTTTTTATCATTTTCCTTTTGGCTGTTTGGCTCAGCACCCCCAGCATCAATCTTTTCTGTCTTACAAAGCTCATCACTTGCAGGGTCAGCCTTTTCTATCTTACATAACTGCTGATCCTGAGTTGAGGTATGACATAGCATGTGAACTGCAAGGGCCTTTTTTGATCTACAAGCCTTTTTACATGTGGGACAAGAATATTTTGGTATATCATGGAGAAACATGTGGGTTTTAAGCTGCTCTACTGTACAGAAAGTATCATCACATATTTCACAAAACACTGTCTTACTACTTCGAGATAAACTGTTTTCAGTATTTTGCAAACTGCTTGTTGCTTTCCCACACTGATCAGTTTTTATTTGGCTTTCTTTCCTGAGTGTTGCCAAATGAAATTCCAGTTCATCCTTACATGAGAACTTGGCATCAACACCTGAATCAAGCCCAGTCATATATTCACATTGCATGTTGAGGTGCTTATCATATTCATGCTGATTACTGGATACTTTACCACATTTTTTGCATTTCAGAGACCAATATCCTGATGAGGTAGGGAAGCTAGCGATATCAATTTTTGTGGGGTTTATCTCATCCATGTCTGTCTGTGAACTCAACTTTTCATGATACCGCTGATGCTGCAAAAGGTTTCTCTTACACATAAACTTTCTGCCACATTCAAAACACTCATAAGTCTGGTTATTATGGCAGTACACATGAAAGCTGTACAGTCTTTTCTTGTCAAACGATTCACCACACTGTTCACAGTTGTATTTCAACCCTGATTTGTGAGCTCGCATGTGTGCAACTAAATTCACCTTACGAATGAACTTTTTGGGACACGAAGGGCAAGTAAAGGAGGTCTGGGACGGCTCATCGTTCCCCTCACTGGAAACATTTCCGTCTTTTTCGACTGGATCTGGAACAGGTTCAGGTGCAGTGAAGACATTTTCCTCCTTTTCAATCAATGGCTCCTCTTCGATCAATGGCTCATCTTCGATTAAGCAACTCTCTTCCTCTGAAACAGGATTCCAACACACTTCAGTCTTGATCTGTGGCTGTTGGGTCTTGTCTAAATCCAAGGGTGGGCCACATGACAATAAAGGGTTGGAGTGACCAGAAGGAAGTGTCAGATGTGGTAGGTCCTCCATACAACCATACTTAGGGTCCTCCTCATCAATGACAAGGCGGGTGTCATCCTCATCCCCTGAAGTGTCCTCGCTGGCTGGCAGTAACAGGGATTTGTGGTGACCTTGTGAAGTAATCTTGTGCTCCATGCTGTCTTAGGTTACGTGTTCAATTATCTTCTTGTGGGCTAGCCCTCTCAAATCACAACCTGAAATAAAAGTCTTGTCTAAAATACCGATCTACCTATGTCTTACTGTCAGACGCCTTAATCACATAAAGGGTGGCCACAAACAAATCGCCTCCACGTCCCCCTGTCCCCTACCATTTCATTGCCCTCCTTCCAGATCACACACCCCTCTTTCATATACCTCTCCACACCATCCCTGCACCTCAGCCTCCACCTTCCTCTCCCCCCCCTCCACCTCGCTCATATAAACTCTCCTCATTAGTCTCTCACTCTCCGTCCTCTCCACATGGCCAAACCACCACAATGTATTTCTCCCAATGTTTTCTGTCACATCCACATCAACACCACAACGCTCCTTCACTTGCTCATTCGTCAGTCTCTCTCTCCATGTAATGCCACATGCTCCTCTCAAATACCTCATTTCTGCTGCCCCAAACCCTGACTTGTGTCCTTCCCACAAGGTCCAAGCTTCATTTACAAACATTAGAGTTGGTATTACAGCAAAACTTTTTTACTTCCATTCTCACTTCCTTCTTACTTATCACTGCTTTCAAAGAACTAGCAACTTTTCTTCCTTGTTGTATCTTTTTAAGCAGTTCATCCTCCAAACTTCCATCCTTGCTCATCACACTACCCAAGTACTTGAATGCACTCATATTTTCCATTTCCTCATCCTCCAACCTCACTGTACATTCAGTGACTTCACTTCTCTTGAAGACCATAACTTTACTCTTCCCTACATTCACCTTTAGATTCCATTTCCTACACACTCTCCCAAACTTATTCATCAAGCACTGTAGTTCCCCTTCGTGTTCACTTTACAGTACTGTATCATCTGCAAACAACATTACAGGAAGTTTCCAAATGCTGCCCTCTCATTCGGGCTGCTCCAACATCCACTGTCCTACCTTGTATCACTCTTATAACCCCATCCATATACAGATTGAATAATCATGGAGACATGAAACTTCCGTTTCAATTTAATATTCAGACAGAAATTTCACTCGATACTCTTCACCTACACTGCAGCCTTAGCACCCTCATACATACTCTTCACGGCATTCAACAATTTCTCATTTACTCCATATATTCTTAATATTACCCACATTCCTTGTCTATCCATTCTGTTATATGCATTCTACAAATCCATGAAGCCTTCATACAACTTCTATCCCTTCTCTATAAATTTTTCCATGAACGACCTTAGGATGATTATCTGATCTATACAACTAAAACCTCCCTGTTCTTCAACTAATTCCTCTGTTATTTCCCTAACTCTGTCAGTAAGTATCCTACCATGTACATTTACTATTACACTAAGAGGACAAATGCCCCTATGATTACGCACACTTCTCTTTCCCCTTTTCCTTTGTACAATAATTATACCTGACTTCCAATCCTCCAGGACTCTACCTTCCTCCCAGGTCAACCTGCACATCTTCCATATCCATTCTACTACTATCTCTCCCCTATGCTTTAGCATTTCACTACACATTCTATCAATTCCTGGGGCATTCCCCATTTTGACTTTCTTCATTGCTTCCACTACTTCCATCCTACTCACTTCTTCCTCCCTTCTCACCTCCCTCTTTTTCCCGGCCATTCCCCAACCACTTATACTCGCATTACTTTCATTCTCTCTGTTTATCAATGCCTTAATGTGTTCTTTCCATCTGCTCACTTTTTCTCCCCTCTCCACTATCAATCTACCATTTTTATCTTTCACTCCCTTACTAGCTTCTTTACCACCCTGTTTGAATCTCTTTACCTCCTTCCAGAATATTTTCTTACATTTCCTCCACTTTACACTCAAATTCCTCCAAAATTCTGCATTCACTCTCTCTTACTATAATAGCTACTATGTACATACTACAAGCAGTAGCTACCTCACATTCTGATGTTTACAAAATACTTTGTATATGAATACCTGCAGCACAATGACTAAGAGGTGATCACGTCTATCATCCATTTCAACATTATATTAATTAAAATTTAGAACAGATCACGTATCAGGGATACTGGGATTATAATTATCATGAAACAGTTTCCTAATAATCAGGGGATATTAGGGTTTTAATTATCAAGACAGTTCTCCAATACAGTTACCACCTGTCACAGTAAAACAACTTTGACACAATTACATTTTTTGTATCATTTCATATTCTATTCTGGCTGATGCTGCCATCAAGTAATGCCAACAGAGTATGTGCTCCCACTACTGAACCTGGTTGTAAAAATGCCTTCAATTTCCTCCCTTTTCCCCAGTTCTAAAAATGCCTTTCAGTTCCCTCCCTACTCCCCAGCAAGAGAATGGAAGACTGCAGGAGATGGAAACCTTAGACTTCTCACCAAGTGTATGTTCAAATGAGCCTAGGACAAAAAAATCTTACTTTGGCTGATACTAAATCATCTTATTCATCTCAAGAGACTCTTTGGTTAATGAGGAGAGAAACAACAGTCAGTAACTACTTTAGTATGATAGTCCTACTGTACATGAAAGGTAGAGGGCTATCACCATTCCCTGGAGTACAGTACTGCCATGGGAGTGGTGTGGAGCCAAAAATCCAGTGGCTAACCTTAAGCAACACATTCTGGAAGGGAATGAGGTAATTTTTGTGACTCAAACCATGCCCATATGCCAATTTAATGGTAGTTTTCATGATAATTCACATTAATATGCATCTTCGAGGGATATTTACGAATCACTTTGTAGTGCACGACAGAGGTAACTCCCTTGAAAACACGAAAGGTCTTCCTAAGCTGAATAAAATAATCAGCAAGCAGCAGCAATAAAATGGAACAAGCTGTCACCAGACTGGCACAATTAACCAATCATTCCAGTATTGATGTGGTTGACATTATAGTCTCAAAATATCAGTACCAGTGTAAGAAAATAAACTCTTCAAATAATGGACAGAGCTAAAATTCCATAATCTATCACAATGATATGACAGAACGGATTTAAACGTGGGTTCAACACTACAAACAATGACTGGAGAATTTTTCTGTCCTGTACAGTACTATTATCTGACATATGCCAGTCCCCTAACCTTAAGTGTTTGGACACCTGTCCCAGAGTCTCAACCCAATACAGTTATTTAGGATTCCCTTGCACCGTATGCAGACAAGCAGCTTTAAGGAATGCTGGTCTACACCATGACAGCAAGAAACAATGAATAACTGGCTCTGGTTTAAAAAAACATAAAATTTTTATTCACACATTCATTTATCAAGGCTTCAACCTGCTTGCATGCATTGACTTTGGTTACTTTATGGTCATTCTTCATACTGCTCAATCTCTAGCAGGCTTTCTATTCAGTCCCTTATCTCTGAGGTCACATTGCATGACCTCGTCCCAATTCTTTTTTTATCTGCCTCTTGCATCTCTACCATCTGGGTTCATGCCTAACCCTCTGCACCCAGTTGCCGTCCTCCAGCCTCTCCATATGCCTAAATCGTCGCAATCTGCTCCTCATAACATCGCTAATGCATTCAAGTACCATTTTCCCTCTCAACTTATTTGCAGTCTTAATCCCCCATGCCCATCATTCAAGGACATATTACACATCCATCTGATCGTTCTCATTTCTGTACATCTGAGCCTATGAATAACCTCTTCCTTTACTGCCCAAGGAAAAAGTACAAAAAAATATATTAAGTCATTAATTCATGCTGCCATACCTCAAATTTGCTTTCGCCAAATAAGACCAGAGTACACTGCAAAAGAGTTCATATAAGTTCCAAAGATACTGGTAAAGTTGATTTACCAATTTCCACGAATTTACAGCACCTGGTAAACTTGCTGGGAAAAAGTTGTGAGAGCTAATTTTGAACACATCCCTCACCTATACTGAGGATTATTCATACAAAAATAAGAGAGAAAACTGTAAAACATTTAGAAACCTATCATACAACCCTACATGTGTACACTGCAACTTGATAAATTAATGCAAGGTAATACAGCGGAATCTCCTAGACTGTGCGATCCTATGTAGCAGATTCATAATACGCAGCAACATCATGCAACAGTCTGCAATATTAGTAACGTGTGGAAATTACAGGAAATTTACGAATGCAGACTAAAAAATGATGCTTTTCCGATGCCACGTGTAATAAACACCACCATTACCTCAAGCTCGCACGTCTAGACGGGCATAAACCAACTGTAGTCACGCATGGCAATTACTGTAATAAACCAAGCATATTCAGGCATAATGCTAATATAAGCTAATCACAGCACTTCCCTCCCATGCCAAGCGCCTGGCTCAGTGCATCGTCTCCTCTGAGTTGTGTGTGGTTCCAGTGTGGTGAGAAGTTTTGTTTTTTTCTTTCACCGTGCTTCCTCAACCGGTCCAGTGTTACCATGGCCGATCATAACCTTCCTAAGTCTGCCACTTCTTCAAGGAAGGGGAAGGAGTAGAAGCCAACATTAACTTAAACCCACAAGTTAGATATAATAAGCAGGATTGACAAAGTGACAGGAAAGCCAAAGTTGACCACCATTACGGGTTCAACGAGGTAATTCTTTGCCAAACAGGCACAGAGAGTCCACCTACAGGATAAAAAACTCACATTCTCAAGTGAAGTAATTCTGGTACATATCCTGTAGGTGGACTCTCTGTGCCTGTCAGGAGGAGGCCGTAGCACGGGCCGAACAGGGTAGTACTCCCGAGGGGAATGGGAATGCTGGTGATAGGGAGAGCTGGAGCTCCTGTTTCACTAGCTATCTAACCATCCCCCTTTGCTGACCTTTTCAGTGTGACAGTAACATGGAGAGCAGACCAGCATACTCTCCCAAACATTTCCTCTAACTATCTATGCACTACACCACATGCACTTTACATTTCACACAACGTATCCCACTACGTTACAGGGGTTGGTGCCAGCAAGGGCATGCGGCCAGAAAACTTTGCCCCCGCTACCTAGTGGCGGACTTCTGGGGGAAGGCGTGGCGGGGGTTCCGCCGGCATAGATCATGGGTCCAGGGCGAGGTGGGGCTCGGGCCTGTGCTAGAGGGTACAGGGCATTGCGGTTCCCAGGCTGCCGCTTCCGCCCAATGGAGAGGGGCCCGAACCTGGGAGTAGCGTCCCAGGAGGCTGCCCTATCAGTGGGTGTATAATGGCGGGATAGTTGCAGTGCCAAGACGCGCTTGGAGGATGTCCCTGCAGCTGTCCTGGCAGGGTGCCCCGAGGCCACTACCACAGCCACTGGTAAGCTGGTGGGCTAGGGGTCCCAGATCCACTGCCTGGACCTGGGATTGTGCGGTGAGTGGGACCAGTGCTGTGTCTGTCCCCATTTATTAATACTGAAGATGACAAAACAAAAAAGGTTTCAAAGCAAGCCTGAGGACAGTAAATCACCCATGGGGATGAGGGTGGGTTCATGGAATGTGGGAAGTTTGAGGGGAAGAGCAGGGGAAGTCGTTGAGGCATTCAGTAGGAGGTGGGTGGACGTGGCGTGTTTGCAGGAAGTCCGGTACAGGGGTGGATCAGCCAGAAAGATTGTTGGGAAGGACCGTTGCTATAAGTTGTTTTGGCAGGGGAGGACAGACGGATATGGAGGTGTTGGTGTGATGGTTGTGGAGAAATGGGTGGAATATGTTATGAATGTTTTGAGAGTAAGCGATAGGATATTGGTTGTGAAAATTCTGTTGGGAAGAAAGATAGCTGTGATTATATCGGCATATGCTCCACAGGCAGGATTGGATGAATCAGAGAAAGATAGATTTTGGGATGATTTAATACGTGTAGTGGGTGGTATGCGGGATGATGAGATAGTGATTTTGGGAGGGGACTTAAATGGTCATGTAGGTGAAGCAGCCCAAGGTTATGAAGGAGTGCATGGGGGATGTGCATATGGTCTAAGGAATGCAGAAGGGGAAAGGATACTCGAGTTTGGGGAGGCAACGGACATGATTGTGTGCAACACATATTTTAGGAAAAGAGACAGTAGGTTAATTACGTATGAGTCTGGGGGAAATAGCAGTCAGATAGATTATTTTCTGGTTAGGAGGGCCGATAGGAGGTTAGTGAGGGATGTTAAAGTTATAGGAAGTGAGGAGTGTGTGCAGCAGCACAAACTATTGATTTGTGATATGGTGCTTAAAGAACAAATGATGAAAAAGAGGACTTATGTACCTAGGAGGAAAATATGGAAGCTGAAAAACCAAGTAGTAAGGGATGCCTTCTATAGCGAGTTGAGGAGAGTGGTGGCTGAACAGGGAGCTGTAGACAGAGGCGTTAATGAACAGTACAGAGCCCTCAAGAACAATTTCTTGAGAGTTACTGATGTAACATGCGGCTGGACAAGAGGACCACCAAGACATAAAGTAACTTGGTGGTGGGATGAGGGTGTAGAAGCTGCAATTAAGGAGAAAAGAAGGCTTTTCCGGGAATGGAAGAAGGGTGGTAGCAAAGAGGAATATTTGGCTGCCAAGCGTAGGGCTAGGAGAGAGGTATACAGGGCAAAGTCTGAGTCACAGAGACAATTACTTGATAACCTAAATCATGGGGAAAGGAAAAATATATTTAGGGTGGCAGGTCAGGTGAAAAGGGATAATCGGGATATCATAGGTGAGCAGTGTGTGAAGAATGATGAAGGAAGGGTAGTGGTGAACAGTGAGGATATTAAAGATGCATGGAGAGAGCATTATACTCGTAACCGGTTGTTGAATGAGGAGTTTGACTGGGACAGGGAAGGTTTGGAGCCAGCAGATCCAGTGTCTGGCCCTTGGCCTTTGATTGATACTGCTACTGTGAGTGAGGCAATAGGCAGGATGAGGGTGGGGAAGGCAGCAGGTGTGTCTGGGTTGACTGCCGAAATGTTGAAGGCCTCAGGCGATATAGGGGTGAGTTTAGTCACTGACCTGATAAATAGGATTATTTATGAGTGTGTTGTCCCAGATGATTGGCTGAAGAGTGTAATTGTAAATGTGTATAAAGGGAAGGGTGATGCCCTGGAAAGAGGGAATTATAGAGGTATAAAGCTTTTAGATCAGATAATGAAGGTAATGGAGAGAGTTTTAGAAGGTATGATTAGAGAAAGAGTGAATATTGATGAGATGCAGTTTGGGTTTATGCCAGGTAGGGGGACCACTGATGCCATATTCATTGTTCGACAGCTTCAGGAAAAATATATTGGTAGGAGAAGGGATCTTTATTTTGTTTTTGTTGATTTGGAAAAGGCCTTTGACAGAGTCCCTAGAGAGGTGGTGAAGTGGGCAATGAGAAAGCTTGGCTTGGAGGAGTGGCTGTTTAGGGTGGTTATGGCCATGTATGTGGGTGCTCACACCCAGGTGAGAGTGAATGGAGATTTGAGTGATGAGTTTTCCGTGAATGTTGGTGTGCATCAGGGGTCAGTCTTGAGTCCCATGTTGTTTATCATGGTACTTGAAGCCCTTTCACGTGACTTTAGAAACGGACTCCCGTGGGAGTTGTTGTATGCTGATGATTTGGTGTTGATTGCAGAGAATGAAAGGGAGGCGGAGGAAAGGTTTAGGAAGTGGAGAGATGGTATGGGGCAAAAGGGTTTAATGGTAAATGCAGATAAAACAAAAGTGATGATATCTAGGGTTGGTGGCGGTACTGTCAAAGACGAGGGAGAGTGGCCATGTGCAGTTTGCCACAAGGGCGTGGGAAGTAATTCCATCTTGTGCGGTGTGTGTGATAAATGGGTGCATAAGAGATGTAGTGGTATCAGATGTAGACTGCGAGATAATGCTGATTTTATGTGTACGGCATGCCGGGGTGAGCAGGTGGAGATCGTCAGACGTGAAAGAATTGAACTTGCTGGTGAATCTCTTGAGTGTGTGGAAGAGTTTTGTTATTTAGGAGACATGTTGTGTGCTGGAGGTGGGGCTGGAGCTAGCTCTGTGGCTAGGGTGAGAAGTGGTTGGAAGAAGTTCAGGGAGCTCTTGCCTCTCCTGACATTGAGGGGGCTCTCCCTACGTGCTAAGGGGTCTTTGTATGCAGCGTGTGTTAGGAGTGTAATGCTGTATGGCAGTGAGACCTGGGCAGTGAAGGAGGAAGACATTCGCCGGCTCAGACGTACAGAAATGACAATGATTAGGTGGATGTGCAGTGCGTCCCTGCGTCCAAGGCCTGGAGGGGCTGGGTTTACAATGGAAGAGTTGAGAGGTAGGATGGGACTGGAGTGTATTGGTGTTGTGATGAGGAGAGGTAGATTGAGGTGGTTTGGACATGTGGAGAGGATGGGGGATGATAGTTGGGTGAGGAAGGTGAGAAGTGTTAATATTGGGGGTGGGGTTATGAGGGGTAGACCGAGAAAGACATGGGACGAGGTCATTAAGTGTGACCTTAGGGTTAAGGGACTGAACAGGGAGGCTGCAATGGATCGTGCAGCATGGAGAGCCGCCATTAGGTGACCAAGGCCGACACATGCAAGCATGTTGGAGCCTTTAAAAACGAAACGAAACGAAACGATGCAACAAAGACTGTTAACTGATGAACTCTGACTGCAAGAACTGAGTGGAAAAATACAAAAGATACCTATTTGGGAGAATTTAAAGAAGCAGGCAGGTCACCTGCGGCAGTGTTTACCAACGATGTCTCCAACTGGCCGCATTATTTATCAACCACCGCTCGAATTGGACACATCAGTGTATCACGCATTCTGAATCCTCAATTATAGCTTTCAGAGGCATACCGGTATAACATAAGTTTATAGAAATGCCCAGTAGCTATGGTAATCCGGGAATGAGAACAAGTAACCTTTGAAAAACTCATTTCAACAGAAAATATGGAAAGGCTATGCCCATTTGGTAAAGAATTAATTTCATTGGAAATTCTTTATCTACAAATCAACGACTCTTACGACAACACAGAGGCAGCTGACAGCGACAACACTGCTTCCATCGTCTCCACATTGGACTCTGAAGGATACCTTAAGGAGGCTGATGAGGAGGAAGCCACAAGGAGGCAACAGCACACTCGCCTCATGCTGAGAGGCTGAAGTCCACCTCAAGCCTCAGAACCTCTCCCCCCTTCTGTGTCCATTCAAGCACTGTCATCAGTCAGAGTCAGCAAAGAATCTTACAATATTATTCATTCCCACTAAATATGGTTCATGGTAGGTGGTGGCAACCATCATCCACTCACTTGATGTAGTGCTGCCTACTACTTCCTTAGCCTTTATCATTCTTTTTCTGTGCCTTCCCTCCTCTCTTCCAATTCATCCCATCTTTTCTGTCACTTCTTATTGCTTTTCTTTCCTTTGCAGGTGGCTTTACATTGAGTGACAAACCAAATGGTTTCCTGTAAGCCAAGAAACCATTTACAACGCTGGGTGGTAACCTCAATCGGTAGAGAGTTGGCCTGCAGTCCTGACGGACCCGGGTTCAAATCCCGCTGAGGCAGGGAACAGTTTAAGGATTTGAATTTCAGAAAAATCAGACTTTACTGATCTACCAGAAGGCCCGCCGACATGTCGTAAAAATACCCCCGCTAATACCAATACACCAGTCCTGTATGAGACAGCCCTAGCATGTATTCAGTATGGATGGTGGGTGTTAGCGCCGAAGTGGTGACATGTAGAGGTGTGCGGTACGTAGGAGGACTACTGGGCCTTGAAAGCAGGCTGTGAAGCCTATGCCCAGAGTCGGTCACATAAAAAAAAAAAAAAAAAAAAAAAACAAACCATACGTGCTCCCTACGTGTCAACAAGTGGGTTGGTGGAGAGTTAGTGCCCCTTCCCATAAAACAAATAACTCAAAGTCAAATGGCCACCCCTTACGGGATTATGGCATCTGGCAATAGATAGATAGATAGATAAATATGCTTTACTAATTTCTTTTCCAGGTTGTTAGTGTTCAATGGTGACCAGTTTGATGTAGATTTGGGGGTATGGGGGGCAACTTTTCCGAGATGACAGAACCGTTAGTAATTTTCCCCATATGATTAGTTATTTCTAACTTGCAGAATTCTCAACTCGCTGTGTGTGCTCAGTCTCAGAAAGCTGCAATTTATGAGATTCCACAGTAGGTATAAATTTAAATGCCGGTATTGCAAATAACAGCAGCTATTAATCATAAATCACATTTTTTTTTTTCTTTTTTCATTCTCAGATAATATGGCAATCATGCATTTGCCCTTTAACTCAAGCTGATAGGATATGTGAGGTGGATGGATGTTTATGCTGGTGGGGCAGAGTCAGGATTCCGCAGGGTTTGAATGATAAATGAATGAGATTTTGACCCATTTACTGTGAAACATCAATTCTTTTTTTTTTTTTTTTTTTCCCCTTGCTCTCGGGACCATACTTTACTTCATCCATACATAAGAAAAGAGGTCAGGATGATGACTATTTTAAGGTAAATTTACATACATCCGATGAATGTAAGTTGATAATTTTTATTAGCTAAACCTCAGACCTTGGAAGAATTCCTTGGGTAAGTAAAATTATCTAGTGACAAGTAAAATACACAAATTATCCCCTGAAGTTTAACACTTATCCATCCATCATCCAATCCTATGTTGCCCCATGAGGAGTGTAGGAGCCCA
Source organism: Coenobita brevimanus (assembly GCF_032717465.1). NCBI lineage: Eukaryota > Metazoa > Arthropoda > Malacostraca > Decapoda > Coenobitidae > Coenobita > Coenobita brevimanus. Next base: position 36,199,982 of record NC_137004.1, read on the forward strand.
GGGCTAGGCAGTTGGTCCTGACATTTAAGATGAGAGTGACTGGCCTCACTCATCCATGAGTGGCATAACGTGAGCAATAAACCCCAACCACTCCTTGGATATAAACCTTCACCAGCTGAATCTGATTGGAGCGCAATAATTACCCACTAAACCACCAGGCGCAAAAATTTGGTTATATGGTTGCCACCCAGCGTAGTAAATGGTTTCCTGGTGTACAGGAAACAATTTGGCTTGTCACCCAGTGTAGAGTCACCTACAGGTAGAAGGAAGAGGAAAGAATGAAGGATGGAAAGATGGAAGATGGAGTGTAAAGTCACCTGTAGGCAGAAGGACGAGGAAAGAATGAAGGAAAGTAGACAGATGAGGACTGCTGAATGGTGTATAAAAAATTATCTCCGATGCTGTAAAATTACTTTACAAACAACATACCGCTATGTTTTTAACCTCTGGTTTATGGGAGGTTTCCTAGAGCAAAACAAAGCTGTCTAGCTTTGGCCAGAATATGAATTTCATAATACCAGCCAACAGTTTCAAAGAATAAAAATTTGAAGTTAATTACAGAATCTCTGAATCATAAACTATATTATCAAGTGGTCTGCATTATATTACCTGTACTGCATAAAAGAAATAATACATAAATAATACCTAAGACAAACATGAATGAAGAGCATAGTGGTCTACCTGTGGTATGGTTTTGATTTTGGATTTAAAAGATGTATAACCGTACTCCATGGAGTTTCCCAACAGCGAACTATTGCTGCAAGTTGTGCTTTAATCTTGTATCTGGCAGAAGGAAGTCTGGATACTAGCTCTTGGTGCCTGAAAAGATACAAATAATGTGTACTGCTGTAATATGTACAAATTATATGTAGGCCTATAGCTACCAACTGTGACATACTACCTTTACCCTGTGACACCTCCCATTCCCGGCGGTGCCAAGGTTTTCAATGTTTGATGATAAAAGTGAAGGAAGACGTAGGCAGCATTCCACTCACTTGGTGTAGTGCTGCCTACTTCTTCCTTCACTTTTATCATTCTTGTCCTGTGTCCACCCTCCTATCTTCATATTTCTCCCAACTTTCCTGTCACTTTTTATTTCTCCTCTTTCCTTTTCACATGCCTTTACATTACACTGACTGAAAAGCCTAACAGCATAGTTACTGTGTGCCAGGAAACCACTTACAACCAACTCTTATATGTTCCTTATGTGTCAACAAGTGAGTTGGCGATGGGTTTGTGTCCCTCCACATTAAACAACTAGCTAACTCAAAGTCAAAAGGCCACCTCTCAGGGGATTTTGGCATCTGGCTATACAGTAAATGGACAGATAGAGAGGCTTTCAAGGTACAGCAGACCCTTCTTATCTGCGGAATTTGCATCCGCGGATTTAAGTTTCCGCAGATCAAACTTATTTTAATACTGTACTATGCACTGTACCTTAATTTGAAAATGGAACACAACTCGCACTTCTTTTGTAGTTATAGTTAGCATGCACGCACCCATGGGCATTCCCGCCACTCCACCAGTCTTATTGTAAACACCAATCAGTTCGTTACTTACGTTGTCGTCACCCTTCTCGTGTTTACAAGTCTACTGTATTTCATTGTGTAAGTGAAAAATGGCTCCCAAAAAACAAGTAAAAGATAAATGCAATCCTTCTAAGCCAAAGAGAGCATAAGATGTTATCTGGCATCCGGTCAGAAGGGTCAGACTAGACTCAGTTTACCTACAGTGCTGCCACACATCTCGTCGCTTCACCCCACTGGCACTGTAGAAACTGCACTACAATCATCGTCGTCATCATACAGCAATCATCATCATCCATACAGCAATCGTCATCATTGTACAAAGGTTACGAAGAGAACACAGAGTCTTTTGGTGAGTGTTAATATGTATTCACCATATTTTACAGTAAGTTCTTATTTTTTCAGGGATGTGCTTAGCTTATGTGAAAATGATATGCCATTTTGTGATGATGAGCATACGTGGAATTTGCCTTCCGTGGGGGTCTCTGGAACCTAACCCTCGCAGATAACTAGGGTCTACCGTAGTTAGGTTTGGGTTGGTTAATGACAATGGGGGGTGAAGCCCCCCCCCCAGTTAGGATAAGGTTAGGTTTAGTTTGGTTAAGACAGGTTAGTTAGAGCAGGATAGGTTTGATCTGGGTAGGCTTTTAAAATATTTCAATTGAACTGAATTTATTCCACATCTAAATTCAGGAGATTTAATTTGATCGGGTTTGTTTATTTCAATCTGAATCACACTTCATACCCCTGTAGGGGTAGGAGTCATCTGCAACAAAACTGATCCAATACATTAAAAAATGGTAAATTAAAAACAAGGTACCAGGTAATCCTTAAGGAGACACAGGACCACCTCTTAAAAATTAATAAAACTTTTAACCTACCACTGAACTGATTCAGTGACTTTGTAAAGGTGTACAGAAGTGCAAATTCAAGTATGAAGAAGATTCATCAAATAAACAAGTATGATTACATATGGGACTGGTTAGGTTAGGTTAGAGTACGGGTATATCTGGTTAGGTTAGCATATAAAAGGTTAGTTGTTACAAAAAAATTTAGGTTTGGATAAACAGGCACTAATAAGGGTAATAACATTCAAAAGTGGTACCATATTCAAAGATAGTGTCCATCTGTCTTTGGGCACCACAATATCGTGTCCATCTGTAAACATCGCTTTTTTACACGTTTTTTATCACTTTTAAAGCAAAAAGTTGTTACTTTAAAATACACTCAGAAAATACCAGTACCGTACTTAAAGAATGCCATGAAGAGGTAAGGCATGGAAAAACATAAAACTACAAACTAATATGGTCGTGCCTCCTCAAGGATTACTAAAAAACAGTAAAAGTTAAAAACATGGGTGCAACAAAGGAAAAAAAAAAAAAAAAATCCCATTGCTGGATTAGGCAGGTTTTCCAAATGGTTCTTGTCTGAAACATTCATAAGTTTGAGACTGGAAGAAACTAAATGAAAATATCTGGTGCAATGCTGGTCTTTTGTTTACAAATGTGTAATGATACCATAAGTTACATTCACGTGACTAGCCTAACCTTCTCAGGCGCAGGTGGTTTGAGTCGTTAGATTGTTTAACAACCTATAAAGTGCACCATGACACAAATCGGGTAAAATAAAATACCAAAATATGACACACGTCGGCAGGAAACTTGTGTCCTCATGTGTTTGACACGATGTGCATCATGGTACGTTGTATAGGATGGTATTTAATGGCTCGATTGGAGTCCATGCATGAAAGGGCTAATATGAAAATAGTGTGGAAGTAGTGGTAAAATAAGAGCATTAAAGCTTTCATATGAAAAAAAAAAAAAAAAAAAACTTTCACAACTATAAAATACTCAATGATACTGGACTATTACAAAACCAGTTTCTTATAAATGCAAAACAGTCACAACTGTAAAATAGTGATATTATACAAAATGGAAAAAAAAGGGGAAACATAAACTTCATCTTCACCAAAGTTTATAGCGTTCTGTCTAACAAAGGCCAGGTTAAGACCAAAATGTGCACTGACTTCTGACCTTTAAGTCAAAGCAACTCCTGAACTGACTGAAACTATACGGTCACACCCTAAACACGTCATGCAGGCTATAGCTAGTTACCGACCGTAAGGGAACTACCACTAAGTTTCCACGCAAACACTGGCAATATATTACATATAAATCCAAAACGATTAGCTATGTGGTCCTACTCACTTCTACTAACACACACTGGGCTGGGAGATTTGTAGGTTTGCTAGAACCCATATACCATAACATGGCTACCGGTTGTTACAATTAAGAAAATGTGGAGCACGCACCCAAACACATGATTACTACATCACGTTTTGATTACCACACTTTCAAAGCGAATATGATTTTCTGAATGGTAATCTTCAACTGCTACTGTATGTGGAGACATCTTGTAGGGGGTCTTGTTTGTTTACACTCCGAGCCCTACGCCATTCGGCGTCAGTGTTATGTTGCCATTTGCTCAATATTGACCCCTGCATCGCAAATAACCTACAAACACAACACTGGCGCTAAGCAATGCAACTATGATACAGCAAAGACGTAATCCATCACTTCATAATGATAATAATGGTGGTCATTCCTAACCAAGGCCTTAACCTCAGTCCTCACCAGACAGCGTCCGCAGTCTACAGTGTCCACTCGTGACTCGTCCCTCCGACGGTCGTCTCCTCGCCTCGGTGCTCAGCAGTCTGACTGCTGAGTCAACTCCCTGCAGAGTGTCAAGCTCAGGCCACTACAAATTTATATTTTTCGTGTACTATCATTTAACATCCTGTTATTTATAGCCTGCAGAATTTAGATTCCTTACCTACAGCACATGGGTCATTAAGGTAGATAACCGCAAAAGCATTGACCCCTTCAAGTCTGTAACATGCTTTATTACTGCCATCTCCAAATGATCTAATTCGAAAGGCCATAGCCGTAGCGGCCCGTCCCTAATAGATGTATGAGTACCCCCCCCCCCCGAAAAAAAAAAAATCACCAGCATGCTCGCTGTCAGATGTAGAGTTGGGGGGAAGGGGGGAAGGGAATGCGAAACCTCCTCAGGTTTTTACTCCCCTCAGGTAGGCTTCCGTGTATGCCTAGTATGATGTCGGGAGGCTGCTGCTAAGGTCATCCATTTCATTCAGCTTCGGAAACCTAGCAAGTTCATTGAGATCGCCTCAGCAGCAAGAGGCCCGGAGCTCGATTCCTTGGCAGATTATAAGGAGGCGGGGGAGGGGGGAGGTTCTACTTTAGCACGGTTAGCATTTTTCTTTTCTTTTTTTTCGGAATTAAGTGTTCGACGTAAATAAGGTTTGGCAAATCCACTCAGGATCTTTAACATCAGGTTTTCATTGATATGACGAACCGTGCAGCCAGTGCCAAATTAAACTGCTTTGGGGCCCCCTGACAACAAAGGTTTTAGGGGCATATGTATTTTTAATGTCGGTAAATATCAAAGCTCCAATAAAGTAGGAAAACGCTGTATGAATAAGATATACCCACTCCTATCCCTCTCTTTTCATATCTCGCAATTATTAGCCACTTGTGTGATTCGTGAAAGATGTCGAGTCAGCAAATTTGCCGATAGGAAAGCTGAGATGATATGACCATATGGGAAGAATAAATAGGGTGGTGGAAAGAGTGTCCTGTATGTTTGTGAGTTAGAAGATGGGAGGCACACGTAGGTCAAGATGGAGGAAGGATATTGTCGTGCTCCCTCTTGACTTTCACTTTAATTTTTTCTTCTCTGCAGAGAGTATAGGTAGCGCTGGACAAGTGCAAGCAGGGAGTCAGACATAACAACACATTAATATTCACAAGTCCATTTAAGACCGGCGCTACGTAGGTACGATTCACTACTCAGTTATAAGAGGTAGGGATTCCAGGGTTACTCAAAACTGTCTCTTCGTTTTCCCGTTTATTCTACTATCTGCTAGAAACTATGTACAACTTATACACTAAGTCAAAAGCAACAAGCTCGTTATCCAACTCGGCAAACTCAAAGTCCCGTGACTGCTGTATGATCTTACTCCAAGTTAAAAGTGTTAAATCATACTACCTTACAATAGTATTCGGCTCTATAACTAAAATTCATAAAACAAGCAACTTATCATAAGTGTCATACACGGAGCCAGACTATAACTCCTTTCCACAGTAATCTCAACTTACACAAATTTTAATCTTTAGTCGCCATTTCAGTATAACTCTTAACCACATTAAACTATTACTTCTCGACTGCCAAAAGTTCGACAAATATAATAACATTTGAATAACACTTTGAACATCACTCTTTTATAACACCATATCAGTATAACATCATTTCGTGATAGCATCACTTTATCAAAGTGTCACTTCGTTATAATATCACCACATCATAATAACATTACAGAAATAACACTACTTTATCCAGTATACCAGTAACTATCTCACCACTCCAAATTACGAGGGATACACCCCAACACAGCTATCTGCACTAGCTTTATATCTTATTAAACACACATCGCCCTCAAAATACTTTTACACTTTACTCTGTCACTGAGTGAAACAAATTGACTTACTACTATACTCGTTATTTGGCCAGTCCTGTTATACCCTTCCACGGCTCTACAGTATATTTCCGGTATTTTCTCAGTATATTTCACTTTTCAACTTTCCTCTCTTCACTCTCTTAGTTCCACTTTCCTTCTGTATTCTCTAACAAAGAAGTTTAGTCACTGTTACCGTAGAGTACCAGAATATCTTTCGTCCCATCGTCGTGGTAGGGTGCTCAGGTGGGCCTCTGCTGCCACAAGTTCTCCCCAAGCCCTCTTAGACGCTCACCCTCTCTGACTGACTTCCAACCTTCCGTTTCTCCCTCAGGAAAAGTACGGGGGCGGAAGCAGGCGTGTACCATTCATATCCTTCGTTCACTTCTCTCAGCGTCCTCAGTCGGGTCTGATCCATAACATTTTGAGGTAGTGTCCATTGTGTAACACTAATTCACACTAATCACGGTTACCTCTTAGCTCTGAGTCATTGCTCTCTCATCTTGTTCATGACAATACAAGCGATGAGAGGATGAGGGTAATAATGTGCCACGTTTCTTCTGCCTTGACATTGTACTGCGTGATTCTGGGTCAATTTCTCGTCCTGTTCATGACAGTACAACGATGAGGGTAATTGTATGCCTTGCTTTTCCGTTTTGTCGTTGCTCATTCATCAGTTTGTCATCGCTCATTCATCAATTTCATTTTTCATCATTCACTATTCCGCAGCTTCTTCATGTCAGTCAAGGTATCTCAAGTATTTATACTTCCAGCGTAATGTTTTCCGGTACCCTTTACCCTTTATTGAAATTGGGACAGCATGATAGTCTTCACTGATTGATTGTTTTGGTTGTTGTAGTTGTTGTGGTTGTGGTGTGAGTGGTTGTGGTCCGGCGGTGGATGAGTCAGCCGCCTGTGTTGTGTCCCCCATTGCATGCCGGGTATATTAGTCATCACCATCGTCGTTACTGTTGTTGTCTATACCACTGTAGTTATTGCTGCAGCAATCAGCAATATGGTAAATGTGTTAAAGAGAGAGAGAGAGAGAGAGAGAGAGAGAGAGAGAGATGCTGACAAGTCTAGGGAACTGAATGGAGAAAAGGTTGGCTGAATGAATCATGCGCGGAGGGACACATGAGAGTTTGGCATCTTATTCAACTTCACAGGCCTTGTCGACGGATTGACTTCGTCAGTGAGGCAGGCTAATGTTAAGCGCACCTATAAAGATTTTTTTTTTTTTTTTTTTTCAATGCGCTGATGGCTACGACTTTGAAGTAGAGCCAGGAGCTTAAGGGCTTGAATGGTGCGTGAACGAATATCTGACCCATTTCACTGTTCATGCTCTTGGTGGTTCTCAGCCCTACTTCAGTCCATCCTTTGGTGAGCAAAAAGGTGAGTGATAAGTTATATTAATTTTGATTACACAACAGTAAACCTTGAGGAGGGGGGGGAGCTAACCATTGGGGCCCTTTGGCATTTGCCCACTGTGCTTATAGGGTTATTTAGCACTAAATGCAGTAATAAGAAAAAATATAACCATTAGTGTAGATATATCACACAAGCACCTTAAATACAAACAGGTGATGATGGAAGAGCGATAAGTAATACCATAGAAAATTGTTTTACTGGTAGAGCAAATAGTTTCCCGGCAACAATCAAGAATAACGAAGGAAGTATATATTTCCCAACGTAATGACTTGAGTGCTAGTACATTAATAGCTACCAAGTTTTTTATACCAACAGTAGGAGTTTACGTTGCAAAGTATATAGATGAAAAAGGATATAATCAATACGGAGAAAATATAATGTGGTCCTCTTATTAGTGGAACGCAGATGAATACAAAGATTCGCGAATTTTTGGCGGAATATAAGATTCAAGGTATGATATTTCTCATAAAAATAACTGTTTAGGAAGTAATGTGTGCTAACTTGTTATTTACGTGAAACTAATTAAATTGATTCAAAAAACAAATATTAAGGTCAATACAAGCACTGAGAGTGATTCGGTTGAAATTAGTAATAACAAGACGAAATTAGTCCTGGGAGCCTTATAAAGACCTTTAAAATTAAGCAGAGAAGATAGCAAATAATTCTCGGAGGAGATTAAGAAAGCAGACCAGCCCAGCGCGGTGAATATCGTAAAGTGGCAGAATCACACAGGGGATGCAGGGTCAACGAAATTTCTAGAAGTACTGCACAATATTTCCTGTCAGTATGTCAGGAAACCCACCTGAGATAATGAAACAGGCCTGTCGATTTGGTTATATCTAAGAGAGAAAACGTCATCATTGATGTAGAAGTTGGCTGAGGACTAGGAAAAAAGTTATCGCGGTGAAAATAAGTTCAGATTTAGGTGGAATGACCGTTCCATTGAAAGCCGATCGACTCGTAATTATTTTCGTCCAGGGGACTGAGCTTATTTCAGAACCATATTTCATGGGCAGGCTGATTATTTTAAGGACAACGAGATCCCTGGGGAAGCTCATGTCGTGAGAGATGGACAGGAAATGGATGGGAATGTGAGCTAGGTCTCTGAGGTCACTGGGGAAGTTCATGTTAAGGGTGAAAGACAGGACATACGTGGGGATGTACTTCAGGTCACGGGGATTATATTCAGGTATGGTACCAAGTAGACTTCGGTCACTAAGATAGTTATGACGAGTTAGTCAAAATAACTCATAAAGACCAAGATAGATATATCCTTTCAAAAGCGTTTAGAACGAAAATTTCAGAGCCGAGATGGTTAAAAAATCATATTAAAATATTTGGTACGCCATATATAAAATATATGGAAAGGAAAATGTGGAGAGGAACAATTACCGGAACATAACTGGTACTCGATTTTATATAGAGAAGTAAAGAGGAAGATAAAGAAAGCAAAACGAGGTTATGGAATGATGTTTGCTCGAAAATCAAAACTTCGAAAGAAAGAAAAACTCACGAGTTTTTATCATTTGACCGTACGAAAAATATAGGATAGGACCTTTTACAATAGAACTGAGAGAGAGAGAGAGAGAGAGAGAGAGAGAGAGAAGGATGGAGGCAAGTATACGATTAAAATTACTTGTCAGTGATATATGTCTAAATATCATTTGTCAATAGTAAAATTCTGGGTAAAGATAACTTGTCATGCCTTTATTGATGTCATATTACAAGTGTCGTCATTATTTTCTTTTGCTTTTTATATACCTTCCAATCAACATCAACTTGGAGGAACTGTGTCAACAATAAAGTAATTCTGTTCCAGAGATAACAATATTTTCTTTATTAGTAACTGTAACACCATCAATACAAGAAACAAGGGAGAGAGATCAAGTCAAGTATATTATAACGAAGGAGAGAGAGAGAGAGAGAGAGAGAGAGAGAGAGAGAATGGCAGCGATGTGGGAACAGAGAAAAGAGGGAGGCGATAGCAGGGGATAGGAGGAAAAAACGGAAGGGGGGGGGGCAGGGTGGAAGAGAAAGAGTGAGGAAGGCAGGTGTGGGAAGGTAAGAGAAAAGGATAGGGAAAGGGTTGAAGGGAGGGATTGGGGGATTAAAGCGAGGGGTCATTAACAGCTGCTAAATAAATATCACCAAAAAATCATCATCATCAGCAGCAGCAGTAGCAGTAGCAGTACCCTATTTTCCGCTGTTGGGAAGAGGGAAGTAACAGAGTACAGTATCGTGTCCAGTAGTGTCCAGGGTGATGAAGTATGCAGTACATTCTCGTTCATGTTTGAAGTTTTCGAAATCATCTGCTCCACCTCAGAAACCAACATTCCTCTTCATTTGTTTAAAACGCTTTCCAAACACCTGCGAGGTAGAGATGGTTCTGACACCTGCCAAATTAACCTTTTCAAAGTGAGACCCATATTCTTTTTTTTTTTAATTCTTTTTCTCTTTAAACGATTTTATAAAGCTACATGAGAATTTTATAATCTGATGAAGTAGATATGGCATTTATTAACCTTTTAAAACAAGAGATCTTTCCTAAGCTGAACTAAAATGTATGAAGACAGCAAGAACGAAATAAACAAGAAGCGGCGACAAGGCACGCAAACCCGTCCCCGGCAGTCATATTAGTGCTGGAGTAGAAACACAACAGGATATCTAGTCAAAGATGTCACATATCAAATCTGGAGTAAATCGGGTGAAAACTGACTGTTATGTAATTTGGAATTTTAGGCCTAACCCACGTGACGTTGACCCCCCTTCCGCTAACTGGGGGTGACCCCCCTGATGTAATGAGGCATGTTATATGATGCAGATTTGAAAGATGCCCTTTCAAGTTTTGGTTACATGTCGGTATGACGAATCTGAAATGAGTTATGGCGAGAAAACGATTTTTTTTTCTTACATTTTTTGGGCCTATAGCCTTAATTTTAAATTTAATCAGGTGATCAGGAGGCCATAGCCCATCATTCCTGTAATTTTAGTCAAAATTACGTCAGTAGTTTTCGCGTAAAGTTGTTAACAGACAGACAGACAGGCAGACTGACAAACCGAGTGAAAAAATACTTCATAGAAATTAAGGAATTAAAATCGAGTTACAACCTTTTTCAGGTGCACATCCAAAAGTACTCAATTTATTCTTCTGTCTTTCTTAATTAATTTTCTTGGGTTTCTTCATCCTTTTTACCTCCCCCCCCTTTTTTTTTAACATGCACTGAACACACCCAGCTGTCTTATTTTTTGCCTGCCACACCTACCTTTATTTCTACCTCACGTACAGAGCCATCACCCTAAGTATAACAATTCTTTATAATACCAACATACTGTCTAATCACAGTCTCTTCTCCAGTCGGATGACGTGTTTTTTTTACTTAAAGGTGTATAAATTAGCATTCTTTCATGGATCTCTGTATTAACGGTATCGGTTCCCATTAAAATGTTAAAGCAAGAAGATAAACTGCCGTATTCCTTTATATTTAGGATAGCTAATCAGACTTTCTTCATTAGTCGCATCTCGGCAAAGTAAAATAAAACCTAAACATACCGGCTACCAAATTTCGCTGTACAGTGTACACTATTTTTATCGCCTTTCGTCCCCTAGGTATGAGCAATCAGGCCTTCCTGTTGGTCAGCGTGTAGACTAGATAGCTGAGCACGAAACAGATGAATCCAACAGGAAACAAGATCCTACACCAAGTATTGAGTCTAAAGTAAAAACTAAGGATGGGCTCTTTCTTCTCTAAGAATGCGTCGTTTTTGACGTTAGGAAACGGCATCATTTTGACTGGAGCAACCTTTTTCATGTTCAGATGGTTTTCTTTTTCCCTGTGGCGGTTTTCCCTGAGCCAGTCGATGATCACTAAGAGCAGGACTATGGTGAAGTTCGTGACGATGCAGAACACGAACCAGATGTCGACCAACTGGTGAGGAAATTAATGTGAATTAGTGCTGGTTCTGTTTTAGGACCATAATCTTTAGTGAGTTTGGAGATTTCATAACATTTTTTACTTATCGATTTATCCTGCACATTACACCACAATGTAGTTTTGTATGTTATTGATGCAAACTATGACCACATTAAAATGATCTAAGTAACATATAATTAAATGTTGAAGTTTCATATGCTAAATATACTGTCAAACAAGAGGTGCTAGAAATCTTATTAAAACCTAAGATACACACATCAAGAAGACAGTGATGGTTAGGTAAGCAATGGTATCTATAAGCATCTTAATCATATCATTTTATCTGCCTGTGTCTGTTCTCTGTTCATCGGTCCGTCCTTCGTCATTCCGTCCTCTTCATATATAATAGTTCTTCATTCCATCATAAGCCTCCCACTAGGATATAAAATGCTCATTCATATCATCCTTCGACCACATTCTTACTGTAATCGTTCATCAATCCCAAGCCACCCTTCCACATTTACCTCCTCATATCTTCCTTCCATCTCTCCCTTCCACGCTAATTCATCCCATGCCATGTAACCCTCTAAAATACATTCCATCACTTTATCCCTCCACCTTTCTCTCACACTTAAATCCATCATCCCATTCCAAGTTACATTCCCACATGTACATCTGCTCACAGCTTATCCTTCTGCCTCTTTGTTCTCTCTTAGGCAGTGTTCATCCCCTCCCAAGTCGCCCCCCATATAGAGGCTGCTCCCTTACCCTATCCTTCTATATTTTTTCCCTTACTGCAGTAGATCACCCCATGCCAAACCACCCTCCCACATATACCTCCCAATTTCCTTTCATCTTTTTCTACCATGCGGCCCTTCATCCCTCCCAAGCTTCTCTCTCTCTCTCTCTCTCTCTCTCTCTCTCTCTCTCTCACACACACACACACACACACACACACACACACACACACACACACACACGCACACACACTCAACCTTGAGATATGCGGTCCTCGGAATGGCCTGGTTGGTCTGGAGAAAGAGAGCTGCCATGACCATGAGGGCGGTGAGAGAGACCATGATGCGGTTGGTGAAGTCCTCCAGGTTGAAGTAGAAGGTGAAGTAGGTGATGGTGACCAGCAAGGTGGTTGGGACGTACCTGCAATGGATCACTTTCACCTGTGTGTCTGCTTACCTGGCTACTTTCACTCATTAAATGTTTTTTTTTTTTTTTAAATAGTAGGTCTTCAGGTACAAACACTAACACCATCTCTCTCTCTCCCTTTCCCTCTCCCTCTCTCCCTCCCTCCCTCTCTCTCTCTCTCTCTCTCTCTCTCTCTCTCTCTCTCTCTCTCTCTCTCTCTCAAAAAAAAAAAAAAAAAAAAGTCTTCTTAATTAATAAGACCCTATGTACATAAATATCTAAGAACCTAGTACCAAAGAACGCACTCGTAATAAAGAACATATGTACTTAACCCATTCAATCCTGTGACGTATATATTTTTTCTATTATTTTTGCTACCACCGGACGATTTTACTCAGCTTGGGAGATCCATTTTAAACTGGAGGGGTTAGATAAATCATTCACCAAGCCCTTCAACACAAGATGCCTGTCCCAAGCTAAGTAAAATCGTCTGGAAGCAGCAAGAATATACACTAAAACACGTGCCTGGATTCAGTGGATTAAGAACGTAATTACTGGAGAACGTAGGCACCGAAGAACGAAATATATAACAATGCAAATTTTGAAGAACGCCTTCACCAATGTACGAAATAAAAAGTAAATTCCAAAGAACGTAGTAAGCCATGATTAAGTAACAGGAATGACAAAAAAAAAGACGAAAATATTGAAGAACGTCAGTAATGAAGAACACAAGGACCGAGGAAAGTGATAAAGAACGTAAATTCTGAAGAACATAAGTACCGAGGAACGTAGGTAATACGAAAAGTAAACACTGGGGAACTTAATGAATGAAGAATGTATTTACCGAGGAATTTAGTTGACAAGGAACGTAAATATTGAAAAAAAAAATAATAAGCGCCGCAAAACGTAATGATTAAAGAACGTAAGCACTAAAGAACACAAGTACTAAAAAGGCATAATTTCTAGTGAATGTAATTACTGAAGAACGTAAAGACAAAAGACCTTACCTACATACTTCAAAACATGAGTACTAACGTTCCGCAGATGTAGTACTTATAGAGGTTGTAGAACGTGAGGAAAATGGTGATATGCGTGCGGCCCTCACGTTCACCCCCTTCCGTTCTCACCTCATGAACGTAATACTCCAGCAACCGACGTCCTCCCTAGGGTAAAAAGAGGGGTATAAATCTTAAGTTCAGTATCTCTTAGGGTTGCATGCTTCGTGGCTTGGATATCACGTCATTATGTTTTCTGTATTTTTTAAGGTGATAAAATGCTAATCGACAACACAGGGGTAATTGAGACAGATAACCGCTATGGGTAGTTGAGGAGGGAGGGGTCTGAGTTCTCTCCCTCCCTCCCTTCCCGCCTTCAGTAGGAGAGGGATTTTGATATACTGTAGCATCGTCTTATTGATAGACCTTTATAAATCACGAGTGAATTTGTTACTACAAGGAAGTTCACAATATTGACACCGACGTTTTCGTAGTATTACCATAAATCGCGTATAAAATAGAGAAATACCATGTGAAAATAACTTTGACGTGATATCAAGTATTTGCCGAACAATGTTACCTTTTGATTTAACAGTAAATAAGGAAATGCAACACTGAAATCGGCCCACTTATTACCTGTGTTTGAGAAGTTGCTTAAAATTTTCCTTTTTACGTCTCTGATACTACGAAAACTATCAAAGTCGATATTTTCAACTTCTTTGCAATTTAAAACTCGAAAGCCGTCAATTGCACTACCCACCAAGAAATTCACGCCCTGGCTCTGCAGTGCGATGCTCCGTGCAGCGAGGGTCGACCGTATGAGCACCTGGCACGCTTGCACGTCGAAGGGGTACATGGCCAGGTCGAACTGACATGCCGATTTGACCGTCAGGGTACGTATTTCTTGCAGGTCGTTCTCGCTGCCCTTGAAGAGTTCGTCTGGAAGATTGAGAAATTATCTGTGATGAGACTGAAGGAGTTTTAGAGGAGAAATTATTTTGAGAGACTGGATGAGTTTTACAGGAGAAATTATTCGTATATGAAATGTTAGAGACTGGAAGAGCTTAAGAGAAATTATTTGGAGAGACTGGAGGAACTTTAAAAAAGAAATTATATGTAGATACTAGAGGAGCTTTAGAAAAATTATTTGGAGATACAGAAGGAGCTTTAGAGGGGGAATTATTTAGATGTACTGGAGGAGCTTTAGAATAGAAACTGTTTGGAGAGACTGGAGGAACTGTAGAAATGAAATTATGTGAAACTGGGAGACTGGACATGCTACGGGAGAAAGGAGAGACTGAAGAATAAAAGGGAGTGAAGAAAATTAGGAATAATAACAAAAGGGTTAAGAGAAAAATTGAGATTAGAGGAAGCTGGGAGACGACCTTAGAGGAAAATGAGAGGCTGGAGGAGCTTTAGGAGAGTAATTATGTGAAAATTGAGAGACTGAATATGCTACAAGAAAGAGGAGAGACTGTAGAGTAGAAGGAACTGAAGAAGAAGTTAAAATAGAGGAGATCAGCGGAAACTTTGGAGATGAGGGGAAGTTTGGGGTAGAGATGAGGAGAAAACAGAGCCTGGAGACATTGGGAGAGGGGAATGTGAAACCGAACTGATATGCAGAATACATGATCAGGGTACGTACACTATTCCTCTCATTGCGTTCTCTCTCCTTGAAATACTAGTTAGAGAGACTGGAGAGATTGTTTGAATGCATGTAAACTTACATGCCCATCAGTCCCTCTCTTTCTCTCCCTCCCTACCTTCCTACCTTCCAGCACAGACCTTCCTACCTTCCTAAGCTATCGACCTCAACCTTAACTTACCTCGCCATCACCTACCTTCCTTAAGCCTAGCAATATCATCAGGTATAGGCGGAGCTGCTCGTTGAACTGATGTCTGTCCACCTCGCACCTCCACATCCACACGGCTGCCAGACCCGTCCTCCAGGAACACCTCGGGCTTCCACACTCGAGCGTCATCCCTTACACGGTTCATGTCCAAGTCGTCCTGAAAAACGATTGGAGTTAATGCAAACTCGTCACGAAAAGTGGTTCATATATATATATATATATATATATGGAGAGAGAGAGAGAGAGAGAGAGAGAGTGTATATATATATATATATATATATATATATATATATATATATATATATATATATATATATATATATATATATATATATATATATCGTTAATGGACCCCACATCACAATCCTAATAATACTAACCTGTGTACTGCTTGCCCACCGTATTTCTTATATGTATAAGGAGAACAAGAGGGTTTTAATGGTATATGGGTGGGCCTGTGGAATATTGCTAATACTATATATCTGTATAGCACTAATGTAATCCCAGTTATATTTCAGCTTGTTTATCAGTTACCAGCTGAATGCTATAAGCATTCCACCGTCATGTTCGGATTTCTCGACCGTGAGTTTCACGATGCGAGTGACTGAGAAGTCGTCCTGGATATGAAGTAGTTAATACCAGGCTTTTCGTTTTGTAATGCTGTTTTTGTCAGTGTATGTAACGCAGCTGAAAGATAGACCAACTTATAGTATGATTCCTTTTGGTTCTTTAATCCGGTTCTTGTCAGTTTAGTAACTAAGTTCATGGCAATTAGTCCAGTGATGTGATTTGATATGGTCTTCCCGTACGAATGTGTCTCCTTTATACACCGTGCATAAGTCATACTTCAACACGGTACGGTTAAGGCTCCATGATGATGGAAAAATCATCCTATACACGGCTATAATAATTTGATTTTTGGCAAGGTCTTTCTGTAGCACACAGCATTTTAGCAAACAGGATGCTGATTCAGTAGCAGTCTTGCTAAACTGACGATACCAAACTTAAAAATGAAGATGTAAGATGAAAACAAAAACGAAAAAGATGATGCTGAGGGAGGCGTAGACAAAGACGAAGCTAATGAAAAAAGGCATTACGCACAAAGGAAGAATAAGAAGAAATTGACAAACACCCACCTTAAGATGTGCAAATGTAAGCCTCCAGTCGCGCCAAGTGAAGACCAGAATCATGTCGAAGGATATTCTGAGATCGAGGAGGGAGAACTCTCTGACGGAGGTGATGTTGACGAGGACGGTGACGGGCACGGGGAACCCATCGGCAAAGTGGGGCGGAAGTTCACCTATGTATGTTTGAGGGATCTGGAAATTTTTAGATAGTTTGTTAAATTGGAATCACATGTATCAGCTGCACAAGGTTAGTTTAGGCAGATAACTACTGTACATCGGGTCCAAAGTTTGACAAGGGTATGCTCTGTTAATCTACCGTCCTACCCCCCTTGAAAATGATCTTTCTATAATTCTGAAAAGATTATAATAGGAACATCTCTCTCGCGCGCGGACGAAGTGTGGAAGAGGGATATGAACAGAAGAGGGGCAGGGAAGGAAGATGAGGGATGGGGGGAAATTACAGCGGGCAGTTAAATAAGAGCAAGTAGTTATACAGGGAGGGAGGGAGGGTTTTGTGTGCCTTTTTGCATCAATTTACTATCTACCTGTTTTCTTGTTGCCTGATACTGCAGGCTTTGAGGAAGTGAAGTCAACTCAAGAAAAATGTAATGTTGTCTTTGTATTGTCCATCAGTATCTTCCTACAGTAAGTTTGGTCGTTCACTTATTGTCTTTGTACTCTGCTGCTAGTCGACCAGGACTGAATTAATGAAAAAGAACGACGATTCCTCTTTAATTAACTATTGATTTTGTGGGAGGAACAGGAAACCAGGAATAATTTGTACTGTTCATGACCTGACTTTACTGCAAGAACAAACCTTAATTACGACAGGGAATTAATCGCTCTTTATTCACCTCACGTGATCTAATCTGAATAATCTGATCTAATAATACCAATTAGCTGACTTCACTTTGACCTAACTATGTCTGACCCGACCATAGTTGATTCACTTTAATTTTGCCTGACATAGCTAGATTAACCACTTCGACCTGTCTGTGCCTGACTTGACTTTAGATGGCGTCACATTGACCTAATTATTCCTGACCTGAACTTAACTGACTTCACCGGGACCTGACCTTAGTTGGCAACTCCTTGACCTACTCCTTTGCCTAGGCTAACATGATCTGTCCCTGAACTGATCTAACCTATCCATAGATATCTCAACCAATTTCTGCTTACCTGATATGACCTGTTCTAAACCAAAATGGATGAATTAATTACCGTATTTTTCTCCAAACTGACCTAACATACCCTAACCTGACCTAAGTCCCTAACTTTATACCTTAGTCTACTTCACCTTAATCCAGCATTTACTACCTCCAGGACCATCTGGGCTGATCCAATCTATCTACTTCCCCTTCCTTCCTATATTGTCACTTTTATCTTCCTCTCTCCCGTCTTCTTTCACCCACCTTCCTTCTAAAAAAAAAAAAAAAATACTTGATCTATTCCTGATATTACTTGACTTTCATATAACCAGATTTTAATGTTACCGAACCTAAATATGACCTAACTTCGATATGACCTGACCTTACAAGATCCAACCATAACATGATCCAACCTCGACGTGAACTAAGTTTTCCGTGATTTGACCTCATGTTGCATAATACTGGTGTAACCTGACTTCAGTGTTACCTAACCTTGACCCGATCCGATCCAGCCGTGTTCTGACCTTGGTGGTGGTGCAGTTGAGCTCGTCGCTGAGGTCAGAACAGTCAGCAAGGAGGTTACAACGCTTGTCAATGTGCACACACGATCCGTCATTACACGTGTACTCGTCCTCCTGTGGGTAAATACACCTTACTATACTCTGTTCACTCTAACTTGGTCTAAAATTGTCATCTCTTCATTGTGAATGTGAAGCTGTAATAAGGGATGAACTCTAGAATTACCACTGGAATATGGTGCTAGTCATCAATTAATGCGTTCTTTGTACTCAGTCCATTTTTACTTATCCTAAGCTTGCCAACTCCCTGTCTTAAATGCTGAGCTCTGACAAGAGTTTAATGCTAGAATGTGACGTTAGGTACGCCGAACTACTATGAAAATGGCTTAGTGAGTGCCGTAACGTTGTTTTATTCTACCAGTAAGCTATGGAAAATAACCTGCAACGGGAAGAATATTTCCTCCACGTGATGTGAACGAACTTCAGATTAGAATGGGTGTTGGGAGGGATGACAATCGACGATGCTGAGGTTCTCATTTTCTAACATTTCCAAGAGCATAGAACCCAGACGCTACAGATATACTGTACAGGAATGAAATGCTGAAGAGATGAATTAGAGAAGTGTTTGTGTGAGTGAGATAATCTCTAGAAAAGTTAACCCCTATACCCGGACGACGTAGTTTTCGTGTTACATTTTCTACCATAAAAAGATATTATTCTGCTTAAGATTTATTTTCCAAACTGCTAGGGCTAAATATAACCTTCACTGATCCGTTCAGTACTATAGGTTCTTCCTGGGCAAAATAAATCGTCGGGAGATTAAATAAGCATGAACGTCACAACAGAAGGCCTAGTAGCATCTCTTCCTTGGCTTTTTTTTTTTTTTTTTTTTTTTTAGCATGCAGTATTACACATTAAAATTCACTCGTACACCATTTGCGTTGTTTTAATGTCGACATAAACTGCATTAATAACATACATACAAGAGACAATCGAGCTGTGATGTTCAAAATATATCGCTAAGGATGAGATGCCACGAAACCTCCTATGCTTCCTAAAATATGGACTTGAGTCATAAGACCTTCCTCACCTGACATGCTGTGAAGACGAGGTTGACCTTGGTGGCTTGGTGGACCGAGCACTTGTCCCCCTCCACGATCCATTCCCTGAAGCCCATCGGGTACTGCTCTGAGAGAGAGAGAGAGAGAGAGAGAGAGAGGGAACTATGCTTATCGACAACATGAAAGCCCTTAAGACAAGCTGAATTTTAACAAGTTCAAGATCTTGTCACAAAAACTGGTGGAAGTACGGAGACAGGTACACCTATTAGTATTGTCCCTTATATTCCTGTCAGCAAAAAGTAAGAATAAATTAGAAAAACAGAATAAACTGGAAACTACACGCATTACAAAATTATTGCCTACATATCGAACAATTTTAGTCACATGCCGAAACCGTGTCTTTTTAGCAGGGGATATACCTAAAGAGGGTTCAAGTAGGACCGAGACTGTTGCATCTTCCCTAATTTCAGGACGTGGGTATAATGCTTAAATGCAGGATAATCCGTAAATATCTCCCCATCAAAAACTCATGCGACCATATCCTGTGTGCCGCGGAAACTGTTCACTCTGCTAGCGTAGGTGTAGGTATGGCAGTGGGAGAAGGGAATGAATTAATATTGTAGAGTAGACATTAATAACCCTGACTAACCTGTCCTCACAACACAAGAGAAAATTGCCCAGGGGAGTGGAAGAGGAGTTTTAAATATAAACCACCCTGTATTTCATTGCGCCGAAAAATTAAGACACAACTTCAGAAAATCGGCAGAAGTTTTGGTAAGGCTCAGATGTCACAGAACCATCGCTTGCATGGTAGCGTTTGGTTAAGTTACGTTTGGTTAGCCTGGAATAGGTTAAGTTAGGTTGTCACAGAAACTCTCGAGTGATAGCATTAGTGTAAGTTCGGTTAAATCAGAGTGTCGTGCAACAACCGCTTGCTTGGAAGCGTTTAGGTAGGTTTGGTTAGATTAGGTTAGGCTGTCATAGATCCACCGCTTGAACGGTAGCAATTATAGTCGCGGCGCACGACTCTCAGGTTGTCATTATCGTACTCTGGCAACGTACCATTTAAAAGTGCGTCCGATTTCGTATCATATTATACACGAATAATATTATTATGCACGAATATATTACACACGAATATTTTTATACACGAATATATTATACACGAATCACATGCGACTCATACACGAAATCAGACGCACTTTTGAATGGTAGGTTGTCGGGGCACGATAATAACCTCAGAGTCGCATGCCGCGACTATTTTTTTTTTTTTTTTTTTTTTTTTTTTTTATGTGTCCGACTCTGGGCATAGGCTTCACAGCCTGCTATCAAGGCCCAGCAGTCCTCCTACATGCCATACACCTCTACATGTCACCACTTCGGCGCTAACACCCACCATCCATATTGAATACATGCTAGGGCTGTCTTATACAGGACTGGTGTATTGGTGCCGCGACTATACTGTAGTTAGGTTACGTTACGATGGATTCTCAAGCATATTTACGATCTATTCCCTCTCGTTACTCAGATCTATATTTACGAGAAGAACAAGAGAATAGAAGCTTCCTGTGTCCCATGTTCAATCTATAATACAGTATAATAAATCTTAGTTCCTGGAGGAAAATTATATATATATATATATATATATATATATATATATATATATATATATATATATATATATATATATATATATATATATATATATATATATATATATATTGGATGAATGAAGATTTTACAAGCGTCCAGCGTCACATTCCCCCCTCCCACTTTGTAAATTTAAATCCAAGTTTGGGGAGGGTGTTGACTATAAATATCTTTACAGTTTCACCCCAGGAGTATACCTTCACTGTCAGCATGCATGATGGCGTTAGTGGTGGAGTCAGGTAGGTAGGTAAGAGTCCATTTCTCCCCAGCCAACTGCACTTGAGAGTAAAAGTATCCCCTGAAGATTGGTTTGCCGCCACCGGGAGAGTCGAGCAGGAGGAAGCTGGTGTCGAAGAGAGAGTTCTGGCAGAGACCTCGAACCTTGGTATGCACGGGGGTACATATATATATATATATATATATATATATATATATATATATATATATATATATATATATATATATATATATATATATAAGAGACCTCGAACCTTGGTATACACGGGGGTATATATATATATATATATATATATATATATATATATATATATATATATATATATTTATTTATTTATTTTGCAGGTCCCATAATAATTTGCTCGACTGAGAAAAAAAAAAATAATAATCTTCGGCCAGCAAGTAGAACCTCCCCTGCATAAGGACGGTAACTGAAGCCCACTCTGTATGCCTGCGCAGAGCGTGGCCTTGATTTGTTTTTGTCATATTAAGTGAGCGACCAGTAATGGTAGCCATCTTTGTTTTGGACTCTCCATCTTCTCGAAGTTGTGATTTACCCTTGTGCACTTCACTGGCATATTTTATAGCTTCTGGGAGCTCTACTCGAATGCACTTAATGAACTGTGGGACTTTAGAATAAAATCCTCTCTTTACTGGTACTATAGTGCGATTTTACTGCCCGTCTTGTCGTGCTGTGGTCTTCCCCTTCCAGCCTTCACACTTTCTTCTCCACTCTGTAGGTGGGTATATCTGATGGTGAGTTAAGGAAAAGATAATCATGATCTGCACAAGCAATGGTGATGGGTATTTTTGCCGGTCTTATGCAGGGACGATTCATCCTATTTCGGACCCGAACCAAATAGTCTCTTCAGTGTTTTTTTTTTTTTCTTAAATAGAGAGGATTGTTGTATAAGAAGCAATCCAATGCTCAGTTTGGATTACAAAACTAGCTTCTAGGCACTTTTCTTTCGGGACCAGTACATAAAGGGATTTATTCCAAAGCCTGCCGTCTTTTGTAATACGCAATGTGAATATTTACGTATCAATCATTCAAATTTACGTAAGCTGTTATTATGAAGAAGTTTGAAACCAAACCTAACGTAATAGAAATGACCTCAACTTAACAACTTTAGCCAATGCGACCTCTCAGAAGATGAGCCAGAAAGAATAAAAAACACATCTCCAGACTGAAATATTAATCAAGGTATGACCCAGGCCGAGAGGTCTCTCAGAGCCTGAATCAAACTGACGAGAGTTAGCCAGAACGAAAAAAAGAAATCTAGGAGATGAACATGCTAGTTGGATGACCTGACCTAAGTTAACCTGAAAACATGCTATAGCCTTCTTTGTACCTAAAATATTAAAACTTATCAAACCTATACCTTTACTTTTGTGATGCTGGTGAAGTTACAGACAGTACAAAGCTCGCCGTTGCATTTCTGTGAGCTCCAGCTCCCTTCCCACCCGGGAGTCACGTCGAGAGCGGTACAAGGTAGTCCAGGCATCACAGAAGGGATCGCCGAGTTATTATAAGGCAGTGCATCCCCTGTCCTGTAGTGGACAAAGGACTGATTGTCGCTATCAGAAATAACACCCAGATGGACCACAAGGCTACTGGGGTTACGACACTGAGTGATGTACCGTGTGACGAGTGACCAGACCTGCTGATTCTCCTCCACTGATGCAGGAGTAATCATCAGCCCACCAAGGTTGTCGCACAAGGCGATTGATTGGCGAAAGAACCTCATCTCCGGGAACATGATCAGCAAATTCTGTTCCGGCTTGCATATGTCTGCGAGGGACAGCTGACGGACTTCCATAGAACCCTCCAGCATCCATTTTGAGGCCAGGTCTGAGAAGTCCAGCAATGGTTTGAGTTCTGGGGATGTATTTTAAAAGGACTTTATTATTATTATTATTATTATTATTACTATGATGATGATGATGATGATGATGATGATTTTTATTGTTATTATTATTGAAACTATCATCATCATCATCATCCAAACCTGTGTTGCCCCATGAGGAGCGTAGGAACCTGGGGCTATGTAAGTTGGTCCTGACATTTAAGGTGAGAATGGCCAGCCTCACTCATCCCTGAGTGGAATTATGTAAGCAATAAACCCCAACCATTCCTTGCATAGAAACCCACACAGGCTCAATCCGACTGGAGCCCCTTAATTGCCCACTAAACCATTAGGGTGTAAAGCAATCCATAGGGAAACAAGAGGAAAGAATGAAGGAGAGAAAGAAAGACGGGGGAGTGTAAAGTCACCCGTAGGCAGAAGGAAGAGGAAAGAATGAAGGATGTATATTGTCATTATTATTATTATTATTATTATAATTTTTTACGATCACTTTGCTTGACTGAATTCTTCCATTTCATTACGCATTCTGGTTTGTGTATGTTCACCGAAATATTCACTTCACATTGGTCGTGAAGTGCTTGGTGTTACTGGCGATTAGAGTAACTGTAACAGCAACCTATCTTATGCACAATTTATGTTAAAGTTTACAATCTAGGAACCTGCACTAATCGGTGTACAATTGACGAAATCCTTGGCCTCCTCCTCAGTCAAGGCGCGGTTGTAGAGACGGAAATCAGCTATTATGGCGTTCAAACTCTGTTGGAAGCTAAACCCTCCTCCCAGTTCGTCTTGGTCCTGCCCTAAATACAATTCTCCGCCTCCCCGTATCTTCTCATAGCCTTCCACCGTCTCAGAGAACACGTCGTCGTTGAAGTAGACGTGGCTGGATGTCGTCTTGAAGTTGACTACGAGGCATATCCTCAACCAGCGAAGGATTTCAATAGGGACCATGGTTTTAGAGATGATTGGCTCTCTGACCGCCACGTGTACTTCTTGTTCGGGAAACCCTATGCCTGGAATCATTATTAGTGTTATTAGTTTTGCTGTTTGAATTATTAGTTTTATTATTTTATGATTTTGACTGTTATAACAATGATGATGATCACCAATCATCATCACCAACACCATCAGTCATCACCATCAATTATCATCAGTCACCATCAGTCATCATCAGTCATCATCACTATTTGTTTCTGTCATTACCCATAATCGCAATAATGCTTCTCACCACCACCACCACCATCATCATCATCACCATCAGCATCACTGTCGTCTCTGTTGTTACCCATTATTGGAATTATACATATGCCTCTCACCATCATCATCATCACCGTCATTATCATCATCATCATCGTCATTATTTTGTCTCTGTCGTTACCTACTATCGCAGTTATGTATGTCTCTCGCCATCATTATCATCAGTAAGTTCCATCATAATATTTACCAATGAGAATTTCGTTAAAGCTGTTGGCCACTCCATAACTCAAGATAGAGTCGAAGTTGTCCCGGGCCCTCAGTAAACGCAAGTAGAAGCACACTGAGAATTCTGTCATCTCCGGTATCTCACTCCCGATCCAGTAGAGATAAGAGGCATTGGTGGGTATCCCGTCTGCCTGGAGGGTCACGCTGGGCACTGGCAGGTAGAAGACAATGACGTTATACATGTAAATAAATAAATAAATGAATAAGTAAATATATATATATATATATATTTATCTATCTATCTATCCATCTATCTATCTATCTATCTATCTATCTATCTATCTATCTATATATATATATATTTATATATATATACATATATATGTCTATATATATCTATATATATTTATATATATATATCTATATATATATATAGATAGATAGATAGATATATATATATATATATATATATATATATATATATATATATATATATATATATATATATATATACACACACACACACACACACACACACACAAACACACACAAACAGAGAGAGAGAGAGAGAGAGACTCATCATTGAAGCCTGGATTGCAAGTTTGTTATTGAAACAGTGAAAATTTTCAGTTTTGACCCACCGTGTTACTAGTGCATTATGCAACGTGGAATGCAGTCGAACTATTTCGTAGCATCACACATGTTTTATATTTAATCGTCATAGATGAGAGGCTAACTTACACTTTCCCGCACTCGGTACTAGTAATGGTAGCCAATATGCTGACTTTAAATGTGTCCTGCATCATTGTTCTTTTCGATAACCTGGCGCTATTGGCATCAATCTGAATCCCTACAAGGTAATTGGACTTTTTTTTTTTTTGTTACTTACTTTGAATATGGACTAGACAGCCCCTGAGATCGAGCAACCTCCTACAAGCAGCAAGTGGTGCCAAATGCCTTCATATGTCATCACTTGGCCACTAGTACCGCTGTCGATACCGGACACCACACTAGTATTTTATGCTCGAGCTGTGTCATTCCAGACTTTTGTGATGATATAAGCGGTCGTTTGTACAAAAAAAAAAAAAGTTTGTAGCTGGTTTAATGTAGCAATGGGTATAGAACTACAAGTATCCTCCTATTCCAAATGTTACTTATTTCTGTTTAGCTTATGCCTTCTTAAGTGTTCCATCTACCGTAATTATCTGAACAGTCATTTTAAGAAAAAAAAAAATCTAGCATTCATCTCTGCGAATCATACCTGTGCATGGTGTTCTTACTTGTCTATCTCAGGTGGACCTAATATTCTTTCCTGCGGATCTCACGTGCCAAGTATTCTAAATGTCCATCTTATACCTTTGCCTGATATTCTTACCTATCGTTCTTACCTGTGAATATTCTTACCCTTCCCTCTTACCTGTACTTCACATTCTTACCTATCCATCTTACCTGTGCCCGCTTATCTTATTTATCCTTTTATCTGTGCCTGATATTCTTACCTCCTCATATCACCTGTACCTGATGTTATTACCTTACCATCTTACTTGTGCCTGATATTCATATCTTACCATCTTGTCAGGGTCTGATATCCTTACCTATTCCTTTTACCTGTGCCTGATATTCATACCTATTCCTTTTACCTGTATCTGATATTCTTACCCATTCCTTTAACCTGTACCTGATATTCTTACCCCTCCATCTTACCTGCGCCTAATATTCTTACCTATTCCTTCTACTTGTGCCTGATATTCTTAGCTCTCCATCTTACCTGTGCCTAATATTCTTACCTGCAGATCTTAATTGTAGCTTATATTAATACCTGAGGACCTTACCTGTTGCAGATATTCTTACCTATCTATCTTGCGTGTGCCTGGTGTTCTTACCTGCTGATTTTACATGTAACTGATATTCTTACCTGCGGATCTTACCTGTGCCTGATATTCTCACCTGCGGATCTTACCTTTGTCTGATAGTCTTACCTAAGGATCTATTCTTACTCACTGATCTCCTCTTTGATATTCTTACCTATTGGTCTTACATATATCTAATAGTCTAGCCTACTGACTTTCCTTTCCTCTGATGTCCATACCTAATAATCTCACCTCTGTATGGTATTATTATCTGGCCTCCATATCATCTACATACATCATTTCTCCCTCCTATTCATCATTCCCTTATTGATATTCTGACCTGCCCTCCATCACATATGCATTATGATCGCCCGCCTTTATGAGGCGGAGCAGTAATGATTTTGCCTGGTTCTGTGTGTGTGTGTAATTAATTCACCGGGTCGGTCAGTATCACTTGATGGTCGTGATCGTCAGCTTTTTACCCTCCTGGAAGGGAGCTTAGAGCTCATATAGTCCGATCTAAGGGCAAGGCTGTGACCTTCACACACACACCCGTCCCATTGCTCAAGGTGTGTGTGTGTGTGTGTGTGTGTGTGTGTGTGTGTGTGTGTGTGTGTGTGTGTGTGTGTGTGTGTGTGTGTGTGTGTGTGTGTGTGTGTGTGTGTGTGTGTGTGTGTGTGTGTGTGTGTGTGTGTGTGTGTGTGTGTACCTCTTCCCATTATATCTCATGAAAACGGCTTGAACTATCAACATGAAACCTTCAGGGTATCAAGATATGGGCAAAATTTTGGGCGAGATCGAAAATGGGCACTCAGGATCAAGGTCACCAAAATGTCTGCCAAAAGTCAACTATAGTAGCCGCAGCGAGAAATGAACGCTGTGGTGGGGCGGCCGGGATGACCGGGGATTCCCCCACTGTAGCCATATCCACATGTCACCGACCATAGAGGTAGGATGTCACCGACCATCGGCCACCGCTGCAGCCCCGCTCCATGATCCTTACCCTGTGTCTCTGGCTTTCTCTTTCTCTCTCGGTTTCTATATAAACTGGTGTATTTCCGAAACTAATTATGAAATTATTATGACTTTTGTTCCACACCACCACTGAGGTAAAAATCAAAGAGAGTTTTCTGTATAAAGGTTTCCCCCCCCTTGTCTGAGGGCAGGTCAGTTCTGGCGAGTGTATAATTATAGGGGGAGGCGGTAGCTGAATCGGTAGAGAGGCGGCTTGCAGTCCTAATGGACCCAGGATCGAATCCCGGCTGGGGCAGGGAACAGTTTAAGGATTTGAATTTCCTAAAAAGCAGACTTTCCTGATCTACCAGATGACCCGCCGACATGTCGTAAAAATACCCCCGCTAATACCAATACACCAGTCCTGTATGAGACAGCCCTAGCATGTATTCAATATGGGCGGTGGGTGTTAGCGCCGAAGTGGTGACATGTGGAGGTGTAGGAGGACTACTGGGCCTTGGGATAGGCCACTGCCCCCAAGAAATAGGCCCTGAGCCTTTGCCCAGAGTCGGACACGTAAAAAAAAAAAAAAAAAAAAAAAAAAAAAAAGGTCAGGCGGAGGTATCGGCAAGGCCGCACTCCCCCGCTCATATGCCACATTTAGGAGGGGGGGGAAACCTTTATACAGAAAACTCTCCTTGATTTTTACCTCAGTGGTGGTGTGGAACAAAAGTCATAATAATTTCATAATTAGTTTCGGAAATACACCAGTTTATATAGAAACCGAGAGAGAAAGAGAAAGCCAGAGACACAGGGTAAGGATCATGGAGCGGGGCTGCAGCGGTGGCCGATGGTCAGTGACATGTGGATATGGCTACAGTGGGGGAATCCCCGGTCATCCCGCCTGCCCCACCACAGCGTTCATTTCTCGCTGCGGCTACTATAGTTTTTATCGCCCGCCTTTAGCACCATTGCATCTCTTGAACGGCTTGATCTATCAACATGAAACCTTCAGGGTATCAAGATATGACCTAAATCTTGGACTTGGCCAACAGCATATTCTGGCGGGCGATTAGCATTCGGCTTCCAAATGCTTTTCTTTCATTAACTTACGTGTCATCTATCGTAACTGTAAGAATATTTTAATATACTGTACAATTAATGTAACCTATATTGATATTCTTACCTGCCATTAAGCTCATAGGTATTAATATTCTTATCTATTTCTCACCCGTATTAATATCCATACTAGACGATTTTATTCAGCAAAGAGAACCCCATCATATTAAAGGACTTAACCTTTTCAATCCAGTGACGTGTTTTATTCGTCTATGCTTGCTAACTCCAGACGATTGTATGGTAATGAGGCAATTGAAGGTTCTATCTAACATCTCCAGTTCAGCAAATGTCCCCCAAACTTAATAAATTACCTTGACATAACAAGAATGAAAAAGAAAATACACTCTTGAATTGAAGAGTCACCACTTTCTCGGATAAGAACGTACAGCCAATAGCAGAAGTTCACTTCAAGCATATGTATAATACAAATCGGTAATCTGGTAACATTGTATGTAAAAGCAAGAATAAACAAGTAAATTATATAGAAAGCAGTCAGACGGAGTATACCACCGTCAACGCAAATAAATTTCATGATTTGCTTCTGTAGTAGACAAATACTTTTACTGTCAAATATTCATTTAATTCTACGGGCTTTGTCTGCCCTGTTACACAATCTCCATGAGCGCATACCTTAGACAACGCTAATAAAATTAATGATTTTTCTGCATCCAGGGCAGGTTCCACCTTAAAATCTATTCAACTCTCCCTTGACCCACTGCCCACCTATCCACCAAACTTTACTGAAACCCGATAAAAGCTTTTTGAGGTATCTTGTACATAAACAGACAGACACGGATGCATACATCGCCTCCTCCAAGTTCTCTGGCTGAGGTAAACACGCCGTAGCGTTCAAGGGATGAAATACCTGTCATCTAAGGCAGTCAGCTCATCACCATAGTGTTATAAGATCGCCGGCTTATATCATATCCTCAATGTGAATTTCTGCTGATGACAGTGCACTCGTAAGCTACGGTTTCTGATCACGCTCTGCCTTCTCCGTGGCTGAAAAGGAGCCGTGGTCAATGATTCAAACCGAACGAAGGTAGTGTGTGGTTCAAAGCATTCCTAGACTGCAGGAGTAACTGTCATCGCGAAATGTTCCTCGTGTGATCTAATAAAGCCTATCATACACTTTCGTACTGGACAACAAGTGGTATGAAGCTTTCTTAGACAGCACTAGTATCATTGTAAACTCTCCAAAGTTTTATTACTACCACTAGACCACAAATGATACCAATATTTCCCAGACTGCAATAGTAATAGTGTCATCGTGAATCGTTCCTGGTGGGGTCTAAGAAGGGTTTTACTTACGCACCTTAACATTAGGCAACAGGTGTTCGTCCGGTGTGACCCCTGGCTGCCTACGATTTGACTCCATTCAAAGGGAGAGACTTATGATGATGATGATGGTGGTGGTGGTGGTGGTAGTGGAGGTAGTGATGATGGTGGGGACGATTTGTGTCCATGGCATTTGATAATAACAGAAATTCCCTCCAGCATATGCTGTTTGACACACCACCATAAACATAACAATAGTTTATGCGTTATTTCCTTCCACTACCTAGGCAATTGTGCATTACAAATGCTGTAAGTGTCCTTAATGACGCATAAATCGCTTAAGTGGAAATACTGTTCTCTCTTATTTAGTTAATTGCACCTAATAATTCTTTCATTTCCGTACCTTCTATTTTGCTGTTGCTGTGTCCTACCTAACCCTTTAGGACGGTCATGGTTCAAGGTGATAATTTTTCTTTACATTATTCTGTGTCCGAACCTAAATATAGACTTTACGAGTATAGTTCGTTCCCTGTGACCCAGCAGTCCTTCTAAGGGCTACACACCTATACCTAACCCCTACAGTTCGGAAATGTTTTTCTAAGATGAATAAAATCCTCTAGACATAATACGAATAAACTAAACAAGAAGACATCCCTGTTAAATCCCTCCTGTCTTACTGAAGAACTGAGGACTTTATACCAACCTTGCTGTGCCGAGGTAGTGTATAGGGGTATGCATAACAGGAACCAGATCCACCCCTCCATCCTTATGTTGACACCACTAATGCCTCAGACCACACACCAGTCCTCTTCACGTCCACTGGCTTTACTTCAACTCCCTCTCTGCCTTCTCTCTCTCCAGACTTGTAGCCCCTGAAGTCTTGCACCACCAGGAATTCTGTATCAAGAATAAACTCTCCTTTCAGTCTTGTAGTACCAAAAATCTCCCACCACTCTTAGTTCTATTCCTGGCACTCACTTTCCACCACTACTTAGCCATCTTCTTGCACCATCAGATACTGTACCACCCCAGTCTTTTCACCACTGTAAGACTCCGACAACCATCATCATCCCAGCCTCGCACCACTACCCTCTCGCACCACCTCTTTTCTCCCTCGCACCACCACCATACGTCGCCTGGCTGCATCAGGCTACAGGGGTTTGTACTGTAAGAGGTGTGCAACTGGGTACACTGAGTGGTAACTTTGCGATACGAAAATTCTGATGTGCTTTACTTCTTTGGGTACGTGTGTGTGTTGGTGGTGTGAATGTGTGTGTGTGTGTGTGTGTGTGTGTGTGTGTGTGTGTGTGTGTGTGTGTGTGTGTGTGTGTGTGTGTGTGTGTGGAGCGAGAATGACATTAGACTAGGAATGCTGGTGTATAACTTACGTGCTCGTATATAGTAATTGTGTTTACGTGCGCAGGAACCTCACACACACACACACACACACACACACACACACACACACACACACACACACACACACACAACGTAACTTTTATATGAGAAAATTATAAAACTCTCTAATTGTAAAGAGGTAGCTACACTCATCGATCAATGTGCTTTCACTAACTCCTTTATTCAAGATACTTAATGACTTACAAGGGAACCAAGAGCATTTTGAAATGATAGCGTAAAAGCCTATAGTCAAAAGAAAATACTGTATATACACTGTCCATGATAACATTTTGAAACGGCAAACAAAACGGTAAAAGATATTCTCCAGTAACTTTTCATGTATATGTATGTCTGCTATTTTTATCAATGGAGCCTCATGAAAATTTTTTATTCATCATATACGCTATAAAATATCTATTAATAAATATTTGTCTTCCGAATATACGGAAACAGCAACAACACTCATTGTGGAACTGTGTATTGCCAGGCGAGAAATGTTTTTTTTAATTAAATGAACATGAGTGAAGTCGCTTTTAACGCCTTTTCTGCAGCGAGTGAATCAAATGCTCTGTAGCGAGGTAAAATAACTTGTGGCATGTAAATAGGAGCTTTGAAGTTAAGCAAGAGTCTATAACGCTGTTGATGCCGGTTCTCCTTAGCCAAATAAATAGTCTGGGGATTGACAGAGTAAAATAGAAAGCTTGTAAGTTGCAGTGAAAAACCTAAATTAGGGAGAAGGGGAGGTAGACCAAGGACAATATGAAAAGATAACGTGGAAGAGTGCAGGGGAGAAGGAAGATGGCTTGTAAAAAAGGAGGGGGGAGGGGGAGAAGAAGACTGGGAATGAGACTGAAGAAGTGGAAGAGTACATCCATAGACAAAAGTTTGCCTATGATTACACTGCATAAACATACAAAATCTCTTCCACTTTAGGAATATTAGCCTTTAGAGGAGAGTGAAAAACAGAAGTCGTGAAATATTGGGCAAAATTTTGTCCCCGACTGTGTATCTGGGAAGGAGACTTACTTAAAAGGTTACCATATTTGACAGAAGGAGGAGAGGATGACCGAGAATTAAATAGAAATGTACATTGGAAGACATAAGGGTCATTACAGAGTGATGACAGAAAGACCCAGAACGATAATGTTTGACAAAGTGGAGCAGAACAAGGTGGAAGGTCGTTTTGTACTAAATCCCAATCTTCCCCTGAAACACGACACGCAACAACCAGATTTTTATCCAGGTCCCCAAGTGTACTGCTCGGTGAAGAGGGTCATAGGGAGAACACACTTTGCTAGAGGTTAAGAAAATCCATTACTCCCTCTACTGTGAAGGGCCTATATTTAGATAAGAAAATCATATGTTCATTGCAAAATTCAAATGAAATAATTATAATGGTGGAACAATGCTTAATGACAATGAAATGCTTTGAATACCACACAGGGAGTGAGAATGGAGTGTGGAGTATTCACTAAAATTTTTGTAATGCCTAGAATATTCCGAGAAAATCCTAGACTAGTACCTGAAGATCTAAGAATGGGTCAGGATCAAGCTCAACACGTGTTTCTTCCCCAGCGGTTCTGTGAGCACTGAGGTCTCAAGACGTCAAGAGTGGGGTAGTAACAGTCAATAGTATTAATACTTAACATCCCCTTCCCCGTACTGTCCTTCTTCAAAACAGAGTACTGCACCTAAGGCCTAATTGACGGTACCTATTGCGTCATTAGATGGTGATGAATAGACTGCAAATGATTCATGGCTGCTCCCAGTTTTCATCGCCTCTATACTTCGCATCTCCTTCTCCTTACTATCCTTCTTGCTGACAGAATAATACACCTGGGACAGAGTTCATTTCATTTTGGATTCATAAAGTGGAGATGAAACGGTTGGACTACATGGTTTCAAACTATGCTTTGCTTGTAGTACTCGACATTTTCTTCCCCATGCTGTATTTCGGAATAAATTACCGCACTTGGTGCATAGTAAATTGTCCTTCCCGAGCCAAAAATGTTGATTGTAAATGACTCACACCACCTTGTCTCAGATTACTGTTTTTTCAGTTCGTTTTTCCTATCTCCAGATGGTTTTACTCATCTTAAGAAAGGTCTCTCGTACTGACGGGCTTAATGAAAGCTGTGTCTAACATATCCAGTTCTAAATTCCGTCCCAAAGTTTAATTACAGTGTTTGGAGTTTGAATAAAATGTAAAAAAAAT
Source organism: Coenobita brevimanus (assembly GCF_032717465.1). Lineage (NCBI taxonomy): Eukaryota > Metazoa > Arthropoda > Malacostraca > Decapoda > Coenobitidae > Coenobita > Coenobita brevimanus. The sequence goes on from NC_137004.1 coordinate 36,233,217, forward strand.
AAGTCATATCGCTGAAGGGGTTCATTCCGTCTAGTTGGTAAGCTTTTACGTACCTAATTATCTGCTTCTTCGTATTATCATTCTTCAGAACAGTCAGTCGCATCCTCTGATAATCACTTTTCCTCTTGGGTCAATGACTGTGATAAATGGATTGCAAATTATTCATATCTGCATCTAGATTTGACCGTTTGTATACTTCACTTCTCATTCTCTGTAATGCCTATCTTGAAAAGAGAGTATCGCACCTGCTACCAAGTTTATTTCATTCTGAGTTCATCAGCTGGTGATAAATGGATTGCAATGACTTATAACTGTGTCTGCAGTCAGTTCATCTTAACTTTCTTTTTTTTTTTTTTTAGTTTATTTCCCGTACGTCAGTGGCAGAATAAACAATACTACATTTTAACATTTTTTCCATTACACTTTTTCATGACTAATATCGTACTGCTGTGTTCATCTCTTGTTACATTTCAACATTCAAGACGGAAACATGAAACTCTTAGGCCAAGTAAAACTGGAGAGTGGATAGTTTGTGAGCATTTATGTGTGTTACCGTCATCTTCGAAGTGTCATTATTCTGAACAGATTGCCATACCTGCCACTTTGTTAATTGCCTTCATGCGGTCATTAACCGTTGATAAATGAAGAGTAAATGATCTTTATTTTATCTGACGAATGCTTCCGACAGGCGGACTAGGAAAAATGATTGTCAAGGGATGTGGCATGATAATTACAGAGTACAAAATTATTTCAACGAAGCGTAACACAAATTAGCTTACCTTCATTTAACCTGATATAGTCTAACTTGGATGAAACTGACTTGCTTAAACTGACAACCAGACTGAGCTCAACCTGGCTTGACTTGATACGAATTAACCTTTGCCTACTTAACCTAACTTAGCGTGTTTCAGCCAGATTGCAAGATATTTATTTTTTCAGCTCAGGAGGAAACTTTTCAAATTAGAATGGTTTAACATAGGTATCACTAAACCTTCACTCCTAAGCCGCTCTCCAAAGCTCGAGAATAGAATCTCATGATAACAAGAATGACAGAACATAACAGTACGATCTGACAACCTGACTACCTAAATTAATCCGAAAAAAATCCAACCACACCTACGTTTAATCAGCTAGATAAGAATCATACTAGATGTAGTAGTGGTAGTAGTAGTAGTAGTAGAAAGTGTAGTAGCAGCAGCAGTAGTAGTAGTAGTAGCAGTAGTATTATTATTAGTAGTAGTAGTAGTAGAGCACCATCATCATCATCACACAAATGGTCGATGGGTATATTTGTAAGCAAGATAAAAAGTAAACAGATGTAAAGAACTACCATCACAGTGCTCGGCGAAAATAGACCACGCTTATCTGTGTATCTATCGATACCTTTATCATATTAATCTGTCCGTGTATATATTGATCTCATCTACGAGTAGGTATTCATTGTTTCTATCGTACCCGTCTGTATTCTCTCTCTCTCTCTCTCTCTCTCTCTCTCTCTCTCTCTCTCTCTCAGTGTCGTAATTTCTCCATTTTATGGCCATCTTTTTGCAACCTGTAGCACACACATAAACAACAGTGCATTCTCCGCACTTGTTATCTATTAGTCTTTCTGCTTGTCTGTTTGTCGCTTATCTTAATATTTAATATGTCTGGCATGCTTCTCTCAATATCTGTCTGTCAGACAAAGCTCTCTCTCTCTCTCTCTCTCTCTCTCTCTCTCTCTCTCTCTCTCCCCCAGCTTTTTACTGCAGTTTTATTTTTCCAACAAACGTAGCCAGTCAAAACATTGTTAAACACGTAGTAGGTGTAGATGCACAAAGAGAACAGTTTGTAATTTTGAAGACTATTAATGCTACAGCGGATCCACGTACATCACTGAAGAACGTGTGAAAAAGTAAACAGCGTTACTTGAAGGGCTTTTCTCAGAATTGGCCACTAAATTGCTGAAAATAAATGCACCAAATTGAGACCCATATCTGTATTATCTAGAAATCTGTTAATTCTACGCCGGACGAAATACATCACTGAAAAGCTTGTGGGAGAGTAATTGATATATCTTACGTTGCTTTTCTTATTTTGCGCCATCGTATTGCTGAAAAAAATTAAAAGGCATCGAACTGAACACATAAACTGGATTGTCTTGAAAATTAATAAACATAGCTGACCGATGCACTTTACTGAAAAGCTTATGGAAAAATAACGGGTGTTGCGTAAGTGGCGTTTCTCAGAAGTCGCCACCATATTGGAAAAAAGGTAAAAAAACAAAACAAAAACAAATTTACTCCCTAATCTGGGTTACCTGGGAAATCATTTATATATTAAAGCTATAGGGGACCTCCGCACATTGCTGGATAATTAATGGAAATTTAATAGATGTTACTTAAGCGGTTTCCCTCAGAATTCGCCTCCGTATTGTTGAAAAGCTAAAAGAACTAACTTTAGCACCAAAACCAGGCTATCTTTGGAAATCATTAAATCAGCAACAGAAGTACACATATGGTTGGAAAGCTAACAGCATTAGCATTCAAGCTGGCTCGAACACGTTCCACATTTTCAAACAATTGGTAAGGGTTTCACACTCTTACAAAGAAAAACAAAGAAAAAGAAAGAAAGTACCAGGCAACTAAATTACAGTGCACACTTACCATATTAAACTGAAGTACTTGATTGCAAAATAGATCGAGAGCACCTAACTGCAAATTTTTTCAAAAGCACATGATTTCCAAAATTTATATTCAATGCTTCATGGTCAAATTAAGCAAAGCTGCCTAAATGCAAAACTAACTAAAACTACCTGACAGCAAACTTAATCACAATTTCCCGACTGCCAGTTTAAGAGTGTGTGCCTCGTTAGAGTCGTCAGGGAAGCAAGATAACGAAGAGCTTTAATACTTTCTTATCCATGTTTTCTTCAGCCTTCAGAGTGTCACGGGAAAGGAGTGGAAAATTGTGGTATTACCCTAATTTACATACTACAGCCTTCATTTATTGTTCTTCTTGGTCTGAATTCCTACTTTTGTTTTGTATTATTCTCTTATACTGTTTCTATATGTATTGTTGGTTCAGTATATATACATATTACTGGGTTTCATAGTATCGGTTACCATGTTGTTATAATGTTGGTTTTAATTACACTTTTTTAAGTTATAATATTTGTTGTTTGTTTTATATTCTGTTGTTTTTTTGTAAACAATTTTATTGTTGATTTTTATGTGCTTATATACAAATACCTTGATATTCTGTTAATCTCGAACTGTCATCATTCACACCTTCAAACTTTGCTAATCTAAATTGTTACGTTAATATGTTTTGTGACTCATCATCAGGACCTTCAATATTCTCCTATTTCTATTGTTACATTAATGCTTCTTCAGTATTTTCCATGTGTGGACTGTATTCATACGTTCTTGAGGTTTGGCAATTTCGTATTCCACATATTATGCTTCTGTATCCGCTTGTATGTTACTGATGACAACTTTGTGGATATTAAGAAAGATATAAATCGCATACAAGAGGATACTGCGATACAACATGAAAAAATAAATCGTTTCAGGAGAGGACCTACAAAGCTTTGTATGCCAATTATAATATGACCCTAAGTTACATGGCTAGTAAGCACTTTGCAACCACACTAGAGTGAACATCGAAATGATAAATATAATCAAACAAAATCGTCCAGCGAAAATTTTTTAATCCAGTGGAGATTTATTAATATTGTATGGGCTGCATAACATTTTGAACCCGACGACGTCATATGAACTTAGTATAATTCTTGCTCTTACCAGACGATTGGATGTTCCCCGAGTAGTGAATGGGTTAGTGAAAGCTACATCTAATCCCTCCATTGCAAAAAGTTTATCATACACAAAGTAAACTCGTCTGGGAATAGTTTGAATGAGATAAAACGTCCTTGGGCTGAAGGGGTTATGATCTTATATGAATACCAAGATCGAGGTGAAGCATTGAGGGAAAAAATGGTACACACCAGAACGCAACTCCCAAGAAGTGTAAAAATGGCGAAATATCTGTAGAAAAACAAAAACGCGTCCTCTGATCAATTATGAAGTAAATCGTGGTGTTAGTAGGGTACATAGTGAAGGTAGTGGTGGTAGAAAAGATGGTAGTGGTCGCAGTGGTGGTGAGGGTGACGGTGACTGGAGAAGTGATGATGATAGCAGTGGGGGTGATGATGGTGGGTGTGATAGTTATGATGACAGTGATGGTTGTGGTGTTATTTGTGGAAGTTGTGGTGTGGGTAGGTGAGAAATGTGGTAGTAGTGATGAGGGTAGGAGTAACTGTAGCTGACTGTGTTCATAATTGTATTGGTTGGAGGAGTTGCGAAGACAGTGGCAGTAGTGGTGATATTTCTGGTTGTGGTGGTAGGTAGCAACGGCCATGGTGATAGTAATGATTGTGGTGATAGTGGTAATATTTGTCGTGGTACTGATGCTTGTGGTGATACTGGTAATGTTGGTAACTATGGTGGTAGTGCTGGTAGTAATGACGGTGGTGGTTTGGATATCATGCAGGTAAATCCATCTCTGGTCGATATACCTGCCTTGTAATTAGACTGCCAACACCTGTCTTCTCTCTCTCTCTCTCTCTCTCTCTCTCTAGTCATTCGTTTGGAGTACCATACGTATGCATGACAATGAAGGCTCCCGACTTCTGCAAGAAACTCAGCAAAAACTAGATTCATAAGTCGTGCAAGAAATTTAGTCACGCAGAGGATAGAGAGAGAGAGAGAGAGAGAGAGAGAGGGGGGGGGGAAGCTACTGGGAAATTATTTAAATGTTCCTTGCTGCCCACTAAAGCTCTTTCTGCCTGTCTGTCTGTCGCGAGCACACACACACACACACACACACACACACACACACACACACACACACACACACACACACACACACACACACACACACACACACACACACTGCTTAGGTTATGTATGTCTTTTCTCGATACACTTGTGTTGAGCATAATTATCATCTCCTTTGCTTCTCCTAAGTTAGCATTAAAGACTGATAAAATGGCCACACGAATCCTGAGTTTATGCAAGATGGCCTGAAAAGTAAAGTAATAAAAAAATAGAAGCAATAAGATAATAAGGAATAGAAACTTATCCAATTCCCTTTATCACCACTCCCTTTCACCACTCCAAGCTTTCTGTCACCACTCTCTTCCACCACTCCAAGTTCTTTATCACCACACCCTTTCACCGCTTCAAGTTCTCTGCCACCACTCCCAGCACTCCATGTTCTCTGTCACCACTCTCTTCCACCACTCCAAGTTCTCTATCACCACTCCCTCACCATTCTAAGTACCACTCCCACATTTACTCCACACTGTGACCTTGTTCTCGAAATGCGATTGTGCTATTAATGCGGCGAGTTGTTTTTATAAAGAGCTATAGGGAAAAAATATGTAGGTTATGTGGAGAGAGAGAGAGAGAGAGAGAGAAAGAGAGAGAGAGAGGGGGGGGGAGACAGGAAGAACGAAAAAGAAGGAGAAAAACAGGAAGAATGACATAAACAGACAGACAGATAAAGACTGAAAAAAGGAAGATTGCGTTTTCACTATTCCATCAGAATAAACTGCGTTTTACCAGGAATAACCCAAGACTTAATGTTCAGCTGATAGCAATTCTGGAAGCAAAGTTTTCATTGTTGTGCTATAGGTGAAATTTGCGTACGTATGAAAAGGTCTCTCTCTCTCTCTCTCTCTCTCTCTATTTCTCAAGCACCTAACACTTACACTCAGATGAATAAAATTGTCTCGTGCGAGGTGAAATGTGATACTAGAGCTGTCCCGACCTTTAGAGAGCATTTGGTACCAATACATCCACACTCAGCCTTCTGTGACTTATTTGAAAAATCGTTTGGCGTCAGCTAAAAAAGAATATCAATTTTGCCCTAACCTCGACAGAATTAATGGCACAATACTGGCTCTCTCATGTTTCTGTTTCCATCCCTTAGCTGAGTAAGGAAATCGTCTGACGTTAGGTGACACTGAGTAATAAAGGTGTTCTGATCTTTAATGGGTTTATGATACTACTATTAACACTCTCAGGTTTCTCAATCACAGCTAAATAAAACTCAGTGACGGTTGTCCAAATTTAATAGCCTGTACTAGAGTTTTCCGGACTCAGAGACATGTAACCCCTTTAGTCTGGTGGTCATTTTTAGTTTATTTATTTTGGCTACATGTGGATGATTTCGTTCAGTTTATGTGACACTTCTCCCAGCAAAAAGGGCGAGTTGATTTTGCATTTAATCCCTTCACGACTTCTCCCATAAAATTAGCAAAAAACTCTGGGTACAGCAAGAATTCACTAAAAATGCATCCTTGGGCAGAAAGGGCAAAGTACTTCACTCCGATGACGTATTTTTTCACTTTGCTTTTGCTGATATCGAACAGTTTTGTTAAGTTTAAGACAGAGGTTTCGAACTGAGGGGGTTACAGACGGTGGAGATCTTCCCTAAACGAATAGGCTGAAAGTCCAGTGACAGAAGGAATGAAATATAGTAATCGAATTGAAGAGACTAACAGGAATTTCTCTCTGATTTTATATGCCAATAAAAGACATTAAGACTGCATACTGGAGTGAGGATTATTGAGGAAGGGTGGATGTGATGTTATTTAGTGTGCGTTTGCGTGCTGTCTGATTAGAAGATTTTTATGTGTTATTCATCGTTTGGTGGTGAAAAATGTAGAATAATGTACAAGAGTCATTTTAAGTGTGATAAATTGTTAACTGAATTAATTTTAAAGCAGTATCCCCCAGACTAACAAGTGACTGTTCCCTGTCACGTCCTGGTGGTGTAGTCACACCTGTGTGGGACACACCAAGCATTAATCCTCTAAGTCTTAAGTTAAGCAGCAGTATTTATCCCCTCCTTACTCCCCCCCTCTCCCCTTCCCCCTTCCCCTCCTCCCCTCCCCCTTCCCCCTCGCTCTCACTCCCCTTTCCTCCCCTCCTACTCCCTCCTCCTTTGTCACGTGCATTTTTAGATTCAGGTCATCCTTTGTTGTGTTTCACTCCCTGCTGCAGGTGACCATAAGTTAAGCCGCAGGTAAAAACTCAGGTCATCCATTGTTCTGTGTGCCACTACCTGCTGCGGGTGTGCATAAAAGACCTCTATCCTTTACGTTTCTGTCTCACTCTGTCTGAAGATGTAATATACGAAAGTACTCACTGTCGCTCCTTTCATTTCCCCATGTGGTTAGTTTGCATATCTATCTATCAATCTATCTATCTGTCTATCTATATACACTATCTCTCTCTCTCTCTCTCTCTCTCTCTCTCTCTCTCTCTCTCTCTCTATATATATATATATATATATATATATATATATATATATATATATATATATATATATATATATATATATATATATATATATATGAGAGAGTAAATAGAAAAAAAATATCGGGATTTTTGTGTTAATGTAAGTGTGAGGCACAACTATAAATCAGTTATGGTAGAGAAAAGTGTAGAAAACTGGAAAAAGAAACGGAGGCTGTAAAAAATGGATAATGTGAAGAATGCATAAAAAAAAAAAAAAAAAAAAAAAAAAGATACTTGTAACTGAATGTAAGAAAAAAATTTGTTTTCTGTAGAAACTTATGATACACGGAAAAGAATCATAAACGCATGTGCAGGATATAGAAAACAGTGCACAGACAAAAAACATAAATGAATTCTGGCGTGGAGAAGATATAATGGGTAAAAGTGAAGGTGTGAGATAGAAGTGAGAGTCATAAATCCAGATGTGGTTGAGAAAGTGTAAAAAGTGTTTGGAAGAAATGGTGAACAAAAAAAAGGACTCTCTCTCTCTCTCTCTCTCTCTCTCTCTCTCTCCCTCTTGGGCCATCCCACTGAACCCCAGAACTACTGTGAGCTTAAAATTGAGGAGGTAAAGTCCTCCATCTGCCATCTCCTTCTAAACATAAAAGACTAAGAAAAGTGTGAATAATAGCAAAAGTCCTGATAAATTTTGCGAAATGCAAGTGTGAGGTTATAACCCCGACAAGAGTATTGACCTACACGTGTCTCACCTGCATAACACACCACCTCCACCACCATCACCATCTCTGCTGGTTCTTTATGCGTGTCTGTATATGGTATTGTGATGCATTGTTTTGTACAAACACACCAGCACCACCATCTCTGTTGTTTTTTTTATGCGTCTGTATGCCGTATTGTGATGCGTTATTTTGTATATTACCGGAATCATTGCTACCATCATCATTACTATTATTATCAGTATTACTGTTGGTGCTTGAGAAAGACAGGTCCGCGTCGTGGGACCGATACATGCAAACGTCCCTCAGTTCCCTCCTTTTTCCCCGAAAGGAGGATAATTGACTAAAAGAGAGACAACGTCGGCTTGCAGTCTCACTGGTTTTATGGTCAGATGATCCTGGGCTCACAACAGCAATAAAAGCTATTACTGTTGCAAGGGAGGTATAGATTGCAGATCCATCTTTCCCTTAGTGCTGAACCTACAGTAATTATCCGTCTAAATAACCTTTGTGCACTCGATAATCATATATCTATTTTAACTAACTGTCTATTATGATATTTGTTGCATTTTTGTTGTGTTGCCATTGTTGTTGCAGTTTACCACTACCTCTTCAGGAGCGTTGGGGTCCAAGGCCAGGCTATTTAGTCTTCACATTTCATGCAAAGTTGTTTAGTCTCGTGCTTCTGGGTAGCATAATGTGAAACCAACCCTTGGATTCGAATACCCAGGGGACTCATCAAGTTTGAGGGACGCAACGCTTGAAACCACCAATCATTCATTTGTTAGCCAACGGCCATACCACGTTAAGTACACCGCTTCCCGTGGGATCAGCGAAGTTAAGCAACGTTGAGTCTGGTTAGTACTTGCATGGGTGACCTCCTGGGAACACCAGATGCTGTTGGCATCCCTACGTGTCAAGTGGGGTTGGTGGAGGATTATTGCCCCTCCCTGGAAAACAATTAACTCTAAGCCCTTTTCCACCCCGTTTGGGATACATGGCGTCTGGCAATGAATGAATGAAAAAAATTTATTTTTTTATCCAAGTAAGAAACCAAAGGCCAGGTTCTACGAAATTTCTCCCTTCCAAGAGAAAGTAGAATTGCCCCTCGGCGTGGTAAATGGTTTGGTGACGTTATTTGGCTCGTCAAGGCAACATGCAGGTAACACTGCAGTATATCGAGCGACTGGATGGTGGACGCCTCGACTTAACGCTGATATAAAAGTTTCATCTTGCGACTCTGCCGACACCAATCATACGGCTGCCATGCAGGGGTGGACCTGAGTCTGCCACAGGTACGAGTAACAGATGATGATAATGATAATAATAATAATAGTAATAATAATAATGACGATGATGATAAAAACAACACAACAACAACTACGGTAATAACAACACTTGGAAAACTGAATCCACCATAAGTAACTGCGTGTGTTATTCACTGGATGTTCTACAATTTTTATATGATTTTAAAAACTATATCATTTAGAATTTGACAGTGCATTCCCTTTGATAGATTTTTTTACGTAGCTTAGCCTGAGAAAAATATAATGCTAAGGCTCTATCTCCTGTCCGTACCACTTCTTCGTGACTAGCACCATATCGTAATGATATTCTGTTGCTGCAGTTAGCATTCATAATATAGAGAAGGCAACCAATGGACAAGTCAGAAAAAACAGAGTGTAGTAACCAACTCATTTCTTTTCGACCGAATCATAACAAAGTTGATAACCGAAATATTGCCTCTTATATAACCTTTGAATAAATAACACCAGCAAAGCGACCATCATGGGGGGATGTGGGATAACGCCAATCATTTAGCGTTGGGATGCGGGTATGAAGTTGGGGGAGGAAAGGGAGAGGGAGGAAGGGAGAGAGAGGGATGGGAAGGGAAGGGGAGGGCGATTGGGGATTGTAAAGGAGGAAAGGGGGAGCTATATGAAAACGGGAAAAAGGTGAAGAGAAAGTGGATGCAAGAAAAGGATAGCAACACAAAACTTTTTAAAAAATGATAACGAGCATGCAGGTGAAGGAGGAAGACATGGGGGGAGGATGAGAAATGAGAAGGGGAGGGTGAGAAGGGAAGGTGTGTAGAGAAGGATAGTATAAGAGAAGGAATGGTGAGAAAAAGGGGGAGGGTAGGAGAAGGAGAGACAGGGGAGGGGGTGTGAGAGAGTGGAAAGGAAGGGAACGGAGAGAGATGGGGAGGAGATAGGGGAAAGAGAGGGAAAGGGGTGGGGAAAAGGGGGGGTAGCCTACCTTATATAAATATGAAGTGGTTGCGCTCTCGTAGTCATTACAATTACTTCGGGCGTTATATACATCTGGGTGACAAGACCAAGGTAATGGGGAGAGAGTTTCGTGAAAGTCATTATTTTTTTATGAGACACTAGTATTGCAATTTACATGACTCCATACCAACACTGTACTCTCTCTCTCTCTCTCTCTCTCTCTCTCTCTCCATGTTGCTCACAATAGTGAACCTTACTTTCAGTCCACACACTAACATCCATTCGTCATCAACCTCATCATCATTCCACGCTGTACAATTATCGAAGAAATGTCGGTACTCTAGTTATGCTAAACTCTTAAGTAAAGGTCAACGTTGCCGTTATGTTTGTCTCGATGCAATCACTGCAGCTTCCATATACGCCTTCCAATAGCATTCGTTAGGATAAATCATTTTATTGTGATTATACGATATATATAATATATAAATAGATAGATAGATAGATAGATAGATTTTTTTTATTTATTTATTTATATTATATGCATGTATGTATATTCCATCCACCCGTCTATTTGTGTCTGCCTTTTTGTCTGTCTATGTATGTCTATGGCCCTGCATATCTGTTTATCTATCTGTCTCTGCATATCTATCTATTTATCTATCTGTCCAACTATATCTATCTGTCTTTCTGTCTATCTATCGAGCTATGTATCTGTCCCGCTGTTTACCTATTTATATATTTATCTAGCTATCAATCTAGCTGAGGAGAGACACAGAATGATGGGCAAGAAGGTAGGGACAAGGCAAAAGGTAATTAATGGACAGGTGTATGTGCCGTGATAAATGTACACCGTTTGTTACCGCACCCCACCACGTAGAATATAGATAGGCTGTTGATATCCTGTTATGGGTTATCACTACCCTTTTGTTGGGCCACCTGATGAAATATAAGGTAGGTACCAAAGGTGTAGGGAGAGAAATATAATTCCTCGATTCCAGTGATGTTATTACTCGTAGTTGGCTCATCCATGCTTTTTGTTTTTCTCTCTAGACCTATTTATGCAACTTAAGAAAGGATTTTTAGCGGTGAAAGAGTCTCTCCTAAGCTAAATAAAATCGTCTTGAAATGGCAAAAATGTATAATGCGTCAACCGATTGAAGGGCTGGACACACGACTCGAAAGCAGAAAACCTGTTATTCTGCTACGAGAGGAAAAAATCTAATTCTCTGTTATTTCTAGAGACATTCGAAGCTATACAGACGCTTATATAACCCCCGCCCACCAAACAAAATATTATTCGACATTCGTACCACAAACTCAGAAAGCTCGAGCACCAGTTTGGAATTAAGTGTTATGTGGGAGAATTACTTGCTGTATATTATCAATAAGAGGCAATAAATGATGAGACTGGGGTAAATCTGAAGTCAGGGGAGCCTGGTTGTTAGTGTGTGCGTGTGTGTGTGCACAATTAGCTGCTTTGACACCATATTTTTATGCCCTCTTTCTATTGTTTATTCCTGTGTTACTATCTGCCTATCTGTCCATCTCTCTATCTATGTATCTACTATCTATCTATTATTTACCTATCTATCTATCTGTCTATCTGCTTCCCTACAGTATCTGTCTATCAGAAGTATTTAAATTAATTGTCACCAAAAATGCTCGACAGGTAAATGATGATGATGAAGGTGATGGTGATGCTGATGGTGATGGTGATGGCAGCGGCATTCCCGGGTGAGTCCAAAACAACCTTAGAATTTATTTGTGAGATGACGGTGACTGAAAATTATGGCAGTTTAATTAATCAGTTCCTTAATATTAACTTAGGAACTGTTAAAAAAAAAAAAAAGTTACTCTCGTTGTGCTTGACATTCTGAATACAAAGGATGAAGAGCTTTGAAATATTTAATACAGGGTTGTCCAGCTCATGCCATTGTGCTACGTGAAAAGAGTTGCAGAAGGACGAAAAAAATGGCCAAGTTGTGAGGAAGAGAGTATAGATTGCTCCTCTGTACTCTATATTTTGCTGTAGTATCCAATCTGGTATTGGAGACGGACGCCTTCAAATGGTGGCACAGATATGACTAAATGGTGGAGCTGTCTGATTATACAAAGGCCCCTCAATGTCCTCCCTGTTCCCCAAAAGGAGGATGGTGGACTGGTGGAGGTCAGCCTCGGCCTCCAGTCTACAGGGTTAGCGTTTAGATGAGCCTGGAGTTACTACTACTACTACTGTAGTACTGCACTACTACTACATCTCACTGCAATATATTGTTATTTTTATGTTACTTCAGCACTTTAATACCACACCAATATTTTTTACTGATTCATATACAGTATTTCTCATCTACTTAATATTTACATATAATCAGTACTCATAATTTTTCCCTTCATCCACAGCGGAGGAGTCTAACAGTATTGTTGACAAGGGCATGAAGGTGAGGCAGATTCTCTCTCTCTCTCTCTCTCTCTCTCTCTCTCTCTCTCATTTTTAATTACCAGTAACCTGATAAAGGAAGACACTAAACAAAAAATTATGTCCATTTAAATGGGTCACAGTATCATTAACTATCAATAAATAATAATAATAATAATAATAATAATAATAATAATAATAATAGTAATAATAATAATAATAATAATAATAATAATAATAATTATAATATAATAATAATAATAATAATAATAATAATAATAATAATAATAATGATGATGATGATAATAATAATATTAAGGAAGATGAGTAGCACAAATACCAATACCAATAATCATAACAAACATTGCTACTAATATTTCTACTGTACAGCGTTTTCTCTAACCTGACAATGATCCCAAACCCTTTTACTCTCGGTAGGTAGCCAATTATAGTCAATGATCGTTTTGAATACCCACCAAGGAGACTCAGTACTAGCTCATAAATGAAGCTCATCAAATTTCACGATATCAGTCTTTTAGCTGCAGGAGTGACCTAGTTCCGTCAGATGAAACAAACCAACTATAACACCTGCCCCACTGCGATTACAGATCACCCCCGAGGAACCCTGCTCAAGTGCCGGGGGGATCTGTGCCCTGGTGAAGTACTGTCCTGCCCGCGACCTTAAGGAGGGTGGCTTGTGTCCGGTACAGCAGAGTCTGGATGTGGAGTGCTGTAGTATAAGTGAGTGGTGTGCTTTATTTTGCTGACATTCTCTTTAATTATCTCTCCCGGACGGACTTCGGCGAGGTATTTTCTCTCAGTTTCTTGTACCATTAATTTTTCTTTATTCTTATATTACATTAATATTCTCTCTCTCTCTCTCTCTCTCTCTCTCTTTGTATATATGTGTGTGTGTGTGTGTGTGTGTGTGTGTGTGTGTGTGTGTGCTCGGTGTGTGAATGTATATGTATGTATGTATATACTTCACATTGCACACTGAAGTTCTTTCTCATGTAATCTCTCAAACCACATAACATTCTGTTCCTCCATGTCTCCAACTCCCTCCCTCTCCGCGTCCTCTCCGTCTTTCACTGACCCCAGCCACACGTCTCTCCCCCTTCTAGTTCCCACCAACATCAAGCAATGCCGTGATCGAGGCGGCGAGTGCCTGACGGTGGAGATGTGTGGCCGCGCGCACGTGGACGAGATGGGCGAGTGCAATGGGGAGGGGGAAGTGTGCTGCATCCTTGTCAACTGATTTTTTGGCTAATTTCATATACGACAAAAGGAGGTGTTATGTTTGTTGCATTTTTTCATCTCCTTTTCTTAAATCAGCAAGGTAGATTCTGCAGATCCCGAAATGCGCCTAGTGTTAGTCTCTTCAGTCTCATACCATTTTTTTTCCTTGCTACCACCAAATGATTTTATTCAACTTAAGACAGGCCGCTGTTCACAAATGTTAATGAAGGCCATATATCAACCACTCCCAGAAATTCAACTATGCCGTGTGAAGGTAAAAAGAATGAAGTACAATATACGTCATCGGATTGAAGGAGTTAAAGATACTTCACGTTAATGAGTAAGTCACTACCATCGCATTCCTTCACATCACCTTCCATTCTGACCAACGAGGAACAACTTTATTCACTTTAGAGATGTGTGTTGCGCCATTTGGTGTCCTTTACTGCAATTAAACTCCTATAATTAATTCCTCCTTCGATTCGGTTGAAACTAGAGCAGATTTTATCCTGAATGCAAGATGGTGCAGGGGTGGGGGGTGAAGTTGCGTCATTTGATCTCTGCATTACAAGGAGTGTCTATTAAGCTTTAAGATTTAACTTCCCTTAACCCCTCCATTGCACTGACGTCTATGTTTTCCTTTTGTTTACCTAGGACGACTTTATAGAATTAATTATTTTTTATATAATTCTTTAGTGGATATGTTTCGTAGTGAAATGATTTAGAGTTATGCACATATTTAGCCTTTTCACTTCGAGAGGACCCTTTCGAAATCGCCCTTCATTTTGGCAAAGTGGACACGTTTTATTCAACGTATTGCACAAGCGAGGGAGACGTCTGTTGCACGATTCAGTACCCTTCACCACCAGAGCTGTCTTAAATCACCGTTCGTTCTAGCTAACTGGAGCTGGGATTATTCACCTTATAGATATATACTACGTCATTTAGAACCTTCGGTACCAAAGTTCTCTTAAATCATCCTTCATTTTGGCTAACTGGAGATGATTTTATTCAAGGTGGAGAAGAGGGATTGGAATGTGTGCTGCTTCATTGACGTCATGCACTACCATAATTCTCTTATAAATCGTCCGTCATTCTGGCTGATTGGAGACGATTTTATTCAGCTTTGTGCATGAGAGGGGGAGATGTGTGCTGTCCCATATAGGTGCTTCATTACAAAAGCTCTCTCTTCTCCCCTTCACTACGCTGACATCTTTTTCTCTGCAATTCGTTCTTGCCGCTTCCAGGCGATTCTATTTATTTTAGGAGATGCATTTGATAGTGAAGGAGTTATTAGATACTAATCATAATTCCTTGTATTAGGGGTCTCTCTCCAACTGAATATCTGCAAATAACAAGAACTGAAAAATAAGACGTTCTCGTAGTAATGGGACAAATCCACTCTTCACCAGAGATCTCCCTTAGCACCTTCATGGCGAGGGATCTACTTAAACCCTCGTCAGCAAAAGTAAATAAATAAATAGTACAAAACAGAAATTAAAAATCATCGTCTTGAAAAAATGGATGAAGACTGTATCACTGTAATGATACAACGAACAGGGACAGTAGACTAGGTGGCATATTAACCCTTTCGGTACCCCGTCGTTTGTTCTGTCTCATTCTTACTGATAACAGATGATAAGATAATGTTTATAGCAAAAAAACGGCAACAAATGGCATGGCATATGCACCGCTGGCACAAAAAAAGGCATGGAGCTGGCGTTATGAAAATTACACACAGGTCAGAAACGCGAAGGCACACTAAATATAAGTAAATAAATGTATAAATAAATTCTTGCGCACAATTATTACAACACACTCGATGGCATATTTAGACACGGAGTAGTAGGTTTTCATGGTTAGATAAGAGTAAAAAAAAAATATGCAGTGATTTTGACTGCAGATAGAGATGCTGTATTGTCGTAAATAAAATATCATAAATAATTTACGGTTATTCTCTGTCCTGATATTCTCTAGTCGGTCTATTTTCATTTCACGGACTTGGGTTACTTTTACAACCTCAGTAGTAACATGTGAGGGAGTGAAATTCGATGAATCTTAGTTATGAGGAAAGAATGAGTCTCCTTGATTACTGGTCAGAACCACCTTCCGATCCGACATACCCTTGGCTATCAGGCGGAGCTTAAAAGGGTACGGATATTTGTCAGATGAAAAGAAACTGACTATAGTGACTACATTACCCCAGCCGGAGTGACTGCCCTGTACTGAGCATAGGTTCGAGCCCTCAGAACTGATCGGAGGCTTCCTATAATGTACCACCACCAAGAGAAAGAGGCTGGTCATCTACCCCGAAATATCTTGGACTACGGTAGTATAGCATCAGGCCATCTCTCGATTTGGTTTAGTGAACTGTAGCAATACAGTAGAGTAATACTAACATGTGATACCAGTCACGTAGAAGTGCTGTATATTGACAGACGGACAGACAGACAGATAGACAGACAGACAAACGGAGACAGGGAAACTGATTTTTTTGTATCGCGAGAGTAAGAGGGAGAGGTGTTAGGGAGTTCGTTCCCTCTGCAAGTGTTGGCACTCATGTAACTACAATATGTGGTTCTACTGCCTTAATATACAAGCAATCCTCATATTCCTCCGTATTTCCTGAAAGCATGATGCACCAGCCTGCAGTCCACCGGTTTCAAGTTCATATGAGTTTGGGACTATAATAACAAGTTGAACAAAACTAAAGAGAAGCTTGATAGCCACATCCACCCTTCCGGTACTCTAGGAGGAAAATAATAATTGTCACTGGTCAAGAATTTCAAGTGGTACCCTTTAGCCTCACAGGCCGTCCTAGTAGAGGTATGTACTTTACGTGATCAGCATTCTGCCGTGCTCATCTGTCATACTTATGGCTACTTCGGCACAAAGCAGGTACTCTGTATATACTTGTATGCATACACACAAACGTACATACAGAAAGAAATACATAATGTAAGACCGTTCTACATACTCACGTACATACACACACAGAAATACACACGTGTATTTCTGTGTGTGTATGTACGTGAGTATGTAGAACGGTCTTACGTTATGTATTTCTTTCTGTATGTACGTTTGTGTGTATGCATACAAGTATGTACATCGTCTCATTAACTTCATTGGTTTTCTGCTTAATTTTACAATGAATGACGTTTATTTTCATTTAATCTCATTCATGTTTCATATTAAGCATTTACACCTGCCACGCTATTTTTATTCTTTGCTACTATGAAGCTATTTTGAAACGCTTTGTATACTCAAACAAGTGTGTGTGTGTGTGTGTGTGTGTGTGTGTGTGTGTGTGTGTGTGTGTGTGTGTGTGTGTGTGTGTACTTAAATTGAAGGTTAATGTGTAAATGTTTGTGTGGATATAGAATGTAGGCATGTGTATATGTGTATGTGTGCGTCCGTGTTTGTACACGTATGTAAGCTTTCACATGTGCACTCATTGTAATTATGTAAAGTAAGGGTCTGACCATATTACTTTCACTATACAGAAATCACAACTTTATTCGGAAAAATATATTCCTGCACTTTTCTTGCAATTGCTACTTGCGGTGTCCATAGGTGGAGAGAGAGAGAGAGAGAGAGAGAGACTAAAACAATGGAAAGTGAAAGGAAATGTAGAAACTTATGATTTAGAGATAGTTACATAGTTACACAGACCATTCAGACTTTGCTGCCTTTCTGATGGGGGTTCGAATATTGATGGAAAAAGAGCTTCCCAGTACAAATATTTAAAACTATGACAGATAATCATGAGAGAGAGAGAGAGAGAGAGAGAGAGAGAGAGAGAGAGAGAGATTTCTTCATGATGGCAGTACCACATATATAATCGCTGGTATTGTGGTCAGGCACGACGGCTTCTATAATTCACGTGATCATGCTACGGTTCTCTCTCTCTCTCTCTCTCTCTCTCTCTCTCTCTCTCTCTCTCTCTCTCTCTCTCTCTCTCTCTCTCTCTCTTTGTGTGTGTGTGTGTGTGTGTGTGTGTGTGTGTGTGTGTGTGTGTGTGTGTGTGTGTGTGTGTGTGTGTGTGTTCTTTGATTGTTGTCCTCCACTCAATGTATCTATCCATCTGTCTGTCTATGTGTCTTTCTATCTACACGTATGACTGCCTATGTATCTTTTTATCTATCTATACATCTGACTGTATTCTTAACTGTCTGTCTATTTGTCTATCTGCACAGTTAGACTGGTAGACAGGTAAACATGAAGAAATTGGCTGATTGATATAGGCAAAAAGTTTTCCTTGAGAGAGAGAGAGAGAGAGAGAGAAATGGGTATTCGTCCCCACAGGTGTTAAGAATTCAGCACTAAGAGAGAGAGAGAGAGAGAGAGAGAGAGAGAGAGAATCAAACTGCCGGCATCCCAGTCATGTACTATTCAGTAAGTAATACGGGAATTTTGATTGAGATTGCGTGCGTGAATGTGTGTGTGCGTGTGTGTGTTATTTCCTTCCCTCTAATTTCTCTCACTCTATATTAATGGGGTTTCTTGTAACTCTTCATGGGGGGTAGGAGTTGCCTGAACAGATCGGAATCGGACTGTCCCAGAGAGATAGATAGATAGAGAGAGAGAGAGAGAGAGAGTCGTCTGGTACTGGAAAGAATGCAATTTAAAGGACAGCATCGTAATGAAGGGGCTCGTGAAGACTAAGTAAAATAATCTGGGAATGGGAAGAATAACATAAGACAATCTGATATTAGGGGGACGGTTTTTTCTAGATTTTATTTATTTATTTTTTTATTATCGAGCAGAGTAGTAGTAGTAGTAGTAGTAGTAGTAAGGGTGGTAGTAACAGTAGTAGTAGTAGTGGTAGTGGTGGTGGTGGTGGCGGTAGTTGTTGCTGTTGTTGTTGCATCCCCAGGCTCATCTCGACGTGAACCCAGGGAAATGCAAGTTTAAGTTGTCCGTCTGCAGTCCACCATCCTCCTTTCGGGGGATAGATAAGTAACTGGGAGACGTTCATATAACCAGATAGGGGAGCCGTTCGGTTAAATCAGTGCCACCACACGAAGGCGCCCCTCTCCAGCACCATATCGACACACTGTGCATACAGACCACGCAGGTAGAATATTAACGTTCCAAGTGCAGAAGTAAACTGGTAACGAAGAAGTGCTAGCATGCGTTTTACGCCCTCCAGAATGTTCAAAGGGAAAAAATCATAAATGCATTCTCCCCTAAAGGATGGACGGTGCTTAGTTCTTACGCGATGCTGCTGGGGGACGAGCAGCCGGTCCCTTTCGCCTTAAAATGTCCGGACAGAGTAGCCTAGCCCTGGTATTCTCCCCTCATGGTAGAGTATTTTTGTGAGGTTGTGGGGTAAAAAAAAAAAAAAAAAAGTGTTGGGACAAATTCATTTCACGCAAAGCAACGTGGTACAAAGTTTAAATACTCTAGGTAATTTCGTGAGTTGTTCACACGTTAGTAGTGAAGGACGATATTAAGTAGATCGGTGAACATAAATAAATAAATGATGGGGTTTGAAGAATTCTCCGTTAACATCGTCAGTGTGACTGGCATCTTCATTTCTCCTACCATTAGATGATTTTCTCGGTTTGGAATAAAATATAAGGCAGTGAAAGGATCAATGTTGTAATAAGCAAACTGGAACTGTCTTTATCATCCTCAGACAGCTGCCGTTCTGTGCCTACCCAAAAGAACACTTAAATAACTCTTCATATTGTTGTCCATGGTTCCAGACACAGCGTCCAAGATGAGACTGGCGGTGGATCGTACGAGGTCGTGAATATTATCGAACACCAGGGGATAAATGTCATCGTAGTTTGGTGAAAATTGTAAAAGTTTGTGAATATTATCGAAGTCCTGGGGTTGAGGCTGATTATTACGGTAGCCTGGTGGAATTCGTGTAAGGTCGTCCATAGTGTCGAAAACCTTAATTTCACCGAACGAAGGTGGAAATCGTATAGGTTCCTTAATTTTTCCGTGATCCTGAGGCTGAATTTTCTTGTAGTCGTGTGGAGATTGTGCTAGGCTTTGAATATTATCGAACTCTAGTGGCTGAATATTTTCGTACTTAGATGAAGATCGTACAAAATCATGAGTATTGTCGAGCACCAGATTACTGTCGTGATCTGGCTGTTTATTGTATCCAGGTTGAGGTGTAGAGCGAGGATACCTTTGATTAGGGTCAGGAAAGGGGTGCGGAGCATTTTGACTACCGATATTTTTCTTAGTCATGTATGGTTGAAACGTAGTCAAAAATTGCTTCAGACTCCTCCCATCTGTGTTATCACTGTTTATACTGTCACTGTTGCTGCTGTTTTCATCTTTGTCTTGAATCACAGGAGGTTCAAGAGTCGTAAAAAATTCCTTCAGACTCCTTCCATTATTGTTATCATTATTGTTATTATTGTTATTGTTGTTGTTGTTATTATTATTATTGTTGTTATTGATGTTGTTGATGATGTTGATGGAGGAGGAGAAGGTGCCTATGAGGAACACTAGGAAGGGGAAAGCTATGAACGACCCACCACAACCCCCTCTGCGCATGCGTCGAAACTGAGGATGTGCATCTGCTAAAGGTTTCTGTAGTAAGGGTTTTGTGTAGTAGTTTTGGTATAACCCTTGAGGATGTCCCGGCTCCTCTTCCCCGTCACTCCTCCTGATGTCCAGATTATCCACTGAATCTTGTAAATAATCTTGCTTCCCGCCACTGTTGTCTTCTTTCTGATTCCAATCTTTCGAAGTGATATCCAGATGTCCGCTTGAAGATTGTCGTTGTCTTTGCTTCAATCCCCAACCATTCCAGACAGCGACTTCCAATCCTCTTCGCTTCCTTGGTAATATATCAGTCTTCAGCCTCTCCTCACTCTCACTTCCAGAATATAACGACAGGGCCAGGTCCAGGAGCCGTCTGGACTTGAGTTCGAAGTGTTCCAGAGTTTTCTGCTGGGAAGGACAGAGATCCATGGGTCTTGCAGCCTCCCTGCTTCCAGTTTCACCCATTTTCCAGTTATCACTTGTGTCTGGAACCCTAGAATGGTGTTTGAAGGTATGGGATGTTTGGTTTTCAATCTTGGTTGACTGTTTCTTCGACGGTTTTGACGCCCACGACTTTCTAGATCGTGGCAATGTGTAGGGAGGTGTATAGAGAGGCTGAGGTGTAACTGTAGTTGACCTCTGATCCAAAATAGTTGACACATGGACGTTTGGAGAATGTCTGTGAGTCGACAAGAGGGCTGAGACAATGTTAAGTAGGACTGGCAAAAACAGGCAGGGCAGTCGAGGCAGCATGACAATCCAGTTCATCCCGTCTCACTCCTGAAAATGAAAGTTTCCAGTAAGATACACCACAGTGCCACATAAATACTGTCTTGGATGACTGTCATAAAAAGCAATTATAAGTAGACACATTATAGTCTTATCTGTACGAGTATATACTGATGTTCAATGGCTTGAAAACATGCTTGTGTTTTTATATCTAAGAGTGTGTGTATACGAGTATATCATTACATGAATATATGGGCGTTATCATATATTTCTGTACAACAAAAATAATATGGTTCCCTTTAATTTTATATGCTTTTCTCAGCACCCAGGAGGAATTCGACATTTACAGAATCGTTTCACAAATGCTTTTGAGATCTACTGCTCCGTTAGTAATATATACGAAAACAAACTTTTCGTTGCTATTGGTGCATTTTTCTTTATTCAGACAAGCAACAAAGGATTTTCTTCAGTTGAGAGTGATCCCACCTACCAGAGGGTTAAAGATCAAATCATCGAACCTTTTTGCTTCTCTGGCTGCACTTGAGTAATTTGTTGAGGCTAATATTGAATTGTTGCTTATTTTATTCAGTCAACAGAACACCCAGGAGTTACAGGATAAAGGCAATGCAGATAATCCCCTTGGAGGTTGTTGACGCACTTCGGTAATTTTTATTCCTTCTGACACTGGACGAGTTTGTGAGGCTGAGAGTAGTTCATGCATTTAACCCATTCAGTGCAATGACGTCTTTTATTCCATTCTTGGTCCCACCACACGATTTAAATAAACTTCAAAGTGACATATAGTACTGAAGGGTAGAAAAAAGGTTAGATCAATATCTATTGGCTGCACGGAAGTAATTTAGACAGGAATTATATTTTTCCAAATCCCAACCAACCTTTACAATGCGACGCGAAATAGTTGCACTGCTGGATGATCAGGGACAAAAGGGAAAAGAAGTTTTTTCCAAGGCACATATTTTTCTCGGGTAAGGAAGCTCCCAAACATCATTTCCTAAGTGTTTTGTTTTGCTTTTTACACCTTACTCTCTTCCACCGTGTTATATAAAATCATTCTAATATCGCCATATTCTGCATACCGGTATATCACGTACAAAAGGATATTAACCTGGCATATCCTAAAATAAATCGCTAAGGATGAGGTGTTCGGGGGCCTCCTTAAGCAATGAATATACGAGCACCGGCCCAAGAGTCTAGCCAGCACAAAAATCGACCTTAAGTTCTACTTGTCGCGAGCTGGATGTGTAAACCAATGCGCCACCAGTTCCTTTCCCACATAGTGAAGAGGTTAATGGAGGCTAATGATAGGCGATTCACTAAGTTTCCTATACCGTCTAAATTCGTCTGACGGTAGCGAGAATGAAATGCAAAATACGTCCTCGGGCAGAAGGGGTAATGGGTTATAATTCAACACTTATTCAGTTTGTCGGTGGTTCTCTTTTTCATTTTTCACTGTTTTTTTTTTTTTTTTCATTTCATTTATTATATGCTTACTGCGACGCTACACGAGTCACCGGATTGGACACCTAGAAGGATGTAAAAGAATATGATATGTAGGTTAAAAAAAAAAAAAAAAAGGTGGTAAGGAAAGAAAAAAGAAAGATGGGGGAAAGGAGTTAGGCAGGATGGACAGAAGGAAGAAAACTGATGAATGAAACGGTAAAAAAATGAAGAAAGAAGGAAGAAGGCCAGAAGGAAGGAGAGTGAGGTTGAAGAAAGTCAGGAGAGAGTGTGGGAGGGAAGGAAGGAAGGAAGGAAAGAAGGAAGCTGGGGGAAGAGACTGAATGAGGTGGAGGGAATGAAAAAGGAGGGAGGGAGTTGGTGGAAAGGAAGAGATGATGAAAAAAAAAAAAAGCAAAGACAAGAAGAGAAGAATACAAGGAAAGAGGGAGAGAATTATGGAATGCGTGGAATGGAAACAAAATAGAAAAGAGAAGTAGCAGACGATTGAACAAAAGAAAGGTAGTTATGAAAGACAGGAAATCAGAGAAGGAAAGAGGGATATGACAGAGAGGAGGGATAGGAGAAAAAACCGAGATGGAGGAATGGATGGAAGGAAAAGAGAGAATGGATGGAAGGAAAAGAGAGAATGAATGAAAGAAGGAGAGGACGGAGGGAGAGATAGTAACGGAGGGAGCAGAGAACAAGAAGAAATTAGGTGAGGAAGGAACATAAGGTAGGGAAGGAATGAAGGAGGGAGAATTAGAGGGATAACGTCAGGAGACAAGAAAGAGAGGAAAAACAAGGCAGAAAAGAGGATGAAATTTAAAAGAAGGAAGGGAAGAAGAACAAACACTGGGAGGGAAAAAAGGAACACAATATTGAGAATGAGAGAGAGAGAGAGAGAGAGAGAGAGAGAGAGAGAGAGAGAGAATCAGCCAACATTTCCCCCTACCTTCAGTGATGTCTGATGAGAGAGTGAGAGGGAGAGAGAATGAGAGACGAGCTACCTCTCACCCTGTTCAGCGTACCGTACGTAAACACCAACGGTACTTCAGCCTTATTATTCGGCGTACTCTCTCTCTCTCTCTCTCTCACACACACACACACACACACACACACACACACACACACACACACACACACACACACACACACACATACATACACACACACATGTAAATGTAGAAAAACTGTAAAATGCTGGTTAGTGAGAAAGAAGTTTTACAAGAGCAATTTGCTTTTGAATAATGATAATAATAAGGCTTGTATGATGCTGCAGGCATATGGAATATCTCAACAGAATCATTTTGAAGATTTTTTCTAGGAAGTCCAACTAACGAGCTGCGTTCTTATTACTAGGTTTCAAACTGATGCGTAGTTTCTGAAGGGTTTGATTATGAGTGAATGGAGATGTGACCCGATCACGGACGTGTAGCGGCGATATTCCTACGAACATGTGAATATCTTACGTTTTCAAAGGCACTTAAGGGACTAAGGTGGGGTGATTCTGAAGCCACTGGAGTGTGACTAGCTGCCTGTCTCACATTCTGGTGTTTAGTGCTGGTCCTGTCGTGGTAGGAGAAGGCTGTCGAGCTTATAGAGACGGCAGGGGAAGAGAGGAACGAGAGAGGGAAATCATTGTTCAAGAGGAAGGGGTGACAAGAAAAAGAGTAGCAAAATGAAGGACGGAGAGGGAAGGAGTTGTTCTTGCTGGTGAAGAAGAGGAGAAAAGGAAGAGATTCGTGCTGTAGCGACAAGGAAAATAAAGGGAGGGAAAGACCGCAAGGGTGTCAAGTTCCCGTAGAGGAGGAGACTGTTAAAAAGGCAGACCAGCTTTCAGATCCTAATGAATTAAAGTCCTTCATCACTCAGCATGAAATTGAGCAGGTAAGTGATAGACAAAACCCTAAAACTAAATCTCTCTTGAGAGTTTGGTGAGCACATCATGAAAACCTCGAACTACGTGAGACATGCGATAGTCTCATTATGTGTCCTCTGTTATAATCTTCACAGAACACTGGAATTATGATTATTGCTTAGGCAGGCAGCCAGACCGGAATCATATTGCCTTATTATATGTACTGTATATTGATGAATTCATTTAATAATTCATTTACGTTTCTTGTTGCGTATGCTTTGCAGTTCTGGGTATTGATGATCCGCGTAACAGCAAAATTATTCATCCTCACTCTCTGATGTCATATTATTTTTGTGTTGAAAGGTTATGTTTACTCCTACGTATTCAAGCGTTACAAGGCAAGGTTTTGTGACCTTTTTAATGTGAGAATAACTTTTCAACACTTTGTTTTTGGAACTGATTTTATCCTTGCTACTGCCAGATGACTTTTCAGCTTTGGAACAACCTACCGGACGAGATGGCACAAAAAAAAAAAAATGAACACCATTATATCTGCTATGTTTTTAAAGCCATTTCATCTGCCAACCCATATCGCCACGAGACGTCTCCTTTGACAATTTAATGCCGTCTTGTGGTAGTAAGATTCACATAGGAACGACGCCACTGCACAACAGGGATAAACATTTGGGGGTATAGGTCATCGGTTAAATTCTGGACGCCGTTCCATCTATCTCGTTTTTCAGGGCAAGGATGTGGGTGGCGACGTGGGTGTGTGTGGGCGTGTGGGCGGGGACGAGAGGTGTGAGGTGTAGTGTACTGGCCAGCGAGAACAAGAGAACTACTAACATCCACACTACAGCTGGCAAAGATCTTAAATCGGAGGTGTGTGTGTATGTGTGTGTGTGTGTGTGTGTGTGTGTGTGTGTGTGTGTGTGTGTGTGTGTGTGTGTGTGTGTGTGTGTGTGTGTGTGTGTGTGTGTGTATACATACTTGTGTGCACTGTATGCAAGCCTGATCCTCAAATTTTACTTTGGTTTCAGTTTGATAAACTGGGTAACCCTTAAAGTGCCTGGTGGAAGGAGGAGTGTCCCATGAGTAGAATCGTCCGACATTAGCAGGAGTACAATCATTTAGCGAATGACCTGTTGCCAGAGGAATGATACGCAGCATTTTCAAAAGACTTTTACAATAAACTAACATAGCACTAATCGCTTTCTGATTACTCCAAATCTTCAAATACAGCTTATTAATAATTCCCCCCAGCTCAACAGTCGTTAAGTATAATTCTCTATTCGTCTTTCTGAGCCCCCTACTTCTCAGGTTTTCCATTCGTCATAAAAAGAAAAAATCCCATTCATCCTTGACAGCCTCTTAATCTCCACACTATCTTGTTATCTCCAGAAAGGACCCTCAGTCTTTCAAAACACCCTGACGGAGACGCAGCGGAAGATGGTCACGCTACTGCAGGAGGGCGGAGACTGGCGGGTGGTGGTGAGGGATCCGACCTTCCGCGAACTGTTGAAGAGGGAGATGACGGGAGAGGCATGGGGATTTGGTGGCGCAAAATTCAACACAAATTATGACGACGTTATTGATACCTCCTTCATTGCCGCCAAGAATCTCGAGGAAAAGGCAGGAGGGGACATGAGTAAGGTCGTGGAGGGCATGATGGACGAAGCAGAATCTCGTGGACTTCGGCAGGAGAAATTAAGCGTCTTTCGTCAGCACCTACAAGAGGGAGCATCTCGTTCTCGTCGAGACCGCCCAAACAGTATATACGATGTCACAGATAGCGTGAAGGAATTTGGTGTTAAAAAGGAGGGGGATTCATCATCAGGGAGGTATACTTTTGCCAACAGCGATACTTCAGCACCTTTCGCAGTCTTGCCTTTATCGGATATGATGGGTATTTTTCAGGCGCTAAACCGTGACTTCAGTGCCGAGGCCTCGAGTTATAGTTCCCCTCCTTCGTATAGTCCTCCACAAGAGTCAGTCACTTACGACGATGTGTTCATCTATGAAAAACCTCCGAAGTACGTGAAGCTGCCACCGGTAAAGGGACCTACGTTTTTCCCTCCTCCGCCTCCGGTTATTGAAGTCTGTCCGTCGGGGCATGGGGGAGTGTTCGCCTTCTTCGCCTTTATCACCCTCACCCTCACCCTTATGATTGACTTTACTCTATCCGTCATGATCAACATTAACACCACTGGCCTTGGCGTTGGGGTAGGCGGAGGGACGGTGATCAATAACAATAATAATAACAACAATAATAATAATAACAATAACAACAATAACAATAATAATAATAATAACAACAACAACAACAATGGCCGAGCATTTGGCATGTTGTTTAATGATTTGGGGGAGCTGGACATAGACTGGGATGTTGTGTCAAATCTAGACCTCATAGATCAGGTTGTGAAGACTGAAGAAAGAGAACCAAGGGACACAGGACGAAGCTATCCCCCTTTCCACCTTACTATGACCCCTGACGATGACCTAAAGCGACCAAGAACGGTATTCGACATGTGGAAAGAATGGCTTCCCCATGGCTCCATGTTTACATTACCAAATTTCAAGGAAGATTTCATTAAGGCAGCTTTAGGAAAGAAAACAAGTGGATTCCCAAGGTCCTACCCTACCTTCAAACCCAGGCCTCTACCTGAAAAGAGGAATGGTACTGGCAAAAAGTTTAATGACAGTGAATCGTTCGATGGTCCAACCTCACCCTACATTCCTTCCGAAAGAGGCATGGAGGAAGTGTACAGGGACCGACTGGATATTTACAAGGACAGTGTTTATCCGGAGCTGGAAGGGACACTCAACCACATTGTCCACTTCGACGACACCAACATCACTGACTCCCTTAACGTATCGTATCTCTACTTTGTTCCAGACTACGGACATAAGTTGTCCCTCTTCTCCTCCCCGACCGCTGCAATGATCTCTTCAACGATTCATGGGTGGATGGATGAAGAAACGAAGTATCAAAATGGAAATAAATTTTTGTCAGTTGATTCTCTAGATCTGGAGGAGGAAGGCATGAGAAAATTACACAGTACAATTATGATTCCGAGCAATTCAAAAATTAAGTCAGGCAAGATAGAAGATGAACATAGTAACACAGAATCCCAAGAGGACAGGCTTATCCCAGAACAAGAGAAATTAGAAGACATATTTTTATTGGATAACAAGGCAGAACACAGGCTGCAGAAGGAAGGGGAGCTGGAAGAAAGACCAACGTCAGAGAAGGAAAAAGAAAAGAGTCTCAGTTCAGAAGAGAAAGAATTAATAGAAAGTTCATTACCAAAAGAGGAGGGACTAGAAGACTGGTTTGTAGTAGAGGAGGAAGAAATCAAAGACAGTCCCTTATCAGAGGAAGAGGAAGGAGAAGGCAACCTCAGTTTCGAAGAAGAATCAGAAGTCAATATCAGACCGGTCAAGAAGGAAACAGAAGACGGTCCCAGTTCAGAAGATCAAGAACAAGAACAAGAACAAGAGGACGAAGAAAATGAACAGGAAGAAGAACAAGACTATGAACAAGGAGAGGTAAAACAAGAAAATGAAAGACACGGCTCAGATGATAGGCCAGATGAAAGTCCTTCAGAGAGACGCAGAAGACTGAACCGGGCTAGACGAGGGGTGAACACCAGAACGGAGGATGTCCCCACAGAGCACTACCAGTCCTTCATGCTACCCGGCAACAAGGTAGGGTTGCTGGTAACAGGTCCTCTAATTATAAACACATCCTGTCAAATTGGGTGGATGGGAAATTACAGGGCAAAGCTTAAGAGTCCTACTCTCATGTACTTAAAAGTTTTTCCAACACTTCTTCCTCACCTCTTTACTTTTATATGTGGCACTTTAATGTTATCTTGTGTAGTATTTAGGCAATAGGTGTCAGTAACAAAAGATTATAGTACCCATGACAGTCGTTAATATATACATCCTAAGGAAGTGGTCCTAAATCCTTCAAACCCCAGGAGAATGCTGCTCCAAACCTCTTAGCTAACTTAATAAAACTTATTCAAACCTAACATAACCTAATCTAACCTGACCAAAGCAAACCAAGCTTACTCTGTTATACACTACTCAACTTAACCAAACCAAATCTATGCT
The DNA here is from genome assembly GCF_032717465.1 of Coenobita brevimanus. Lineage (NCBI taxonomy): Eukaryota > Metazoa > Arthropoda > Malacostraca > Decapoda > Coenobitidae > Coenobita > Coenobita brevimanus. Next base: position 36,261,806 of record NC_137004.1, read on the forward strand.
AACCTAACCTAACCTAAACAGGCCTAACTCAACCAAACTTGACACAAACTTCCCAAAGCCAACACAATCCAACCCAACCCAGTCCTAACCTAATGTAACTAGCCTGTCCAAACTCAGGTAAACCTTGGTTTGTGGTGCAATGAAGGCGATGAATGTCACGAAGCGGCGGTGCGGGCTACGGTCCGGGTGCTGCGAGGCTACATGCTGGCCCTGGCGGAGACTCGTGTAGCCTGCGTTCTATGGATTGTGTGTAAGGCGGCTGCTAGTGCCGCTGAAGAAGGCGCTGTAGGGGCCATGGCAGCTACTTTGGCCAGGTGAGAATTACAGGTAGTTTACTTTCTTACCTCGCTGATATGATGCCTTACCTGGCTCTGTACTGACCAGGAATAAGTAGTTTTTTCTTAGTTGATGTTGTGTGGAGCAAAGTAAATTTATGCTTGTTTAAGCTTGTGTAATATATTCAGCATTACAAGCGATCAAAGTGGACATACTGTGTAAGCTCCTTCTGCCCCAGGTCATGTGTAGTTAGCTAAATAAAATCGTTTCACCTCATCTGTGTCAGGAGACGAAAAAATGTGAGAAATCGTAACATTCAGCGGCATCATCATTTGCAGTGGTGTGGCAAGCAGGTTCCCCGCCGTGGTGTCCGGGGCTGGGATTCGAGCACTGGTCACTGCCAGGAACGTAGGGCTTCGAACAAGAAACTGTGCCAGGTTCTCCGTCCCCGGGTGTCGGGTCGCCCATCTTGCCCACCGCCCACCATGACCCATCGATTACTCTTCACCGGCCGCCCACTTACATTAAATTACTAGTCTAACCCGTCAGCCCCTTAATGCACCCCCTCTCCAGTGTTTTCTTTCTCACAGATGGAAGGAACCGAAGACTGGAATGTGCAAAAGTATTCACTCTCAAAGAGAAGTAACAAGAGAAATCCACAGTTAGTATCAATATATATCTAGACACATAAGCACACTGCGCTTGAAAAAAAAAAAATGGAAGTAATAGAATTAGGAAAATGCAGACTGAAAGACTGCTTTAGAGTTGCTTCGTTGCGTACTACACTATCAGAAGTCAGCAGACACTTCCCTGTCAGCTGTGTCAATGGAAAACGTTGTGTGAAGTATTTGTATGTGACAGTATTATGAAGCACACAGCAAAGGAGTATAAGAAGGAAGGATACTCTCTGGCGTTCGAGGAGGAATGAGGAATATGGAAGACAGAACATTGTGCTGTGTGCTCACCAGGAAATTGTGTGTGTGTGTGTGTGTGTGTGTGTGTGTGTGTGTGTGTGTGTGTGTGTGTGTGTGTGTGTGTGTGTGTGTGTGTGTGTGTGTGTGTGTGTGTGTGTGTGTGTGTGTGTGTGTGTGTGTGTGTGTGTGTGTGTGTGTGTGTGTGTGTGTGTGTGTGTGTGTGTGTGTGTGTGTGTGTGTGTGTGTGTGTGTGTGTGTGTGTGTGTGTGTGTGTGTGTGTGTGTGTGTGTGTGTGTGTGTGTGTGTGTGTGTGTGTGTGTGTGTGTGTGTGTGTGTGTGTGTGTGTGTGTGTGTGTGTGTGTGTGTGTGTGTGTGTGTGTGTGTGTGTGTGTGTGTGTGTGTGTGTGTGTGTGTGTGTGTGTGTGTGTGTGTGTGTGTGTGTGTGTGTGTGTGTGTGTGTGTGTGTGTGTGTGTGTGTGTGTGTGTGTGTGTGTGTGTGTGTGTGTGTGTGTGTGTGTGTGTGTGTGTGTGTGTGTGTGTGTGTGTGTGTGTGTGTGTGTGTGTGTGTGTGTGTGTGTGTGTGTGTGTGTGTGTGTGTGTGTGTGTGTGTGTGTGTGTGTGTGTGTGTGTGTGTGTGTGTGTGTGTGTGTGTGTGTGTGTGTGTGTGTGTGTGTGTGTGTGTGTGTGTGTGTGTGTGTGTGTGTGTGTGTGTGTGTGTGTGTGTGTGTGTGTGTGTGTGTGTGTGTGTGTGTGTGTGTGTGTGTGTGTGTGTGTGTGTGTGTGTGTGTGTGTGTGTGTGTGTGTGTGTGTGTGTGTGTGTGTGTGTGTGTGTGTGTGTGTGTGTGTGTGTGTGTGTGTGTGTGTGTGTGTGTGTGTGTGTGTGTGTGTGTGTGTGTGTGTGTGTGTGTGTGTGTGTGTGTGTGTGTGTGTGTGTGTGTGTGTGTGTGTGTGTGTGTGTGTGTGTGTGTGTGTGTGTGTGTGTGTGTGTGTGTGTGTGTGTGTGTGTGTGTGTGTGTGTGTGTGTGTGTGTGTGTGTGTGTGTGTGTGTGTGTGTGTGTGTGTGTGTGTGTGTGTGTGTGTGTGTGTGTGTGTGTGTGTGTGTGTGTGTGTGTGTGTGTGTGTGTGTGTGTGTGTGTGTGTGTGTGTGTGTGTGTGTGTGTGTGTGTGTGTGTGTGTGTGTGTGTGTGTGTGTGTGTGTGTGTGTGTGTGTGTGTGTGTGTGTGTGTGTGTGTGTGTGTGTGTGTGTGTGTGTGTGTGTGTGTGTGTGTGTGTGTGTGTGTGTGTGTGTGTGTGTGTGTGTGTGTGTGTGTGTGTGTGTGTGTGTGTGTGTGTGTGTGTGTGTGTGTGTGTGTGTGTGTGTGTGTGTGTGTGTGTGTGTGTGTGTGTGTGTGTGTGTGTGTGTGTGTGTGTGTGTGAGTGTGTGTGTGTGTGTGTGTGTGTGTGTGTGTGTGTGTGTGTGTGTGTGTGTGTGTGTGTGTGTGTGTGTGTGTGTGTGTGTGTGTGTGTGTGTGTGTGTGTGTGTGTGTGTGTGTTAATAGAACAACACAAAAGTATGAAAAAAAAAATCGTAATCTTAGTTAGGCCACTCAGAGACTCTCGTCCCCAGTCAAACTTTGGAAGTGAATAATGCGAAAAACAACACATAATAGTCGTATTTATTATTCAACATCATTACATTACTAGCATGTACAGATAGACAGTGGAGATGTTTATGTAACTTCTTATAAAACAGAAAAAATGAGTGTGGACTGTTCCTATCACATTAACAGAACTAATATCAAGGGCGGTATTCTTACATATTACGCCTTAGCTCTATCTGGTATGTTAATTTCCACAACTGTACTTTGGATATAGTTTTAGTGAATAATATACAAGAAAATATTAGCGTGTCACATACAGAAACACGCTAGAAAGGAAGAGGTACTGTGGAGTCGGCCAGGTTCACAAGAATACGACACTAAGGCCTGTCTTCTCGTTGGGTAGGTAAGCTTCCTGACACCTCCTCTTTAGCGATTTATTTTTAACTATGGCTGGTTAGTATCCTTTTGTACGTTATTTATGCGAAGTATGGCGACCTTTGTAGGATTTATGTAACACAGAAGAGGACAGTAAGTTATAATAAAATAAGTCGCGTAGGAAAAAGTGTCAGGGAGCTTCCTCAGCCGACAAGAATACGGGCCTTGGACTCTACACTGGCCAGTTCATCAGTAAGATAATTAATATTGAAAAACCAGAGTTATTAAGATCAATCAAGAAAACTATTATGCTCTCTCTCTCTCTCTCTCTCTCTCTCTCTCTCTCTCATTTTCCATCTCTATCCTCTTCTTCTCTGACCTTTTTTCTTCCTTCCTCTCTTTCTTCCTGCTCCTTTCATTATGACAAGCACTTTCGTCTGTCTTTATTCCTTTCACTGTTTTTTTTTTCTTTATGTCTATAATAAAACTTCCCTCACCACATCCATCACCTCATCCATGACAGGTTGGTACAGGTGAGGGGGGTACTGTGGTCCACGGTACACCCCAGGATAACGGTACGAGGGTGGCAGGGCGAAGCATTGGGAGTACCGTAACGCACAACCCCCCTCCCTCGCACCCACACCCCCCGCCTCCAGTGCACCGTCGTACCGTGTTGAGTTGACCCTCTGTAGCCAGGTACCTGCATTTTGACTGAAGAGAGAGGGAGAGGGTTAGGGTGAGGGATGCTGAGAGAGAGAGAGAGAGAGAGAGAGAGTGAGAGAGAGAGTTGCCCTTCTGCAGTCCACCATCGTTCTTTTGGGGGGATAGGGAAACAGCTGAGGGATGTATGTATAACCAAGCAGAGCATCCAACTGGTTACATCAGTGCCACCACATGAAGGCACCCCTTTCCAGCACCTACATGCCTTAGTTTAAACCAAGAGCTTCTGCCACGATAAAGCGAAAAGAACGGTACCTGCTTAAGCCGTAATCTAAGGCACTATTATTACGAAGACGGGGCCATGCAGGCGTAACAAAGGTGGTGGAACGTAAAGAGGGTGAATGGGGCAGGGAACGCGACGGTAGCGGAGCGGGAGAGCAGGCGTTACATTATATGGTGGGTCAAGCGGTCAAGTGTGTGTGTGTGTGTGTGTGTGTGTGTGCAAAGTTGAGGCCTCGCTCACCGCCATCAGAAAGAGAGAGAGAGAGAGATCATAACAACAACAATTACATCAAAAGAAGAACGATCATTATCATTTGTAGCACCAGCATCACCCTCACCGCTATCATCATTATTTTCATCACCATCACCACCACATTCATTACCACCATGATAGTCACCATAATAAATACTCTTACCTCCACCCTCAGAGTCATCATGACTGCCCTCATCATTATTGTCTTATCTCGCCACCAAGGCCACCACAGCGCCCAGCGGCCCTACATCCATCACCATCATCATCATTATATTTATTGTTCTTGTTAGCATCAGCACCATCATTATCATCATTTATCTTTGGCACCCACACCACGACAGCCTTTAACATTTTCATATCCTCCCCTTCATTATCACTACCGTCATTCATTTTATCTTACTTATTAACAGTACCATCAATATTGCTTTTGCTGTACTTATCATCATCGTTAGCATCACTACCTCACCTCGCCACCCTCGCCACCACAGCCCCCAGCGGCCCCATATCCCTGGCCTCCTCCGCCGCCTCACACAGGAACCTCAGGGCGCAATTCGTGTCCTCCGTGGCAAGGGCGTTGAGGAAGCCACGCAGGAGACTGTAACTTGCACCTGCCGCCTCTTGCATTTCTAGGTCCTCCTGTGTGGTGGAGAGAAAAGTGAAAGGGGTGTTAGATTTGCGTTAGAGGTGCTTTGATCCCCTTAACGTTTAGCGCACGAGGTATTAAATATGTGTTACAGGTGTTATGAGGGCCTTAAGCTATGGATCGAGTAACGTGTCAGACTTGTGTTAGCTTTGCGTTAGAGATGCTATAGGTCCCCTTAGCACTAGAGAAAAGGAATGGAAGCAGTGTTGGAACTGTTAAGAGTGCTATAGAGAGAAGGTTATACCGTACGAATAATATCTGTTAGATTTGTGTTAGAGGTGTTATAGACTCTGTAAGGGGTGAAAAGAAAGGGTGGAAGAGGTAGCAGTGGCAGCAGATTTGTGTTAGACCTGTGTTAGAGGTGTTACAGGTAGAAAATTATGCGAAAGTATACAATTTGTACGACCCGGGGTTCAAAACAAAATGGTTGGGATTAATGTCTAGGAAATGCATGGGGACCAGTAAGGCATACAATAATTTTTTCAAGGTACCAGTGTTTCCCCATGCTACCACTTGCAACCGTCGAATTTTTAGTCCAGGTCATTGGTTCCAGGTACGAGCACGCTAAGGTAAAGAAGACCTGTCCAAAGATCCCATACCCGACCCTGGAAACGAACTCTGGTCTTTCTTGGTTGAGACCCGAGTGAGCTCCCTATTACATCACCGCAAGCCCCAAGCCTGACACTGCAATAATGACCTTCGTGCAGTTGACAGGCACAACTCTAAGCATTTTCATCTCCCTAGCATATAATAAGGAGTGAGTGTGTAGGCTACTCCTCGCGCCTCACCTGACATTGCAGATCAATAGCAGAGTAGGCAGCATCCCTCCTACGTCTCCCACCGCCTCCTCCTCCATCTCCACCGTCTCCTGCGTCCATGGCCTGCAGCTCCAGTATAAGGTCCAGGAGTGCTAACAGGAACGCCAGAAAACCGAATATGCTGAAGGAGTCTGTACATCCTCCATAACCGTACATCCGGCCTTCAACCCTAAAAATAATAATATATAAAAGTAAATGAATAATAAAATAATGATAAACGAAAAAATACAGTAATATCAATCGCCACCACCACCATCATCATCATCATCATCATCATTATCCTAATTTATGTCGTCAGCATCATCATAACAACCCTTTTCCATCATCAACATCATCATCACCGCGCCGTCGTCGTCATGTGTCGTCATCTCGTGTACAGGTAGCTGCGTGTATTTACCTGTGTGTGGAGGCGGAGGCTTGTTGGAGGTGGTTATGGATCTGACCCAGGATGCTACTGTTGGGGAGAGACAAAGGCAAAGGTGAGTAGGCTAGAGGTATGTTGTAGCTCAGATGTATACTTGCGAGCAATAATCCCTTTACACCTATCGGGTTCCATGCTAAAGGGAAATGATACGGGAGGGAGTTGAGGGGGGCTTCAAAACAAAAAAAGTGAAATTACATACAGCCTCTCTAGCCATTTTGAATATTACTCTTAAATACGTTGCTTTGAATATTCCTTAATGCATTCCTAAAATGCATTCCTGAGTACCTCCGTGATGCATTCATTGATACATTCCCAAATCTTTCCATCCATTATGCAGTCTTTATTGGATCATCATTTCTAAATACATTCCTTACTGCATTACTAAATACATTCCTAAGGGCATTTCTTGATTCATCACCAAAACATTGCTAGATTCATCCCCCATGTACAATGTTAAACACGTTCCAAGTTGCAGTTTGCAGTTTCACCTACATCCACCCCCCACTCCGATGTTATTTCTGTCTTTCTATGTATCCCTATACAGTATCTGTCCTCACTTCCCATGACGCACCTCCCTACCGTACACACTCTCGAATTCCATCTCCACCTCCTTCTCGGTTTCGTCTTTTTCTCCTTCCAACAATATCTCTCTCAGTTTCCCATTCTATATTTACTCCATTTTGCTTGACTATCTCAGAGGTGTTCTTTTTTATTTTTCCCACGCCAAATTCTACGGCACATTGTTGACGAATTCTTTCATATACCCATCTATCCCCCCATGTCATTTCGCAGACACTTTTTAGGTAACTTTTTTTTTTTCCAACACCTTTCATTGATGTCCCTTCACATTAGAGTCTCTTACCTGGCTAATTCCGAAGTGGAGTGCTGAGCAAAAAGGCCGTCTATGTGAATTGTTAGAGTGATAACCAGCACTAGAAGGAGGCTGGATGCTCTGCTTGGAGGCATCATCATCATCTCTTGGACACACTACTGCTCACAAACCACCACTCAGCTAAAACGCCACCTTCGTCACAAAAGCTATATTCTCTACCACACTACCATAATAAAATTACCACGCTTTTATTATACTACTATCGCTACAAGAATCACTAACACATACATAAATATAAAAACACCACACTTCCACCACACAAATCACTTTCTTTGCCACACCACCACACAGAACACCACACTACCACCACGGTAACTATTTACTCTCTCATAGTATAGTCAATTTGCTTTCACTAGAAGGAACTGAGCCACTCCCACAACTTAAATACCAATTCGTAGTTGCATGATTCTCGATATATCTTGGTTATGAGGTAGGAATGAAACTTTGGTTATTACTCAAATTGACCTTTCAGCCTGACAGCACTTGCCCACACAAAACACTAAAACACAGACACAAGAGAACACCGCCGTCTCCCCTCTACTTCCGTACCACCATCACACAACCAAGACAGTCCCTATCTCTCTATAACGACACTGAAGAGGGAGAGAACGTGGCCATAGACCGTACGAGAATGAAGAGAACCACCTCTCCTCCACTGACACGCATACACACTCGAGCGCCTCCTTCCCTCTTTATTACTAACACACTCAAGCATAACCTAACCCACTACCCCTCAACACACACACACACACACACACACACACACACACACACACACACACACACACAATCATCTCTCCACTCCACTGCCAACACGGCCTAGCGGAACCTAACCCACCGCCTTTCTCACACTTCGCTGTGGCACAGTTCCTCGGTCACGCGGCACCACCTGTACCTCTGAATGTTCTCATGAACCCAATAATCTAACGAAATCATATTAATTCGAATGTATCTTATCCCAGCCTAAATTAACTAGGCTAAACCCGAATGAATCCAACCCATCCCAACCCATCCACACTCAACCCAACTTAACGTAACTTAACTAAACGAATCGGACCTAACCTACCATGAACTGACTTAAAGAACGCATTTCTAATTTAGCTTAACTCAAACATACTGTATTTTTTTTTTTTACTGCAGGGGTGGGCAACGCGAGCGATGTACTTTAAGGTAGTGGCGGGCATTAATTAGAATCCGTACATTTCGAGGTACTCCAGAGACACCTTCATATGCTGGCACTCACATACCCGGGTAGCTCCGTTATCCAGTTAAACAAATTTCCCTGAACTTCTCAATTTCCCGAAAGATGGAGACTGAACTGGTAGTGAAGGGCAGTTTCAGTTTGCAGTCCACAGAGTTAACGTTCTAGATGAACCTAGGGCTACAACTATTACAACTCCTTATCTCGAGAACAGCATATAGATTTTACTCTTGCTTCCACCAGACTATTTTTACCCAACCTAGGAAAAACTTTTAGCAGTGAAAGAAGTAATGAAAATGCATCGAACCCTTCCAGTAAAAACGATTCTCCCCCAAGCTGAATGAAATCGTCTGGACCAATAATAATAATAATAATAATAATAATCATGCCGTCACCCAGCCACCACACAGCCACCCAGTCACTTCACGGTCACTCAGTCACCTCAAACTTGCATCGCATCCACCTATTTTTATAGTAATTTCACAGTCATCCGGTCACCCGCTTACCGCAGTCACCCCAGAGCCTCCCAACCACCTATCAGTATCATCCCAAGTCACCTCACAGTCGCACACTAACCTGTCTCAACCAGTCATCCTATCAACCAGCCACTAAAGCACCTCACTCAGTCTTTCAGTTACCTCATCCAGTTACCCAGTCACCTGGAACTCACCTTGTCATCCATTCACCTCACCTGGCCTCCGTCAGCTCGATGTTAACCAGTCACCTCATACTGTCACAGTCACCAGTCAAGTCACCAAACACTAGTCATCCAGCCACTTCACCAAGAAACCCAGTCACTAGTCATATTACCTTACCCAATGATCGGTGAGGCTGGTCATATTATAGAATTCGCCAAGCATCTTTCGAGGTACAGACTTCTCTATCCACTCGATATCTAGACGTTTGAATTCTGCCTAAGAAAGACCTCCCGCATTGGAGGGGTTAATGAATGCTATAATATCAGACCCCTGCAGTTCAGAGTTTCTCTTCTGATCAGTATAAAATGATATGGAGTGAGAATAAAGTATAGGAAAAGTTCTCTCTGCGAATGGATAAATATCGGCTGTTTAAACCCTCCATTGCCAAGTTCACCATCCAAACGCTTTTATTAATTTTAGGCAAACCTTCTCATTTTTTAGGGTTTGGTGAATGCTTTATCTAACCCATGAAGTTCAAAATACCAAACTGGAGATAGGAAGAACATAACACAGAAAGAAATAATAGCAGTGAGGGTGTCAGTACCAGATGTTTAGACCCTCCAATACCAAGTTCACTCTCCTGCCTCGAAAACTCTGAATCTGACAGGTCAAAGGACTGTGTCAGTTTAGCATCGTCATTCAGTGATGTGAGGAGGCATACTCTTATTTCTCCCTGAACTCCACCCAGTTAAACTCACAAAGATGTAATTGGCTTGTGGTGACCGCGGGATATATAGGTGTGGGAAAGGAGGTACACGATGACTGAACGCGAAATATGAACACTGAGACTTATCCTGAGCTGGAGATTAAAGAACAAAGCCATCTGCCACTGTGAGGTTAGTGTTGTGGACATTTAACTTATTCAGTCTGACGACATACTTATCCTTTTTTCTTTTTTTTTTCTATTGCCACCACCTAACAATTTATTTTTATTTAGCTTGTATAAACATTTCATGGATATCAGTTTACTGTTAGATTCCTCACAAGTTTAAGTCGTCTGATCTTTATGGACTGAAGGGATCAAGCGAATGATACTATGAGCACTGCAATGCATAGCAATTGTATTAATAGCCACACCGATAAAATTTAGATATTTGTTTAACAGCCTTCATGGTTAGCACAGAGAGAATTTTAAAATATGAATATTTCTCGTTTTTCATTGCACAGCTCGGCCATTTGGATGTCATAAAATTAGCTAACAAATATATAGATTAGCTTGATTTCCTATTGTTCGTATTAGACTTCTTCGTACTTTATAGGCATTTAAATACAGGATTGGTACACGCTGTACTTGTGCATTGTTAGACGTAAGAAGCACTGAATTTCTTCCTCCCTTAGGCCCTTTTTAGGTTATGTTGCATTATTTATAACTATATTACATAATAAGTAAATCATATTTTAACGGTCAGTGGTTATAATTCATTTTGAAATACCGTACAGTAAATTTTCCGAAATAAGTAGCATCTCATGCATTATGATAGTAACCTACAATGTTTGTGTAGTCACTAGTTTAGCTATGCCATTATCTTGTTCATGCTATCTCCAGACGATTTTGCTTGACTTAGAATTAGTAAACTGAAAGCGTTAGATTTCGTCTTCATTAACTCCAACACTAGAGGTAGCTTATCATCTTGAATATTGGCGTCAAGAGGCAGCAAGAATAAAACAAAAATGTCAGAAAGATCTCCTTTCTACCAAGATTCATGAATAGGTCGCTTTGAATTTTTAACCAAGCGAAGCTCATCTAGTCTTAAAATATTTCAGATGGTTGAAACTTTAGTAACTTTATAGTACTGTACCTGCATTAAGGATTGTGTTGAATATGAAAAAAAAAAAAAAAGGGGGGGGGAAGGGGAGCTTAATATTATCATTAAAAATATGCATAGCAACATAACGCTGGCAGGAGTGGATTTCTTTGCTATAAGATGCCACCGTTAGTTTCACTGGCTTTTTTGTCATCGTTTGTTTGTTTGTTTGTTTGTTTCTTCTTTTGTGGCGGTGGAGATGGATGTTGTGTTACTTGTGTTCCAGCATTATTTTTTTTTTTCTTTTTTGGGGTTGATTCTGGAGGTTTATTTCGCCGCCAGCAAGGGTGGCGAGCCCCCCACCGGGGGTATGCGGTAAAGTAGATGAGTGAACCGGAGGGATGAAATATCCTGGGTAGGGTATCGATTTACCTTGCCTTTGCATGACACTTGAACGAAACAACACATGGTTGTAATAATTGGCTATTGACCGGATGTTGAATGCAGGGAACTATGTATGACCTGTCTTACTCCTTGTTGTGTTGTATCATAAACACCCTTCAAATATAGCTTCTCTTCCGAGCCAAATCATAGAGAAAATATTTAAAGGACTCGCTAAAGTATTTTTATTGTACTGTATGTCAGTTTTCACTTTTGTACCACTAATCATATGCATTCCAACGTTTGCAGCCTCACCCTTATGAGTAGTTTGTATTAATTTATGAGTGGCTTTCAGTACTATTTTCACAAGTTGAAGTCTGCAGTGATATATTAATACAGTCCTAAATGAATAGGTCGAAGAGTGAAATTATTTGTTCAAATTGTTTAGAGGACAGGTTGAAAATGCTCATTTTCAATCCGCTGTTTAATATGATCTCATTATCTTTCCTCCCCTGTGAGCTTCTAACGTGATTAGATCGAGTTTTGGGATAGTTTTCTCGAACAAAGCTGTGACTGATTTTCTGTTATAACCATGATTTGGATATGTGGAAAGGGCAAGGAAATGACAATGTTGTGCGGTCTCATTTCTCCTGTTCTTCGTTAAAATAATTAATTTCGTTACGAGAGAGAAAAAAAAAGAAATAATTACCACATAATACATTCTCTCTCTCTCTCTCTCTCTCTCTCTCTCTCTCTCTCTCTCTCTCTCTCTCTCTCTCTCTCTCTCTCTCTCTCTCTCTCTCTCTCTCTCTCTCTCTCTCTCTCTCTCTCTCTCTCTCTCTCATTTTTTCTTATATATAAATAACTGTTGCTGGTTGTGTGAACTAAACTAATTAACACTTCTGACAGACGATTGCGTGAAACGAAAGCCCTCCCCTGTATGACCTGCACACTTGCTCTTTCGTCTACACCTGTACCGCCACCGACACCTCTCCTGCCACCAACACCCATCTTGCCTATCCACATCTGGCCTACTATCCACAAATTTCTTACCATCCACACCTTTCTTGCCTATCCACACCTTTCCTGCCTATCCACACCTGCCCTGCCTAACCCACACTTCTCGTGTCTAACCCACACCTGTCCTACCGACCCTCACCTGTCCTGCCATCCACACTTATCCTTCCACCCACACCTGTCCTCCCATCTACACTTATCCTTCCACCCACACCTGTCCTGCCACCCACGCCTGTCCTGTCGCCCACACCTGTCCTGTCAGCACACCTGCCTGCCACCCACAGCTGTCCATACACCTTTCCTGCCATCCATACCTGTCCTGCAGCCCACACCTACTCTGCTGCCCACACATGTCCTGCCATTCACACTTGTCCTACTTTCCTTTTTTCCTCAACCTCTTTCATCCGCCTTTTCATTCTTATTTAACATTCATATATCCTCTTTCCTCTCTTTTTTAGCACTCTTTCCCTCTCCTTCCCTTATCCCCTTCCCTTTAATCCTTCCTTTCTCCTCGTTTTCTTCCCTTCTTCCCTCTTTCTTCCTCCCACTTTCCTCCAGGTCCTCCCTCCTCCCCGTCCTCCCTCCACCCCATTTCCTTCCCTTCTTCCCCCATCCCCCTTCCCACCCCTTCTCCCCTCCTCCCTGTCCTCTTACCCATAACTCTTTCCCCTTCGCCTTCATTTCTCTCTCATCATCCCTACGTCTATCCTCCCTCCCCTCCTTCCTACCGTCATTCTCTTTTTTTCTTCCCTCCTTTCTTTCCTTATCTCCCCTCTCTCCTTCTCGCCTTCATTCTCTCTCCCTCATTTTCCCTTGACCTTTTACTCCTTCCCTCCTTTCTTTTCCCTCCTTCTCCCTTTCCTTCTCTCCATCCCTCCTTCCTTTTCTTCCTTCCTTCTCCCTTTCCGTTTCGCCTTCCCTCTTCCATTCTTCCTCTCCACACATCCCCCTCACCTGTCGCATCTCAGGTATTACCATCACAGGTGTCACACTACCTTTGTTGTCCCTGAGAAACTCCTCTCACCTCCCTACTCCCATCCACCGTACCCTCTTTCTTACCTACCTACTCTCTTCCCTACCTGCCTGCCCTCTTTTCTACCTTCTCACCCTCTTTCCTACCAACCCACTCTCTTTCCTTGTTTCTTACCGTCCTTTATTCCTCCCCATAATCGCCCCATCACCTTCCCTCCTTTCTGTCCTCTACTTTACTACTTCCCTTCTTGCCCGACTTCGCCTCCTTCCCCAAACCTCCCCATCACATTCGCGGTTCCTCCTTTTCTCCTGTCTACACTTTTTCCTGCCGTCCTCTCTTTCTACACGCCTTCTCTCCTGCCCATCATCTTCCCTCACCTCCCCTCTTTCCTACCTTACTTCCTATCTTCGTCCTCTCCTTTCTCCCCTCGTTCGTTCCAGCCCCACCTATCTCTTTGCCTCCTCCTTTCCCTCCTCCCTCTTCCCCATACCTCTCCTCCCCACCCCCCTCCTCACACACTTCTTCACCTGTCCCACTTTAGATATTACGAACACAAATGTCAGACTTTCCTTATTGTGCCCCAGAGCCTCCCCTCATCACTCCCTCCCCTCCCCTCCTTTCACATCCCCTCCTCTCTTTGCCTCTTCCCTCCCCACCTCTCCCTTCCCCTTCCCTCCCTCTTCTCTCCTCCCCTCACTTCCCGTATCTCCACCAACACACTCATCTCTCCTACCTCACAACTAATCACCTGAGGGGCTGTTTTCACAAAGAACCTGCTGACGACGGCAAGAATATATTTAACAAGATGTCATTTTGCTGAAGGGTTTAATATATCCTGCCCTCCTTCCTGTTTAATGCTTTCCGTTCTTCCTTTCTACTTATTCCCTCCCATCCCCCTCCTTCCCGTCAACCGTCCATCCCTATACCCCATGGAACAATATCGCTCTCTCCACAAGCTTTCCTTATCATGTGCAGATACAGTACTATATGGAACACCACCGCTGCCATCTCTCCACAGACTCCATATCGTGCGGAAATACAGTAACATATGGAACCCTTTCGCTGCCATCCCTCCGCAAACTCTCCATATCGTGCGGGATTACGAGAACTTAAGGAAGAATATCGCCGCCATCTCCGCGAACCTACCATATCGTAAGGTAATTTACGGAAGAATATCGTTCACACCTTTCTGATCTCCCATACCATAAGCAAATACACCAACTTAAGGAAGAATGTCATTGTCACCTTTCTGCAAACCTTCTATCACCAGAAGAAATAGAGTAACTTAAAGAAGAATATAGCTGTCAACTCTCTGCAAACCTCCAATAATCTGAGGTAACACAGTAACTTGAGGAAAAATATCGTTGTCACCTTTCTGTGAACCCTTCATAACGTGTGGATATAAGTGACATGAGAAAGGTGGTGAGAAGAAAAAAAAAAAAACGTCAGGATGAAGCTTAGGAATGATAATGGAACAAGGAGTGTAGAATTTTCCTGTGCCTCTTTTCCTTCAGGCTAAGGGTCGAATTTTAAGTGGTATTGGAGAATTTCAAAAACCTCTTCCGTAGATATGTGTTCTGGGCAATACACTCATCCCCTGACATGATAGCCTACTGACGCAAGTCGATATTAAAAGCGATATAAACAGCAAAAGAGAATGCTAAGTTTTAATATGCAAAATAAATCCCTATGAAAGAATTATAGTGCTAAGAAGCCTCCTATGACACCTTGAATACACTCCTGTAACTAGAAAGCACTCAAGAGAGCGCTTACCTCCGCCAATGCCATTGTCATTAAAAAGGTTCCCGATCCGGATCCGTTGAGATATTGTGTGGGGTACATAGGATCCGGATCCGCCCCCAAATTAAATCAATTGTTCCTTGACCCATGGCACACTTCTCCAAAAAATTTTATTGAAATTCATTGAGAACTTTTGCAGATACTTTAAATAGGATCCAGATCTGGATCAGCCCCAAAATTTAACCAATTCTTTCTTAGCCCACGGCTCACCCTTCCACAAAATTTCATTGAAATTCATTTAAAACCCTTTTAGATATCGTGTGAACAACTTCGCTGGCAGAGGTAATAATTATTAATTTGTACGAGGTATTGATCTTAATTTTATTTATAAATTTGTGCTCGATATCTAATCTAAATACATTTCCTTGTCTAATCTAAATGGTATCCCATATCTCTCCTATCAGTTTATCTTAATGTAGGTGAATCGCTGCTCCACAAATTATATCTACAGATAGCAGGATGTTGTCCCTGATAGGTACGAATATTGAGGTAGATGCGGTAGATGTAAATAGCAATGGCCGATGTTGGTAGTTGTGGTTGTTGGTGGTAGAGGTAGTCGGCGTTGGTAGTTGTGATTGTTGTAGTTAATGTTGGTACGTGATGCTGGTAGCTGTGGTTGTGATTGGTTTTAATAATAATAATAATAATAATAATAATAATAATAATGGTAGCCTACTGTACTTGGTATCTGAATTTTGGCGATAATTGTGATAGTGTCAACAGTAGTACCCGATGTTCGTTGTTGGTGATAACGGAGATATGCGACGTTTGTAGTAGTGGTTGTTAGTAATAGTGGTATTTGATGATGGTAATTGTGGTGGATGTTGGCAACAGTGATATAATTAGATGTAGATAGTTGTAAGTAAGCTTGGTAAGTGGTAGTAGATGTTGGTGGTTGTAGCTGTTGTTGGTAATAATGGTAGGCTACCCGATCTTGGCATGTGTGTGTGTGTGTGTGTGTGTGTGAGGAGGAGGAGGAGGAGGAGGGGTGATACGGTGAACTAATCAATGCCTGTGATAGTTGTTGCTAACTACACAACCACGCTAACGCCGTTATTTATTGTTTTATCATTTCAGGATTAACCATGACACACCCACGCTACTTTTAATTGTGCATATTTTTGCTATTTTTCAAGGAAGGGTTGAACCTAAAATGTATACGGGGTGCTATATACTTTAACTTTACAAAAGGCCGGAGTATTGCGGTACGATAAGTTGGATTGAGTGGACGCTGGCAGACGCACGATATCGGAAGTGGTTAAGATGACAACAATGCTTTTTCTCTTAATATCTGTAGATTTTTTTTCTAATGATAATATTGACTTGTCCCTGACACGCAATTAATCAGTGCCTAGATACCAGAAGAAACACATTAAAATACCCATGTATTTATATATTACTGTTTATGTAGAGTAAAACATGCGGATGTGTGTGTGTGTGTGTGTGTGTGAGAGAGAGAGAGAGAGAGAGAGAGAGAGAGAGAGAGAGAGAGAACAGAGGCTTGAGGTGTATTAAAGCGACACCACCTAAAACACGGAACGGGTCAGACGGTGTGGAGAGAGAGAGAGAGAGAGAGAGAGAGGGGGGGGGGGAGGCGGGGGTGAACAAGTATTTTCCTCTATTTTTCTCTTTCTCAGTCCTAGTTGATATATTTCGTTTGACCTGATGATAATTTCTCCCACGTTTCACTTAGTACTGTAATGTTAGTTTTTTTTTTTTTTTAATAGTCATTGTGATCATAGTTTCTTCTGTTTTTGTGGTCATTTCCTGTTCATGGATCTTGCCCACCACATCTGCAGTATTGGGCATCAAATGATGATGATTATATTACAGTGATAATGATATGATGATGGTGCTGGTAATGATACTTACAGTAGGATAACGGTGATGGTGAGGGTGGTGGTGGCCTTTTTCTGAAAGGGTCATTAAAGGGAGATGAGTGGGGGAATTGTGTCAGCATTACTCCCCTTAGCTCTAACTGGTATCACCTCCTATGGTCCATATAGTCCATACTTTTCGTCACATGCAATACCATAGGAACAGTATTCACACTTAACGTCTTCAGTGCGATGACGCCATTAATTATATATTTCATTTCTTCTAATAGGTGGGGGCGCTCACGATCCACTCACTCGATGTAGCGCTGCTCTCGTGTGTCTGCTTTTTCCTCTCCTCTATCCTTCTTTCCTTCCATCCTCTTCTATCTTTCTTTCCTTCATTCTTTCTCGTCCTTCTGCCTACGAGTGACTTAACACTCCCTCTACTGTCTTTCCTTCATTCTTTCCTCTTCCTTCTGTCTGTGGGTGACCCAACACTGAGTGACAAGCCAAATGGTTTTCTGTACACCAGAAAACCATTTACTACGCTGGATGGTAACCATATAACCAGATTTTGGCGCCTGGTGCTTTAGTGAGTAATTACGGCGCTCCAGTCGGATTGAGCCGGTGAAGGTTTATATCCAAGGGGTGGATGGGGTTTATTGCTCACTTAATGCCACTCAGGGATAAGTGAGGCTGGTCACTCTCATCTTAAATGTCAGGACCAACCTGCCTAGCCCCGGGCTCCTATGCTCCTCAAGGGGCAATGTAGGATTGGATGATGAATGAATGATGAATGAATTTCTTCTAATACCAACCCACTTTGTTCACCTTTGGGAACACCTTTCGTAGTGAAAGGGTTAGAAACAAGCTTCATAACGCCTTTAGCACCATGACGTCTTCTTAGGCAATACAGAGTTCCCATTATAACCACATGAGTACAGCCTATAAAGATTAGCTAAGGGGAGATCTCTCACCGGAATATTCAAGAGTTTCTCTGGATTCAGGCTGGTGATGCTGTATATAAGGTCAGTGAGATCAGATGAGTGGTAACAGGATTAGGTACCGTACACACAGTCACTTTTCATGTGCATGAAAGTATATGCTGCTGTACTTTGTTCTGTGTGTTATGTGGGCAGAACTAATCTGTGTGTGTGTGTGTGTGTGTGTGTGGCTAAGGAGGAAGAGAGGGAGTGGTGCGCGCGCAGGTGTGGGGCGGGCGGGGAAGAGAGGGGAAGGGATGAGAGAGGGGTGACGGGGTGGGGTGAGGGAGGGGGCCCATGGGCGGCAGTAGCGCACCGTCACTATGGAGGGGCGGTGTCGACTGAGTCGTCTGTTCGACCACCAATTCTTCAGCCAGGTGACTAATAACGTGGTACTGGCGGTGGTGGCGTGCGAAGTGGGGGAGCCAGAGGTGGAGGAGCTGGTGAGTCGGCTTACGTCATGGAACGGTGCGGCACTAGAGACTCACATGAGTGTCACACTGCTCACCAGCGGCCAGCTCACCCTCAAGGACGGTGGGGTGGCGGTCCACAAAGCGGCGGAGCCCCCGGTGGGGCGAGTGTTTCTGAGTGAGGAGAAAGTGTGGGCGGTGGTGGCGGTGCAGCGGGCGGCGGGCGGGAGTGGGAGGCCGCTGCACGTGTACGCCATACTAAACGTGGGTCGTGAAGGTTGGTGTGTGCTGACAGCAGACTACCACACACTGGTGCACGTACTCAGGAACCATCACATGAGCGCTGAACACTTGACTGGGCAGGACGCGTGTGACGAGACATGTGCTGAGCGGCAGGACCAGCTGGTGCCGCGAGCGAGAGCATCGCAGAGAAATCACCCTGGTGTGACGCGCCCCTTCAGCTTCCGGTGGTACATGTACCGGGTGAAGCAGGCGCAGCAGGTGGCGTACATGATGATGGTGGATAGCGAGGAGGCCTGGCGCATCGTCGAGTCCCACGTCCACTACTACCTGGCCCACAGTGACCCCGACAGCGGGTGGTGCCTGCTGGCAGGCTTTGACGTTGAGACCCGCAAGCACAGGGCCGCCGGGCGCTGCAGCCTGGCCCTGCCGGTGCTGGAAGTGGCACGGGAGGAGAGGGAAGCCAGGGAGTTCCTGGTGGGCGTGAGGCCGCTACTGAGAGGCAGAGACCAAGCCACGGTCAACCAGTTCCTAAGGCATTTTACACGAGTGAACACAGTGAGGTGGGAAGAGGCGTTGGACGTTGTATGTGGGGAGATGTCATTGCGAGAGGCGGCCTTCCACCGTGTGTGTTGGCTACCCCTGCCGTACCTACGCCAGCATGCACCACCAAGCCTCTACACCACAGTCACACACACACACACACTCCCGTGGACGCCAGAACCGCAGCTGAAGACCCCGCAGGAAGTCACTTGACACATCCTTCACGTAACTTTAATGACTCTTGGCTGTGATTATGTGTTTAGTTTGTGGTTGTGATGAAGTGTCTGACGGTGGTGAGGGAAGTCATCGTCTTGCATCAAACTCATCACTTCCCACTTGGTTATGCAGTTCTCATGGATTATAATTTCAGTGTCGGAAGTTTGAGAGTTGACTGTTTTGCGAAACTGTCCAACACTTTGATTTACTGTAATTTTTTGTAACTTCATTACCTTACCCTTTTTGCACATTGAATATTTGGTAAGTAAATAAATTAATACCGTAACAGTCTTTTGTATGTGCATTATCCATGAGTCTTGATACTGCATTTTGTTCATTGTTCAGCTAATATGCACATCTTAGATAACTGCTTATCTAAAACTGTGGAAAAAAAAAAAATGGGGGGGACGTTATTCCTGCATTTAAATAAGCATATAAAGTGCACTTCTGTTTTACATGTTTTAATCACAGGAGTACAATGATATAGACCAATGCAAGTGCAGTGAAATATCTATTGAATATATTTTGGTATTTAGGATTGTTCATTTATTATAGGTTCATCAGTCACAAATGGGAGGCATACGCCCCTCTTTCATATCAGTGCCTGCTAACGTCTTCATAACCTAAGTTTCTGGGTGGTTTATTATAAGATAACCAACATCAAGAGACCAACATAAAATAATCGTTTTATGTTGATACGCTGAGTGCCTGTTACCAAAAGATTGAGACTTGATAAAAGCAAGTTATCAGTTCACTCCGATAATGTATATATATATATATATATATATATATATTTATTGCTATAGCCATACGATCCGGCTCAGCTCAGGAGAGATTTTTCTAAGTGGAATGGCCATTTTTTTTTTTTACCCTTCACTATCTTGAGCGTTCCACTATAGCTGTGTTAAATTAATAGTCTGGTAGCAAAAAGAAAATATGAATGATGTAACTGGAGTATATATGGCTTATGGTGACGGGAGGTAATACATGAAGTATTATAGTTAGTAGCCTAGTATAGTACCGTAGTACTTGTTACACCAGGGTCATCCGAACGTGAACCCAGTGAACTGCAGTCTAAAGTCGTCATCCTCCTGCAGTCCACCCTTCTTTCAAGGGATAGGAAGAGATGATGAACGTTTGTACAACCAGTTATACCAGTGTCACCGTCCAGTTATATCGGTGCCACCACGTGAAGGCGCCCCTCTGCATCACTAGTTATGGAAAGTTACGGCCAAAAGATCAAGAAAAAAGTATGGCATCGTATAATTATGTAACTGGGGATTACACAATGCCTCTTCCTCAGCGATTGATTCTTCACATTACATCTCAGTAATTGTCTTGAACGTTACTAATGCAAAGTAGTATTAAAACAATACACAAATTATACAAGAAGATGTTTTGGTGTAATATGCAATCTAAATCGCTAAATAATTGGTGCTACGAAGGTCACGTGCCACTTAGAATATGGCCCAGAATCAGGAGAATGAAACGGTAAACAAATTGGTCAGAGATTAATAAAAGTCCCTTTGGGAAATACTTTTTTGTTTTCTTTTTTAGCTGACTGCTCAGACTTGACGCCTGCTGGTATAGATAAGTGGTTCTCAGACTTTCTGGCCCACGACCCACGAAATAGTGTTGGTAAAGGCTCTCGACCACTACCTTCCCTGAATCGTATTCACACACACACACACACACACACACACACACATACACACACACACACACCGCTCGCTGGCTTAGTGGTAGAGTTCTAGCTTGCCATCTGGTAGACGGGAGTTCGCGCCTCCCTCAGGTCGCGAAAAGTTTCACTGATGAAGTGGGTGGTTACTGTCCCCCTTGAGCAAGGGCACGGGTGTGTGCATGTGTGAAGGTCACAGCCTTGCCCTTAGATCGGACTAAATGAGCTCTCACTCCCTTCCGGGAGGGTGAAAGCTGACGATCACGACCATCAAGTGATCCTGACCGATCCGGTTTATTACACACACACACACACACACACACAAACACACAAGCACACGCGCGCGCGCGTGTAACCAGTATCCAACCTATCGTAATATGAAAATGGTAACCGTAATAATGATAACTATAGCTTCAGCGAAGTAAACAAAATACCATGACCCTTCCAGAGTCTTCTCGCGACCAACATTTTGGTCGCAACCCATGGTTTGAGAGCCACTGGTCCTGTGTGTTATGGCGCTCCGATCGGATGCTGCTTAAAGAGTTTGTATGTGAGGGACGACTTGGATTTATTGTTCGCATAACAGCACTCAGGGAAGAACGGCTGGTCACGGCTTTAATATCTGGACTATGTGATGATGCTGGTAATCGTAGGTTCACATATTGGAGCGAGTTACTAAGAATTACCAAAAACCGCAGACTGATCAGGATGGATGCAGTTGTACTGAAACTCTGATGATTACAGATGCTGAGAATTGTATATAACTTTTTTTTCCTGTGGATGGTCTAGATGTTAGAACGCCCAGACGGACTGAGGTTTTTACACAGATTGAGTCCACAAAACGTGGCTAGAGGTTCTTCCATTATGTAATGCCTTAAGGGAGGTTAGCTGGTCGTCTACCCTTGAACGTACTGCACTAGAGTAGCTCATCCTCAGGCCCCTCCATCAGAAGTGGGATAAAATAGTTTTTTTCTTTTTTTTTCTTTTTTTTACAGTTTGGAATTCTCATATGAACAATCAGGCCGGTGTTAGAATAAATATTATATCGAAAATAATCCTTAACAACGGAAATGTTAAACGTCTGATGCTAGCCTAAATGTTGATACCAAAGTGCACCAAAAGCAGGGAGAGGGTTATCTGGTTACAGTAACAGTCGAACCATCACGATCGACACCACATGCAGAGGTGGTTTTAGTATTAGTAGTAGAAGTAGTTGTTGTTGTTATTGTTGTTGTAGTTGTAGTTCCAGGTTCATTTGACGTGTAAACCCAGTGAACTGCAGACTGAAGTTCCCCTTCTGCAGCCCACCATCCTCCTTTTTGGGATAAAGAGGGAACTGAGAGACGTTTGTATAATTGGGCATGTACAGGGCAAGGAAGTATGCAGTTAAAATCTTCAGTCCGGTGACATATTTTTCATTTTATAACATCACCAAAATTAGTAATGTCACTTACTTGGTCACCTTAGGGAAAACCAATAGATCTCCATCTTGATAGCATCCCTACCCGTCTGCCCTCGACTGACCACCTCCCTTCTGGGCTGACCTCGATCTATGATGTTCCCTCCCCTCCTGCTCTCATTCTGTTTTTCTGCCTGCCTTTAATGTACTGTAATCTCTCTGTAACACTACACTGTAGTGGCCTCGCCCTCTACCTTCACACTGTAGTACTACCAGCGTTCGAAATAGGTCAGTGTATTTGAGGGGCGAGAGACCTTCGATATTGGCGCCCTTTCAAGCAGAAGGGTAGGGAAGGGGGAGGCGAATGGAGTTTTAGTCTTACACAGCTAGGTGCTGCAGTTCCCCTTCGGTAAATGTTCTTGAGATCAGGCCAAGATAGGGCCATATGCAGTTGGTAATGGATACAAGATCAATATTCACAGGTTCAGGATGCATTATTCCCAGCATCATAGACATTTTTTTTAAACTTAAATATCTGTGATATGTGTCATCTTCAGAGTCCCCCCTGAACTGCAGGCTCTAAGAAAGTATACTTCTGAATTTTCATGCATCTGGGAAAGAAAGAAATAACATTCGTAAAGTCGGCATTTCAGGTGTCTCCATGACATTAACACACACCACAGAGTGAAACTACATTGGCTAAAAATCACCATGTGAAAGGTTTTGGTATAATACTACGAGCAACTCGAGTTTTCTCCACAAATTGATGAATATCATTAAAAGGCTGGAAATGAACTGCTGTCTTCTAACCTCCGGAATAAAAAAAAAATACAGATTACTCATTTATTTACTTTCAGAATTATCATATATGAATAACATTTAATGATAAAGAACACATCTTATTTGATTTTTTTATAATGAACCACGGTGGGTTCTGCATACATAGTTTGGTTCCATGTGCCTTCATTGTATCTGAGGGGGTCAAACCCCCCAGCATTGCACCACCAAACACACTGTACCAGCACCGCACTGTATCAGTATCACACTATGCCCAACAGAGAGCTGTACTGCCATCACACTGTACCATCACCATGCATTACCACCACCACCACGCTGCGTCACACCCACACAGTACTGCCATCACACAGTACCACTATACTATCACACTGAAATATTACACGAGACCACCACTACACTGTATCATCACACTGAATTTACTACACTAGACCACAGCTACAATGTATCATAACACTGTACAATCATACTGTACCATTACCTAACTGGGGGCTAGCACCACCACACTGCACCGTCTCACTTTACCGCCTCTGTATTGTCACCACCACACCATATCACCACCACACCATATCACCACCTCACTGTACCACCCCACTGTACCACCAGACTGTACCACCATCACACAATATCACCATCACACAGTATCATGTATCACCATCACATTTTACCACCACCACACTGTCACTACAACATTGTACCATCACACTACCACCACCACCACACTACCACCACCACCACACTTTACCACCATTACACTGTATTACCACACTGTATCCACACTTTCCACAGCCACACTACCATCATCATAATGTACAACCATCACACTGTACCATACCACTGCCATCCTGTATCACCACACTGTACTTCTACCGTAGTGTACCACCACTACACTGTATCACCACCAGACTATACCAACACCACCACAATGAACAACCATCACATTGCACCATTACTGTATCACCATGCTTTTCCACCACCACACTGTACCACCATAACACTATCATCAGACAGTACACTGCCACTACACTGTATCATCACACTGTACCAGCATAACATTGCCCCATCACATTGCCATTGTAGTGTACCACCACCACAGTGTACCACAACACTGTACAGTACTACCACATTGTAGCACTATTACATTTCGGTCATTACCATCACACATTTCGGTCATTACCATCACACAGTCTGCCCATTACACTGTGCCACCACTACACTCTATCAGTACCATGCTGTATCACCATCACCACTGCCAAATTGTAGAACAACACAGTGCCAACACACTATACTAACATTACCACCATTACCACATTGTCCCTTCCACACTGTACCACAACACAACTGCCACAATCACACTGTTGCATCATCACACTGTACCATTACCATTGCAGTGTATATATCCACCATCCACCAAGTGTGTGACAGCAAGAAAGAAATTTTAGTACCCATACCATAATTAAAGTGGATCAATTATAGAGAACGTCAGTTTGTAATAATGCATTTTTTCATCTTTAGTAATCTGTCAACTGTATTAACAAAACAGAGTAAGCAAGGAGGTCAAGAAGCCCTCAATATCTAACTGTAATTGAACGCCAGTTATTTTAGATGTGATCAGGCTGGTCTCACACTGTAGACTATTGTCAGCAATGATACAGAAAGGTCAGATGTGTCTTATCATGTGTTTTACTAATTATCATCAAAATTTGGAGAATATCTTCCAATTCACAATCAGAATTTTAATAGTCTTTTTATTTTTTGCCCTTGGCTGCAATAGGCTAAAGAAAAGGTGCAAGAAAATCTCCCGAAGTTGTATTTGTCAGCTGTCCAACCTAACTCATGTTGTATAAAACTGCTTGTATTGTTTGCCTTCACTCATACAACTACCAAGTATAGCATTTCACAATCAGCATTCACTGGTAAATAATTGTTTTTTTTTTTTTAATCCTGTACATATGCATGGAAGATGAGATGGAGGGATGGAGTAGAGAGGTACAGTATATGAGAGAGGTGAGTGTAAATTTGGAGGAGGGCAGTGAAATGACAGGGGACAGAGGGACATGGAGGTGATTTGTTTGTGGCCACCCCTTATGGCATTAAGGAATCTGGCTGTAGATAGACAGATATGTATTAAGGGTGCAAGAAATGACATCAATCTTTGAACTGTATTTTCAAATAGCTTAAGAGCATCTTATTATGGTACTGTACCTTTCCTTATTTAATTATTTTTTTTTGCAAATTTTCACCTTATCATTCAGTTGCATATTATTTAAATCAATTTAACTCTAACATGGTATGCATTGTTAATATACAAGATGATATTAGGGTATAATGTGCAGAATAAGCTGCTATAGAAAAAGTGTTAAGAAATCTCTATCCATCTAACTATCTATTGCCAGACGCCTCACTCCCGTACGGGGTGGCCACAAACAAGTCGCCTCCACGTCGCCCTGTCCCCCGCCATTACACTGCCCTGCTCCCAACTCACACCCCCCTCTCTCATATAACTCTCCACTCCATGCCTCCATCTCATCCTTGGCCTCCCCCTCCCTCTCCCCCCCTCCCTCTCCCCCCCTCCACCTCACTCACATACACTCTCCTCATCAGTCTCTCACCCTCCATCCTCTCCACATGGCCAAACCACCTCAGTGTGTTCCTCCTAAGAAATCTCCAAAAGCATTTAAAATGTGACACACATTAAATGCTGCCCTTGTGTCTTTTATTCTGTGAGTGGAGTCCACAAGAATGTGTGTGTGTGTGTGTGTGTGTGTGTGTGTGTGTGTGTGTGTGTGTGTGTGTGTGTGTGTGTGTGCATGCATGCGTGTGTGCGTGCATGCGTGTGTGCGTGCATGCGTGTGTGCGTGCGTGCACATGCATGCTTGCATCCGTTTACACAGGCATGCTCATGACTGCAGTGTAAAGGCTTAGTGATGTGTGCTGGTGTAGATGGTGCAGAGCAATCAACACACACATAATAGAAAACCATCTACCACAGCAACAACTTTCTGCACACACTTCCAGTGCCTCCTCTCACCTTATTGTTCACTCATATAACACTACTGAGGAACTTGTTGACCACAGTATCTGTTACAGCGTATGAATATCTGCTTTATGACTATACATCACTGACAGTGCCTCTAACACCTGGTTGTACTTTTTGTAATCTATAATTCATTTAAGTGACAGGATATTTGACAAAATCAGGTTACAATGTTAATGCTGTTAACTACTGAAGAAAAGCAACTAGAGGTCCAGGGGAATATTTACTCATGCATCATTGATGCTGTTCACAGTGTTTTGATGGTAGGGGGTATAGAATGACAAAAGCCTTATGAAAAGCTTACTTTTAAACAACTATTTTGTTTCCTGTGAGGGAAATATAGCTGAAAACACGTGCCTCATGATTTATAGAGCAAAAATAGATCTACAGAATTCTGAGACCATTAAGGAAACAGAGTGCACTTGTAAGCCTACCCTTCCTTGACTAATAGCCAGACATTATATTTTAGTGATACTTTCAGTGTTAGTGTGTGTGTAAATCAAATTTGAAAATAACAATTTGTGTAATACAACCACTCAGGCATACATAGGCTACTGTATCTTCAATGATCAGCAATTAGTGTTTCATTGTACATATGATTAATAATTAAAGATGGAAAAAGGGTTGCTCACTTTGTGTAAAAAAATATATACTGAAAATAACTATACAATTTTATTTATAAAAAGTAACAAATGGGAAGTTATTCTTACATGGGATGAAGCTTATGAGTCAAAACAGCTTTATACATTTAGATATAAATACACTACAGTACACACTTACATATTATTTATAGACTGTATACGCTTCACAAAGAACTTCTATACATCTGTAGCTCGGCCCTCATATATAACTGGTAAGTCATAAATCATTTATTGTTTATCAATCAATCTATTGTCTGACATCACATATTGTGAATGGTGGTCTTGCTAAAAGACCTCCAGCCATATTTGTATCTACCCAGCAACAACCTCCTAGGCTTACAACTGGGTAATTTCTTCACACTCATGATATTTCAACTAATGTATTGCATGAGCAGAAGGGACCACATTTCAGAAAAAGAGTTTTTGCTGCGTGGGGAGACCATGATCTACCAGAATAGTAAACTGCAGACAATAGAATCTTGAGATCTTTCCCAGCCTACAGAAGGGAACAGTTTGAAATTTGAACATTGCTAAAATTTCATCTCTAATCATTCACACAACTCACCAGTATGTCATAAAAACACCTTCAATGATACTGTGACACTAGTTCTGACTTCATAAAGTATGAAGTCCTTCAATCTGGTAATGTATTTTACTGATTTATTCTTGCTACACCCAGATTATTTTATGCAGTTTTGGAAGTCTTTTCAAAATGAAGTGGTAGAACATATCCTTGGTTAACCCATTCACAATGAGAGATCCTTCTTAAATTGAATAAAACCATTTGTTGGTATCAAGAATGAAGTGAAAAATGCATCAGCACACTGAAGGGGTTAGTGAAGGTGATGTAGTTCAATCTGTTCAACAACTGCATTTATCCGTACAAAACCACTTGTGGTACTTCAGCTCTGGGGAGTACAAGACTTTGTTGCTTGTTCTCATTTTCAGCACCCTCTTCTACTTTAGGATAATTAAGCATTGCCACCTTCTCTCCCTCTCTTCCTTTCTTTTTACCATCTCTCTGTCAACTGAAAGATGGAATATCTAATCCTAGAGTAAACCCAGAAATTCCTCCAAGTCCCTCCATCACCACTCTCTTTATCTCATCTCATCAATCTACCTTCCCTCATGTGGAAATACATCTACTTAAGACAGTGTAGGTACACTGAAAAACAATTATAATTTCCTCCTCCCCTCCTCCTCCAGTAATTGACGTCACATGCCTGTTATGTTTGCTCCACTGTCTCCTCACTCATTGCATTCTCAGGTGAAACTTTTTGGTATTGCAGTATTTTGCCTCAAAGTAAAGTTGCTGTTCACTGATTATGTGACACAAGGATGTAGACAGGTGGGGTAGAGAGATAATGTAGTGCATCCAATTGTACATCACTCCTAACTTTTCACATCTCATTACCAGCTTTCCTCTCATCATTTTTCCTTGAACACTGATTCTAGAACTTTTTCATTTAAAATCTTTTGATATTTTTTTTTTCTTGTACTAAATGAAAACTGATTGGCAGACAGACCAAAGGACTGTATGGGAGCAATCTGGTTCCAAGGAGATGCAGACCTAGAACAAGATATTTGAAAGACTATGATGCAGTAGGGTGTGCATGTCACAGCTGTTACTTATTAAGGATACTCAGATAAAGAAGCAGGCCTATTACAAGATGGAAAAATAAAATAGGTTACTGTGTATAGGGAGGTGGTGTGTCATGGCAAGATGGGGTACTGAGTAAGGACAAAAGCACCTGGAGATCCTCATTTTCAAGACCAGACAGACAGATACACATATAGATACATAAAAAGGTATATGCAGTACTGTATATGGATAGATAGAAAGACTGATAGGCAGAGAGAGTGAATGATGCAGAGCTCTTTTTGCTGGGTACTGTGTTAATATTTTTCTTATTTTTATATTAATAATTCCTTTATATTGATCCTACCTACTTTACTGATTGGTAGGAATGGGTAATAATGAAGATGATGATGACAATGATGATGATTCAAAATGTCATTCTATAATACAGTACATCATTTTGGCTAATACTAAGATATATCAAAGAAGAAATTTGTCACAACCATCAGCACCCCCAGTGTTGCCCCTAGTTTTCCCTCATGCCTGCCTAACCTTCCTCCAACTGGCCTGAGGCATACAAAACACTCATAATGAAGCCTAATATCACAAAGATACACATCTTTATAAACAACTTAAAAAGAACTGTGATGGTGAATGGGCTTGGTGTAATGAAGGAGGAAAGAATAAGGGAGGAGATGGCAGGTGGTGCACAATACCGGTAAGTCTCTGCACAGTTACATGATGGACATTATAGAAAGAAGGGGTGTATGCAGTGTCAAAAAATGCCATATTTGGTCATTTGAGGGCCTGGATTGTACCTGTTTATGTCATGCAAACTTTCTGGACATGACCTACTACTTATGCACACTATGCACACTATTAAGTGCATTATGGAAACTTTTGGCCAGTCGGGGCGCTCATCATCCACTCACTCAGTATAGTGGTGCTTGTATTTCGTGTAATTCTACATTGTGTGACATGCCAAATAATTTCCTGTAAACCATGAATTCATTTAATACACTGAGTGGTAACCTTATAACCAACCAACACGTGTTCCCTACGTGTCAACAAATGGGTTGGCGGAGGGTTAATGTCCCTCCCTCAAAAACAGTTAAATAAAAATACAAATAAGAAGCCTTTGATTAGGACTGACCAACAGGTGACAATCAAAGACAGGACAAAGGATATGGTATGGCTTATGAGAGAGGGGGGTGTGAGCCGGGGGGAGGGTAGTGGAACAACAGGGGACAGGACGACATGGAGGCGATTTGTTTGTGGCCACCCCTTCTGGGATTGAGGTGTCTGGCAATAAATAGATAGATAGATTATGGAACCTCTATAATAGAACATTCTGATGCTGCAGTTGCTAAGTGATTGCCAGATAAGAACCAAGAGAATGAGGCTAAGACAAAGAATGAAATGGAAAATGGAAGAGGTATAGTACACTCGAGGAAAGGGCCAGGTTGTGCGCTTGCCTATCAGCTTGAACCATTAGATGTAAGACAGGTAGAAGCAACGCAATAATCAAGCACTCACCAATTGGCTATATATGCGTGAGAGGAGTGGGACCGAGATGAGGAGGAGGAGGAGCCATCAGCTCCTCAAACTTTCCTTCTAGTACCCCACCTCTCTCACACACAGTAACCAGACAGGCAAAAATTTGACTACTATTTTGACTGCTACCAGCATCTGTCTCATATTTTGTGATTCTAACAAGTTATGACACTGAACTCTGCTCAAGTGTATGTGAAAATGAGAGGTGTATGGCTTGCATTGGTGGGAAAGAGTGGAGATGAATGGTGACAGAGGACCTTAGAGGTATTTTTGTCATGGCCTCCTTGATGAACTCTGGGATAAGGCATCTGGTAATAGATTGATATATAAATATCAGTATGTAAGAAACTCCTAATACAGTACATACATATATATATATATATATAGCTGTAAATATTTACATGGTTTATACATATACATCTTACTAAAGAAGTGACGTTAAGGAAATCTTTGAAGTACAGGCAGACTGACAACATTGCAAAGATGATCATTTAAAAAAAGCATAGTATAATACATAAAACAAGAGCCTAATGCTGACATACCATGAAGGGTAGGTCCTGGTGAAGTGGAAGAAGAAGTGGTTAGGGATTGCTTGGTTGTGAATTCCATTCTTGCTGTTCAACCAATGCATTGTAAAGTCATTCCTACTAAAACTATCTCAACAGTCTTGAATGTGGACCTCAGAAACAGGATTTGTCAAGGCTAACATAAAAAAATAAAGTAGTTTACTCTCAACACACAGGATACTTCTTTACAAAAGCTAATGAGTAGCTTGGGCTGATAGGAGGGATGCAAGAAAAAGAATGGTAAAAAAAGAATTTAATGCACTATGGCCACCATGGTTGAGCTCTGGGATTAGGCATCTGGCTGCAGATGAAGACAGATGAAACTTGAAGAAAACAGTAGCCTAGACATGTAGAGAAATAATAGTCCTGATCCTATCACCACAATAAAAACTTTCTAAAATATATTATTTCTGCCTGTCAACAGACACTTCTATTAAGCTCGTAGGGGACTTTTTGCAGTAAAGAAGTTTGAAATAGTTTCCATTAATTATGGTACTGGTACTACAGTATGAAGAGTCTCCTGAGCTGTAAAACATATAGATATAGTAAGAATAAAATATAAAATTCTTCACAGCACTCAAGAACCTTAAACTTTTGCAGTGTCAGAACACTAAGAGTACTACTGTACTGCACATTATTTTTATAAAAACTTTGAGAATTAACATACAAACACTGAGTTCTGACACTGAGAAAAAAACTCTCAAACATTATTTATGTGGTGACAGTTGAGAATAAATTCATGAACATTCACTGTGTCAAAGGAGAAAAAGTTGTACTTATTTGCTGTATCTCTCTGTACAACCAATTAACAATGGATTCTACAAAGTATAGGCTGCTCACTTGAAAACTATCTCCAGATCAGTAGACAAAAAAAAAAAAAAAAAAAAAAAAAAAAAAAAAATCCTGTCCCATAATTTCCCTATGAGATGAAGGGTTCATAGGCTTGGCTACTGTAGTTCAGAATATTTAAGGACAGGTGACCTGTCTGCATCCCAGGCAGCATTGCATAGCTTTAAAGAAAGAAAGAAAAAAAAAAAAAATTCACTTGACTCTTAGGGGTTTGCAATGATGCATACAAGGTACACACACTTCCCCTCAACTGGTGTCTTAGAGGTTTATATCACTAAACCTCAAGACACTAAAGCAGATTATTTTCCTACCCTTTCAATATGATGACATTTTTTTTTCAGTTCATTCTTGCTGACTCCAAAAGTTTTTATTTAAGAAGAAAGGCCTATCACACTAAAACGATTAATGGCAGTCCTTCCTGATCTTAATACAATCATCTGGAAGTAAGCAGAGTTTATAAAATGACATCACAGAGAGGAGCTTAATTCTATTAATATATATATATGAGCATTATAAGATTCTTGACATATACAAGTACTCCTCATCTAAACTGAAGCTGTGTGCACAGACAAATTATTAGTCTTGACAGCAACAATTTTGAGTGATAGATAAGATGATGGGTCATGGGTTAAAAAAAATAAATAATAATAATTAAATTACTTCATCATATTTTAAGGTAGAGTAAAGCCTGGGAAATCTGAATTAATTCATTAACAAATAAATATGTGTAACGATATAACTTTGTATCAAATCTTAAGATAAAATAGCTGTTCATCCTTTAGAAAGTTAATGAGGAAACTTGTATCAAATCATGTTGTTCTTCAAAAAATAATCAATAAAAAAAATGTTAATGTTTCTACATTCATATGGGACATAAAGACTTAAAGCAAAACTCTTTTATGTCTTTAAGGACATGAAAGAAAGCCTCTGATTCTAAACAATGTTGAATGAGGAGTATCTGTATGTGTCTAATCAAAGCTAATATTAATACAGAGGCTTTAAATTTCACATCTCACTTACAATTAAGACATGATACAGTACATATATCATACTGCATTGCTTCTTCCAAGCACCTAGTAAACTTGCTCACAAACTCTTTTATATAACAATAAGTCTCCAACAATCATCACTCGACAGATCAGGTAATTAGAAAAATGTCTCTCATAATTTTTTTATAAGGGTATTTATCACTCTAAGGGCGTCTCGTTTCAAAATCCAACCAAAGTATCACCTCTTGTATTCTGGTACTTAATTTAAAATGTCCAGTGGCAATCTTACCTGCCTTTGCACTATTTCCCATCAAAAACATATACTGTACTTATTTTTACACAATATTTAAGCATATATGGCAGTAATTCATCATCTTGACTCTACCGCAACTCATGTTCACTTTCTGAGGGATATCCCATGTAATACTGAGGATTGGGGTAGAAATTCCTGCCACTATTAGCTCCAACAGTGCCATAGGCTGGAGGAATGGGAGTGGCTGGCGGAGGCATCATCTTCAATGTCCCAGCTCGCGATGATGGTGGAGGAGGGTAGGGACCAGCGTAACCTCCCCAGCTTCCTGGAGGGGGAGGAGGCTTCAAGCAGGTACAGTTTCCATGATTCCTCAGGGCCAGGTTTCCAGCTAGAGGACCTCCACGGTATTGAGAGTCTGAGCGCAGTCGAATGAGACAGATGATGATGATCAGCAGAGCCACAAATGCCACCACACCTCCAACAATCCCAATTATGACAGTATCCATGTTGGTGAGGCCAGCACTCCGAGATGGAGAACTTGATCCATCAATTTCATTCTCCTCATCACTAGGCTGTCTTGTCATGTCATCATAAGTTATAATGTTGTCAGTGGTGGTGGGACGCCGTTTTGTTGTGGTGAAGAGAGGAGGGTCAGTGGTAGTAGTGGTTGGTCGACCCTCACACGTTAGTTCTGTCTCACTCAAAGATGTTAAGATGGTGCCTTTGAGACTGGCCGGGGCACTGCAGGTCACATTATATAGGCTATCTTTAGAGCCACGAGCAACCAACCACCGTCGCAAAGTCCGAATGTTACAGTCACAAAACAATGGGTTGGAGCCCAGCCCTGTCAATGAGAGGTGGCGCTGTCGAGAATCTAACGTGCTCAGAAATTGAGGGCTGAGAGAGGCAATGTTGGAATCAGAAATATCAAGGAGAATCTTTGAGGACATTGGTACTGGAAAGAAGAAGTTGGAAAGAAGGTTGCTGATATTGGTGTTAACAAGACCAATTGTTAGTTGAGGACTGTTAATGCCAGCAAAAGCACCCCCAGAAAGAGCTTCTACTGAGCGACCACGAACTGTCAGGCTACGAAGACGAGGGTAAAAGGCTGGATGAAGTTGGTCATGAACTTCTCTGTCTGTCAGTTCAATGTCAACAACTTCCAGGCCAGGGTGACCCTCCAGTATACCACGCACATCTAGCACTGCAATTCGTGGCAATGTATGCAAGTGAAGCTGTTGAAGGGATCTGAGTGGACTGAGGGCCAAGCGTTCAATACGGTTGACTCGTGGAAGGTTAGATGCACGCAGGACTTCAAGATTACTCAGATAGTTGAAGTCTCCACGCACAATGTATGCAAGTGGGTTGTGTGAGATGTCCAGCAGTCGTAGGTCAGGAATCTTGGGCCAAGCCATGGCTAGGCCATAACTGAGATTCGGTATTTTATTATGAGATATATCAAGACTTTGCAAGTTCTGAGTAAGGTCAAATGAAGATTCTTTTACTTCAACAATACTGTTGTCAGATAAATTCAAAGAGAGTAGGAAACGAGCTTCAATGACTGGCACTTCTGTAACATTAGTACCAGCAAGATTCAAGTGTCGCAATGTCTTTGGCTCATTCAGAAGTACATAAACTGCCTCTGGGGTGAGGGGGTTATATGACAAGTCCAGTGTTTTGATGTTCACCAAAATATCTGCATTACTGGGAACTGAAGTGATCATATTATGTGCCATGTTGATACTGCTTAGGAAGAAGTATTGCTGCCGTAGAGTTTTGACTGGAAAATGGTCAAACATGTTGTGAGCCAGGTTTACAGAGTGAAGTTTTTGTATTTTGATTCGTTGGAATATCTGCTCTGGTAGAGATGATAGTTTGTTGTGGCTCAGGTCCAAATGAAGTCGAGCAATGCCCAGAAAAACATTTTCAGGAAGATCAGATATTCTGTTGTTGCTTAAGTCAAGATCTTGAAGCTGTGTTGAGTTTTGGAAGGCTGATTCTGCCACAGACTCAATTAAGTTGTTTTTCAAAATCAATTCTCGAAGGTGCGGAGCATTGGCAAAATCATTATTCTCTAAAGCTTTGATCTGGTTGCTCTGCACATCAAGGTGCTCTAATTCTGTCAAGTCTCTTACAATTTCTGCTGGGAAGAAAGAGAGTCGGTTGTGTGCTAGACTTAGCCAGTTGAGTCTAATATGCAACTGGAAGGCCAGGGGCTGTAGGAAGGTAATGTCATTGTAACTCAAATCCAAAATCCTCAACTCTGTAGATGGGGCAGGAATAGTCATCTTAAAGTATTCCTTTTTGAATGATGGCAGCATGTTGTGATCCAGTCTTAAAAAGTGAATAAGGGGAATATTGAGGAATGCTGCATCACTGATACTTCTGATGGCATTGTGACTCAAATCCAGTGTATGCAGGAAAAGCAAATCTGTGAAAGCCTCACTGGGAACCTCCTTTATCTCATTGTTCTGCAGATTTATGACATTAATGAAGGACTGATTAAACTGGCCAGGTCGGATCTCTGCAATCTGATTCCTGCTGAGGTCAAGGGTGGAGAGCTTACTGATAGGGTGGAGAAGGGTCACTGGCAGCAGTGAGAGATGGTTCTCACTCAAGTCCAGTATAGTCAGTTCTGGCAATAGCACGAAGGCATCCGAGGGTAAGCTAGTTATATTGTTCTTTGAGAGGACCAATGAGTTGAGATTGGGGAAGTCAAACTGTGGTAGTTCACTCAGTCGATTGAGGCCTAGGTTCAGCTCCTTCAGACTTTCACGCAAACCATTTAAACTTTCTGGAATAAGATTCTGAAGTTGGTTTCCATACAAATTAAGGCTTTCTAAGACTGTGAAATTAGAGAACGTCCCAGCTGGCAGCTCCCTGATAATGTTATGAGCAATGGAGAGGTGTTGCAGTCCTGTCACCGTCTGCAGGCTGGTAGATGAAATTACACCCACACGATTGTAGTCCAGGCTCAATGAGGTCAGTGTTGGCACCTGATAATAATAATAATAATTTTACCATCCACTCACTCGATGTAGTACTGCTGCTTTGGGTGTCTGCCCTTTCCTTACTTCCTTCCTTCCTCTTCCGTATTTTTTGTTCTTCATTCTTTCCTCTTCCTTTGCCCATGGGTGACTCTACAAACTAAATGGTTTCCTGTATACCAGGAAACTATTTACTATGCTGAGTGGTAACCATATAACCAAATTATGGTGCCTGGTGGTTTAGGGTGTAATTAAAGTGCTCCAATTGGATTAAACCGATGCAGGTTTATATCCAAGGGATGGTTGGGGTTATTGTTCACAT
The DNA here is from genome assembly GCF_032717465.1 of Coenobita brevimanus. NCBI lineage: Eukaryota > Metazoa > Arthropoda > Malacostraca > Decapoda > Coenobitidae > Coenobita > Coenobita brevimanus. Next base: position 36,297,596 of record NC_137004.1, read on the forward strand.
AATGCCACTCATGGATGAGTGAGGCTGGTCACTCTCATATTAAATGTCAGGACCAACTTGCTTAGCCCCGGGCTCTAATGTTCCTCATGGAGCAAAACAGGATTAGGTGATGGATGGATGGATGGAATAGTAATAATAATAATAATAATAATAATAATAATAATAATCCATCCACCATCCAATTCTATATTGCCCCATGAGAAACATAGAAACCCAGGGCTAGGCAAGTTGGTCCTGACATTAAAAATGAGAGTGACCAGCCTCATTCATCCCTGAGCAGCATTACGTGAGCAATAAACCCCAACCATCCCTTGGATATAAACCCGCACAGGCTCAATCAGACTGGAGCACTTTAATTAATCACTAAATCATCAGGTGCCATATTTGGTTACATGGTTACCACCCTGTGTAGTACACTGTAAATGGGTTCTTGGTCTACAGGAAACCATTTGACTATTCAGTCACTGTAAAGTCATGCAGAGCAGATGGAAGGGGAAAGAATGAAGGAATAATAATAATAATGTAATAATCATAAGGTACTGTATAGCAATAATATAATCTATCAATCAACCATCCATTTCTTTATCAACTCATTAGAAGTACAGATGCACTGGGCTGGACTATTCAATCCAAATATTTATGGTGAGTTATCAGTTGTTTACAATTAAATGAAGTGTAATAGTATAGATGAGGTTGAAGAAGATGATAATGAAGATGATGGTAGTGACAGCCATAACCCCAGATGATGATACAGTATGGTGGTTAAACATGATGATGATGATGATGATGATTTGATGATAAAGTATGTTGGTGAAACATGATGAGGATGATGATACAGTATGTTGGTGAAACATGGTGATGATGATACAGTATGTTGGTGAAACATGATGATGATGATGATACAATATGTTGGTGAAACATGATGATGATGATGACGATGATGATAAAAAAACAAGTGCAAAAGTGATGAGAATAGAAACAACATTTGACAAATGATGGTAACAAGCACATTAATGAAAACTGTGATGACAGATGATAAAGATGACAAATGCACAACATAAATGTAATGATTTAAAACAATGAAGATGATGATGGTAATGATGATGACAATGATGGTGATGATGATGATGATGATGATATCATGAGACATGAAAGTACCTTCTAAAATACTGCATGTGTGAAAATAAAGTATGTTATACCTGTTGTATACATGTAATACAATGTACCGGGTAGCTTGCTAATACTGTTGTGAACAAGGGTTATGCAGACTAGTACCGAGTTTGATTGACGAATGTGAGAACAGTGCTTTGAAGATAACTGGAGAAAGATAAAGTGATGGATGCTTGGAGGGAGGGTGATTCTCAATGTAATGTGCTGGTGAATGGAAAGAGATTAGTGCTGGTGATGGAGTTTAAATAACTGAGTGAAATGGTAAGGAAGTGATGTAAATTTGCAAAGAACCTTGGAAGTAGAGTGGAAGCATACAATGCTATGAAGTCACTAATATGAAACAGATGCCTGAGGGTGATGGTTGTAAGAGGACTACATCAAGGAGTATTACCCCATTGCATTAATATACAGCTGTGAGGTTTTGGTTTGGCCTTGCAGTGAAAAATCACTAGTAAGAGTAAGGAGATAGGGTTAAAATGTGGAGTGCAGATTAGATTATAAGAAAAAATGTGATTCTTGAAAAATTAGAAAAATGAGAGAATCTGTAGACGACATCATTAAAGAGAGAGTGTTTGGATGGTATCACAAGGAGGGACTGGTACACACAGCGTGGTGAGAAAGACACATGTAAATAAGTATGGATTGAGGAAACAGTGGGGCCACAGGAAGGTGGGCAGAAATGGTAAATGAGTATGTGAGAAAGCAAGGTATGGAAGTTAAGGAAGTGAATGAACTGACAAAGAATAAAACTGACTGAATGAATTTTGCAAGAAGAAGTGCATGGCAGGGGTTTGGCAACCCTTTTTCTTAACTTGGTAACCATTAAACTGACTCTATATGATAGGTAATATGAAGCACATGTGAATGGATGGTTATGTTTGTGAGGTGGAGTCAAGGTTCATGTGGCTTGAATGAGGAGTGAAAGAGTGTGTGGCTCATTTCACTGGGTTCTTCCTCTATCATGTTTTGCCTTTTTCTTGTTCTCTGAGAACTAGCTTACCCCACCTTTAGGCTGGAAAAAGGGGTTGGGTGATGATGATGATGATGATGATGATGATGATGTCACTGAAGGAAAAAGTCTGTAGATCACTGAAATGAACTAAAATGAATTGATAGTAACAGATAAGGACTACAATACCTTAGCCAAAGCAGTCCAAGGGATGGACAGAATGTTATCATCATCCAAGTGCAGTGATTCCAGTGATGAAAGTCCATCCAGGGAGTCCTCATCAACCTGTAAAGATCAATTGCTAACTGTCTCATGAATGGGACAATTCCAGTACTGTACTTCAGCTGAGAGTAACAAGAGTCCTGAGTGTGTTACTACTTTCCCCAATAATACCCCCATGGCAGGACACTGCTATTATTTCATTGCATCTAATGCCAGATTATTTTATTCAGCTGAGAGTGAGTCACACGAGCCTGAGAAAATTATCACTGTCACTATTAACTCCTTAATGGTTAGAACAACACTAGTACTTTATCCTAACTGATGCTAGATTACTTTTATTTGACTGAGAGAAAGTTTAGGAACCTAAGCATTAATTCCAAGTGTACAATTACTACTTTTGCATGATCTGTATTCTTACAACTGTACTTAATTTAAGGGAAACTGCCCACAATAGGAGGATTAGAAACAATCTCCATTACCTATCAGTAAGTGAAGAGTGTTGAACAGAGAGAGAAAGGGAGAGAGAAGGACACTAACAGATAGACAGATAGATGCACTGATAGATAATAGAGATAAAGAGATAGAAAGATAGATAAACAACTGGACAGATTACTTACATATCAAGCAGTCAAACAGTCAAATACTGTTGCATACAGATGAGTCAAGTAGTATACAGATGAGACTTGCCCAGGGTAAAAGAATGATAAACAGAAAGATGGATGTACAGATAGAAAGACAAATAGAGCACGTGATGTACAGATCGCTTACCTGTCGTAAAGAGTTGATGACCATTTGAATATCTGAGGCTTAAGAGTTGCAAGTGATGACTGACAGACAGATAGGTAGGCAGAAAGACAGTCAGAAAAATGAACATACAGATCTACTGGTACAAGAAGATGTGAATAGTTGAAAGATGTAAGCACTAATAAGGAGAGAGGAATTCTTGAAGGAGAAAAGGAAGGAGACACATGAACAGAGAGCTAGACAGGCAGATTCTTTAGCTACCAGTCTCAAAGAGTTGATACCCAGTTTAAGTCTTCTAAGGCCTGAATGTTGTTGAAAAGCAGGGAAATGGAGAAAGAAAGGTTAACAAAACTGACACAAATAAAGAGACGGATACCTAGATAAACAGAATACTTATGTGTCTCAAAATGACTGTTAACATAATATTTTCAAGGCAGAGAGACATGAAAGGGAAAAAGTGCTTGACCCTCTCATGGTTGCATCTTCTTAGCATTATGGTACATTCTAGCTAATGCCAAATGGTCTTACTATGCTCATGAATACAGAAGCCTGAGAGTGTTAATACTAGTACCATTAATCTCTTCAAGGTTATGACAAAACTAGTACTGGTATTCTAAAGCAGCTAACTCTGAAAGATTTATTTGGCTGAGTGGGTCAAAGATGAATGAGAGAATTAATTGAAAGACTTAATGTGTATTCAGAGATAGACAGATAGATCACTTACCTGTCTCATAGAGTTGACAGACAGTTTAAGACTCCTGAGGCCTGACAGCTGTCTGAAGGTGCCAGTGGGAAGCTCTCCAATGTTGTTGCGGGTCAGGTCCAGCTGTTGCAAGCTCACTAGAGGGCCCAGTGCCACAACACCACCCAGTGTCTGTCAGTCATCATCATAATTAGTATTATTTATTATTCAGTCAATCTATCACTCAAAATGATGCTGTGCATTCAGGGAAAATCCAGCACTTGTCGAAAAGGGTGTCAAAAACTTTTTCCTTTTTAATCCCACCACTGTAATGACCTAATGCTTTTTAAAATGTATACTGTGGTACTGTATTAAGAAAATCATATAAGCCTATGCAAATGCCTAATGTTCAGGTTAAATTCACATGAAAAGGAATTTTCCAACATGTACAGCTGTTTTCATTCCATATTTCTGCATACATATTATAGGAAAAAGTTGCCCCCTTCCCCCCCACCCCCCAAAAAAAAAGAGAGAAAGGGGGATATGGATTTCCCGGACCTGCTTCTGCAGCCATCCCTGTGCCTCAACTTAAAGGACCCTCATATTAAGGTTAGCCAAGATACAGTTGAGATTATCAATGGGCTGGAAGTATCACCAAGGTTAAAACCAGCTACAGTAAGTCCTTAATGTGATTTTCTTTTTTAATAAGGCCACAATTAATTACAAAAATTTGACCGATACAGTAAGGTTCAGCTTTTACCTATAAAGCTGATAGGTCTCCCAGTTTACAGTACCAATCACAGTATATGTAACAAGGTATGATACTTTAGAACATACTAAACTTACAATGAGAACAGCCTCCATTTTCCAACAAATGTTGTAAAATCTCATATGTGTAATAAGATTCATATTAGAGTGCATCTCAGCTTGGACTCTGTGTACTTGTGGCTGAATTATCTGTCTTTGTTCATTCATTCATTTGTTCAATTATAAAGGCTCCAATATGCTTGCACACATTGGTCCTGGTCACCTAATGGTGGCTCTCCATACTGCTTGGTCTCTAGCAGCCTCTAATTTCACTCCTTTATCCATGAGGTCACACTGTATGGCCTTATCCCAGGTCTTTCTCAGTCTGCCTCTTGCAATCCTACCCTCAACATTCACATCTCTTACCATCCTTACCAAGTTGCTATCATCTATCCTCTCCACATGCCAAAACCACCTAAATCTATCCCTTTTCATCACACTAAATACTCAAGTACTGTACCATTCTTCCTCTCAGCTCTTCAGTTGCAATCCTAACCCCCCAGGCCTATCACTGATAGACACGCTACAAATTCATCTAATCATTATCATCTTTGAATGTTTGAGCCTACAAATATCTTCCTCCTTTACTGTACAAGTCTCATTACCATACAGCATTATACTCCTAACACATGGTGCATACAAGGACCCTTTACCATAGAGGGAGAGCCTTAATTCTCAATATCAGGAGGGACAATAGCTCCCTGAACTTCTTCCTACCACTCCCTATGCATGCCACAAAGATAGCTCAAGCCCTACCTCCAACACATATCATGTCCCCTGTATAACAAAACTCCTCCACACACTAAGGAGACTCTCTAGCAGGGTAAATCATTTCTCACCTCTCTGCCTTTGCATGCATTCCCCAACACACCATACATACATAATCAGCATTATTTTGCAGTCTACATCTAATACCACTACATCTCTTCTGCAGTCACTTATCTCAAACACTTCACAAGATTGAGTTATTTCCCTCACCCTTGTGGCAAACTGAATTGCCACACCTCCTCTGCTTTGACAGTACCACATTTGTTTTATTTATATTAACTCTTAAATCCTTGTACCCTATTCCATCTCTCAACTTCCTAAAGTTTTCTCTTACTACCCTCTCATTTTCAGCAGTCAGTGCCAAATCATTAGCATGCAACATCTCCCATGGGAGTCCAGCACTTAAGACACATCATAACAGACCTTCAAGCTTAAAACTGACCCCTGATGCACACTAGTGTTCATAGCATACTCATTACTCACATCTCCACTCACTCTCACCTGGGTGTGTGTCAACCATACATTACAAAAACCACTCTAACCAACCACTCCCTAATCACAAGCTTTCTCACTGCACACCTCACCACTTCTCTGGGCAGTCTGTCAAAAGCCTTCTCCAAATAGGAGAAAGAAATTACTACTTTCACTTCCTTCTCATAGAATTCATTTCTCCTTAAGCTGCTGGACAATCAGTATTTCATCAATGGCACTCTTGCCTGCCATAAACCCAAACTGAATCTCATCAGTAATCACTCTTTCCCTTATCATACCTTTCAGGACTATTTTTCTTTTTTAAATATTACTATAGCAATCAAAGCCACCCTTCTTTTAACTTCTCAGACAAGATAACATAAGAAATACTGATTTATACATTCATGACAGATCAGTACGAGTACAGTATTAGCGAAATTAATTACAGCTTTCCAACGTTCCAGAAGCAAGAGATGCTTTATTTTCTCTCCTCTGCTGTTTTCTACTCATACTGGGGCAAGATTTCTTCAGTGTTAGGTTTATGTTAATGATGATGATTGCAAAAGGGCAGAAACTCTTACCTGAATAAGATTATCATGGAGCACCAGAGTACTCAGCTTGGACAGGGCCTTCAGGGCATCAGCTGGGACTTCTGTCAGGAAGTTGGATGAAAGGTCCAGTTCCTCAAGGTTCTCCAGCCCAGTGAATGCTTCACCTCGCACACTCTTCAGCCTGACCAATACCAACATGGTCACATGATCTTCAGTGGCTTGTAATACTGTATAACTTTACTATGGACAATCTGACCAATATCAAAGCAATACAGTAACATAAAGCAATATGATTATGCATAGGGTATTTTGAATTTCTTTCAGTTATGATGGACTGCAGCTGTTACATGAAAAGAAAACTCAGCAAGTTTAAGGTGTCTGATAAAAGCAAGGACCAAAACAGTGATGTTTTACTGTTTTAGGCACTGTTTAGTTAACTGACATTATATTGTTTTTATGTTGTGTGCAATAATTTATTCCTTTGGCAAATTTGTGAGTTATATACAGTACATTATACTATATATTTATATGAAAAGCTTTTTATGTTAGAAATTGTATGATTTAGAATGGATTTATTGTAGTGAAATGTACTGGAAATGAACTACATTGTTTGGTAATCATGTGCCTTTACAAGAAGTTTCAAGATTACTTTAGACAACATTGCAATATTCTACTGTATACATCATGGTGGAGAAATGTCTTGAACCACAAAGAATTGTTTTCTCAAAGCTGTTCGGGTATTTAAACAGCAGGTAAGCTAGCCAGGAGGATTATCTGAGATCTAGACAAAAAACAGTCAAAAGTAATCTAAGAAAATAAGAAATAATTCAGTTGTTGATTCAGCACTGTGCCACTGCACCGGACAATGTACAGTACTCATATGTACAGAAGAATGATTGAAAAATTCTAAAATACATATGTGCTGACTAAATTTTGCAAAATGTGCAGTGTAATTTTGAGGAAATAACCTTTGAACAGTCCTGTTACCATTTAATGTTCATTCACTAAGACTTCAGTAATTTACAGTTTAAAAGAGTGCTTATGTGTCTTTGTGGATATCTGACACCTTGATGTTTGTCTATACACATGAACCAACTGCCAAGAATTCTTGAGACTGATGAGACAGTGGGCACTGACAAAACAGAACTTGGTAACATCTCTACTATGGCTAGAATTATGTTCTGGCTCCCTATAAAGAGCACCATCATAATAATGAGGCTAAGTCAATATACTATACCTGTTGTAAGAAAGATCAAGGGTGATGAGGCTGGTGAGTTCTACCAATGCAGAAGCCTCAATGTTGATAATCCGGTTATGTGAGACGTTGAGGAATACCAGATCTGGAACCTCAGCGAATGCACTTGTCTTCAGCACATCTGCAGAAGGGTGGAGGCTTAGCTTATCATCATTCATATCAATTGCTCCTTCTTGTTATATTGTCTTCCCACATTCTGTCCACTGTCCATTCTGCTTCAATGCATTTTTCTTTATTCACTCCAAAACACCACACTGCATACCTCTTAGGGATACAAGCAGTACTTAGAGATGGGGCAACTTCAGCAAGTGTCATATGCTGAACCAGTGTAAGCATGCATCTCTTTTGAATTGTATGAGCGGTTTAAAGTATAAGGATGTCCTAGCAAACAAATAATAAAGAACTAGCACCAAGCCATAAAATGGCTATATGGCATTAAGGCTGGTGCTGAAGTGATCTTGGCATGAAAACGGTGTAAGGGAGAAAAGGTCATGTCAATGGGAAGTCCTTAAATCATTCATGTCAGGAAACCAATTATCTCACCTGACAGAGTAGAGGGAAAACAAAGGCTGAAAGAAACATGGAAATATCAAGATGAGAGGTATGACAGAAGGGACGAAGAGGACAGTATGAAAGAAAGATAGGAGACAAAAAGGCCCCTTTTAGTCGCCTCTAATAACAGGCAGGGATACTAGGGAAGTATCTTTTCCCTCTCTCCCCAGTGGGGGATGTCCTAGTAAATCCACAAAATTTTCTGGCAGATTTCAAGCACACAGATGCCCTATTACTCTATTATTAATGATTTGTACTTTAAAGCATATGGGTGTCCTAGCGGCTGTGGCCCCAGGTGCTGCTGAACATAAACCCAGCTGACTGCAGACTGAAGTTTGTGCAGTCCATCATCCTTGTTTTGGGGGATAGAGAGGAAGTTAAGGTGCATTTATGTAACTGCAGAGAAGCTCCACTGCCCTGGTATACATACTGTTGCCACCACATAAAGGCATCCATCTCCAGCACCTTGGATCTCCTAGCAACGGATGTGATCTATGAGGCTGGTTTAAAGCACATGGATATCTTTATAACTAATATATACATTTAAGATGATTAAAAGAACATAGCTATCTGGTACAGTAATAGTGGGATCAGTCAGCAATCCAGCACAAATTATAAGAGTTACCATAACAACCATTATAATACTTCAGCAGATGACAGTAACACTACAATGATGGAAGCTTCCAATCTCTATTTACTACTGTATCAAAACATCCCGTCAGTACACTCTGCCTTCTCTCATATACCATCATCATTCCAATTTTGCATTTTATTCACATATGGAATAGTTAACATCCAAAAGCAGGATTAGGAAAGCATTAATTAGAAGAACTATCAACAAAGTACAAAGTTAAATGGGTCATCCTTCCATTAATTCATAATTCTAGCAGCTGTCCACTCCATTTTCAGACAGATGACCATCCTACTCCCTTTAGGGCAATACGTGACTGAAAACACCCAGTCACCCCTAGGAGATTAGAACCAATGCATGCAAAGTAAAGACATCACTCTAACTAGTGCATTGTAATTGTTAAACACCATGCATCATACTTATTTATCTCTTCATATACACACCAATATCATTCTCCTGCAGTGTGAGGACTTTGAGAGCAGTGAGACCCTTCAGGGGAGCAGAGGGCACCCTTGGGAAGCTGTTTCCTTCCAAATGAAGCACCTGTAGTTCCTTCAGGTTGGTCAGCAGGCCTGTGTCCAGCTCCCGTATGTGGTTGTATGCAAGGTTCAGCGTCTGTTGGCACATTAAACTACTCACATATCTTAACTCCTTTCTGCTTCAAATAATGAATCATACCATAATTTCTCTAAAGTAGTGTTTGCGACCTGGGATAATTGGTTATTGAGGGGAGGAAAACTGTCATCATCTTCATCGCTGTAACATACACTACTTCTGCATATTCACAATATGATATGGAAATCTGGAGCAAAAGCCCATCATTCCTCTTGAGACTTGAACTTCAAAATTAAGGAAGCTCCATGTATCATCGCTCCCTTCCTAATTTAGGGAATGCATGGGATAGCTTTGCTTGTAATGCAAGTGCTGGGTAGTGGGGCTATAACATCCTGCCATCAATACAACGGTGGGAATACTACTTCATTTATTAATTTTTTTTTCTTTTTTTTAATATTCAGAAACAATATGGTCAAATTTCCTCTTCCATGCCCCAGGGATATTATCATAACTACAATCACAACACTATCAAACCATATATTCCTTACTAGTATGTAATCCAACAATGCCATTCCTGTTTTGGAATACTGGAGCCAAGCACCAGTTACACCAACTTTCAGCATCTTGACCAGCAGTTATGGAATACTGGCCATGTGCGGTTACAGGTCAGGGTATATGTGGAAAATGAGGCAATATAAATTATAGGAGAAGGTTGGAAGTAACTGCTCTGGAGCTGTCACAATTGGACTGGCCAAGGTATTATTAATGTTCCTCAAAGTAAATTTAACCAATTACCTAAACCAGCCAAACACTTTTCAGTAGCTGCTGGAAACTGTTGAGAAAGTACATTTCAGATGTGTAGTAAGACCTCGAGCAGTGTGAAAATCTCAGCCTGAATGTTGTGTCCTTGTGGCCGAGTTTCTTGCTTGTCACTGATGACTACAGTAATTTCTGTATGAAGCATCTAATTAAAAAAAAAAAAAAAAAAAAGTCAGCTTATGATAACTACTTGTAATTTTGGAGATAAACTTCACCTTGTATCATTAGAGATCTGAGTTTCATACCAAAAATCTTACTTCCATCCATATGGCTGATATTACCTATGTATTCCATTAGCTGCATGTCATAAAAGGTGATTAATGGGTAAAAGAAGAGTGTCTGAATCCTGCTTGTATTGGCGTAAGATTTGGTAACTCCAGCCAATGATACGATCCAAGCACTATGCTCTAGTTCTTTTTTATTCATAACCCCACCAGGAACAAAGAGCTATATTCAACATCTCGTTCATAACTACAGTGAGATCAGAGCACTGTGCTATAAATCTCACCAATCCATGTGAATGTTAGAAGCTGAATGATGATGATGATGATAATGATGATGATGATACTATTCTGTTTCTGTCTATCTTATCAGCTATTCTGTACAAAACCATCTTTGTCTGTCTATGGCATAACTACTGTGATTATATCAGGCATCCTTACTCTATACATGGTGTGGGTATGATCCAGGAAAAGGAAAAAAGAAACCAGAAAAGACTTCTCAATAACTTATTGTAATTACTGTTGCTGTTGTTGTTGTTGTTACTGTTCTACCCTAGTCTGCCTATCTGAGCAGACCTATCGACCATGAGCAAGGAGCCAACTTCATCTGGCACAAATTTCTTGAAAACTCATGTCATTTTTGTTACTGTTGTTGTTCATGTTGATGTTGATGTTGCTGTTGCTCTACCCCAGTCTGTCTAGCCAAGCAGATTCACTAACCACAAGCAAGCAGCCACATTCCTGTGGCAGGCAATGCCTCGTCAGGGTTGGAAACAGAGTCTCTCCGCAAGGCAAGGTGCAGGTAATGTGGCAGAGGCACAGCCCCAAAGATGATGAGCTATGTATGGGAGATAAAGAATGAACTACAGTCTCAGCCCAGACTTTGACTACAGTACTTGGTAAATGTGGTTGAGTTCCCCATCTGGGAGTGTTTTGCAAGGTCAGCTATCAGGCTTTAGTCCATCACTACCATGGTAGTACTTTCCAGGGCAGTGGTAGTTTCCCATCTACTACCTTTTTTAAATTACTGTTTCCTTGCATCCATAAATCTGCTCTGTTCTCCTCTTTCTTTTCCTCTGCTTGCTTGCTTTCATTCCTTCCCATCCCTTCATCTTTATTTTCTCTCTTTGGTGCTTCTCATCTTTCCTGTAATATATAATATTTTTCCTTTTTTCCTAACATACTTTTACCGTTCTTGTCCTTTCTTCCTTCTCCTCACTCTCTTTTGACATTTTCCATTACCTCTTCATGTCACCCTTTCTTCCATCTCTCTCTCTCTCTCTCTCTCTCTCTCTCACCTGGAGGGCTGTCAGCTTAGCAATCTCACTGGATGCAAAGACTGGGTTATAATTGTTTCCCAGTAAGTTGTGTTCCAGCCTTAATTCCAACAGACGAGACTCCAGGCCTTCCAGCACATCCTTGTTCAGCCGTCGGATGTTATTACGGGAGAAGTCCACCTGAAAATGTGATATAGATTGAGACAAGAGGTGTGTGTGTGTGTGTGTGTGTGTGTGTGTGTGTGTGTGTGTGTGTGTGTGTGTGTGTGTGCTCTTAGGTCATTACTGATATTTCTCTAAGAAAAAAAGAAATTAAAAAACATATATAATAAATGACAAAGAGAGAATGTGATCATAATTTGAGGTGCTGGATCACAGGTATAAGAACGAGTATAAAGGATTACACCCACACTAAACATTTACTTATGTTATCTATGATGATACAATGGTTTTGAGAGTGCGGGTCAACCCAAAACTGTTCTCGATGTAATATGTGTTGAGTGCATTTATGGCATTGAATAAAATCCTTCATTAAATCAATACATAGCTCTCTGGACCTTGGTAAGTGGTAGATCTGACGCAGTGAAGAGCTGGCCGTGAAGTGCTTGTATCCCGGCATTTCTTTGACTGAACTCCACAATGTTCATCCTGTCACAAAGCAATGAATTATGAGCAAAAATAATAAACTATACAAAATAAATTAACTATAAAAACAGAAAAAGGTACAGTCAGCTAATAAGTGTGTAAGTTTGCAAAAATCACAATCAATAATAACCATAATTATAGAAAACCAAACAAAGTTCCTAGATTACATAAAAATTGTAGACAGTGTTGTACAATATGTACCATATAAGGTATTAAGAAAGCAAAAGAAACAGTAACCACAAATATCAAAGAGCATAGCTAATGAATAAGTGCAATGCATCAAGAAAGCTAGTCTGTGCGAGTATATTTTATGAAAATTAACTGATAAGGATGAGTGGATGAGGAATTTGGAAGGAATTTGAGTGTAAAGTGGAGGGACTGTAAGAAAATGTTCTGGAGAGAAGTGAAAAGAGTAAGACAGGGTGGAAGTGAAGTTAGCAGGGGAGTGAAAGATAAAAATGGTAGATTACTAGTGGAGAAGGGAGAAAAAGTGAGCAGATGGAGAGAACACTTTAAGGAATTGTTGAATGTAGAGGATGGAAGTAATGCGAGTATAAGTGGCTGGGGAATGGCTGGGAGAAGAAGGGAGGTGAGAAGACAGGAAGAAATCAGTAGGATAGAAGTTGTGGAAGCAATGAAGAAAGTTCTATCTATCTATCTATCTATTGCCAGACGCCTCAATCCCATTTGGGGTGGCCACAAACAAATCGCCTCCAAGTCGCCCTGTCCCCCGCCATTTCACTCCCCTGCTCCCAACTCACACCCCCCTCTCTCATATACCTCTCCACCCCATCTCTCCATCTCATCCTCAGCCTCCCCCTCCCTCTCTCCCCCTCCACCTCACTCACATACACTCTCTTCGTCAGTCTTTCACCCTCCATCCTCTCCACATGGCCAAACCACCTCAGTGTGTTCCTCATAACGCTTCCTATCACATCCACATCAACACCACAACGCTCCTTTATATCCTCATTCGTCAGCCTGTCTCTCCATGTGACTCCACAGGCTCCTCTTAAATAACTCATTTCCACGGCTCTCACTCTTGACTTGTGTCCTTCCAACAACGTCCAAGCTTCACTTCCGTAAGTTCGAGTTGGTATCACAATACTGTCATGTAGTAACTTTTTCACTTCCATGCTCACTTCCCTGTTTCTTATCACTGCTTTCAAAGAACCAGCAACCTTTCTTCCCTGCTGTACCCTTTCAAGCACTTCACCCTCCAAACCTCCATCCTTACTCATCACACTACCCAAGTACTTAAACGTACTCACATTTTCCAACTCCTCACCATCCAACCTCACTGTACATTCACTGACTTCACCTCTCTCAAAGACCATCACTTTACTCTTAATCGTGGAAAGCCCCAGGAATTGATGGAGTTTGTGGTGAAATGATGAAGCATGGGGGAGAGATAGTAGTAGAATGGATGTGGAAGATGTGCAGATTGGCCTGGGAGGAAGGTAGAGTCCCGGAGAATTGGAAGTCAGGTATAATTATTCCCTTGTACAAAGGAAAAGAGGAAAAAGAAGTGTGTGGTAATCATAGGGGCATTTGTCTTCTTAGTATAATAGGAAAAGTGTATGGTAGGATACTTATAGACAGAGTTAGAGAAAGAACAGAGAAATTAGTTGGAGAAGAACAGGGAGGCTTTAGGAAGGGAAGAGGATGTGTAGATCAGATATTCATTCTTAGATCTTTAGTGGAAAAGTTTCTAGAGAAGGGAAAGAAGTTGTATGCGGCTTTCATGGATTTGGAGAAAGCATATGACAGGGTGGATAGACAAGGATTGTGGAAAGTGTTAAGAATATATGGAGTAGATGGGAAGTTGTTGAATGCTGTGAAGAGTATGTACGATGGTGCGAAGGCTGCAGTGCGTGTGGATGGTGAACTAAGTGAATTTTTCTCTTTGAAAGTTGGTTTGAAACAGGGATGTGTCATGTCTCCATGGTTGTTCAATCTGTACATGGATGGGGTAATAAAAGAGGTACAAGGTAGGGTAGTGGATATTGGAGTGGCCCTGGTGAGAGAGGATAGTGTTTGGAAACTCCCTGTACTGTTGTTTGCAGATGATACTGTATTGTTGAGTGAAGACGAAAGGGAGCTGCAAGGCTTGGTGGATGAGTTTGAGAGAGTGTGTAAGAAACGGAACCTAAAGGTGAATGTAGGGAAGAGTAAACTGATGGTCTTTGAGAGAGGTGAAGTTAGTGAATGTACAGCGAGGTTGGATGGTGAGGAATTGGAAAATGTGAGTACGTTTAAGTACTTGGGTAGTGTGATGAGTAAGGATGGAGATTTGGAGGGTGAAGTGCTTGAAAGGGTACAGCAGGGAAGAAAGGTTGCTGGTTCTTTGAAAGCAGTGATAAGAAACAGGGAAGTGAGCATGGAAGTGAAAAAGTTACTACATGACAGTATTGTGATACCAACTCTAACGTACGGAAGTGAAGCTTGGACATTGTTGGAAGGACACAAGTCAAGAGTGAGAGCAGTGGAAATGAGTTATTCAAGAGGAGCCTGTGGAGTCACGTGGAGAGACAGGCTGACGAATGAGGATATAAAGGAGCATTGTGGTGTGGATGTGGATGTGATAGGAAGCGTTATGAGGAACACACTGAGGTGGTTTGGCCATGTGGAGAGGATGGAGGGTGAAAGACTGACGAAGAGAGTGTATGTGAGTGAGTTGGAGTGGGGAAGAGGGAGGGGGAGGCCGAGGATGAGATGGAGGGATGGGGTGGAGAGGTATATGATAGAGGGGGGTGTGAGTTGGGAACAGGGCAGTGAAATGGCGGGGGACAGGGCGACTTGGAGGCGATTTGTTTGTGGCCACCCCAAACGGGATTGAGGCGTCTGGCAATAGATAGATAGATAGATAGAAAAAAATCCATCAAATAAACAATGCCCAAATGATAAAAAATGTTATTATAAGAATATAATACTGTAAAAACCAGTAAATTACTAAGGACAAATAACTCAGAATAATCATAGTCAACTTCGGAAAAACAAAAAGTAAATGTAATATGGAAAGGCTCTTACTTGAAGGGCAGAAGTGGAAATTCCCCTGGGAAGGCAACATTGTCGCAGTTGATGGAGATGTTGGCCTCGACGGTGGTGCAGACACAGGGCAGGTTCAGCTCTTCACTCACACTGAGGCATGACCCAGATCCTACTGCTGCCACCCCTTGTCCCACCGCTGCCACCAACACAGCCACCACCACCGCCACTGCCACCGCCATCACTGCAAATCACAGCTGCTATGATTTTCTTGGTCAACAGAACAAGAAATACTGTACATCGATCATCAACATCATTCTGTACAAGCTAAGTAAAATAGGCAGGGAAATGAAGCAATCAATATACAGTAATACAACAGACAGTCCACACATTTACTTCCTCTCATTATCAAACCACAACATTCCGGCCATCAGCAAATAAGCTTCATACACAGGAAAAAAGAAAGTAACTTTGACGTTTGGACACAGGGAATGTACATTGTGAAAGGTAAAAAAATATATACAAGTGAAAATGAGGGCGGAAAATAAGAGGAAGAGGAAGAATGAGGTGGAGAGGTGAAGTGGTGATATATGTAAATGAGAGTGACGAAGTGGCATGACAGATGCAGAAATGAGTAGGCTAATATTAACATGCGTTGATGGAGTTTTTGCAGAAGCGCTCTTGACGAACTCGGTGATTAAGGCAGAATATACACAGAAAATTAACTCAGAATGAACTGCCACCGGTAGAGAATTAGCAGATTTACTAAGTGTTATTACTGTCACAACTTGTCTTAAAGGGGTATTATTTCAATTGTTCAGAGAAAGTTTTGTCCATTTTCCTTAAGCATAGTCTTTCTATTTCAGCTTTATATCTGCTGGAGAGGTGTAGAAATGTGGGTGGTGTTCTTAATCCTTAAGTCTGTTATATGTGACCCTATGGCACCAATATCTTTATTCCTATCAGTAGATAACACCATTGTGCTCTCTCTCTCTCTCTCTCTCTCTCTCTCTGTAGGCTTTCAGTGTCCTTGGCTCTTCCTTTTTGCATGAGAGAATGGCAGGCTGATAAGGTGTAAGTCAAAACTGAATGAGAAAGAAATGGCCAGGATGGGCTCTGAAGAGTGGGTGATTTGCGTTTTTTTAAAGGTATATCTCTCGTATTAAGAATGTGTCATTGATTTCGTTTAAAAGACCATTGTGTGTGTGGGGAGGGCGAGCGTAGTAAAAGGGTAAGGTGATTGAAAATGAGTGTGCAGGACTAGCTTGGTTGGTTTAGGTGTGAACCTGGGTAATACCGTAATGCACCCTGTGAAGAAAAATTGCTAACTGGCCCGTATGTGCACGATGGTGCTTTAATTGATAATATTCCTGGAGGAGGAGGAGGAGGAGGAGGAGGAGGAGAATGGTCGGTATGTGCATGATGATGCCTTAAATTAATGTTTTCTTGGAGGAGGAGGAGGAGAAGGATGTTCGGTATGTGCATGATGATTACTTAAACGAAAGTTTTCTTGGAGGAGAAAGAAAGCAAACAAGCAAGCAGGCAGTGCTCTCATACACCTTGCGCAGATGAGAATATTCGTAGCTTGGCAGGTGAATGATTAAAATATTCTTAAAAATTGGTGGTACTGAAGAAAAGGTAGCAGCTTCAATTAAAAAGTTCAACAGAAACTTGGCTGGGCTTTGGAATGAAACAAAGACCGATTTACTTTACGCTACACAAGCCTTAGAATGAGTGTCTTCCTTGCACTGGTATTATGCATTGTTGGCGTGTCCATTTTTTTTTTCTTTCTTTTTTTTTTTTTACGCGGGTTTGGGAATTCAGATTGTCATGGTGAAAACTGAATGTGATTTGCCGCTGCTGGCAAAAAGCCTTGAGAGTGTATTGTTAGCATTTCAGGTTATATTCTTAATTTTGTTAAAAATTATATTCATTTTTCCCCCCGATCGTTAACCCTTTCAGCAAAAATCTTTTCCATCATACTACCGTCATATGATACTGTTCTGCCTAGGAGAGATTAGGGGATTGTGAATGAGGCTAAACACAATCACCATTAACCCTTTCCCTACGAGGGCCCCCGTAACCTAAATAAAATCCGGCTGGTAATGGTAGAAGTAAGTGGCGCCAACATTGTGGAGAGAAAAATTATATGGAGAAGCCTGTTTGCTAATCTTTATTAATCAATGGGTCTTACACATCCTTAGTGCTGTTCTTTATTCTATTTAGGATCTTTTTTCTTTTTTTGACTTTGCTTAAGATGAAATTTTTAAAATCAGTCATTACATACTGTACATGACGACGGAATTTCACTTTTTTCGTCCGTGCATCAATGGTTCTTAACACTTCCAGCTTCCTGTGACCCAGCCTTAGGTTTTTTTTTTTTAATACAAGGAAGAAGGAACCAAAGGCTGGGCCCGCATGAACGCTCCTTCCAAGAAAAAACAAAGAGCCAAATTCAAGATCCATTCAATTCGAGATGCCTGGACACACTGCGTTTGAAAGACTGGAGATCATAGGAAGTAGGAAATACAAACAGAGACAGTCAGTTCCAGAGCTGACCTGTTGCATAAATGAAAGACTGGGAGTAACGGTTAACTCTTGCATTAGAGAGTTGGACAGAAAAGGGATGAGAGTTTATAGACGGGTGCAACGCGCCCGTCGTAGAGGTGGAGGGATGCAAGCAGACAGTTCAGAGGAGTAGCTGAATAAAATCGTCTGTCGTTAGCTGGAATAAAATAATAAAGTGGTATGGAAGAAATGTTTCGAAAAGTCCAATGCCAGTTCAATTACTGCCCTGTATCTTTGAAGACTGGCGTTGATATGGACAGACAAACAGATAGCTACATTGATGGATAGATTAATAGGCTAGATAGATAGATATTAAGTGCCTGTGGGTATTGTGGAAGAGCACTGACGTCTGTTTTAGCGAAACTCAAATTCTATAAATACTTCCTTCCAGCCGGGAACGATCACACGATATTAGACTACAATCAACAGCTCACTTTTCTACCACTCGACAACCACCTCCACCATGCCGCAGTGCAAGAGAGAGGGAGAGAGTCGTTAACCTCTTCATTCAAGGACGTCATTTCATCTTCTGTATAACTGCTATCACCAAACGATTTATTGAAGCTTAGGATAAACTTTTCGAACTGGGATGGTCAGATATCCTTCAGTTACCCCTTCAGCGTGGTCTCCCCCCCCCCTTTTTTTTTTTTTAGATAACCCCTTCAGTTCGGTAAATTCTTGTATTAGTTATGGAAGCACCTTTTGTAGCGGCCCATTCAGTCAGGCACACCCTACTTTTTTTTTTTTTTTTTTTTTTAAGGACGCGGGGACCCGGATTCTCGGTTAAGGAAACTCTCTAGCATCTCCTCCTTAATGATTTATTTTTGATATGCCAGCTTGATATCCTTCTGTACGAAATTCATAAAGAGTATGGCCTTATAAGAAGGATTTATGTAGCACAGAAGACAGTAAGGTGTAATAAGCGAAATAATTCAACGAGGAAAAGATGTTGAGGAACTTCCTTGCGCGACAAGAATACGGGTCAAGGTGCTTCACTGGCATAGACCATAGTAACCCCACCAGTTTACAGCCCTCATGGTCCCGCATCTCTCGTATGTTTATAATTGTTTTTGCCACTCTCAGAACCCATTATATAACCTTTTCTTTTAGCTGACGTATTTTACATTTCATTCTTGCCATCTTCAGACGATTTTATTCAGCCGAGGGAGAAAAATCACTTTTCGAATGGGCTGACTGCTACTGTGCCAAATCCTGTCACTGCAGATTGTTTTTCAGACTTTAACAAAATAATTTCTGTGCAGTAAAAATTGAATGAATACACGTCATAGGACTGACGGGATAAAGTCACAGGAAATATTGTAATGAAAGGGTTAATGAAGGCTGCATCTGACACCTCAAATTCGAAAAAAAAAAAAAAAAAAACTAAGCTGAATAGAACTCTGGTATAAGGACGAATAAAATATGAAGCACGTCATCCTAGTGAAAAACCCAAAAAAAATATATGTATCTGGAGGTAGCCAGGGTATAAAAAAAAAAAAAAAAGGTCTCGTATAGAAGTGCCTGGGGATAGCAAATCATGATGGCTGAATACTGACGGAGTTTCTGTTTTACCAACCTTGGCTAAAATAACGTATTTCCGGTTTTATTCTTACTACAACCAGACGTTTTAATGAAGTTTAGGGGGGACTTCGAACTGTAGATGGCAAAAAAATAAGCGGGGGGAAGGGGGGTTTGAATTAATGCCTATCGACTGCGCGCGGGGTTATTCAAACAATCAGTTTTTGCATAAGGTTAAGTTTTCCTCTTGAAATCGGCACGCAACAGCCGACTTCACATCCATATCCCCAGTTGTACTGCTAAGTGGAACACCAAACTTTGACCAAGATTATGAAAGAAATTTGCCATAAATTAAATTGTATAGACTTCTTAAGCTGAATGACATAATTTCGTGTTAACTAGAACAAAACATAAAATACATCATTAGAGTGGAATATTTACCAACACTGATTCGCATGCACCAATAAACTTAAGATGACTCCTCTCTCTCTTAACTCTCATTTTAATTTGCAAGAAAAACAAGCGACGCTGCGTGGAAAGTTTCTACTCTCTCTTCTCGTTGTTCTTCCTGCAGAGAGAAAACGTAGCTATTATTACGTACTTCTCGTCGTTAAGATTTGTTTTTGCACAAAGAACAGGGCCCATGGGAAGTTTCTGCATCCCTCCCTCCGTCTTTCTGTCTTTCCCACAAAAACAAACCATATTTAAGCACGGCGATTTTCTCTTTAGTCCATCACTTGAGCCAAACCTTTGATCAAACTCGGGTCCTATCGAACAGACGACTCTAACCACCCGACCACCATCTCCCACAGAATATTGCCGGCAAACACGCAACTGGCCACTCCAGGAAAGGAAATCATTAGAGGTAAATTTCTCTGGTAAACCTGTTGACAGGTAGATTCGATGAAGAAAAAAAAAAAGGGGGGGGGGGAGGGAAACTCGTTACCCTTGTTATGGTTTACATTCTCGAACACAGGCTGAAAATTTTTGAACCATTGCTGCATGTCTTCTTTTTGTACCAGTAACTGTTTAATCCTGTCACTGTATTCTACATACCGCAAGTCTGGTGATTTTATTCAGCTGAATTCAGAACTGGAGCCCGTAAATTTTAATATCTTCCAACACCTTTTTTTTTGGCAACAGTACAATCTAGGTAAATATTTAATCAGGTTAGGCAAAATATTGAACATCCAAAGTTAAGAAAGCAATCTCTACAACTCTATGTTGGCAAAAACTTTGATATTTATTCTGTTTAACTGCTGACTGCTTTATGTATCGGAGAACACTCCCAGGAAGATAGCACTTTCATGATCGGAACAATTCTAGTATTTTATTCCAACTGGCACCAGACGATTTTTTTCAACCGAAAGCTAATCATATTAGCCAGAGAGTTAATGCTGTTAAAATTAACCCTCTCATGATTCGGACCACTCTAGTATTTTTTTTTTTTTTTCAGCTTACGCCAGATGATATTCTGCTGAAAGTGAATCACAGGAGCCAAAGAGTTAGTGCCATCGGTGTTAACCATCTGATGACGGGCCAACTCCAACATTGTATTTTAGCTAACGCCAGACGATATCATTCAGCTAAGAATGAGTCAAAGGAGCCTGATAGGCTTACAAGGAGCAATATTCATAAACCAACCGGCATTTAGAGGGCGGCGGGGGAGACATCTGGTGGCTGGGCTGGGTAAAGGCGGCAGATGGACTGACCTGAATTCCATTAGCTACTTAAGTTTCCTGCTGGACACACACACACACACACACACACACACACACACACACACACACACACACACACACACACACACACATCACTTTCTCCTGGCCTTTTCCTCTTGGACCGAAATGAAGTCGAGATGAGAGAGATGAAAGTTGACTCCTTCACAACGATGATGTCTGTTCATGGTCCATATTTGCTTTTACCAGACGATATACAGGATTTAACCTTAGAAGGACCATTTTGTAAGAGATTAGTGATAGTTGCATTTATCTCTTCCAGCTAAAAATTCTGTCTTACACTGAAATAAAATTGTCTGTAGAGAGGAAAAATAAAAAGACGTCATCATATTGCTGGGATTTGAATAGTGAATTTATGGATGCTGAGAGAATGAATGGTAAATGGATGATGACTGAATGGGTACCTGGTCCATTTGACAGGCCATTGTGTTGATACTTCTTCCAGTTATTGTCTTTCCCAGCGTGTCATGATATCAGAGCGCCATGGCGTGTCCACATGGAGGAAATATACCCACACTGTTGCTCCTAATTGTGAAGATATTCTGCCCAAACTTAGATGCTCTTTAGTTATACCCAGAGAGGGGCCAGGTCAGGTCTAAACTGTTATGTATGCCCAGTTAACATAAATTCCATGTGTTTGGTACAGACTATATAGTGCTTTCATGTGTGTTTTTCTAGTCCTGTTTCTGGGTCTTTATATCTACCCACGCTTGTTATATTATTCCGGGAAGTTACGATGAATATTGTTATGCTGATGACGACGACTGCATTTCGTCTACAAGGAAAGCTCATATTTTGATGATAAAATTGAGAGAGAGAGAGAGAGAGAGAGAGAGAGAGAGAGAGAGAGAGAGAGAGAGAGAGACTCCTATGCCGACGACATTACAGCCACAGGCATTATGACATATTGGATGTTGATTTTGGTTCTGTTCAATTACAGCTGACACAGTTAAAGAACAGAAAAACTGAACGATGATACACGAAACGATTAGCCACTTTCACGCTAATGATATTTTTGCAACACAATACAAAACTCATTCCGAAACAATGTCTTCTAAGATGTTACTCAAGGTAATAAAAATATTTCTATAATTCACAGATCAACAGCACATTACCCACAACATTTCTCACACTCCCTTATCATTTTTAAGTATTAGCACAACCGCTGTATATTCACCAAAGTTTAGTTTCCAAGCTTTCACAGTGCGTTCCCTATTCGTTGGCAGAGGAGATTTCACAGCATCTCTTACTTAGCGACTTATTTTACCTGTTAAGCCATGGTATTCTCTTGTACCATATTTATATTTCATTATTTCCTTCAGTACATGGATGTCTCTCATATTTCAATCGTATCACCTTCAGACGATATTATTCAACTTATGGGAGGCTCTTTGAAATGGAAGGGTTAGATATAGCCTTCAGTAACCCTGTTCATTTTGACGTGTTGAATCAGACTGTCTGGTGGTAGCCCGGAAAAAATCAAAATAAATTATAATGCCGAAAGGGTTAATATCGATACAGAGTGCATCATTAACGTTACACAGTATAGTCAGTTTGTTTTCGTCTGAAGGAACTGGGCCCATCTCACAATACGAGTGATCTGACGTGGTTACATGAAACACTATGAGCCTCCGGATAATATACTTACGCCTTACATCGCAAAGCAGAATGAAACCTCCAAATTATTGATAATTTCTTAAGCACGTGACAAAGATAGAACAAGTTTGGCCATCCTGTGTTGTTGCTGACTTCTCTTGGTAATGTGAGATGCAGCCTAACCATATTTAATAACCATAGGCGTTCCATAAATGACCGTCAAAAATTAGGGACTTGCATTCTACTCTGCGATAGATTTAAACATGCAGCCCATCTGAGGTAGGAATCAGCCTCCTTGGTTATTAGTTTAATCAACCCTCCAATCTGAATATATCTGGCCATCATCTGAACTGCAAGGGGTGACAGATTTTCGTTAGGTTAGAAAAAAATGCACTACAGTGGATAGTAAGACTCACTGTCAAATAAACAGTTTATGACTATATGCGTTACGAAATTTTCTAAATCAATGGGTAAATATTCACTGGGTGACACATCCAACTGGCAAGTGAAAGTACCCAGACTTTGTTCTAGGGCCAGGCAAACTGTGCAATTTGTCTCCCTCTTGGCCCTGTTCACTCACCAATATAAACTAGAACCTGGATGTATAGTCAGAGTTTCGTGCCGTAGGGGAAGACAGGGGCCGTAAAAATCGATTGTCTGCCTTAATGGCCCTCTCGAACTTGACAGGCTTTATTTTCATGTCTTTTTTTTTTTTTTTTCACCTGATTTAGTATGTTTTCACACGGTTTCGAGACCATGAAGAAACTACCAACTGCAAATGTACAAGCACGACCGAATGTTCACCGCATACTTCCAGACCAGCTGTGGTATTGGAGGGTGTTACGTGAATGCTCTCTGACATTAGAGGAGGAATTTGAGATATGGAAGGCAGAATTCAGTACCAGCAGGCGACTGACGGCGAAATTTTGCTAAAGATTGTACATGGACTGCTTAATTGTGGTAGTAATATAAAAGATACACACACACACAAAAAAAAAAAAAAAGAAGAGAAAGAACATAAAAAGGAGGAATACCCTACTCTCCGACACTAAGGGAGATATGAAAAACTAAACACAGTGCTCTCAGGTGATAGTCGGCGATCTTATACGCGTGACAGTACATCAAATATATTGGTATGATAGTATTATAAAGCCCACAACAAAAGTCCATGAGGAGGAAGGAACGAAAGGTATGGAGGGAAAAAAAAAATGCTGGTAGGATAATGTAGGCAAGTTTTTCCTCGTGATAGTGTATAATTATATGTATGTGATAGTTTAGCCTATAACGGGCACGACAAAATTATGAGTAGGAAGGACAATCTCTGACATTCAGATATAGAAGGCAAAGAACAGTGCTGGCGGGAAGTAAACGGTAAACTTTACTTCGTGAGAGTAGTTACCGGTATATGAAATATTTTAATATGACAGGAGCAATAGAGGATTGGATGATGAATATAGACAGACTGCAATACAGTGCACATAACAGGAGAGTATGAAAAAAAAGGCCATCCTCTGAAATTCTGTGTGTAAAGATAAATATGGAAAGTAGAACACAATGCAGCAACGGTATTTTTGGCGAACGTTAGCTCTTGACAGTACCCGAGGCAGCCTTTCTCCTCCGATTCATGGCCCCAAAGAGGTCAGAGAGCATAAATTCCCCCTGATGTTGTTCCGCCTAAGACTTTCCACCCACTGGCATCTCTGGAAAAACTGGATGGGCCGCTCTCTCTCTCTCTCTCTCTCTCTCTCTCTCTCTCTCTCTCTCTCTCTCTCTCTCTCTCTCCAACACTAGCCTACGACTGATGCAACACTAAGCTTCGATCTGTTCAAATAATTATATGCTATGGTTTGCCCTAGCACCCTCTTTTCTTTTTTTCTTTTTTTTTTTTTTTAAGCCTTGTATAGACACTTTCAACTGGAGGTGTTAAAGAAAGCCTTCATTTACCACGATACTACATGAGGTTTCCTTTAGTCGACCAAAAAAAAGAAAAAAATTGAAGTAAAAAGAAAAAAGATAAAAGGCTGAAAACTTCCTCTGAGAACTGACGAGGTTTAAATTTTCTTCTTCCTTCCTTCAATTAATTTTATTCAACTTAGGAAAAACTCCTCGTACTGAAAGGATTCAAAGTAGAAGGAGAGAGAGAGAGAGAGAGAGAGAGAGAGAGAGAGAGAGAGAGAGAGAATATTTTACATTTTTGGTCCACTCACGATCCGGAGCCGTATGTGTCTGTGTGTGTGTGTGTGTGTGTGTGTGTGTGTAATAAAAGTGTGAGTAGCATGGCATTCTCGCGTGCTTACTCTCCACACTTTCACCCTACACTAGAACAGAGGCTTTGGACTGCCCTCTCAGCGTGACTAGATACTGCCAGCACTCTTAGATTTTTCCTTGCTTTCTCAGGTGGACAGAAGGGTGATTGAGAGAGAGAGAGAGAGAGAGAGAGAGAGAGACAGAGAGAGAGAGAGAGAGGTGTGTGTGTGTGGAGCCCTTTCAGTGTGTATGTGTGCGTGTATACCACCTCAGTTCACATACACCACTTTCTAGAGTTGCTCTGACCACACTCATGTTCTGCTCCGTAACGCACATACACACAGCCACACCCTTACACACACACACACACACACACACACACACACACAGACACACACACACACACATCATACACAATTTCTCTCTCTCTCTCTCTCTCTCTCCTCCCTTAACCAGGACCACAAAGCGGTCTTAATTAGCAGGTGACGAAATCATTTTTTTTTTTTAAGGTGACAAAACCTCACACGTAATACTGAACGTGACGAGAGAGAGAGAGAGAGAGAGAGAGAGAGAGAGAGAGAGAGAGTTAGAAGGACAAGTAAAAAAACAAATCAAACCATTATTTTGAGATGCCTGGACACACTGCGTCTGAATAACTTAAAGTCGTATGAAAGAGGAAAGATGGACTGAAATAAGTACAGTTACATACATAAATATCTGTCCACTTCGTTACGGTCCACCTAATTGCAAGATAATAATAGATCGATATTTCTGCTTGCCACTGCACATGAAGGGTTGAGGCTACCTGATGCATATTATATTAGAAAGAAGTAGGAAATCTGATATAGGGTTGTCTTGGCTTGATGAGTGTTATTTGTCTGCTGTAATGGGGTGGACCTGAAGGCAAAAAATTACGGAAGAACATGACCAGTGTAATATCGATAGCAAAGAGAAAGTGATGCAACACTCGAGCGAGCAGAGAGATTACGAGAACTAGTGAGAGTAGAGGAGTTGATGGGACGATAAGTGATTTACTTCATACTGTTAAGAACATTATATGTAATTAACTTCCCTTCCTTCACACACACACACACACACACACACACACGAGAGCCCCTCATACAGGGGCAACGTCGTTGCATATATAGAGTTGGCAGTTGTTAATCACACCCAGCTTCTAAGCTGATTTCTGAAGTAACGAGATCTATCCAAGAGAGAAAACAAGGAGGAAGATATCAGGGATATTTAGCGACGATGCAGGAATGAACTGTTTGCCTTTGTGGGTGCGAGGATGGTCATTTGGAAGATAGGGGCGAATTGGAATTTGTAGGAACTGTGAGTTTGAGTAGTGAAAAGCAATGTTTCTTGTCAAAGAGAAAATAATAGTTAAACAGGCAGACCAAAAGTTAGTTGTGCCTTTGTCTCATCCCACAACTGATGTAGTGACTATTGTGATATGTTGTGAGAAGCTGACTGTGTTCAAATAATTCAGTAATTACAATTCAGCAGGTAAGTTAGTGAAAGGAAAACCTTGAGAAACACCAGTGCTGAAGGCTTTTGAAGAACAGTATGACGGTCTGTCACAGCACCTTCGTTGTTACTGTTGTGAATTTGGGGTTAGCTGGACATGAACCCGGTGGACTGCAGGCTAAGTTGACCTCCTGCATTCTGCCATCCTCCTTGCAATGACTAGGCAGATCGGAACTGAAGACAGACAGAGGGATAGAAACAGTAAGAAGGGAAGCTGGAAATTATTATTAAAAGTTTTCAGCATATCTCGTACCACAGTAAAAGTTTCATCTAACCCTCGAAAGAAGAATGGCCAGGAATTAAGAGAAATGTGATGAGATCGTATTGTCAAAAAAAAAAAAAAAAAAAACAATGGTGATGACTACGTACATCAGAGGACACAAATTTCAGTAATGAGATTGAACGAAGACCTTCGAAACCCAGCAATACGATTTTTTGAGCCCAGCAAACTTTCAAAATATTGCGTAAGAGTTTCATAATTGTGAAATGTTGTCCGCAATTGTACGTGTGTGTATACCTTCCTCTGTGTGTGGATTGTATTTGCATTCGAGTGTGCGTGTGAGTATTTGTCTTCGAGATTTTTGCCTGTGGAGATAAGCATTGCAACAGGCAGTGAACAATAACGCATTACACCGCAAAGAAGGCTTCAATAACATGTTCCATTGTTCTTCTGTTATGCCTCATGGCAAACCAAACTCTCTCTCTCTCTCTCTCTCTCTCTCTCTCTCTCTCTCTCTCTCTCTCTCAACACAGACATAGCGTCTACCATAGACAATACATTTCCAACTTAATAATCCACTCTCTCTCTCTCTCTCTCTCTCTCTCTCTCTCTCTCTCTCTCTCTCTCTCTCTCTCTCTCTCTCAACACAGACATAGCGTCTACCATAGACAATACATTTCCAACTTAATAATCCACTCCATTTTCAGTCTACCCCTCCTACTCCAAACCTGATGATGATGATGATGATGAGGGGGAGGAGGAGGATGAACAGTGCTAAAAACCCACACACAGTCACAGCTAGTGAGCAGTTGACAGTTGCACCTAACTGCATTCAATAATAGATTAAAACACACACACACACACACACACACACACACACACACACACACACACACACACAAAGCTCCATTAGTACGCAAATTCAGAGCCATAATCAAATTGCATTAATAATTGTTACTTTCCAAAACTACAATAAGTTTTCCCATTAGTCCAAAGCAAAACCTCCAGCAACGTCGGGCAAACCTTGATAACCTCTCAGTACAATTGTTATTTTTAAGTATTATGGAAGTGTCTGTCATCTTGCTCCACTTTCTACAAAACGTCTTGTGTAATGGACTTAGTATTATTGATCCATCTGTCAACACACACCAAAATGCCACAGAATCATCGTTTTAGTGATACGCACACACACACACACACACACACACACACACACACACACACACACACACACACAATCACAGACACGCACACACACACAATCACAGACACGCACACACACACACACACAATCACAGACGCACACGGGGAGAAACGGCCTGGCACTGACCAATATTTTAAGACAAAGTGACGCCATTGTGTGCCCCGCAAACAATGAAGTCTTTCGCGGCCATTGCTTCACTCCCGCGCAGTCACACACGTTTGGCTGCCTCACTTCCTCGGCTCCAGTTTAGAAAAAAAGAAAAAACTACTTTCCACTGGATTAATGAATTTTGGAATACGGAAGGCGTCAAGTGAAGCAACATTAACCAACTCATTTAACTGACAGATCATTCACAAAAGACAACTGATTTTCTCACGGAAGCCATAAAATGTATAAACTGCATATAATCTATAACTACTGTATTACCTATCGGATTTTAAAGGCCTCTAATATTCTCTTTTGGCTAAAGTCAGGAGATTTTATTTAGGTGAGTGGTTCGTGGAAGCCTAACTTAATCCCAGCACCAATAATCCTCTAGTTGTCCAGAAAACTCAAGTCTTCTAATCCAGCTAACGCCAGATGAAGCTGTTCAGTTAAGCGAGAACCACAGAAGCCTGAGAGTTAATTTAAAAGCATAATGGAGAACATGTTTTACTTTAAATTACTTGAATATGGGGTCAAACGTTTCAAAGTTCATCATCTGCTTGTTGGGTTTGCTAAGCTCCTTTTCGCCCCCCCCACCCCACCCCAAAAAAAAAATGCAGCGAAGTGAAAAATAAGTCAATAATACTATAAACCCCGTGAACCTGATCACTTTTTTTTTTTTTTCATGATACTACCAAAGGATTTTACTCAGCTTAGGGGAGATCCCTTATAGTCAGTGGATTAATGAAAGCTATGCCTAACCCCTCCAGTTCGAAAAGCTTCACCTTAACTGAATAAAACCGTCTTGTAAAAAAAAAAAAAAAAAAGATTCATAAGGCAACGTCGTACTTGAAGGGTTATTGAAGTCTATAAATCCAGTTCGAAGAGTCTCTCCTAACCTAAAAAATAAAATCACCAGAAGTCAGAACGTATAAGATTAAAAAGATGATTCGTAGTGAAGGGGTTACGGTTACTACCTGGAGAAAACATCTCAAGCGCCAACTTAAGTCCCAACTCAAGCGCCAACGTAAGTCCCAACTCAAGCGCGAACTTTGAGGCCTAACTCAAGCGCCAACTAAAGTCCCAAATTAAGCGCCAACTTAAGTCCGAACTCGAGCGCTAACCTAAGTCCCAACTCAAGCGAAAACTTAATTCCCAATTCAAGCGCCAACTTAAGTCCTAACTTAAGAGCCAACTTAAGTCCCAACTCAAGCACCAACTTAAGTCCCAACTCAAGCGACAACCTAAGTCCCAATTCAAGCGCCAACCTAAGTCCCAATTCAAGC
The DNA here is from genome assembly GCF_032717465.1 of Coenobita brevimanus. Taxonomy (NCBI): domain Eukaryota; kingdom Metazoa; phylum Arthropoda; class Malacostraca; order Decapoda; family Coenobitidae; genus Coenobita; species Coenobita brevimanus. Next base: position 36,326,955 of record NC_137004.1, read on the forward strand.
GCCAACCTAAGTCCCAACTCAAGCGCCAAAGTAGGTCCCAACTCAAGCACCAACTTAAGCCCCAACTCAAACGCCAACTTAAGTCCCAACACAAGCACCAACCTAAGTCCCAACTCAAGTGCCAACTTAGGTCCCAACTCAAGCGTCAACCTAAGTCCCAACTCAAGCGCCAACCTAAGTCTCAACTCAAGTGCCAAAGTAGCTCCGAACTCAAGCACCAACTTAAGTCCCAACTGAAGCACCAACTTAAGTCCCAACTCAAGCACCAACTTAAGTCCCAACTCAAGCACCAACTTAAATCCTAACTCAAGCGCGAACTTAAGCCCCAACTCAAGCGCCAACTTAAGTAAAAACTCAAGCGCCAACCTAAGTCCTAACTCAAGCGCGAACTTTGAGTCATAACTCAAGCGCCAACTTAAGTCCCAAATCAAGCGCCAACTTAAGTCACGACTCAAGGCCAACCTAAGTCCCAACTCAAGCGAAAACTTAAGTCCCAACTCAAGAGCCAACTTAAGTCCTAACTCAAGCGCCAAACTAATTCCCAACTCAAGCACCAACTTAAGTCCCAACTCAAGCGACAACCTAAGTCCCAACTCAAGCACCAAAGTAGATCCCAACTCAAGCCCCAATTCAAGTGCCAACTTAAGTCCCAACTCAAGCGCCAACTTAAGTCCCAACTCAAGCACCAACTTAAGTCCCAACACAAGCACCAACCTAAGTCCCAACTCAAGCGCCAACTTAAGTCCCAACTCAAGCTCCAACCTACGTCCCAACTCAAGCGCCAACCTAAGTCCAAACTCAAGTGCCAAAGTAGCTCCCAACTCAAGCACCAACTTAAGTCCCAACTCAAGCGCCAACATAAGTCCCAACTCAAGCGCCAATTTAAGTCCCAACTGAAGCGCCAACTGAAATTCCAACTCAAGCGCCAACTGAAATTCCAACTCAAGCGCCAACTTAAGTCCCAACTCAAGCGCCAACTAAAGTCCCAACTCAAGTGCCAACTTAGTTCCAACTTGTCCCAATTTAAGTGCCAACTTAAGTGCCTAAAGTGGCACTCAGATGGGACCTATCCGGAAGAGTTCTACTTAAGTTCCACTAAGTTCAAGTTCCACTTAAGTGCCACTTAAGTTCCACTTAAGAACCACTTAAGAGGAACTTGAGTAGAACTTGAGTGGAACTTCAGTGGAACTTAAGTGGAACTTGAACTTAAGTGGCACTAAGTAGAAAACTTCCACATAGGTGCAATCTGAGTGCCACTTGAGGCACTTGAAGTTGGCACTTAAATTGGGACAAGTTTGAACTAGTTCGCACTTGACTTGGGACTTTAGTTAGCGCTTGGGTTGGGACTTAAGTTGGCGCTTGAGTTGGGACTTAAGTTGGCGCTTGAGTTGGGATTTAAGTTGGTGCTTGAGTTGGGACTTAAGTTGGCGCTTGAGTTGGGACTTAAGCTGATGCTTGAATTGGGACTTAAGTTGGCGCTTGAGTTGGGACTTAGGTTGGCGCTTGAGTTGGGACTTAAGTTGGCGTTTGAGTAGGGACTTAAGTTGGCGCTTAAGTAGGGACTTAAGTTGGCGCTTGAGTTGGGACTTAAGTTGGCGCTTGAGTTGGGACTTAAGTTGGCGCTTGAGTTGAGACGTATTTTAGAGCTTGAGTTGGGACTTAGGTTGGCGCTTGAGTTGAGACGTATTTTAGAGCTTGAGTTGGGACTTAGGTTGGCGCCTGAGTTGGACATAAGTTGGCGCTTGAGTTGGAACTTAAGTACGCGCTTGAGCTGGGATCTACATTGGCGCTTGAGTTTTGACCTAAGTTGGCACTTAAGGCTTCAATTGAGTTGGGATTAATGTTGGTGCTTGAGATGCAGCGTAAGTTGGCGCTTTAGTTGGGACTTGAGTTGACTTGTGAACTGGGACTTAAGTTGGTGCTTGAGTTGTAACTTACGTTGGCACTTGAGTTGTGACTTACGTTGGCACTTGAGTTGGGACTTCAGTTGGTGCTTGAGTTGGGACTTCAGTTGGTGCCTGGGTTGGAACTTAAGTTGGTGCTTGGATTGGGACAAGTTGACGCATGAGTTGGGATCTTAGTTGGCACTTGAGTTGGGACTTAAGTTAGCGCTTGAGTTAGGACTTTAGCTCGTACTTGTGTTAGGACTTCAGTTGGTACTTGTGTTTGGGCCCAAGTAGTACCTGTGTTGGGACTTGAGTTGACACTTGAGTTTGAGCTATAGTTGGTACTTGAGTTGGGATTTAAATTGGCGCTTGTGTTGGATTTAAGTTGGCACTTGTTTTAGGACTTAAGTTGGCACTTGTCTTAGGATTGAAGTTGGTACTTATTTTGGGACTTAATTTGGCACTTTGGTCGGAGCTTCACATTTGAATTGGCACTTACGTCACCACGTGAGTTTGCACTTAAGTTGGCATTTGAGTTTTCTCTTAAGTTTGCATTTGAGTTGGCACTTAAGTTGGCACTTGAACTAGCACTCACATTTGCACTTATCATTTACGATAGCACTTTATTTGGCACTTAAGTTGGCAGTTAAGTTTGGACTTAAAGTGGCGCTTGAGTTGGGACTTAAGCTGGTGCTTGAATTGGAACTTCAGTTGATGCTTGAGTTGGGACGTAAGCTCGCCCTTTCGTTGGGACTAAAGATGGTGCTTGAATTGGGACTTGAGTTTCCGCTTGAGATGAAACATGATGGAGCTTGAGTTGGGACTTGAGTTGTAACTTAAGCTAAGACCCAAGCTGGCACATGAGTTTGGACCTGAGTTGACGTTTGAGCTGGCACTTATTTTGTCACTTGAGTTGGCACTTATGTTGTCACTTGAGTTGGCACTTGTGTTGTCACTTGAGTTGGCACTTATGTTGTCACTTGAGTTGGGAGATATGTTTGCGCTTGAGTTGCAACATAAGTTGGCGCTTTAGTTGGCACTTAAGTTAGCTCATGAGTTGGCATTTACGTTGGCACTAGTTGGAGCTTTCGTTGACACTTACGTTGGCACTTGAGTTGGAGTTAACGTTGGCACTTGAGTTGGGACCTATGCTGACCCGTGAGTTGTGATTAAGCTGGTGCTTGAGTTGGGACTAAGGTTGACGCTTGAGTTGAGACATGGGTTGGCACTTGAGCTGGGACCTACGTTGGCGCTTGAGTTTTGACCCAAGTTGGCACTTGAGTTGGCACTTAAGGTTTCACTTGAGTTGGGATTAATGTTCATACCTGAGCTGGCACGTTGTCACTTGAGTTGGCACTTAAGTTGATTCATTAGTTGGGACTTAAGTTGACACTTGAGTTGTAATTTACGTTGGCACTTGAGTTGGGACTTAGGTTGGCGCTTGGGCTGGGACGCTTGAGCTGATACTTATGTTTCCGCTTGAGTTGGGACTAAGTTAACGCTTGAGTTATGACTTGAGTTGGTACTTGTGTTAAGACTTAAGTTGGTACTTGCGTTTGGTAACTGTGTTGGGACCTGAGTTGGCACTTGAGTTTGAACGTCAGTTCGTACTGGAGTTGGGATTTAAATTGGCCCTTGTGCAGAGAGGATGGGGAAGGGTAGGGGGAGGAGAGGAAGGGGGGAGTCGTAGGGGGAGGAGAGGAGGGGGGGAGAGGGTACGAGGACTGGCAAGGAGGGGAGAAAAGGAGGGGGCGAAGGAGATAATGGCAGGAAGGGAGGAAATGCTGAAAAGAACAGGGAGGGAGAAGAGGGAAGGATGTGAAAAGGAAGGAAGGAAAAGGAGTGGAAATGGTGAAAAGAATTAGGAGGAGGAAAAGGGAACTGGATGGGAAAAAGTGAGGAAGGGGAAATAGAGAAAGAAAGAGACGTGGAAGAAAGGAAGGAATTAAGGAAAAAAGGGAAGGAAAGAAGGAGTTAGCCTGAGACGTAAAGAGAAGCAAGGTCGTTCCCACAAAGGTTCGAGACAGGCAGACAAAAGATAAGAGAGAGAGAGAGAGAGAGAGAGAGTTATCGTGCTATCGGACAGACGTAAACATGAAGCAAACTAAACATTATAATGCTAACAAAAATAACACTAATTCTACGGTAAATTTGTGTTTATCTGACGGAAGTGGGCCACTGACAGCTTGAATATTATGTTGTGGTTCCATGAAATTTAGTCAGCTTTATTCCTGCTCTAAAAATGAGTCTCCTTGGTTACTATAGCCGCGGCGCGACTCTGAGGTTGTTATTATCGTGCCCTGGCAACCTACGATTCAAAAGTGCGTGAATTCGCGAATAATATCAGACGCATGTGATTCGTGTATAATATGTTCGTGTGGAATATTATTCGTGTATAATATATTCGTGAACAACAAAATGATTCGTGTACAATATGTTCGTGTATAATAATATTCGTGTATAATATGTTCGTGAATAATAATATTCGTGGATAATATATCAGTGCATAATAATAAGATTCGTGTATGATATGTTCGTGTGTAATATTATTCGTGTATAATATATTCGTGCATACTTATATTCGTGTGTCATATTATTTGTGTATAATATATTCGTGCACAATAATATGATTCGTGTATAATATGTTCGTGTATGATAATGTTTGTGTATAATATATTCGTGCAAAATGCATATATTCGTGTATAATATGTTCGTGTATAATAATATTCGTGTATAATATATCCGTGCATATAATATGATTCGTGTATAATATGATACGAAATCGGACGCACTCTCGAATGGTAGGTTGCCAGGGTACGATAATGACAACCTCAGAGTCCTGCTCCGCGACTACAGTCTATTCAGTCCTCTAATCTGACTATACCCTTTCTCAGGAAACATGAAGGAGAGAATTTTACAAAGCCTTTGCCAAAATCGGAACACGAGTGACCGTGTGAAGGATTAAGAGGTCCCCTCGGGATTCTGGACCTTCCTCCTTCCCTCTTCCGTTTTCTTTCTTCTACATACACACACACACACACACACACACACACACACACACACACACACACACACACATGATGCTTAAATAATAAAACAATGTGTAGCCTCTATTTATCTGTCAGTGTCCTGATATCGGTCCATATGAGGAGGGATGTAGGATGGGAGTGGCCCGGGTCGGAATGTGGGGAGGGGTTGGGTAAGGAAGCCAATGAAATAGCCATAAAAGATGAAGAAAAATTATTTTATTTTATTTTATTGTTTTATTACTATTCTTTATGAAAAAACATAAACTGATTTACAATAGTATTACTGATCGAAGGATCAACAGCAGCATTTCCTTTATAAATATTCATTATATTCTAAAATTTACATTGAAAATACAATCTCTCTCTCTCTCTCTCTCTCTCTCTCTCCCTCTATCACTCGATATTATAGTAGCAGTTGCAACCCCAGGCTCATCTCAACGTTGTACCCGGTGGACTACAGGCTGAAGTTGCCCTCCTCTTGCAGTCCACCATCCTCCTTTCAGTGGGATAGGGAGCTGAGGTACGTTTGTATAAGCGATCAGCGGAGCCACTTGGTTATATCAGAGCCTTTACGTGAAGGCATCCCTCTCCAACACCTATAGAATCTATAAATAAATTAATCTTATTGACCCCTTAGCTGTGTAATAAATTTTTTTATCCGGCTAACGTCAGACAATTTCATATCAGATCATAAAATTCACGGCAACACAAAAGCTAAATGTTATATGGATGAATGTTTTGGTGAAGAATTACCCACTTCAACCCCCCTCCCCTATTCTTGCTTCTGTCGAACGATTTTATCTGATTTGGGAAAACTCTCATGTAGTGACGGGATTAATCATTACCATAACTAACCCTTTCAGTTCGAAAAGCTTCTCTTCAAGTTCATTTGAAGCTACGTAAAATTAGGGAAAAAAAAATTTGTCCTTGAAGCTTACATTACTCGAACTAATGTCAGACGACTCAGGTTTCTCTTGAGCACAATAGAACTTTCTGACGCTACTTTAATTAACTGCAGTGTAAGAATTTCGCAGCTAAAACGTTAAAAAATGTAAAAGTGTTGTAATCCGCATTCAAGGCTGGAGTACCTAATGGTTTACTGTTGGATCCTCTTCTATTTCGACTGAACTGTACATAAACAATCCTATGGAAGGCGTGTGTTGTAAAACGTCCAAATTTGCTGATTAAACAAAAACTCGCAGCGAAACGGATAAGATATATCCTTACATAGTCAGGTGATACATAGAGGTTCCAAAGTATGGAATTAATCAAACTTGGGACATAAATTTTTGAACATGAACATGGAAAGTGCTAAACACTGGCGGTATAAAAATGATGAACTTAGCTATATATACTGGTGTATACTGGCACTCGTCTGGCACCACTGAATGGGGGGGGTGGGGTGGAACACACTGTTTGGCAATCATTGTCTAAGACACACAGAACAGTGAACAGATCCGTAGAACTGATAACACAAGAGAACGACTGTCACTGTTTGCTTTCCTTTGTACTCTGCTTACACACAAGTATCTTTATTCATGCACTCCTCCTCCCCTACACCGATGGTGGCTTTGTGTGCGCTGAGAATTAGAGTGTCGTGTCATCTGCCGGCGTGACCCACTTGAGGTGCACAACCCCGCAACACGGTACTGTGTGGTGTGAGGGAATGCAGGCACCAAGGCAGATGGAGATGAAGCCTTTGAAATTATATTCTTGTTGCCATTCGATGATTATATTCACCCTAAAAAATCCTGAGTTGTGAAGTTATTTTATACGAGGTTATAATTTTTCTGTTCATATTTTACCGTTTATGTGACAGAATGTGGATGTGATAGAAAGCGTTAGGAGAAATAAATTGAGGTGGTTAGGCCATGTGGAAAGAATGGTGTGTGAGAGACTGTGAGTGAGATGGAGCGGGGAGAGGGAGGGGAAGATCGAGGATGAGATAGAGGGATAGAGATGGAGTTGACAAGTATATGAGAGAAAGGGGTGTTAAGTTGGAGGGGGGCGTGAAATGGCAGAGGACTGGGTAACATGGAGGAGATTTGTTTGTGGAGGAGATTTGTTTGTGGCCACCTCTTATGGGATTAAGGTGTCCGCTATAGATGGGTAGATAGATAATTTTGCTATTCATGTTTTACTGTTTATACATCAAGTGTATCTATGTATGTATCTCTCTCTCTCTCTCTCTCTCTCTCTCTCTCTCTCTATTCATACATTTCCTTAAGCTGAAGTTCCATACAAAATCATATATTTATAATGTTACCTTGTCTTTTTCATGTACCAAACACTTCAAAAACCAAGCTCAGGCTGACAATAACATGGAAATATATATATATATATATATATATATATATATATATATATATATATATATAGAAAGGAAAATGAGCTCAAATAAATGAATGATATAGTGACATGTTTACGGTAGAAATGAGCTAAAAAAAAAAAAAAACACTATTAGAACTCAAAGTGCAGGATATGAGGAAGGATGAATGAAGTGGAATGGGTGGGAGAGGAAGAACAGTCAGGCCGAGAAACACATGGAAACCGAGGAATTGGAATACGAGAGAGAGAGAGAGAGAGAGAGAGAGAGAGAGAGAATAATGGGAGGATACCGTCGCGTCAGAATTTCACTCTCCGTAAAGACTAACGGCTCCCCGTGTGTGTGTGTGTGTGTGTGTGTGTGTGTGTGTGTGTGTAAGCTCCGGTGTATCTACTGTTCGTGATGGTGTACCGTGCGTAATTAGCTGTGGTTGTGTGTGTGTGTGTGTAAGCTCCGGTGTATCTACTGTTCGTGATGGTGTACCGTGCGTAATTAGCTGTGGTTGTGTGTGTGTGTGTGTGTGTGTGTGTGTGTGTGTGTGTGTGTAAGCAGGATGATGGAGTGTGCGTAAGATAATGATATATGTGTGCTTGTGCGTGTGCGTAATGGTGATGTACGTATTACGAAGGTTGTGTGTGTATGTGCTTATGCTGGTAACGTGTGTGTGATGAGAGAGAGAGAGAGAGAGAGAGAGAGAGAGAGAGAGAATGTGCGTGTCTATCTGAACATAATGGTCTGCTATGGTCACTAAATTTCCTTTCACCCAGAGAGAGAGAGAGAGAGAGAGAGAGAGAGAGAGAGAGATGGAAACCTTCACGCTGTGGTTCATCACGCCAATGATGATGATGATGATGATGATACGAAGAATAAGGTGCTGCTGCTGCTGCTGCTGATGATGATGATGATGATGATGATAAGAATAAGGTGATGATGATGATGATCAGGAGGAGAAGGAGTAGGAGAAGGTGGAGGAGGATACCAATAATATGTTGATGATGAAGATATAAGACGGTGAAGGTGGTGGTGATGATGATGACGATGATGATTTTGATGATGATACGAAGAATAAGGTAATGATGACGATGACGATGATGATGATGATGATGAATATGCATCACAATAAGATAATATCAATTTAGAGGATAAGAAAACGATTGTGATGATGATGATGATGATGATGATGATGATGATGATGATGATGATGATAGGATTAGCGAAGTACAATAACATGCAGATACGGTAGGTCTCACAAAAAACATGGTGAAATTCTTATATGAAATCTTGATATTCCCTGCAACTACAAAGAGCTAAAATGGCGTCCAAGCGAAACAGTCCACTCCCAAAAATCCCTTGATTCTTACATCATTTATATTTATTTCATTCCCTTTACCACCAGATGATTTTATTTACGTTAGGAGAGATCTATAATTGTGACTGGGTTAATAAGGGCTGTACCTAAATCTTCCAGCTCGAAACGTCCCTCCAAAGCTGAATATAATTGCCCGGTAGTAGCAAGGCCTAAAATTAACACGTTATATTGGTGAAGGGATGTAACACTCTATAACCACCTGGGCCAGTGAATGTAACAGCTGAACCCCACTAAAATGAGCGTAGAAAGACAAGAGTAACTGGGAAACGTGATTTACCTCTTTCTGTCCGGTGATGTGTTTTATAGATTTATTTTTGCTATCTTCAAATTATTCTCCTGAGCTTCGGGGAGACCTCTCGTAGTGATGACTTAAGAGAAGGTTATTTCTTACCTCTCCAAATCAAAGTCTTACAGCTAAATATACTGTAAATGTCTGGAGATAACAAATATACCATAAAATATAATATACGTCGTCCATGAGAAGAGAAAAAGGTGCTGGCAAGCCCACAAAGCTCACGAGAAAATGATCCCATGGCTTCTTATGGGGTGAGGAGGGTTTATAGCACGTTTTCCACTGCGATTAGTTTTCCATATCAAACCATGCTATTATGGCGTATCATTTTCACATCGTAGTTTGGAAAAGTATCAAACGCGCCAATATTAGCAGGCCATACGCAGAAAAAACAAAAAGATTGGAAGGAGAAGATTTTAGAAAGCCGTCTGACCTAAAGAGAACCTACCCAAGACAGTGAGGGATACAGGCAATAGTGTGCAATAGACTCAGGGACGGGCAGGGGTGAAGAGATGAAGGCTTTTTCGGCAGGGAGAAAAGTGAAAGGATAAGAGAGCCAAAGGTGGAGGTGAACACTGACATTGCAGCAACACAAGAATTCTAGCGGAGACGACAAGGACTGATTGCGTTACATAACAGAAATAGGAGTCAAAATATTTCTGTAATGTCAGGAGAGGTAGAACTGGGGAGCAAAGTTCGTGTAATACGAGTATTTCACCTCCACTTCTCACTTTCTACCACAGGCTAATATTAGATTTGGTAAGTGTCTTTAATCTTGGAATGATTACGACAAAAGTTCGTCTAATACTTCACTTCGTTTACTCTTCACTTTCTACTACTGGCTAATATTTCTACATTAAGAGTCGGTATGTTTCTTTAACCTTGGAATACTTTTCTCATATATATGGTGCGTCAGGAAGGTAAGTGAAGGTGTGTGTGTGTGTGTGTGTGTGTGTGTGTGTGTGTGTGTGTGTGTGTGTGTGTGTGCGTGAAACTGACGCTGTGAGGTAGTAAGCAAAGTTTTATCCCTGTACAAGACGGATAGACTAAGCAAAAGCATCAGAAAATTCTCTAAAAAAAATCGCAGGAGACAGAGCGTATAAAACCTTGAGGATTAAATTGTGCGTTAAAATTTTGGTGTGATATTTTAGACGAATATCTCCTCCCCCCGATCCTGCACTGCTTCCTCCACCCCGACACCCACCCTCTCTCACCCCACCGGATTCTTCTCTTATTATAACGGAGAGGCTGACATGACCCAGCGTAAAAAAGTTGAGCTTACTGTGTGTGTTAAGACCTGCTCACACGATAGCACAACTCAGAATCCACACACACAGAGGCACATCTCTCTCTCCCTCTCTGAAATGGAGACCTGGATGGAAACTCGATTGTTGCGTCTCTTTTCTGGGGAAAGATTGAAACACAGTAAATAATATCTGCCTCAATAGCCCGCGTGCAGTAGATAGGCAAAAATATAAGCCTTGTCGTTTGTGCAAAGAGGACTGCACGACACACACACACACACACACACACACACACATGGTGCAGTGGTAACGCTCTCGCCTGCCAACTGGTGGACGGAAGTTCGCGCCTCGCTCAGGTTGCGAAAAGTTTCACTGACGAAGTGGGTGGTTACTGTCCCCCTTGAGCAAGGGGACGGGTGTGTGGGTGTGTGAAGGTCACAGCCTTGCCCTTAGATCGGACTATATGAGCTCTCAGCTCCCTTCCGGGAGGGTAAAAGCTGACGATCACGACCATCAAGTGATCCTGACCGACCCGGTGAATTACACACGCACGCGCGCGCGATCTTCCCCTTCAATACTCATCACCAACAGTCAATTTACATCCAGGTCTGCGATTGTACTTGCAGGTGGGCAGGGACAAGGGCAAAACTAACTGAATCCACCAGTCTGACCGGCACGAGAATATTTTACTTGGACTGGCCTTGCTATTGAAGTGTTTGATCATGCTGTTCATAGTTACACCCTCACCCTCACTCCATTCCCCGCCCTTACCTTGGCCCCTCCTGCCCACCTTCGTTGCCCTTTTGTGTGTGTGTGTGTGTGTGTGTGTGTGTGTGTGTGTGTGTGTGTGTGTGTAACATTCCGACAGGGTACTAAAATGCGCACATCAAAAAAAAAAAAAAAAAAAATCAGCCCTCCCCAGAAAAGGAAAAACACCCGTCATTATTCATGGGTACGTTCAGATTGAGATCCCCACTTAATCATCTCGCCTACATATATGGCTGTGTGGAGAGGTAAGGTGGAGCAGAGAGAGGCAGGGTGGGTGGTAGGGTGCGGCAGAGAGGTACGGTGTGGCAGAGGAGGCGTCAGGTAGAGAGGTGAGATATGAAGGATGAGAAAGTGTGTGGAAGTGAGAAAGGGTGTGGAAGAGAGATGGGGGGTTATAAATAGAGGCAGGGCGTGGTAAAGAGTTTGAGTGGGGCAGAGAGAGGAAAGGTGTGGCAGAAGGGCAGGATAATGCAGGAGAAGGGGCGTGAGGCAGGGAGTGGCATGGTGTTAAGACAGTGAGGAAGCCGGGTGTGGGAGAGAGAGGGTGTAGGGTGTAAAAGAGAGGCAGAGAGAGGTATGATGTGTGACAAAGAGGGAGAGAGAGGGGGGAAGGGGAGGTATGCAGTCTGACCACACCCTATGAGGTAAGTGGGTGCCACTGCGTAAGAAACCATCACTTGCGTACACAGCCCCGCCTTGCCCTGCCCAACCCTCCCCTCCCTAGTGCAACCTCCCCTCCCCTACCGTGCCCTGTCCTGTCCTCTCCTGCCCTGTCCTACCCTATCCCACCCTGTTCTGTCCAGATCTGTCCTACTCTGCCCTGTCCCGTCCTATCCTGTCCCGTTTTGCTTTGTTTATCCTGCTATGCCCAACACAGTTAAGCACTACGCTGAGGTTTAGTAAAAAAAAACTATAGAATATATAAGACATCACTAAACTGATGGGAATAATGAAAGGCCAGAGTACCGGTAGGGTATGTAGCAACATACAATAATCCTCATTGTTTTGTGTATATAGTAAGAATTTACCGCTGCATATTTCCTTCCGTCTTATATACTCGACAATTAACCTCTTCAGTCCGATCACAAATTTTTGTTTTTGCAACCACCAGAGAAGCTGACCATAGTACAGACCTCTAGCAATGAATGGGTTGATGAAAGATATCCAACTCCTTAAATGTCTCCAAAGAGTTAGTGGTTGCAATAATGGAACAAAATGTGTACTCGAAATGGGGCTGTTATGTTTTATATGCCTCTACAGCATACCTTGAGCATATACCTTACTCATTTATTATTTTTTTCACACCGTTTGTTTGTTTATGTGTGCTTTTTACTCACCCCGTGCATATGCCTTAGTCATTCTTTTTTTTTTTTTCCATATCGTTTGCTTACTTGCCCTTTTTTGCGAGATCTCTTACTTTTGCGCTTCCTGATTCTAACTATGTAAACTCTTCCACCCCATGTGTTACAGATCGTACACCTAAACTCGGCGCAGATTTTCATCCACTAGCAGTTCTTCCCGTAGGTCAGTGGCTGAATAATACAATAATACAGCTGTGCATCCTTTCCACAGCTCTTCCTTTTGACCAACACCATATTCCAGTGTAAGTCTCTTCTCATGACAGCTCAGTATTCAAGATGAAGAGATGGAAATTTTAGGCTAATTTTAGAGCGATAGAATATAACAGGCATTTGGAAAATGATGATGATGATGAAAATGATGATGATGAAATTGATGATGATGATGATAATGATGATGATGATCCCAGTTACAAGTTCGTTATATTTCTTCCAAGTTTGGTTCATTTATATTGTAAGGGTAATGTTCAGTTTAAGTTACAGCCAGATTTAACAAGTGAAGATTTAACCTTGCACTTTTTCACCTTGGAATTCCTGTAGCCTTGACTGCCTGTAGTCTATTGCTATACCTGGCTTCGTGGTCCATAAATATATGTATCTATTTATCTACATACCTACCTATGACCTCGACACACCCACACTCACACTTACCCACGCAACCACACTCACATTCATACCCACACTCATCCTTTCTCACACACACCCACGCCCACCCTCGCTTGGGCTGGGTGTGGTTGAGCCGTGGGCGGTGTGAGGGTGGTGGTGCAAGAGACGGTATGTATTCAGTAACCCCCCAGGCATACCCGGTCTTGCCCTGCCCTGTAATGCTCTGCCCTGCCCCGACTTGCCAAACTCTCCCCTGCCCCACCATGTTAAACCCTCCCGTGCCATGCCCCGCTCTGTCAATCCTCCCCCCCCCCCCTGCTCTGCCCTTGGCCCGTCCTGCACTGGTGAACCCTGTCAGTCCGATGATGCATTTTTTTTTTTCTATCTCAAACATCTCCAGCTGATTATACGGAACTCAGGGAGGCGCATCTGGTTATGACGGGACCAGTGGAAGCTTTCTAATCCTTTACAAGAAGTTTACTCCAAAGCCGAATAAAATCATCCGGGGGTGGCCTGATTGAAATACAAGAAAAAAACGTCATTGGACTGAATGGCTAACCCTGCAGTGCTGTCCTGTTTAACCTTACCCTGCCTTGCCCTGCCTCTAAAATATTGATCCTATCCTGCCCTCCTCTCTCTTACCAATTATAAACCTACTTTTACCTTTGCCTACCCTACCAAACCATACTCCCTGTCTTGCCCTGTTCTATCTTGCCTTGTCCTTTCCCATTTTGCCCTTCCTGATCTTGTTCTGCCTTATATCATCTCCCCCCAACCCCGCCCTGCCCTGGCTTTCCCTGCCCCGTTCTGCCGTGTCGTGTCCTGCCCTACCTTGCCGTGCCTGGAGAGAGAGTACACAGTGGGGCGGGAATGTGGCGAAGGGAAAGTATCGGTACATATTGAGGTCTATCCGCAGGGTGGGGTGAAGCAGGGTGTGGTGGGAAGAGGGAGGGATGGTGAGTGAGGGAGAGTGAAGATGGGTGAGAGTGAAGGTACAAAATACAAGGACATAATGGGGAGAAGAGAGAGTGAGGCGTAAGATAAGTAAGGAAAGAAAGAGCGAGGAAGGAGAGTTAGAGATGGAGAAAAAGAGTGAGGGAGGGACACGAGTGAGGAGGAGAAATGAGGGAGAGAGAGTGTGAGGAGGGGAGTGGGGGAGGGGAACGAGTGAGGAGGGGGAATGAGGAAGGAGGAGAGTGAGAGGAGTCAGGAAGTCTAAACAAGTACAAAGGAAAGCAACAGCTGCATACATATTGATTCTTTCGAGGCTTTTTGATATGCAGCAAGTTATAACTCAAATAACCATTCAGGAGTCAAAGAGAGAGACAGCAAAACAGGAAGGGAGAAAGGGAATGAGGGAGCGAGGGAGGGAGGCAACGAGGGAGAAAGAAAAGTGAGGGGAAAGAATAAAGAGAGGAATGTGGAATGGCGAGAGTGAAGAGTGGGAGGAGCTGAGTGAGAGGATTGGTCAGGGAGGGAACGGGACGGGAGGGGAGTGAAGGAGACAGTGTGGAAGAGGTGTGAGGGAATGGGAGTAGGGAGGGAGAGAAAGAAAAAGGGGAGTAAAAATGGATGCAAGCAGAAGCAGAGGTGTGGTCAGAAACCTGTCACCATTACCCTACACTACAGAACCAGCAAGAATGGGGAGAGATGGGGGGGAGGTAGTAAGGAGGAGGAGGGAAGAGGAGAGGGGAGTGAAGGGGAAGGGAGAAGTGGGAAGGGGAAGGGGAAGGGAAGGGAGAGGGAAGGGGGAAGGGTTTGGGAGGGGAGAGGGAAGGGGGAAGGGTTTGGGAGGGGAGAGGGAAGAAAGGGGACGGTGAAGTAGAGGGGGTCAGTTTTTTCCAGCATTAGCCTACACTAACGCAGCCAACCATCTGCTACTGTGGTCACGCCAGTAAGGAATTCAGGGTAATGACATTACATTAACCCTTTAACTCCGATGGCGTATTATTCAAGTTTATTCGTACTACGGTTCCTCTAGGCAAAATTAATTAATCAGGAAAGGAACTATGGCGGTGGCTACAATGAATGCTAAATTTAACCCCTCAAGTTGTAAAAGTCCATCCTACGCTGAAAAAAAATCGTCTGTAGATAGGAAGAATGTACTACATAGTCACCAGATTCAAGGGGATAACTCTTTCATGGCCACATCACGTCACTAACGCCAGACGATTTTATTCAACCGTGTGAAAGGATCATTCCGTTTTTAAAGGATGAACAGTACGGAAGTTTGGTGAGTAGAGGAAAAACGAACAATTCACCAACTGGGCCGCGAATAAAAAAGTGAGACATGCAACAGTGAACAGTGTCTCTAGATGAACACTGTATTCGTTCGCCATGTCGAGGAGGCTCAGTCAGGGATCCGAATTCTTACTTGAAGAAGATCTAAGGTAGGCCCAAACCGTTGTATCTTCCCAGTATGCAACTTTTCCAAAGGTGAATATGATTCTTCCATCTGGCCAACTCACGACACTCTGGCATCAATACAGTCACCCTAATATTCCACCACTCCTGCTTCTTCCTGGTCTCTGCTATCTTAATTTCCTAAGCTGAGAAAGAATTCATATGTCTCTTGATATGTTTCTCTTTGATATGATGCGTCAGGAGGAAGGTGACGGACATGCCGCCAGTGTGACGTAGACGCAGTGGGATAAACAAACATTTGTCCCTGACTTTACCTTAATGGGGAGGGACTTGGGTCATGTGGGTTCTAGCAGGGAGGTTGTGGGGGGGAGGGGGGTCATGCAGGAGCTGGCAAGAAGGATGAGGGGGAGGTCTAGGCAGGTAAGGCGGGAAGGCTGCAGAGTGAGCGATGGAATGTGGGGTCAAGGTGTATGGAGTGACGTCACTTAGGTGAGGTGAGGTGAGGGAAGGTATGGTGAGGTGAGGTGCAGCGAGGTTATGCTGTGTTAAGTTTTGTTAAGCTATGTTTGATTAGGTATGGTTAAGTGGGGTGAGGTAAGATTTTGCTATGTTAGGTTAAATTTGATTTGGCCAGATGAGATGAGGTGAGTGAGGTGAGATTAGGTTAAGTTAGGTTAGCTGAGGTGAGTCCAGGTGAGATTTGGCAGGGTGAGACGAGAAGAGATGGGGAGCAATTTTATATTTTTGTCCTCAGAAAGGCTAATGTTGAGGTGGGGGTGAGGGAGCATGAGTGAGGTGAGTTGACGTATTTCACGGAGGCTGAATAAAATCGCCTGGTGGCAGAAAGAATACAAAAAATAAGTAATCGTTTTGTAAGATTTACAATAAAACATAACGAGTGGCAAGAGAGAAGGTTAAGGCGAGGGTGAAGATCATGGAGGTGAGAAGAATGATGGTGAGAGTGAGGAAGCATAAGGATGAGAGTGAGGATGACTGTGATAGTAAGGGTGAAAGTGAGAGGGAGGGGAAGGGAGAATGAGAGTGGGGGAACGTGAATGAAGGTGAGAGACTAAAGATGGATAACAGTGTTGCGTGAGAGTGAAAGAAAGTGAGAATAAGGATGAGAGAATAGACGAGAGGGTTGGTAGGTGAAGATGAGTAAGAATCATGAGTCAGGGAAGGAGGGTACGAGTGAGAGGGTAAGGGTGATGAAGAGGGTTGGCATGAGGGTAAGGGTGAGAGGGTGAGGGTGAGGGTGAGGGTGAAGAGTCAGCAGGTTCCGTGATGCGCAACAGGACAGACGGGTTTCGATCGCACGAACGCACTAAAAAGGGAGCTACCATCAACACTGGTCCTGTCGTTATTTGTGTCAGATTCGTGTCTCCAAAAAGCTGCACGATGTCGTCTCTTGTTACTGTATTTTCGCCGTCCCTAAACGATTTTGTTCTA
This sequence comes from Coenobita brevimanus, assembly GCF_032717465.1. Lineage (NCBI taxonomy): Eukaryota > Metazoa > Arthropoda > Malacostraca > Decapoda > Coenobitidae > Coenobita > Coenobita brevimanus. The sequence continues at coordinate 36,343,646 of NC_137004.1, forward strand.
GCTGAGGTAAATCTCACACAGGGAAGAGATTAAAAATACACCTGATCCTTCACTTCGAAAATTTTCTTCTTAAGCTGAATCAAATCGTCTGATGTCAGCAAAAACAGAATAAAAAGATGCAGTGAGGCGCAGATAAGGTTTGTGCTTTTCTGCTTCAGCGCCTGCTGGTCTAACGGTGGGATGCACATTAGTCAGGCATGTATTTTCTCCAACGAGTCGAATTTTACCGCCATGGCTGGGGTGAATTTCTTTCAAGCGAGGAAAAAACGAAGTTGTGTAACCTGGCTGCTAACGTTAATCGTGATATTTTTAAGCATTTTTCCTGATGTCCTAATACTTTTTTTTTTCAAGAGTATATTAAAATCGTCTGACGTCAGCAGAAACAAAACAGGTATTTCGCAGCCAAAGGTCCAAGAGACAGCTGGAGGATTTTCAGCCATGTAATGCCTCCAGGGGTCGTGTTTATAAATTCCCCTATGCGTAAGTTGTGCATACGTTTGTTTTTATATACATTTGTCTCCATTCATACATACATTATGCACTTCACAATGAAATAAGAGCAAATATAATTGTGATAGAATGCTAAAAACAAAATGATCTATGATGCTAATTCACTATTATGGACACTTGTTTATCGTAAAATCTCTCTTTTCTTTTCTTTTCTTTTTTTATAAATATGAACACAAGGGCGTGGGCAGGTTGCTTCTGGGTTATTTCAACGTAATCTCGGGTCCCTACTCCTTACATGGGACCGCATTTTTTTATTTTCCTTTTACTTATTTATTTATTTATTTTTTGGTTGAGAGTGGTGGCTATGATGCAAGGAATACAGACAGGAACGGAGAAAAGAGACGCTGCAGAGACAGGTGGAGAGACGACAGCGAAAGGGGACAGGTGAGAGACGAGAGTGAAGGTGGAGAGACAGGAGTGGGGAACTGGAGAGACAGGAGTGGAGAAATGAAGAGATAAGAGTAGAGAGGTGGAGAGATAAGAATGAAGAAATGGAGAGAAAATCGTAAGGAGCTGGAGAGATATGACTGGAGAAGTGGAGAGATGAGAGGGGAGATGTGAAGATGAGAGATAAGAGTGGAGAAGTGGGGAGATGTGGAGATAAGAGGGGAGAGGTGGAGACGAGAGTGATTAGGGAGGACCTAAAAAACTTTACTGGAGCCATTACTGGATGTGTGTGTGTGTGTGTGTGTGTGTGTGTGTGTGTGTGTGTGTGTGTGTGTGTGTGTGTGTGTGCGCTTGCGTGAGTGCGTGTGTGTGTGGAAGGGGGGGGGGTTAGTTAACTGCACAACACACCCACGTCTATCGCCACGTTGTCTCAATCCATCTCACCACATTAGGAGATGTGCTGGACACACACACACACACACACACACACACACACACACACACACACACACACACACACACAGCCAGTATGGGATATGTAAAAACGCATGCATACATACATGCATACATATATACATATATGAATACATGCATACATATTTACATGCAGAAACATAAACAACGTATCCATCTTTCTGTCTGTCTCTCCTCTGCCTATCTATCTATCTATATATCTTCAGGTGGATGGATCAGTAAGGAACGGAGAAGAGGATGTGTAGAGGTGGAGAGGTGAGGGGTGGAGGGGTTAAGGAGTGGGAGTGGAGAGGTGGAGGGGTCAGGGTGGAAGAGTGGGGAGAGAGAAGGGGGAAGAAGGGTAGTGGAGGAAAGAGGAATGAAGATGGAAAGGGAATAACATGAAGAATTTATACCCGAATGTGCAGTAATACTTTTATTTGTTCAAATCACCATACTGTGATAGGTAGGTTCATGGAAAAATGAATAGTGATAATAATTAACAGCAATAATAAAAACAACAAAACAAAAACAAAAACACAACACAACAACAACAACAATAATAATAATAATAATAATAATAAAATAACAACAACAGTTACAACATCAAGAACAACAACAACAATCATAATGATGATGATGATGATGATGATGATGATGATGATGATGATGATGATGATGATAATAATAATCATCATCATCATCATCATCATCAAAGGAGCTGAAGAAAAAGAAGAGGAAGAAGAAGAGGAGGAGGAGAACGAAGAAGAGGAGGAGGAGGAGGAGAAGGGGGAGACGGAGAAGGAGAAGCAGAAGGAGGAGAAGGAGCGGCCGTACCTACATTATCCTTGAAAGTGAAAACAAAGAAGAAATGCAATTAGGTACGCGGTGACGCAAGGCCCAACGGTAGTGGCTTAGGACTCCATATAAGGAACTGGACATCGACGCCATATTGGTTACCGGAGAGAGAGAGAGAGAGAGAGAGAGAGAGAGAGAGGGAGAGAAAGAGAGAGAGAGAGAGAGAGAGAGAGAGAGAGAGAGAGAGAGAGAACAACCTTTCACTCCTTAGCGGGAAGAGTATGCGACGTTTGGGAGCTTTATCAAAACTTTATAAGGGATGAAACCCTCATGGCTCCACGACTGTGAGCTCGTAGGCGAAGAACGGTACCCCTGACATCGCCCCTTCAAAAATCCGTGAGTAGCATTGTCAGGCAGTAACTAATTAGCCTGATCTATCCTAACCACTTCTAACCTAATCTAACTCAGCTTAGACCAACATTACTACTGCTACCATAACCACTACTACTACTACTACTACTACTACTACTTCTACTACTTTTTCTTCTTCTTACGATGTGTGCGTGTGTAGTGTGGGAAGAACCAATAAGATGTGCGCAGTAAAAGCCCATGAAAACACACACACACACACACACACACACACACCTGCATGCCTGTCCAGCGGCTCAAGGCTGCCGCCCTCTGCCCTTACGGTACCTCCTGCCTACCTGCCTCACCCTCACCCGCACCTCACCCTGCCTCTCCCTACCTCGCTCACACCTGCCTACCACTCTCTCCACGCTTCACTCTCACTCTGCCTCACTCTCTCTACCTAACCGTACCTCTCTCTCTCTCTCTCTCTCGCTCTCTCTCTCTCTCTCTCTCTCTCTCTCTCTCTCTACCTACCTACCTACCTACCTACCTATCTAACCCTCCCTCACTCTCACCAGCCTATCCCCAGCACTTGCACCCTGCCTCACCTTGCATCACTCTCAGCTGCTCTCACTCTCACCATCATTCCTCACCGTCACTCTTACCCTCACCCTTATTCTGCCTACCCCAGCCTCATGGAAACCATTTATATGATAAAAAAGATTCTCTCAGCATGACATACTTGCAATATGATTCAGTGCTTCCTTGCAACTTATTCTTATTGGCTTGGGAGAATTCTTAACGTGTGTTCCTCAGCGATTAATTCGTTCATACTACACCTTTATGGCCCCATGTATACTACTGATGCTAGCCATATCGATATCAGAATAAAAATAACATACATTGGAATATCAAGGTATAATATTAAAAAGTATTTGGTTGAGAATGAAGTGATATTGATCTTTCCATGAGTGTATAAGTATGGATTTTTTTTTTTTTTTTGAGGGGGTCCAAATTGGAAATATGAATATTAATATCAGTATCAATATCCTGGCTAACCTTCATCCTGAGTCATCCTCATCATACCCTTACTCGGACCCTCAACCTGCCTGACACTAATTCCCACCCTGATTCACTTACTCACACCCTCGCCCAGCCTCATACTCAGCCAGCCTTACGCACACCCTCCCACTGCCTCACTCACACCCTCCCTCTGTCTCAGACTCACCCTTCTTAACCTACACCCTTCCTCTGTCTCACCTTCGCTACACCTCACGGTCCTCCTGCCTCATTATCACCCTGTCTCATTCTCACCCTGCTTCACGCACACCGTTCCTCGTCTCAAACTCACCCTGCCTCACCCTCACCCTGCCTCACCCTCACTGTGCTTCACCCACACTCTCCCTTTGTCTCACCCACATCCTGTCTCCCCCTCACCCTGCCTCTGCACAACGCCAAGTAACCCCCAGTGTCCTTCAACTCTCAACCTGCAGGAAATTGAACTGAAACTGCAGCTGTCATAACTTACTCGGAAAAATAAAAAATAAAATAGAACGATTAGAACCAAAAATCGAAATGTCATCCACGTTCATAGGACGTGGGGGAACCAGTCACAATCGGAGGCAAAAATTCGTTTAGTACGTCGCCTTTTGTACAATCGAAGTCAAAAGTCGGCCTACTAAACCACTGCGTCTACTTCACATTTAAGGCGTGTCCGTACCTTTCATCCTTGGTTCATCATATCAAAGAGAATCATCTATGGGGAGAGAGGTATATTAGGCCTCTCCCAGATTAGGAATATTGGCCAGCAACAAAACTGAGGCGTAGAAGAGATGATAAATCAGGGAAACTTCTGAAAGCGACCGTCCATCTCGCTTTCTCCTGTTGACTAATATTTTTTTAAGTACGCCTAGTATTTCACCTCTTATTTCTCACTTTGCGGGCTGATATTCGCAAAAATTCTCCTACCAGTAATATTTCACCTCTCCAACTTCTTAGTTTTATGTGATAGCTAATATTTCCAAGCTAAAATAGACTTCGTTCCGGTATGTTTCTCTGGCGACAGATGAGTCTCGTGGATGCAATTACTTACGAAGGAATGACGGACATGCCCAAAAGGCGAAGTAAATGAAAATAGTAGGTGAAGTTTTGTTCCCGACTGTACCATTCTCATAATATTCCTCAGCTTAACCGTTAGGGGCCACGACCCTATAAAAAGAACCAAAGTGGGCATTTTCAGAAGCTGATTAAGAAGGGAATGCTAAAGTTCTGGACCTCTCGGCTTCGCGACTATAAGCCGGAGGGCTGTACCAAAACTCATATACCCTGTCAGCAAATCCCACACGCAGCAGTCATAGGCAGCTGTGTATAAGATGTTGCAAAATTTGTATTATCTTCATTCATGCCACTACCAAGCATTCCACTCTCAAATTAGGGTCATCTTTAATTGAAATAACACACATAAACAAGTGAAGCGGGTGTACTAGCATCTCCATTATTAGCTGTTATGAAGACAAACAAAAAAGTTACGATCCTTTATAAATACTTCCCTATAGCACAATATCTCTGAGGTATTAGATTCCATTTGGAACACGAGTCGAAGAAAAAACGGAATCTCAAAAGAAAAAAAAAAAGATCTCCTCCTTCACCCTCTCTTTCTGTGACGCAAAAGGTACATTTGCGCGTCCATTTTTTAGTCGAACATTTATCAAACTCTTACGTGATACTTTGAAAACTTTGCTGAGTTACGGACATCGCATCGCTGAGTCCCGAAAGTCATTGTTCACGGTCTTGTTTTAAATCGCTATGAAGTGAATGAATATTTATGACCGTAGTTCTTTTCTTATGTCCACTGCAGTCTCTACTAAAATTTGGTGAAATCTTGTCCGGCTAACGAATGTTCTCCCTTTGGCTGTGTATTATGAAAGTTGTGATGTATTTAGTTTAACATGAGGCGGTTTTGTCTAATTTTGAGAAACCCAAATCCGAGAGAGGGTTAGCATATTATCTTGAATAACTTTTTGGCTGAAAATAAAACACTTCGAAATTTATTCCTGTTAACGCCAAACGATATTATTCAGAACTTAAAGAAAAAAAATCAGCGTAGACAATACAACATGAAGACAGTCACTGTATAAGTTTCGAACCCCAGGCATGTAAAGGAACTGTTTACCAGGCCTGAACAAAACACACTGCAACATAAGTGAAGGGTGGTGGGGTCAATTTTGGTCGCCTTTTACGATAGGGACTGAGGAGAAATAGTACGTAAATGAATCATTCATCATCATCATCATCATCATTACCCACTTTATATGCAGGATCCTAAAACAGAAGAGGAAGAAACAAAAAATAATACATATCAAAACAGTAATTATGCCAGGAATATTTATAATATATACATTCCTGGCATAATTAGTTTTATATATATATATATATATAGATAGATAGATAGATAGATAGATATATATATATATATATAAGAGAGAGAGAGAGAGAGAGAGAGAGAGAGAGAGAGAGAGAGAGAGAGAGAGAATTTGTTGGCTCTACCCCAAAGAAAATGGCAAAAAAATAACTCTAGAAATTAGACACACACACACACACACACACACACACACACACACACACACACACACACACACACACACACACACACAATTACAAAACACAATGCACAAACAACGCAGCACACACACACACACACACACACACACACACACACACACACACACACACACACACACACACACAATTACAAAACACAAAGCACAAACAACGCAGCACACACACACACACACACACACACACACACACACACACACACACACACACACACACACACACACACACACACACACACACACACACACACACAAAACACAATACACAAACAACGCAGCACACACACGTACAGCCCCCACCCACAATGAACAAAAACAAAATTGGATGTTTACAAGAAGATATCCAAGGTAGCGCTTATGACTGACTGCGGTTGGAGAAGGAGTAGGAGCAGACGAAGAACAGGGGTGGGAAATTATGCTGGATAGACGACTGACGTGGGTGGAAGATCTGCAATAAATGTTTATAGGCGATTCTAGCTAATATTTACGAAGTCATTATAGCAGTGATTTATTATAATAAATCAAAGTAACTGGTGAAAGTTAGGTTAATTTAACACCCATTTTACTTCAGCAGAAAGTGCTTAGTATCTGTCCATGAAAAGGTAAACAATATAAGCAAGCAGCGTCATACATATATATGCTTTGGAAAGTTCGGCCTACAGTAATTTCAACTTCATGAAGGCTATCGAAAATGAGGAGGAGCAAAATAGGAGACGAGAAGTTAAAGGGTTGCAGTTGGAGCAGTAGAAGAGGTACAGAAACATAAAGGTAAAAGAGAACATGCAGACTGTGACAGAGTGTAAATGGAAGACGGTGAAGAAGAAGAGGAAGAAGAAGAAATAATAAAACTGACACTGTACTTCAGCAAAAGACGAGAGAGAGAGAGAGAGAGAGAGAACAGGGATTGGAGGAGATGACTATGGAGGAAAAATCTCTGTCGTTAGAAATGACAGTGGTATCTATTACGTGTGTGTGTGTGTGTGTGTGTGTGTGTGTGTGTGTGTGTGTGTGTGTGTGTGTGTGTGAGAGAGAGAGAGAGAGAGAGAGAGAGGGGGGGGGTTGGAGGAGAAGGAGATGGCCATGGAGGAAAAATCACTGTCGTTAGAATTGACAATGGTATCTATTGTGTGTGTGTGTGTGTGTGTGTGTGTGTGTGTGTGTGAGAGAGAGAGAGAGAGAGAGAGAGAGAATAAGCTACCACATTCCGTTGTCATATAATCAAGGTTACGAATTAAATCAAGTTTATATTGAAGAGAATAATGGTTTGGCTGCAACTATAATTCTCTCTCTCTCTCTCTCTCTCTCTCTCTCTCTCTCTCTCAACACACACACACACACACACACACACACACACACACAGGTGAAAATATTACACTAGGTAATACGGGGCATGGGCTGTGGAATGTTACCGTATTGTGAAAGTGGTGTGTGTGTGTGTTTGTATATATATATATATATATATATATATATATATATATATATATATATATATATATATATATATATATATATATATATATATATTCTGTGTCTGATAATATAGGCCTCTTCAATATATTCAGGGTACATTACGAATGCATAAGTTGGTTATATGTCTGTCTTTTTTATTTTATTTCTGCTCCTTTCAAGGGATACAATTTATGAACTACCTCGCGTATAGAATAGAGTTTTTAAGGCTATATCTAACCTATTCAGTTCTAAAATTATTTCCGAAACTTGATGGCACCGTCTAGGAAGAGCAAAAATCTAACAAAACGCATCGAGCGATTGAAACGTTAAACTTGGTCTGAAACCAGGCACTTACAAGCTTCGTAATCCAACAATCAGGGAAAAGAGGAACTTAAGGCCAATCGGAACGCCTACATACCTGAAAGCAGAGAAAAAAGGATTGTTAATTGTTGGGATCTTAGAGGGAATAGAACACAACAGTAGCCTTATACTGAGCATTTCATTGTAAGAGATTCATATGAAAAGAAAATAGATGGATGAAATATAAAATTAGATGAATGTTTACAGACACCGATAGAAATTTGAACAGAGAGGGAGATAAAGGCAGACAGGTATAACCAGGTATAGATGTCTCCACGATCTGACATATGCATAGCTTGACAGATATCCAGCTGCACAGAAGCGCACAGATGCAACCTGATATGCGAGAAGAAATATTAATAAATAGTGAGTCAGGGGTACGAAGATGAACAGAAAATATTGATACACATGGATACAAATTTCACCACAGCCATAGACGGACAGATGGACAGATTTCTCGTTAGCCAGAGACAGTGTTACAAATATATACAAAGGCAGAGTACTGTTAAATACATACGTATAATTCGGAGAGAAATGCAAATTCTAGCAAGATATATATATTTCATTAAAACCATTCAGCTGAAGAATACAGAAAAATACATAGGTTGACCATGGCAATCTCAAAATCATAAACACAGAGAAACTTCGGCTATACCTACAGACAGACTGATAAAAAGATATAAACAGCCTACTAACAGACAGAAAAACAGGCTAAGATAAAGCAAGTCATATTCTTCCTCCCAGACTGGAGTCAGGCCTTCACCTCTAACACACACACACACACACACACACACACACACACACACACACACACACACACACACACACACACACACACACACACACACACAGCGACCATCCTCCCACCCCCACAGACATGCCGGTAGCTAAATTACACACACACACACACACACACACACACACACACACACACACACACACACACACACACACACACACACACACACACACACACACACACACACACACACACACACACACACACACACACACACACACACACACACACACACACACACATACATACACACGCGTAAACACACATACACGACCCTCCCCACGGCCGTCCAGTCAAGTTTGGTCCAGGAGAAATCTACCAGTTCCGGGTGTGTGTGTGTGTGTGTGTGTGTGTGTGTGTGTGTGTGTGTGTGTGTGTGTGTGTGTGTGTGTGTGTGTGTGTGTGTGTGTGTGTGTGTGTGTGTGTGTGTGTGTGTGAAAAGGAAAGAAATATGTGTATGAGACAGCCATCCTATAAGAGTGTGTGTGTAAATAAGAGGTTGGTTGTGGTGTATGTGTGTGTGTGTGTGTGTGTGTGTGTGTGTGTGGAGTGGGAGGGGCGGTGAAGGCTGAGAGGTCAAAGTATTCCACGATGAAATCAAAATACCATTGGGGGACGAATAGGGGCTTGGATAAGGAAGAGAGATAACTTAAGACATACAAGGAAATGCCTTTATGGGACGAACAGGGGATTGGAGATGTGTTTGACGGCGAGATCAATGGATAAGTACCTGTTCTTTTTAGATATAGTGGAAGATTATAGTTTGAGGAGATGGGGTACACCGAGAAATTGACTGAAAAGTGTTTATACCCATGGGATGCAAGAAAGAGCTGTGGTTGGAGGAGACGATAACTATAGCTGAGGTGGAAGGTTAAACAGAGGAATTTTTAAGAACAGTGTTGGAAGGTTTGATTGATACTTGAGAATGGTTGGGACATCAAGAAAGATGTGGGATAGTCATTACTGATTAGGACAGAACTAGGGAGTGGAGTTAAAAAAGGAGAGGACGACCAGGACTGAGGTAGAATTGATAAGGCTGAGGAATATTAATGGGTTGGGGTGGAAAGGAGGATTGCAGTTGTAAAGGGAGAAGATTACAAAGACTGAAGTGGGAAGACAGTGTAATAGATATATGGAGAAAGAGAAGAAGACCATGACTGAGGTGGAAGAACAACTGAGAATTGGGATGAACTGAAGGTCTGCAATTGGAGACGAAGGTGACGACCAAGACTGAGGTGGAAGGGCAAGGCGAACGAGTATATCAGGTATTGCTTATGCAGAAGGGTGGCCTGGGATGGAAGGATGGGCAGACAGATGGATAGGTACCAACAAAGAAATAAACAGACATAGACATAGGCAGGCAGTGAGAGACAGATTGACAGACAAGTAGAGGTACAGACTGAAAGGTTGACATGCATTTACCGAATAAAAGAAAAAGCTCAGACAGCGACAGATAAACAGAATTAGGATGACGGGCACATGTAAAATGGTAGAAAAAAAGACAGAGTCCATCAGAGATAATATATAGAGAAGATGACTTAACAAAGCGCGCGCGCGCACACACACACACACACACACACACACACACACACACACACACACACACACACACACACACACACACACACACACACACACACACACACACACACACACACACACACAGAAAAACATGGACATAAAAAAAAGGGGGATAAAAACACAGCAAGAATAACCAGATTCTCACACTAGTATGACGTCTTATCGCTTTTTATTATTCACAGTACAACACGATTTCATTCAGCTTAGGAGAGCCGCGCGAGGGTGAAAAGATTAACAGTTTCTCCTACGCCCAAGCTCTAAATATACTACCGTTCTTTGGAAACCAGAGGGAGTCATAGCACGAGAATGACAGCTGGGCAAGAACAGGAATTAGTTGGTCAGTAGGAGATCAGGTGTAAGAGGAAATTGTTAACGAAGGCCATATCTAAAATCCCTCCATTTCAACAAGTGTATCATAAGCTGAGTAAAATAAAATTTACTTCTCTGGCTGGAAGGGATAGGTTTCAATTGTTTCAGCTACTTACACCCTCAGTACTTAGGGCACTCCTCGGCTTAATTAAATGTCTCTCCCTCTCCCTCTCTCTCTCTCTCT
>NC_137004.1:36359503-36527003 GCF_032717465.1 Coenobita brevimanus
ATTAAAGCTAACCAGGGTGTGGTGCGGTCAGTTACATCACCAAACCAGTCCACTTTTCAAACCCCACCTGCTTCCTTCCCCACTCAGACCTGTTGGATAATTCGTAATCGTTTGATATATAGTCCTCCAACCCCATAGCTTCTACCTTTACATCTTATTCTAGGTCCACTTTTTCTTCTTCTTCTTCCAACAGCTAGCTTTCTTCAACACTTACATCTATTAGTTGTTGGCCTGCTTCTCCTTTTTCTTCCTTCAAGCACCCCCACTCTCATACACCCTCCCTTGTATACTCCTCTCACCTCTTACACCCTGATATACTCTTTCACCTTTTACTACTTCACCTTTCACTTCCTCATTTCCTCCCTCACCTTTTACACCCTCATTTTGACCCCTGTCTACTTCCAATCTCTCCCTCTCATGCACTCATTTATATATATATATATATATATATATATATATATAAAGAGAGAGACAGATAGATATAGATCTAGATATAGATAGATGGATATTTATTTATTATTTATTTATTGCGAGAGAGAGAGAGAGAGAGAGAGAGAGATGTGGGAGTGCGTGAAGGATGGGAAGCCTTGAGAAGTGAGGGAGTGTGGGAGGGATAAGTCTCTCTCGCACTCTCAACCACGTACAGACATTTAGTAATATACTCCTTCACTGCAATGACGTCTTTTAATTTTAATCAGGCTACCATCAGACGATTTTGTTCAACAGAAAAACTATCTCTAGAAGAGTTAATTAAGGTTAATATCTGACCCCCTCAGTTAAAAATATTTTCCCTAAACCGAATGAAATCGTCTTGCGGGGTTTAGAATACAACATGAAGGAAAAGGGTTGTCAGATGGAAATGATTACCTGCAGATCATATCCAATACCTCGTTAGAAAAGTTTCCCTCAGTCTGAATAACATCGTCTGGCAGTAGTAGAAGCATTGTTAAAGGGCACACACACACACACACACACACACACACACACACACACACACACACACACACACACACACACACACACACACACACACACACAGTAACACCGAAAAATAGGAAAAACAAAGTGCATTTCTCACATAAGACTTTTCAGTCCGTCGGTATATTGCTTGTTTCATTCCTTGTGTCTCTGGACGATTTTTAAAAAGTACACGATGGGAGACTTTCCGGGCCTGAGGGATTTTATATAGCTTTCTCTGACTCCATCACTACAACAGGTGTCCTCTACAATGAATGAAATCGCCTGGAAGTAGCGAGAATAAACCAATAAAATGTGCCAGCATTTTTTTTAGAAGTTAGGCTACAGGTAGAGGAGATACAGGGATGAGGTGGAGGCATACACGGTAAGAGGTAGGGGAAGGGTGTGAGTCTTAGGAGGGGCAGCCTAATCACGGAGAACAGGGTGACTTGGAGGTGATTCATTTGCGTCCACCTCCTACAAAAACGTCTGGTGATTGATAGACAGATGGATAAACGGATAGACAGGCATAATTGGGTAGACAGATACAGACAGACAGAGATTCTTATAGACAGACTGGCTGACCAAGGTTTGAGGTGTATGACTGTACTTTGGCCCCTTTCTTATTCTTACTGTCGTAAGGCAATTACGACGACGATTGTAACTGAGAAGAATAAAAATAAGCGACCTTGCTCTCCCTTTTTCTTGCCGGGGGTGTGGCGACTTTATCACCACCTGCAACTTTGAGGAACAGAATAATAATAATAATGATGATAATAATAATAATAATAATAATAATAATAATAATTATAGTAGTAGTAGTAGTAGTAGTCGTAGTAGTAGTAGTAGTAGTAGCAGTAATAATAATAATAATAAAATTAATAATAATAATCATCATCATCATAATAATAATAATAATAATAATAATAATAATAAATTACAATAATATCTGAAAAGGCTTACAGAACTCTAACCACCCTTCACCCACATTCACGAACGCTGACATCCCAGAAACACTAAGTGGCCAAAACACCACCTCAGAGGATATCAATCTGAGCCAAACTCGGAGTGTCAGATACGGAATCCCCAACAAATATAACTGCAAAGTTTCATTAGCCCATTCGATTTACGTGACATTCAAATGTTGGTTATTCTTTGCTACAACAATTTTTTATCTTAGGAAGGGTGTCTCGTATTGAAGGATTTTTACTAAGACTCTTATCTAACGCCTACAGATCGAAGAGTCTATCCTGTGCTGAACAGAATAGCCAGGAATGGTAAAATAACTGTGAAAATGACGCCCCTAGGTACAAAAGGTTAAAAATGTTTGTCAGGTTTCTGAGTTTTGAGACACATACAGACGAATACATATATACATTACATACATACGTACATACATACATGCAGTGCACAGATACACACAATCAAGCTGGACGTCAGAGGTATAGTTTTGTGTGTGTGTGTGTGTGTGTGTGTGTGTGTGTGTGTGTGTGTGTGTGTGTGTTTTATTCAGTAATGAACCATTCTCTCTCTCTCTCTCTCTCTCACTCTCTCTCTCTCTCTCTCTCTCTCTCTCATATGCAGGAAGCACATGAATTCAAAACAAATACGAGAGAGAGAGAGAGAGAGAGAGAGAGACTTTCTCCAGGCGTGTCTGGTCACCTTATTCAAGAACTGCTACTCTCTCCCTCTTTCAAATATTTCTTCCTTTCCCACCCTCTCTCTCTCTCTCTCTCTCTCTCTCTCTCTCTCTCTCTCTCTCTCTCTCTCTCTCTCTCTCTCTCATTATTATTATTATTATTATTATTATTGTATGTTGTTAAGGAATAATATAAAGTTAACAATAAAGGCATAAATTCATTTAGTCGTAAGTGGTTAAATAATTGCATACATTCTCTGTACCTAAGAGAAAGGCCTTTAGGTAGATATCGGTCATAACAGATAGACATAAAGTAGACAGTCAGATAGATAGATCAATGGAGCACTTGTATTATATGGTACGTTACACACCTGAGATGGGACACAGTCATCATCATAATCATCACTGTTTTCAGTTACATCGTCACAGTCATCATTATCATTATGAACAACATCAACACAAACTAAAGCCATGAAATCAGTCATCATAACAGCAACATTTCCCAAGGTTTCACTTGGGCGGGAAACATTCAGTAAGAGTAAAAAAGAAAACCCAGTTGTTAAACAGCCTGACACTGCACATTGCCTTCACAGACCTCCAGCAGTGAGCCAACCCACCGACTCACGTGTGTTTCTTTCATATCCAGATGGCCCTTCACTTTCAAAACATTAATATCTATGCGTAGGTGTTGCGTGACTGCTGGTTGTGTACATTTATATTCTGTTCACTTTAGGCGAACAGTTACCGTCTCTCCATCTGGATTTCCGAGCTGTAGCTAGTCTCATAATGGGAAAAGCATAAGTAAACTATATAACATGCACCATAAGTTCGAGAAGTTTTATGTATACAACTCTAGTCTTGTGCACTCTACAGTATGCATATCCTGAAGAGAAAACATGTCGTCACAAGGCTGCCCTGGAAAACAAGTTATTCGTCTAGTCATCCACTAGCCATCATTCTCGTCTAAGAATTTCTCAGCTTCACATCTGTATATCTGTATATTTATCTATCTATCTACCTATCTATACTGCAGTGCATCCAGATGCCTTAAAAAAAAAAACAATCGTCACGTCGTCCTGTAGTCCTCCATCAGGCAACCCTTCCTCCTTCTCACAACTCTCTTACTTACATACTTCTCTTCCCAGTCCGTCCATTATATTACTCGGTCTCCTTCTCCTATACCTTTCCTCCCCATCCCTCAGCTGTATCATTCGGTCTCCTTCTTCCCCTTCAGTCCACTTGTCTCACAGACAGTAGCATTCCACACTCACGCTTCATTATTTCTCTCACTGAAGATTGACGGAGGAGGTTATTGGTATATTTTTTCTCATGTCTTACTGTTTATTCATCAAATTACAAGAAATGTTATAGAAAAATTGTGATTAATCTCAAATTCGAGGACTTGTTTTCTTTTTTTTTAGTTCCACCAACTTAGAACTCCCTGTAGTGTAGAGGTAAATGAAGACTAACCTCTCCAGTTCATAAAGTCAGTCGTAAGTTAAACAAAATAGTCTGGAAAGAGAAAGTGTAAAATATATCATCATCGGAAGGAAGAGGCTAATTTCGTCACTAAAGACTAGTATGTTCCATCCAGAAATGTCTGTTTATCTATCGAATTATTAATAAGAGGATCATGATTAAAATTTATTGGGATATTTCTGTCGACCAAAACAGGGACAAGGGTAGCAGTAACTTTAAATATCACCTCAGCACAACATAGCGGAAGCACGAGATCTACTGAGTAATGTTTTTGCTTTCAGGTGATTAAGTGGTGATTTCATTGCAATTTACATATTACGCCTTGATGCTCTTGCGTATGTAATGTGTATCTCTCCAATATGATCACATTTTGCACTGGTAATTTTAAACTGCATAATAAGATCCAAGTTGTTAAATAAACCAGTGAGGATGTGTTGCGAAGTCTCCAAAGCCAAGAGTAGTACCGGTTCGACCCATTTTTAAGATATCTGTGCGATAGCGACATTCCATCGCCCGTCAGAGTAAAAACAGTACTCATATCTTAACCACAGAGGGGTGTTGTTAACTCTCTCGTCCTGACATACCTTACCTCCCCCCTCCCTTCCTCCTACCCAGCGACATACCCCCACTCTCCCTCTGCCCATTCTCACCTCCCCCCTTCCCCAGGAGTGAGGTGGGTGCTGTAGTAAGGCAGGAGCGACCACCACCACCACATACCTAGGCTAGACCCAGTGGCCTACTTTTGCCCGACACCCACCCTCCCTGCCTTCCTCCCTCCCTGCTTCGCACCCCCACATCTGCTGCCCAATAGGTGGTTAGGTGGGGGAATGGGGAGAGAGACGGGTGGGCTGAGGGATAGAATAATAGGTAGATGGAATGACTAATGGATAGGCGCAATAGATGAAATATCCATGAGAATGCTGGTGTCCACAAGGAGTAAAAGCAACACGACCTTCCCCAGCAGTTTCCGGTATTCACATGCTCACTCTCTCCTCAAGATGTTAAGACAGAAAGCGCTTAGAAAGTTTACATTTCACTGCGTTCTTGTGAGTTTGTGATACCCTTCTTATAAATATACTCTCTCTTTCTCTCTCTCTCTCTCTCTCTCTCTCTCTCTCTCTCTCTCTCTCTCTCTCTCTCAGTAGATATAATGTCAGATACATATAGAGACCAACGAATGAAACGATGAAGGCATGGATATTAATTTCTACTTAGATAATAAAGGTTAAGCATTACACACAGAGACTGATACATGGATGCCAAATATCTAGATGACCTGCAGATACACAGACTAAGCAAACAAATAGAAAAAAAGATGTACAGGTAGATGGAGGCGTGGGTGGATAGACAGGTGAATGGGGAGAAGGCGACGTTTTACAGTGACTCGACATTTGAGAGAGAGAGAGAGAGAGAGAGAGAGAGAGAGAGAGAGAACGCATAAGAATGTTTGATATTTCCTGGTATACAAGAAAGAGGGGGAGAGAGAGAATTTTACAGTGCAGTATGGTATATACAGGCTCAACTAAATTTGTTTATAGTTTATTGTGTATATGTATACCGATACCGTATACACACACACACACACACACACACACACACACATACACACACACACACACACACACACACACACACACACACACACACACAAATATATATATATATATATATATATATATATATATATATATATATACAGAGACAGACAGACAGACAGACAGACAGAGACAGAGACAGACAGATAGACAGATAGATAGACAGACAGATAGAGAGAGAGATGGATAGATAGACAGATAAAACCTTACGAGGCAAGAAAAAATCCGCAAACAACTCCAGTGACTCACTACCCTCAAGCAAGTCTTGAACTAGAGCTAGATATTAGTGTACCAGGTTGCGGTAGAGGGAAAAAAAAAAAAACATATCGTAATACTAAATGCAGAGACAAAACACACTTAGTTAAGCTAAGCGTATCTGTTTGCTTGAAAATATTGTTTCATAGTTGTAATCTTGATTTGTACCAACAGGTAACATGCGACATAACTAAATATCCTTCAGCAGAACACGGCAAAACAACTTGCTGAAAATATGAGAGATGACAGTTACCCCTCTTACTGTATGTTCGGGACAACTCCGGTATTCTGTTCCACTATACTCTTCTATTCCAACTAACTCCTGATAATTTCATTCAGCTGAAAGTGAGTCACAGGAGCCCGAGTGTTAATACTGGTCGGGACAGCTGTACGAGTAGCACTGTACTCTAGCGAACGCTAAGACAATTTTGATAACAAAAGTGAGCCCTAGGAGTCCGAATATTAAATAAGTATATTTTCTCCAAAATTTGCTCGTTTCTCCGGTACATAAGTATTTGTGCAATAAATACAACATTAATTAAAAAAAAATGTCAATTTGTAAGTCATGTCTCACTCGGTGGCTTGATATAAATCAAAGTGCTTTGTTCGAAATATTTTTAAAGCTCCTGTTTAAATCAGATAAGTGAACACTTATAATTCACTGTCATTAAAATACGATTTTTAATAATACTTTCCTATGCTTAAGAGCCAGGTGGGTCAGTAGTTAACGTACTTACCTTGTAATGTATGTGCCATCCCACAGTGTGGATTAAGCCTGTACAACGGTGGATATTGAGAATGAGTGCTGATATTGTCCTTTCTTAAGCATGCTTATGTTATGGTTAGTATTTAAAGTGGGTGGTGGTAGTACAGTCTGTTCTTTCATAAGCTTATGCATGTTCCCATATTGTCTGCCCCACTGTTACCATATACAGATTTTGACACAAACATAACGAATGCAACAATTCCACTTTCACATGCATAACTCCCTATCGTACTTCGCCACCATGAGGAAGGGATAATTCCAACTATCATGAGAATGTATTGTACCATCCTACAGTACATCTACTGTGAAATGATACAGGCAGAGATTCTCTAGATACATAAGGCTTAAAGTAATTTTGGAAAATGTAATTTATATTCTTGTCAATCTCTTCGCTTGTTGAACTGATTATAACAAAAAATATATAACTTAAGCTGGTGTCTCAATATTCGTGATTAACTCTTCGGTCTGAATAGTTCTAGGCTACGTCATGATTGTTGTACTTTTGCTACTGACACGCGATTTAATTCAGAATGTTGTAGAAGAATGTCGAACTGGAGGGAGGTTAGAGACAGCCTTCACTATAACACCTTTAATACGAGTCCTTTCCGTAGCTGAGGAGCGCCATTTGGAAACAGCAAAAAGTAATCAAAAAACGTCATCGTTGTGAAAGTTACAGTCTAAAGCGCCTAAAGAGAATAGTCTATATCTTCACATGAGGATGCAGTTTTCGGGTTTAAATTCAAGAGATTTAAAGGTAAACTCCTATAATGTCGATACACTCTCTGCCTTAGCCAGTGCCAGACTATTTTCTTCAGTTTAAAGCAAGTCATAGAAGCCAGAACGCTAACAGTCATCATTAGCTTACTCATGGCTGGAACAACTGTAGCACTCTGTTCCATCTACGCCAAACGATTGTGAGTCAGAGAATCCAGTAGTAAAAAGCACGCAAAACTTCATCTACCTCTGTCTACCTGGCCTCAAACCCGCCTTCATTCGCAGCGGGTCATTCTCGAGTCATCTTCCATTGGGTGAGTGAAAGCAAAAAAGTTCCAGAAAAAAAAAAAAAAAAAAAAAAAGACTGACCACGACTGACCAGATTTACTTGGGCTGGTCATGTATGTAATTTCAGAATGATGCCAAAGTGGTTGTGAACTGTGATTTAGTAGACTGCCATACTGTGGTAATGGTTTTAAAATAGATAAGATGAACAAGGGTGAATTGAAGACTTGAATGATGGAGTGAGGCAAAACAAGGGAAAACTGCTTCCTCTCTCTCTCTCTCTCTCTCTCTCTCTCTCTCTCTCTCTCTCTCTCACGTACACAAAGTAAAATAACAGTACTGAGAGATCGCATACCTTCGCCAGGGCAGTACTCACACCCCCTCCCCTTTTTTCATGTTTTTCATTAACCTGCCCTTGACATTTCTCGCCCCAAATTTAATAACTTTTTCCTGTGATGGTTCTCAATTAGCGTTCCCATTCTGATGCATTGCCATCCCGCAGCTTTTCTTAAAGTTGCTAGCAGACAGATAGGCACACAAATACAGCAAAAAATACAACTCCCTTGAATGAGGTCCAATAATATACTGTATATGCAGTTGCATAAAAAAAAAATATATATACGTGGGTACAGATCTAAATACCCAACTATACAAATTATAACGAAGAGATACATGTCTAAATGATAAATACTCACAGATTTACCCTTTCGATATCGTTGACGCAACTGGTTACTCTGTGCAGGATAACTCGGACTGCTGTAATCCAGTGAGCAAAATTCGAGCACTGCAAAGGTGGTATTTCTGAATTCTTACTATACTCTGTTCACATTAAGTGGTCATAAAATTGCTCTCTCATTCCATCTTGAATTTCGACTTGTAACGATGCAAAACATGATACTCATCAAGAAATGTTGCTATAGAAAGGATGTTTAATTGTACCATTATCTTTTTCTGCCATTGAGCTATGTCAAAAACACTACAAAGGGACAAAAAAAAAAAAAAGTTGTCAAAAAATATAAAGGCAAAATAAAAACATCATGAGGCAGCCAAAATAAAATAACTTGCTAATGCGTTCGCGGAATCTGAAAGTGTAAAAAGGCACATATATTTCTCAACCAGAATAAGTTATAGGATCAAGGCTACAATCCCTCCGAATGACAGCCTACACCACCAACACCTTGCATAGCACAGAGAGAGAGAGAGAGAGAGAGAGAGAGACCCTCCACTACCAAATCTTGCATAGGTTAGTTTCAAAATCTATAATGAATAGCCTACACTTCTAAATCTCTCTCTCTCTCTCTCTCTCTCTCTCTCTCTCTCTCTCTCTCTCTCTCTCTCTCTCTCTCTCTCTCTCTCTCTCTCTCTCTCTCTCTCTCTCTCTCTCTCTCTCTCTCTCTCTCTCTCAAAACAAAAACGCGTCGAATAACAGCACGTGAGAGAAACGTCATTCCGTGAATATAAAAAAAGACATTATATCAGATACAGGAATCCAAGCGCGCATTCCGTAGACAGCATTCGGAGCGGAACATGTCACGGCAAATGACTAGCCATTCCGGAATAAAAAAAAAAGATGACTGGAAATGGCCTTGGGCCGCAGTACAAGATTCCACGTAACTCACGATTTATTTTTATTTTTCAAATTTGAGGTACGGGTTGTCTGACTGCCTATGATTTTTGTTTCTGAACAGACTGTGAAATCAAAAGGTCTATAAGAAAATCATCATCATCACCATCATCATCCTTAATTCCTAGGAGAAACTAGGGATGGAATTTCATAGATAGGTGATATTTTGGGCTGCATCCTCATGGGCTAAGAGGGCTCCCTACTATTTCTTCCCAAGCAATACAGACCCGTGTTCTCGCAGCCTTGTCAGTCTATCACCTCTTCATTACTAGTAGATACCTGTGTACTGTATGTCTAGTTTATATTCTTTTGTTTGATGTTGCAATCAACGTTGGCATTAAATATACACCGGTAAAAACAGCATAGACCACAATATGGAGGTGTAATAGCTGTTCAGATAGTGGGCTATGAAATAAGTGCTAGATAGCCCCCTGTGCTAAGGAGGAAGATGATAATGCTTCCTTGCATGATTGTTCAAAATGTGGCTTTAATGCGCTTTCTTTTAACTGACGACCAACCCTAACCTACCTCAGCTTAGTTGACGACCGAGTGAAGTGAGACTGAAGGATCGTTTTGACTAGCAACCACGGAAACTCAAATGTATCTCATAAATCAGGCTCATTGAATTTCTCTCAGCCACGACTCAAGTCGTGGTCAGGTCTTGTCAGGTGAAAGATGGTAACAAAGCATATTCATTCATGCCAAATAACTAATTCTCATCGACTGCCAGGCAACCACGATTTGATATTCAGTTTGCGGGAATGGCCCACTTCCGCCAGGTGAAAGCAAATCGATGACAGTTTCGTGAATAACATCTTCCATCCTACGAGAGGGTGCGTCGAAGTTATCACCACCCAGCCACCCACCTACCTATTCACTGGCCACCACCAGCACACACCTTGTTATGGTAATATATGTGTCACTGGGTCTTACCTGCCATCTGCCTACCACTACCCGCCACCCTCCCTCACTTCACAACGCTCTACTAACCATTTCCAACCATAGCAACCAAGGGATACTAATTGGTTCATAAATAGCTCTAGTAACCATAGCTCTGGTAACTACATCTGCAGGAACCACTCCTAACCACAGCAATAAAAGGATGCAAATTATTGGTACACGGATACGTCTCCAGCCTACACCATGCAGTACACCTACACTCTATAATCATTTCTGTTTCACCCCTAGTAACTTCTTGACCAAACATCTTTCTGTACCAATAACCCAAATATATATATATATATATATATATATATATATATATATATATATATATATATATATATATATATATATATATATATTGCTCATGCTACCCCCAGACACTTATATTCTACTTTGGAAGGACCTATGTGAAGGAGTTACTAGAACATGCAGTTCGAAACGTCTCTTCTGACCTTAATAAAATCTAGAGATAGTAAAAATAAAATGAATATAATTATGTCACTGGAGTCAAGTGGTTAAAATCAGGCTGGTCCCTTGACTGCACCCTTTTAGTACTTCGCTGCTTTGAATCTGGTAACTATTTTTAAGTGTAGCTAACGTCTTTATAGGCAATGCTGGCAGTGCAAATCACATTACAGTAAAATAAGACCGTATGCTTCAACCCTTAATCGCAATGTGGGATGCACTTCCCTACATTCTGACAGTCTTTTATAAAGCTGTAATTTACGGGAGTGCAGTCAGCAGTGATACAGGGAGGTCAAATACGAACCACTTCTACTACGTGATTCAGGAATTATCATAAAAAATTGGAGGCCTGCATTCCACTTTGCTATTTTTGGTTTACTCATATAATCCTATGTCTGTTTTAACCAGCACACAACAGGATCAAATGTTCTGTGTGATCTAACATCCGTTCATAAATTGCGCTCGTTTGTTCCAGTTTGGTAAGGACATCATCGGAGTGGATCGTCAGGGTTGCTCTGCTGTAGAACACAAGACTTCAGCCACTGAGAAACCAGGATTCCATGCAAGTCAGCTGTGACTGGTCACTGTCAATATTTACTTTAACCTTAGGAAGACAGGCGCTGTGCCACCACATTAGCTTGCTTTGGTTAACTCATTCTTTCCAGTGACTTATGTTATAGTATATTCAAGTTAATTCGAAAGGGTTTTATTGGAATTCGGAATCCAACCATTATCTAGTCAGAGTTTCCTTGTCTGTTACATAGAGCTGAGGTAAAAATTATAGCATATCTTACAAACATACTTCAGGTTGACCTATCATTTTGTATTTCTGCATGTGGTTAGACCAATATGACCATATCACTGTTATATGAAAAGGGATTCAGTTCTTCACTCGAAGTGCTTTGCAAGAAGCCCGAATTCCAACCTTCAGGGCAGACGACTTACCCCGTTCAACTCAGGATGGACCTCTGTTAGTGAAAGAGTTGAAGGCCACATTTAACCGTTCCATTTCTTAATTTCTCTCCAGAGCTGAATAAAATAATCCGAATGCAACAAGAATACACAATGCATCTACCGTCATGACATCTCTAATACTTTACGTCGGTTCTACTTAACCCCTTCAGTTCCATGACACATTTTTCATTACATTCTTGCTATCACCATTCAGTCACTCAGCTTAGATCAATAACGTAGATGGGGATACAGAGGTGTAATGTGAAGGATGAATCGCTAAAGAAGAGGAGTTACCTAATCTCCAAAGCCACGTACAACACGGCCATACAAGAGAGATCACTTACCCTTCCCTTCGGTAGTGGTCACTCTCATTTTTATTGCGGTACAATAAAAACCGTCGAGACTTTAGTACCTGCATCCCTTTTTTTGATGGGTTATACGAGAGCAGCGTGTGGAGCTACGTTGAAAAGACAGACCAACGAGGAAGTGGAGGAGCGCTGTGATGATGATGCGGATGTACTGGAAAGCCATGTGTAGGAAATGGAGAAGGAGAGTTTGACAAGGAAAAGGTATGAGAGAGATGGAGGGATAAAGGTCATGATGAGAAAAAAGATGAGACTGAGGAATGGAATGGCCGGGTATATGAGAGTGTGGGTAGGAGCTGGAGAAAGGACAGCCTGATGACAGACAGGGTGTCTTAGGGGTGATTCTTTTTTGTCCACTCCTTCCGGATTTAAGGCGTCTGGCTATGGATGGGCAGATAGATGAAGATGGTTTCGCCTTGGGAGTGGACATGGGGATGTCGGTGGCTTGAATGATGAGAGAAGGAATGTATGGGGTAGAGGATGACGTGGGAAAAAGAAAAACTCCGAAACAGCTTGACCATGTGGAGCTGATACGGAGTGAGAGTAAATAAGAGAGTGTTTAAGAGTTAGGCGCTTGGGGGAAAGAGAGAGGGGCCGAGAATGTAATATAGAGATAAGGGAGATAAGGGATGGTATGTATTAAAAAAAAAAAAAAAAAAAAAGCTTCATTTGATTTAGGGAATAAACAGTCTTATAAGCAGTATATTATTGCAAGGACTAGATTTTAATTATTTACTTATTTATTTTTGCTGCACTGACCACTCTAAAATTTACTCTTGTTTGATGGAGAAACGTTTAATACCGGTAACTGTATGGAAGTGGGCAAGTATGTTGCCCACAAGCAATCTTTTACTCAACTTAAGCTTAGGAGAGTTTATAAATAGGGCCCAAAGTGCAAGAGTATGTAAGGGAGAAGGAGGAGGAGATCGAGAACGAGATAGAGAGATAAGATGGGAGAGAGTGTAAGGGAGGGGGGAGGGGTGCAGTGAGAAGAGGGATGGATAATGAGAAAGGCCAGAAACACTTCCCACCGTCAAAGCCACCCCCCACAGGACGTGACACCGGCAATAGATGGATAGGTACGATATATAGACAGATAGACACATAGATAAACTGACAGGTAGATAATGATGATGCTTTTGCCCGTGAGTTGGAGCTGAGGATTTAGAAAGTTTGAATGATAAGTGTATGATGTGTAGACCGTTCTTCTAAGAGGCTATGATAATACTTTCAGCTAAGAATTTATAGTTTTTATGCTTATGTTTTAATACTTTGTCATTTTAAGATACTACCCTCTCCATGCTTAATACAGGGAAGATGGTGTGGTGGTCGTGATGATGATGATGACGATGATATTGTTATGTGCTTAAAACAGAGAGAGAGAGAGAGAGAGAGAGAGAGAGAGAGAGAGAGAGAGAGATCACTGTTTTAGAAAGTGTGGAGAGCCCCTCTGGCTATGTCCCACTGCCCCTCCTATACCACCCTCTCTCTCTCTTTCTCTCTCTCTCTCTCTCTCTCTCCTCTAACCCCCTCTTCCTTCTTCCTTATCTCCCTTCCGTCCCTCCACTGCCCTCTTTCCCACACCCTCTTTCTCTTCGTGTCATTGTCAATGTCTCTCTCTCTCTCTCTCTCTCTCTCTTCTAACCCCCTCTTCCTTCTTCCCTACCTCCCTTCCATCCCTCCACCCCCCTTTTTCCCACACCCTCTTCCTCTTCCTCTTCGTGTCATTGTCAATGGCTTCCTCTCTCTCTCTCTCTCTCTCTCTCTCTCTCTCTCTCTCTCTCTCTCTCTCTCTCTCTCTCTCTCTCTCTCTCTCTCTCTCTCTCTCTCTCTCGTTGGAATGCTGAAGTGGCTTGGTTAACTTCCTGTCGTAGCAGAGAGAGAGAGAGAGAGAGAGAGAGAGAGAGAGAGAGAGCATAGGCCTAAATAAAGCCTATAAACTTCAGGGATGATGGTGTGTCGTGAGAGCAGGGGGTCGTTACTGAGAAGGGACAGGAATTTCTCTCGGATACGTCGTCAGGCAAGATAGAAAGATAGATGGATTGAAAAAAGAAAAACTGAGAGACAGATAGATGGATGAACGGATAAATAGATAGATAGATAGAGAGCGGATATATAGGTAAATAGATAGAGAGATAGGTATAGATAGATTTAGACAGGTAGCTACATTCCGCATATTTTTTTCTGAACAAGGCTATAATCGGTTTGTTTATAGTCTGTATTTAATTGAATTTTTGCTTTTGTTTGTCTTATTTCTTTATTTTTTCAGAACCCCATGAAACTGAATGTGA
The DNA here is from genome assembly GCF_032717465.1 of Coenobita brevimanus. Taxonomy (NCBI): domain Eukaryota; kingdom Metazoa; phylum Arthropoda; class Malacostraca; order Decapoda; family Coenobitidae; genus Coenobita; species Coenobita brevimanus. The sequence continues at coordinate 36,373,838 of NC_137004.1, forward strand.
GAGAATATGTGATTGTGGTAATATTATAGATGAAAGGAAAGAAATACAAATAATAAATAAATAAATAAATAAACAATCAGAGAGAAGTTTGGAAAAGAGTACCTGAGTGAACGATTCCCACATCAGTGAATCGGAGGTGTGGGCAACAGATCCTGCTTTTTTCCGTCTCCAGATTTGCAGTTACAGTTTAAGTAGGTTGGTCCTGGAGATCTCTGTCCCTCATCTGATAGTCATATGATCTGACAGAGCCCCATTTAGTGACATTCAAAAGCTGAGTAAAATTGGGGTGGGATGGGGGAGAATAAAGGCGAAAAGTAACGTGACTAAGGGATCGCATTGAAAGGGTTAACTATTTTACTCCTATGACGTACTTTCACTGTATTCTTGCTATTTCATACGATTTTAATTAGCTAATGATAGACTTTTCCAACCGTAGGGGTTAAACAGAGCCTTCACTAGCCCCAGCACCAGTAGAATTCCCTAGTTAAAAAATACAGAAGTTATCATGTCAGTAGTAGTAGTAGTAGTAGTAGTAGTAGTAGTGTCAGCAACTTTATCTGAATGTGATCGTAGTGGACTGCAGGCTGAAGCTAACCTTCTCCTGCAGCTCACCATCCTCCTTTCGCCAAATAAGGGTGAAGGTGAGATGTTTGTATAACCGGACAGACGAGTAGCTAGCTTATATCGGTGCCACCACATGAAGGCACCCCTCTCGAACACCACGACTTTGTGCTGAAAGGCTTAATGGTGAGAGTCTGATGGGTTGATGTACTCCCTCACTTCACTTCTCACAGCCTGGGTACTAATAACGTTCGGTTAAGAAACATCTGGTCTCTCTCTCTCTCTCTCTCTCTCTCTCTCTCTCTCTCTCTCTCTCTCTCTCTCTCTCTCTCTCTCTCTCTCTCTCGCTCGCTCGCTCGCTCGCGCACGCACGCACACACACACACACACACACACACACACACACACACACACACACACACACACACATTAATCACAATTCATAAATCACAGTCTGAAGGTTCTTGAGTTCTAAAAATAAACATTACCTTCTCTATAAATGTTGTTTACACCTAGCGGTACGTGTCACTACCTAATTATCCACTTAGTCAATCAATTTAACTATCTATCCACCCATCCATCTCTCTACCTGACCATCTATTATCCACCATCGATTTACCCATCCATCTATCCACTTTCTTAGCTATGTGACAACGATGTCTATCAGTCCATCCATGCATCTTCTGATTCTTTACGCTATGGTAGTACTGGCCATGTATGTATTATCTGCTTCAAGTATCCATACACCTACTTAATGTACCCAGCATCTGTCTATCTAACTATCTATCATTCAGCCTCGCCATGTATATACCAAGTTATTTATCTATCAGTCTGTCTATATTCTTATCACTCTAATCATCAGTCAGTATATCTATCTCCCATCTGTCAGTTCACCAAGCCATCCATCCATTTTTCGATTCATTCATCTATCATCCTTCCATCCATCTATCCATTCATCCAACCAGCTATCCATCCACTAACGTATTCACCTGTCCATTCGTCCATTCATTTATCCATCCATCTAGCCATATTCATATAGTTATAAATCATCCATCTATCTATTCATCCACCCATCTGTTCATTCATCCGCCCATCCATCCATTCATTCGTCTGTGTCCATCCATTCATTCGTCAATGTGTCCATCCATCCATCCATCTATATCTCAGCCAACGTTCTACCTATTCATTAATCTGTCCATCCATCAATCCATTCACAGACCTGTCCATCAGCCAAATCCCTATTTACCGTATAATCAACCATTCAGCCACCCATCTTTCTATCTCCGCCCTATCCCTGAAAACCAAGCAAAACCACCCTTCCATTCCCCCATCTCAGTCTGGATCCTGGGAATCAGTCAAAACCACCTTTCCAGCGTTCATCCATCCATTTATCCATCCATCCATCCATCCATTTGACTCTATTTCCTGGGAACCAATCGAAACTATTAGTCCATCTATCATCCCTCCATCCGTCAACCCTTCCATCCATTTCACTCTATTTCCTGGGAACCAATCGAAACTATTATTCCATCTATCATTCCTCCATCCGTCAACCCATCCATCCATATCACCTAATTTGCTAGGGACGAATCAAAGTCTCCCTTCCATCTACCATTCATCCATCCATCTATCCACCTGTCCATTTCACAACTTATCTTCTGGAAACCATTCAAACCTGCGTCTCCCATCTCTGAGAAGCAATCAGCGTAAATCGTGCGAGGCTCCCATCCACTACAGTATTTGGCTCAGTCCCTCTGACTCAATAACCTACAGAGCCTTTAGTAAACAGGGGTAAACTCAGGGACCAGGGATCATATTGGCTAAGTGGGATTCCTAGTACATCTTACTAGGCATTATATTTTGCATACTAGACCATGGGAGTTTATTTTAATCCATTGGATGTCCCCAACCCCTTGCAGCTCAGTAGATGGCCATGTATTGACAGACGGGAGGATTGATTTGATTAGTACCCAAGAAGACTTATTCACGCCTCGCAACTAAGACTCATCAATTTTTGTGCACACGCGACTATGCATTCAAGGTGGGGAAGTTGTCCAGTTCCATCAGATGAAAGCAAACTGCCTATATTAATACATGTGATCTGTATGGCGAATTTAAATCTTTCAGCCTCAGTACATTTAGTTAGAGATTATTCTTGCTGCTACCAGGCGATTTTATTCAGCTTAGAGGAGACTTGTGACTGTGAGTGTTAAACAAAGCCTTCATTAACCTTTTCGCAACTAGCTGGAAAAAATTCGTCTGGACATTGGAAACAGAAAACAGAGAAGGACGACACTGGATTCTAGGGGTTCAGTAGAAATGTGTGTGTGTGTGTGTGTGTGTGTGTGTGTGTGTGTGTGTGTGTGTGTGTGTGTGTGTGTGTGTGTGTGTGTGTGTGTGTGTGTGTGTGTGTGTGTGTGTGTGTCCTTCACTTATTACACACAGACACACACACACACACACACCATTGTCCAAGTGATACATATCTCTATTGTTTCAACATATATTTTTATGATGCCAACTTTTGCATTGACGTAAGATGGCATTTCATCTTTGTCAGCCTCTTTAAATTAGTCTCTCTCTCTCTCTCTCTCTCTCTCTCTCTCTCTCTCTCTCTCTCTCTCTCTCTCTCTCTCTCTCTCTCTCAACTTTATGTCGACTTATTGCGACATTTTTCCCTTTGTCAGACTTTTTATGGCCAATGTCTATCTTCTTAATGCTTGACTCTCTCTCTCTCTCTCTCTCTCTCTCTCTCTCTCTCTCTCTCTCTCTCTCTCTCTCCTTCCTGCATCCTTCCTTCCCTCCCTTCCACTTTCATTTCTACTTCCTTTTGTCCTTACCTCTCTCCCTCCCCCTCCCCGTCACCTTCCTTCCTTTCTCCTACCAAGCAGAATACTAAAACAATACAGGACTGCCACTGAATACTAAGCAGTTTACAGAAGAACGGATGAATAGATGCGTGTGTATGTAAGCATATAATATCTCTGTCTACCGGTCTGGCTATCTATCTGTTAATCTATGTAGAGAGAGACAGAGAGACAGGGAGAGAATGAAAGGAGAGATACTAATAAAAGACAGAGCACTGAACACCTTGACACAGATACAGCAGACTGATCAAACATAAGCTATAAAGAGAGAGACAGGTCAACAAAACAACATATATCGGTAAGAGACTGATGGATAGATATACGTAACAGACTGAGATATACAGATACAGAAAAATAAGTCCAATTTAATACTCTCATCTGCTATGACTCATTCTCAGCTGAGTAAAATTGTCTGACGTTAGCTGGAATGGAGCACTAGAGCTGTCCCCACCATGAGAGCGATTATGATTGGTACCAGGATCAATGTTCTCAGACTCTCATATTCAGTTTCACCTGCATAATATCTAGGGCGGGAGGAGTAAAGAAATGGACATGGTGAGCCAAAGAATGAGTTGGATGGGCTGGGATGTTGACTGTTGGTGGGATTCTGGCAGGATACATTACCCTATGAAAATGGGTGATGTGGGGTTAGTGGTCTAAGTGCAGTGGCTCATTTCAAAAATATCCAGCAAGAATGGCATATTTAAGGAGGAAAGGAAACGGCCATAGGAGACCCCCCCAAATAAAAATGAGTGGGATGAACGGAAATTCTGGCAGAGAGTGGGGACAGCCCATATGAGTATACCCTGTGAAACCGTGTGCTGTAGGGCTAATGGTTGGAAAGAAGTGAGGATTTTTTTCAAAGTTTTTTCCTGGAACAAGAAGATGAGCGCGCGTTGCTTTCATTTTCCCTGCGTCTTGTTTAGAAGGTTAAATCCCAACTGAATCGTCATCTAGGTGCATCGAAAATAATTTGAAAGTGACGTACTCTGGCTGAGGCGCCTAAGCCTTCCGGATAATAAGGTAAATGGATAATTGGACTCGGTAAGCAGTTACCAGCATGATTAGAGGAGAAAATCACCCGTAGGAAAACTATGAGTTGCCAGAATCGAATTCACAACTCTTGGCTACTACTAATGTCGCTAGATACACAAAAAAGAGAAAACTGCTGAACGGTGCTAAGGTACACAAATACTTCCCGGAAAGTGTTAAGATCGCCAAAAATAGCCAAAAAGTACTAAAATTGCTAAAGTGTCGTTAGGAGATGCTAAAATATCAAGATCATCCCTAAACAAAGTACTACAGTATATGCGATAGAAAGAGGTTAAGTCTCTAGAACGAACTATGTTCCCTAGTATATTGCAAAAACTTACATATGTATGCACATTTACACACACACACACACACACACACACACACACACACACACACACTATGTATGTATGTATGTATGTACGGTATCTCTATCTATACCTGTCTATATCTATCTATCTATCTTTGTACACTTTACGTTTCTATTTTTGGCTTTTTTTCTTTATCTGTTAATCTATCTATCTAAATGTCTATTGCCAATCGCGGCGCCCTTAGCTCGTTGATGATGGTCACTGAGAACACACCTCCAGGTCTCTTTCCCATCACCTCCTCTTTTCAAAGCACAGTAAAAATCAACTGGAGATTGTTAGAATAGCGTAAAAGATGCTTTCGTAAGTAAAGGATTAAAAGTGAAATATAAAGAAATTAATAGTCTCAAGCTACTTTGACTTTCTCTTACCTAAATACAATCAGTTCCCGTTAGCGGAATGGAATACGAAGAGTTCTTCCGACCATACGAGGGTTAAAGATGAGGGATAAGGCAAAGCGAGGAGAAGTAAGCCAAGAAAAAGTGGAGGGACAAGACGGAGAAGTGTATGGAGAAGGTGTACTGGAGCTGGTTGGAAGAGGAGGTATGCTTGAGAGAAGAGGGGAGAGACAAAAGGGAGTGTATGAGGGAAGATGCATGGTAGTGGAGGTACTGGAAGACGAGATATACCAAGCTATAAGTGGAAGGACAAGAAGGGTGAGTGTATGAGGGAAGGTGTATGGGAGTGGGGGTGTTGGAAGAAAAGGCATGCCGAGAGATAAGCGGTGGGACAGGGTGGGGAGGTGGATGGGAGGAGGAGAGGTTGAGCTGGGGCCGTAGCCTATTCTCGTTGGTTTAGGAGACAGTATAGCAGCTTTCACTTACTTGTGTAATGCTGCGTATGGGACATTAATACTTTGTATCTTACGGTACAGTACATGGAAGGGAATGATATGGTGTAACATGCAGAACAAATAGTACAAAGGAGTACAAGGGAATGCAAAATAGCAACAGACCTAATGGTCATTTCGTGGCTGTTTGTTGCAAAGAAGGCTGTGACTGTGATATCTAATTTTATGACAGAAAGATAATAACAGTAAAGCAAGAAGGATCCTTGAGCTCTAAACCTTCTAGCCGAAACCGGCAGGAAAAAGTAACAAGGACCACCATGCAACATTGAAAAATGTCATGGAAATTTCATAAGATATACTGAAAAGTGTATATATATATATATATATATATATATATTGTATATTGTGGTATATCTATTGCTACACTAACGTCGGTAAGGGAAAGTTAACAATATATGTAAAACTGCTGCTACATCCTCCATGAAGGAAAGAGTCTGAGAATGCCTCGATTTGTGGCGGTAATGCGGCCTCAAGTGCAGAGTGACTGGAAAAGGCTGCGAGGGATGGGGGGGGGGGGGAATGGGAGCGAGTTGGCTCAAAGAAAAAGTAGACCAAGAGCCAAATGTAGGAACAGGGCGAGGAAGGGTAGTCGGCAGGAAGGCAAGTAGAGCAAGATCAACAAGGAGGAATACGAATTGGGGGTGGGTATGGGAATGTGGTGGTTGAACGGAGAATACGTATTGTAAAAGGTGAGTACAAGGAAATGCGAAGGGAATAAGAAGTACCGGTAGATCAAGATCAGCATACTGTACAGGGATATGGTTGTGGACAAAGAGTATGAGAAAGGAGTGGTTGGAGGAAGAGGCAGGAGAACAGGTAAAACAAGAGCAAAGTGTAGGAGCAAGACGAGGTGGTCGGAAAGAGAGGTAAAGCAAGATCAACATGGAAGGATATGGTTCGGGTGGAGAGGGGAGGAGATGGGAGTCACTCAGTTTCTCTTCACAGGATATATTTACTTTAACCCTAACTGGGCTTTACCTAACTCCAGCAAAATAAACTAACCCATCCCAGCCCTGACAGACGAGCCTAACCCAGACCCTCATAGAAAAGAAAGTGCCCAAACCTACTACGGTACAGCTCGGAAATCTGCTTCCTCGTCATCACTGTTACCACCCTCATCTTTATCATCAACAGAATCGCCTTTATCATCATCGTCATTATCATAATTAATCATCATAATCCTTTCCGAGTTCAGCAATATTTCAATGGATTGCATACGGTCCAGGAAAAGTGGTCCTCCTAATTATCATCATACTTTTTGACCATTAGTATCATAATAACAAATCACAGTTTTGCTTGATTTGTGCTACCTCCTGACGATTTTAGTCAACACAGGAAAGATCTCTTGTACAGAAACTGATAATGAAGTCCGTTTCTAATCCCTCGAGTTTGAAGTCTCTCCAATACTTGGCTATAATCGTTTGAAGAGGAAGAAAGTACAAAAAAAAAGAAAAAGAAAAAAGTACGCTGTAACAGTAAAGGAGTTAATGAAAATAACAAATTGGTAATCACTCCCATGCTGACAGTTTCCCAGTGCTGCAGTGAGGTGGGTAGGATCTAAAAACAGGAAACGGCAAAAGTTCAGTGGCAGATCTAGGAGGGGGTGGGGTAAGGGGCTTGTCCCTGTTCACCCAGCGGTGCAACTGGGGATCTTTGATAATTATAACATTTCTACCGTTGTGAGTCGTATCTCTGGGGAAGACTGGTGCTTACCGTGAAGCTATTGTCTCCTTTAATGTCCCTAATTAATCCAGTCTAGTAGTAGTAGTAGTAGTAATGGTGGTGGTAACCCCAGCTAAATCCGAAATGTGAACTCAGTGGATTGCAGGCAGAAGTTCCTTTCCTCATGCAGTCCACTATCCTCCTTTCTGGGGATAAGGAGGGAACCGAGAAATGTTTGTATAAGTGGGCGATGGAGACATCTAGTTACATCGGCGCCACCACGTGAAGGCAGCCCTCTCCAGCATATAGGCACAAACCTAAGCCCTCTGTTTTTCTTCAGTCAAAGCCTCTGATATTCTAGACTCCATCCCGCGGGCTATAGGCTATCCACTCACGGTAGTTTCACTGTCACTTACCATCCCACTGACCTCCATTTGTCTTGCTTTTTCCTTGCAACAAGTTTGCAGAAAATATTGAAGGAAAAAATACTAATACATGCTTAGAAATTCCTTATCGCTTAACACTAACACTACTGATGAGTTTGTAGTTTAACACTGTAAGATAAACCGCTAATGTGTGTTTTCTTTTATTATTATTATGAACTTGAATATGTAATTGCTGTCAATGAGGAAAATTGTTTTGGGCATCTTTTAAAAACTAATGATTCGTCCCTAATATCCTGCAACAAAACAATACCAAGAATAACAGCATCAGCTACTACTGCTACTACCACCAATAATAATAATAATAATAATAATAATAATAATAACAATAATAATAGACGTGACAGCACAGATAGCTACCACGATCTCTGTAAGAATGCAAGGGGAGGCGGAGTTAGTGACCTCAAACCAACAAGCCTATGCTCACCTCAAACTCCAAAACAGCGGCAAAACGGCGAAAAATCCCTCATGTAAGCGTAGTTTCGGCCACTTTAGTCTCTTATTTCCACTGCTCTCAACCACTCACATCACTGTTATCAGTATCACAGAGGAGGAACGAGAGAGTAAAGTTAAGACTGTGTTTAGATGGGCGTCATACACCACCACCAAGTCAGCCTCCCGAGTGCACTGACTTTCCATGTTCGTTCCTTCCTCCCCTGCCTGACTAGCTTACTCCCAGGCACGTCCGTCCAAACTATCGTACTGCAAACATTCTTTCTTTCGTTTTCAAGTAATCCCTTCAATCCGCGACGCGTTTTTCATATTTCACTTCAGACGATCACCATTCCAACACATACCAAAACATGGCGTTTATCTTTGGACATACTCCTCAGAAACACACCATATACACCTCAGATGCACATCATAGACAACTCAGAAACACTCCAGAAACTCCCCAGACACATAACAGACACAACACCAAACCCCCATCCCTCAACATACACCCAATACCTGATATTCTCAAAACTCTCCGGTTCTAATTTCCCTGACTTCATTCTTCAAAAAGGTACAGTGATACAGTGAGTGAATGACCGAGTGAGTGACACTGTTAGGGACACACCCTGGATTTGGCTGCCCCTGTGGGTGATGGAAAAATATCAAGTCTGCTCAAGATAGCAATATTTTGCTAATCAAAAATGGTACGAGAGAGAGAGAGAGAGAGAGAGAGAGAGAGAGAGAGAGAGAGAGAGAGAGAGAGAGAGAGAGAGAGAGAGAGAGAGAGATCGTTTAGAACATAAGGAGAGAGAGAGAGAGAGAGAGAGAGAGATCGTTTAGAACATAAGGAGAGAGAGAGAGAGAGAGAGAGAGAGAGAGAGAGAGAGAGAGAGAGAGAGATCGTTTAGAACATAAGGAGAGAGAGAGAGAGAGAGAGAGCGATGGTGCGTCTGGCAGTGGTGTCTCGGTATCGCCTGGGGGAGATTTGGGCAGGACAGACGAGAGTGATCACAACTACCTCGGGCAATTTCTTTCATTTTTCCACGTTTTCTTCGTTTCTACCCATTTTCGTTCCTCTAGGATAGACTATAGAGATTCGGTATACATGTTTCAGGAGGTTTCGCTATACTTAAACCCGTCCATGACTGTGTGAGGAGAAATGTTTACCTCTGGCATCTCAAGGTTTATGATAGGTAAGAAATGCTAGATATGTCACCTCACCTCCTACCTACCTCTCTACTCCTTCTTCCCCTCCTCCGACGCCACTCCACTGACTCACAAAATAATAATAATAATAATAATAATGATAATAATAATAATAATAATAATAATAATAATACAGTAATCATCATCATCATCATCAAATCATTTATTGCCCTTTAGAGTAGCGTGGAGAGTGGAGACAAGCAGCTAGACCACTCAGTCCAGACATTCAAGGTGAGTCACCAGTTCCCCTGACTATAATAATAATAATAATAATAATTCGGTTAAACAGCTCTACAGTGGAAAACCCTGAGCCACCTCGCCATTGCAGGGTTAAAAGATACGAGACTAAACAACATCTCCTCTGATCTGAGTTAAATCCTCTATAGACAGCAATATCAAAATAAAAAGTACGTCACCAGTTGGAAGAGGCTGAACACACCAGTTAAAGCTGTTCCATATTTTTATCCCCCAAACTACGATGGATTCATATTTAAGTCCATTTTTGCTCCCTTCAGACAATTCCCTTAATCTCAGGAATACTTCTTGTAGTGTATGGTTTAATGAAGGCTGTTTCTAACCCCCCCAGTTCGAGAAGTCTCTCTTAAACTAAATAACATCGCCTGGAGATAACAAGAATAATCTGAAATGACAGAAAACACACACACACACACACACACACACACACACACACACACACACACACACACACACACACACACACACACACACACACACACACACACACACACACACACACACACACACACACACACACACACACACACACACACACACACACACACCAGTACAAGCACTAAACAGTTTCCAAGGCACAAATAACATTGACCTGATAACCAAGATTGTGACCACAGTTATGAAAGTAAAAATGTACAAATATGTGAAGAATTGTAGGCCATCATCAACACGCGGACGCCAAGCCATACTGACACTAAGATCCATTTTCTTGTGAGCTTTATGACCGTAGACTAAATGGCATATGAGCACTTCTTCCACAGCAGTTTGTTTTTCATTTTACACGACAATTATGAGAGGAATATTGTGTGGATCGTTTGGCCTGTAAGACAGAATCAAGAAATTCGGAGACTTGAATAATGTGTGGATGTTTTTTTTTTTTTTTTTTTTCTCTGGGCAGCGTTAATAAGTCTCCTGATTTGTACTTTCTCTTCCTGTTTCCTGGATTCCTCCGAACTCACGGAAGTGCGAAAGAAGGTGAAGATGAAGAGGAGGAGGAGGAGGAGGAGGAGGAGGAGGAGGAGAAGGAGGAGGAGGAGGAGAAGAAGAAAAAAAAAAGATACTGCACGTACAGTAATAAGTAGCCAAATATATATTTTTACACACAGGAAGTCTATTTCATTGTTTCATTTATCTATTGTGTTGGAATTATTAAACCGTGATGCAATGTTTTCTTAATTCCCACGCTTATACTTTCTCATTCTTCGTCACGTCTCTCTACGCCTCTGCAACATTCCTTCCTTGAGCTGAGGGGAAAAAACGCAACAGAGAAGGAAAGTGGCAGGGCGCTGGTAGTATGACAAGTGTTGGGAATTTTAACGTGGGAATGAATGATGAGTTGCATGACTACATTAGCTTTATCTCTACCGTCTTGATATGGATATGCTTCAAAGTTCTGGGAGCAGTACCCTCAGACAGTTTGGCCATGTTGATTGAATGGAGAATGAGAGTTGAATTAGGAGAGGGTTTGTGAGTCAGGAAGAAGAGGAAAAAGGAAGACAGAGTTCGAGGATGAGTTGGAGCGACGGGATGAAGAAATATATGAACGAAAGTTGTGTTAAATGGAGGGCAACCTGATGGCGGAGGGCAGAGCGACATGGAGACGATTTGTTCTTGACTACCTTCTCTGAGATTAAGACGTCTGACGGTAAATAGACAGAAAGGTGGCCATACTATACTATCGTGCGGAAGTGAAGCGTGGACGATACTTGAGGAACATTATAATTAATCATAATTATATATAATTATTCATAAGGGGTGATGAAAAGTTACATCAGAGTTACCAATGGAGTAACATGAATTACACAAATGCACAAATGATGAGATTTTTTAAAGAAAATGGTGTACAGTCTGATGCTATTGTGAAAAATAAGTAGAAAATCCATGATGTGATTTGGCCAAGTGGAGGGAATGGAGAGTGAGTGAATGATTACAGTGTGTTTGTTGTAGCTGTTGACTGTCCTTCATCCCTTGCAGCTCAGTTAACAGCTAGATTTAGTAATATAAACGGGTCGCTTTAACATTCAACCAAGGAAACTCATTGCTACTTCATACTTAAGACTCATCTGACTGCATGCATCCACGATTTAGTACTCAAGTTGTGGGAATGTACCAGTTCCGTCAGATGAAAACAAGCTGACTATAGGAGAGTGGATGAGAGGAAGGTACAGGGGAGGAATAGCAGAACTTGATGGTGTAGAGACATGATGGGAGAATATGTAAGTGAGGGTGGTGTGTCGTGGAAAAAGGAGTCATTACTCAGGAGGGACACAAACACTATACCCTTTCTCAGGAAACATGAAGGAGAGAATTTTACAAAGCCTTTGCCAAAATCGGAACACCAGTGACCGTGTGAAGGATTAAGAGGTCCCCTCGGGATTCTGGACCTTCCTCCTTCCCTCTTCCGTTTTCTTTCCTCTACACACACACACACACACACACACACACACACGACGCTTAAATAGTAAAACAATGTGTAGCCTCTATTTATCTGTCAGTGTCCTGATATCGGTCCATATGAGGAGGGATGTAGGATGGGAGTGGCCCGGGTCGGAATGTGGGGAGGGGTTGGGTAAGGAAGCCAATGAAATAGCCATAAAAGATGAAGAAAAATTATTTTATTTTATTTTATTGTTTTATTACTATTCTTTACGAAAAAACATAAACTGATTTACAATAGTATTACTGATCGAAGGATCAACAGTAGCATTTCCTTTATAAATATTCATTGTATTCTAAAATTTACATTGAAAATACAATCTCTCTCTCTCTCTCTCTCTCTCTCTCTCTCTCTCTATCACTCGATATTCATGTCTCCCTCATCTAAACCTTCTTCTTCACTGGTGGAATCCCCCTCCCCCCATCCCGTTAATCCGATCCCTCCTCTTCCCTTAGGACACAAGGATATCGCACTGACAGCCAGGAAGTATCATGGCCCAAAGAAATATTACCTATGAGGCTACTATAGACGTAATTCTGATGAGACAAGGGGGCTGTTGGTGTGAAGGAGATGAGGAGGCCTTGTACCGCCTCAGTCTTGGTGTCTCAGACCAGTGAAATAGCAGTGTGAGTGTCATCCTGTAGATTCTCGTTCCGATCAGACTGGTGGACTAGGCTTGCCTGCCTCCTTGTCCATGTCCACCCAACAGTACAGTTTGGGACCTGAATGTATACTGATAAGTGCGATTCAGATAGAGGGACAATGTGATGGAAAAAATTATTGTATGTAAATTATTTTGTCCTGAAGCGCATGCACACACACACACACACACACACACACACACACACACACAAATGCACACTCGCACACGCGCGCGCACACACGCACACACACGCACGCATGCTCGAACTCACGCACGCACACACACACACACACACACAAAGTATATTATGGTGTTGTTCCTTCATTTGCCTAGGCCGAGATCGTCGTTTTTTTGCAGCTGATTTCCCGTAGTGCAGTGGTAAATTTGGACAAATATACAGCTCTGCATCATTTCCACGTCCCTTCTTCGTGACTAGCATCAATCTAGTGTTAACCCCTTGTCACAACACAAAATTTAAGAAAGAGATTGCAATTTTACGCCAAGTTAGATTGAACAGGGGTCCTTATCCTGCAGCGGTGTGTCACAGGCTGATGATGATGATAATAGGGGTGTCGGAGATGATATTGATAATGATGATAGTGATGCTGCTGATGATAGTGATGTTGAAACTCCTGAACCAACTAACTGGACCGAGATTATGGTGATTGTAATGATGATGAAGCAGTTGGGGTAATAATGATGATGATGATGACGGTGATGGAACTTATGTAGTAACTCTTTAACAGGGTTGTGATGATTGCTGTGCTTGACGCTGTTGCTCCTGGCGATGATGATGACGACTACGACAACGATGATGATGGTGATGACGATGATGATGGTGACGGCGACGATCTTCATGTCTATGGCTGAGTCACCTCTTGTTTTTCGTTTCTCTTCAAATGTAGTTGGTGACTGTGTGTAGGAGAGAGAGAGAGGGAGAGAGAGAGAGAGAGAGAATGTGTGTGTGTGTGTGTGTGTGTGTGTGTCCGCGCATGCTTGTGTGTATTTGCGTGCGTGCGTGCGTGTGTACAGCATTTCCCTCACACTCGAACTATTTACAGTATATCATAAGAGTGCAAATGAGGTCAGTGATATTGCTCTTCTTGGCCATACAAATACTAAACATTTACACTATATTCTGAAAAAACATACTGGATTCCTAAGGTCACTCAATGGGTTTCAAAAATCATTGTTCACTGTCTCTTTATTTATCGCAAGGAAAGAGATGGATGTGTGTCCGAAATAGTAGCTCAGTTTTGGTCTTTCTCTGGACCGTGAATTATTTAAATGGAATAATTATCCTTATTTATATTGGTTTAGTTGTGAGGATGCAACACACGTTTTGTTTACGTTTTATCAGGGCACATCAAAGAGCGGCCATGTCCATCTGCTTCTCACTAATGATTTTCGAACGAGGTTCTACATTCCTCTAGATTTTAGGGACAGTGAAGCCGCACAGCACCACAACACGCCATACCATACCATACCATACCATACCATACCACACCACAAAACCCCACACCACAAAACCCCACACCACAAAACCCCACACCACAAAACCCCACACCACAAAACCCCACACCACACAACCCCAAACCACACCACCCAACACCACACCACCCCACACCACACCACTCCAAACTTTACCACACCAACCACCCTTCCACACCACACCACACCAAGGGGATTAACCAAAGGGTCCTTAAGCTCCCGCATCTAGTAATTCTGAGCTTGTTTCCAGGTAACTCCACAAACACACCTCAGGTCACGTCTTTCACAGAAGATATAACAGAAGGAGAGCGAGCGTAACTGAATGGCAAGCCAGAGATGGAGTGAGAAGAAGAGGTGCACAGAGAACAAGATGGAGAGATCATATGATGCAGATCTACCGAGCAAGGACGGAACAGGCTACCAATCAATGGATCAGAGTGGAGAAAGGTGAGAGGGTCCTTATCATACAGTGGTGTGTCACAGGCTGATGGTGATGATATTGATGATGATAATGATGTTGATGCTGATGGTGGTGATGCTTTAACATCTCAACGTATGAGGTTACAGAATGCACAGTGAGGCTGCATAGTCAGGAAATGGAAGAATATGAGTGCATTTAAGTATTTATGTAATGTGATGAATCAGGACGGAAGATTTGAGGATGAAGTGACTGGAATGATACGTCAGGGAAGGAGGGTTGCTTATTCTCTAAAAAGCAGTGGTTAGGAAGAGGGAACTGAAGATGAAAGTATGAAAAAAAAAAAGGCACTGCATGCTGTGATTCCCACTTTAAAGTATATAAGTGAAGCTTGGATCTTGTTGAAAGGACACAAGTCAAGAGTGAGAGCGGTGGAAATGAGCTACTTGAGAGGAGCATGTGGAGTTTCATAGAGAGACAGACAGACAAATGGGCAGATGAAGGAGCGTTGTGATGCTGATGTGGATGAGACTGAAAGCGTTAAGAGACACACTTCGAGATGGTTTGGCCATGTGGAGAAGATGGCGAATATGAAAATGACTAGAAGAGTGCACATGAGTTAGCTGGAAGGATAGAGGGGGATGGGGAGACCGACGATGAGATGGAGGGAAAGAGTAGAAACATATGAGTGCGATACTTGAGCTAAATGGTAGAGGACAGTACATCATGAAGGCGATTTGCTTGTGGTCACCCCTTACGGGATTAAGGAGTCTGGCTATAGGTAAACCGATATAGATAAATAGGTAGGTGATGATGATAATATGATGAAGATGAAGATGATGATGATGATGAGAATGGTAATGATAATGAGAATGACGGTGTAAATAATGATGATGATGATGGTGGTAATGTGGACGACAACTACGATGATGATGATGATGATGATGATGATGATTATGATGATGATTATAATGATGATGATATTGATGATGATTTTTGTCGGCAGGTGGAAGGACAGGACAAAACAGCAGGAACTCTACCATCGGTCCTAGTATCCACGATTCCACATCCACCTATCCATCCATCGATCCATCCATCCACCCATCCGTCCATCCATCCATCCGTCCATTCATCCATCCATCCATCTCGCTTGATGTTAAAAGCTAAGTCTATTTAACTTAAGTAGTACCAATTGCTTCTTCATAAGCTTTCCAGCTGTCTGAACGGATCTGCAGTAGCTTTTAACTTTTAGAATAACTCGGTTCTGGTGCTCAGTTTGGTACTTTTATTTTCATTTTATCAGCACTGGCGCGGCAAATTTTGAGAAAAGTCCCTCAACTACTGTTATTTTTTTACTAGGTTTCTAATGCTGTCCATAGATCCGTTGTGGCTTTAATAGTTCCCTAGACAACACAGTCTTGGCGCTGTTCTCTGCCACCCTATTATACCGTGTCACATAGTGTTCTCGCTCGCTTGCTGTGTACGCTCGCTCGCTTGAACAATAAATCACTGAAGAAAAGGTGGTATAAAGCCCCCTAAGCCGCCACAATATTATAACCCTTGGTATGCAGTTCGTTCCCTGCGGCCTTGTAACTCTATGTACCTGAAGCGCTTACAAAATAACTCGAAATAATTTTCCTTTCGTAACTATACTCGTTTCACTCTTACTTGGCCTGAGTTGTTGTTGTTGTTCTTGTTACATCTTAGGCTCCTCTGGATGTGAACCCAGTGCTATGTTGAAGGACTGTCTGTGTTGTGGTGGTGTGGTGCAGGAAGTGAGTGGGGGTGCTGTGGTGTGGGGGTGCCACTTTGCAGTATGAGAACAGGAGATTGTATGTGTGTTATATTTTGTGTTAGTATTGTAGCAGGGAAGGTTGGTGTGCTCGTGTCTCTGGGTTCGATAGTGTCTGAAGAGTGTATGCCTGGTGGTGGCACATGAAGGATGCTGTTTGGTAGAAAGTTTTGGCTGGCTGGGGT
The DNA here is from genome assembly GCF_032717465.1 of Coenobita brevimanus. Lineage (NCBI taxonomy): Eukaryota > Metazoa > Arthropoda > Malacostraca > Decapoda > Coenobitidae > Coenobita > Coenobita brevimanus. The sequence continues at coordinate 36,390,483 of NC_137004.1, forward strand.
GTCTGCGTGTTTATGTATGTGTTTGGTATAAAAAGTTTTGGCTGGCTGGGGTGTCTGTGTGTTTATGTATGTGTTTGGCAGAAAGTTTTGGCTGACTGGGGTGTTTTCGAGTTTATGTATGTGTCTGGGAAGTGTAGAGTCAGGTGGAGGAGGGGATATGTTGCTAAGATAATCTGTGTAGTGTTAGGCGGTTGTTCGATTTTGTTTCTTTGTGGAGAAGATGATGCAACATAAGGTTACAAAGGTGGGACGGATCTTGAGCTGAAGTGATGAACTGTGTGCCTCTCATATTCACTTGGTCTCTGACTGAAATTAGTTATGTTTCTTGGTGTAGGCTGTCAGTACTTGTGGTCTTAGTGTCTTCTGCTATCAAGGTATTGTTTTCTGTTCTTTAAAGCTTCTTCGTGTTTGTGTTGGGTAAGATTAGGGCTCAGCTTGTGCGACAGTAATTCACGGCTGTTTTAATGTATTACTTATAAGTGGTGGATGGAGTTGGGATGTATATGAGAGAGGGTGTGTGTGAATTAGGGGTAGTGATGCAGAATGACAGGGGACAGGGTGGCATAGAGGAGAATTGTTTGTGGCCACCTCTTACGGGATTAAGTCGTCTGGCTATAGATAGATGGATAGACAGATAGCTTATAGTTTCCATACAATTTGCTGAGTAGTAGCGATAGTTATCACTAGAATATGATGTTAGTCACGAATGAGTGCTGTGGAAAGAATGTAGGGCTGTAGTATTGTCTACTTCTGCTACTGATCTGCCTGACATTCTGGTATGCTTTAAATAAAACTCTGTGCCAAGTTAAAGTGAAAGGCGTGTATGTTTGTGTAGGAGGAACAAGAGACAAGGAGGTATTCTGTGGCCTGTTTTCTTTGTGCTTCCTACAAGACACAATAATAGTTATGACGGGGCATTGATGGCAAGTTTGTGGGTCAGCACACACTTACGGCCTCTCATTATACAAGGTGGTCCATATATTACGCCACCCAGTTCTTGTGTGTTGCGGGCACGGCTCAGTGAACATTACCAGTGTCTACCCTGCATCATTATCTATTTCCCACAACCCTCTTCAGGCTTAGCTTTATAATATAGGCTTTTATTTAGGTCCACTTATTGCATGGTGGAGAATTCCCATAACCTTTTTTATGCTTAGCTGTATATCATTGTATTGTATAATCTTTTATGTCCACGATCACAAGGCTGAGTAGTAATTTGGTGAAGCGATCAGAATGTCTTAGCTCATCACAAAAGCCGTCCCCAGAACACACAAGACTGCAGAGCGCAATATACTTATCACCTGTATTAAGTCAAATCCACAGTTTAAAAGGTAATGAAACAAGACAGAAAATTTAAGTTTTCATTATTAACACTTCAGTATAGAATACATTAACAGAGACAGCAATATAAAATATGCATTCAAAAGTAGCATTTGTCCACAGAACATCCTGGAGGGGAGCGACCCGACTTGCAAGGCAGATCACACCATCACCACCAGGCTTCTCTCGGCAGGTCAGGGCAGATCACCAGCAGCAGCAGCAAGTCATCTCACGGCTGGGGAAGATACGACACCCTGCCGCCGCCGCCGCCGCCGCTGCCGCCGCCGCCGCCACCACCACCACAACCACCACCAACACCACCACCAGGCATCTCAGAGTAGGGGAAGACACCACACCACCGTCAGGCTTCTCACGGCAGGGCAGATCAAACTTCAGCAGGGTATGACAAGTGCGGCAAGGAAGCAGTGTCAAGGCAGCAGACTCCAGCACGGCCTGTGGACCAGATGTGTATTAGTTCAAATCAGTGTTAGCTTTAGTTATTTAATCTTCTATCTCTATCTATTGCCAGACGCCTCAATCCCGTTTGGGGTGGAAACAAACAAATCGCCTCCAAGTCGCCCTGTCCCCCGCCATTTCACTGCCCTGCTCCCAACTCACACCCCCCTCTCTCATATACCTCTCCACCCCATCCCTCCATCTCATCCTCGGCCTCCCCCTCCCTCTTCCCCCCTCCACCTCACTCACATACACTCTCTTCGTCAGTCTTTTACCCTCCATCCCCTCCACATAGCCAAACCACCTCACTGTGTTCTCATAACGCTTCCTATCACATCCACATCCACACCACAACGCCCCTTTATATCCTCATTCGTCAGCCTGTCTCTCCATTTGACTCCACAGGCTCCTCTTAAATAACTCATTTCCACTGCTCTCACTCTTGACTTGTGTCCTTCCAACAACGTCCAAGCTTCACTTGCATACGTTAGAGTTGGTATCACAATACTGTCATGGAGTAACTTTTTCACTTCCATGCTCACTTCCCTGTTTCTTATCACTGCTTTCAAAGAACCAGCAACCTTTCTTCCCTGCTGTACCCTTTCAAGCAATTCACCCTCCAAACCTCCATCCTTACTCATCACACTACCCAAGTACTTAAACGTACTCACATTTTCCAATTCCTCACCATCCAACCTCGCTGTACATTCACTGACTTCACCTCTCTCAAAGACTATCACTTTACCCTTCCCTACATTCACCTTGAGATTCCGTTTCTTGCACACACTCCCAAACTCATCCACCAAGCCTTGCAGCTCCCCTTCGTCTTCACCCAACAACACAGTATCATCTGCAAACAACAGTACAGGGAGTTTCCAGACACTATCCTCTTTCACCAGGGCCACTCCAACATCCACTACCCTACCTTGTACCTCTTTTATTACCCCATCCATGTACAGATTGAACAACCATGGAGACATGACACATCCCTGTTTCAACCCAACTTTCAAAGAGAAAAATTCACTTAGTTCACCATCCACATGCACTGCAGCCTTCGCACCATCGTACATACTCTTCACAGCATTCAACAACTTCCCATCTACTCCATATATTCTTAACACTTTCCACAATCATTGTCTATCCACCCTGTCAATGCTTTCTCCAAATCCATGAAAGCCGCATACAACTTCTTTCCCTTCTCTAGAAACTTTTCCACTCAAGATCTAAGAATGAATATCTGATCTTCACAACCTCTTCCCTTCCTAAAGCCTCCCTGTTCTTCTCCAACTAATTTCTCTGTTCTTTCTCTAACTCTGTCAATAAGTATCCTACCATACACTTTTCCTTTTATACTAAGAAGACAAATGCCCCTTTGATTACCAAACACTTCTTTTTCCCCTTTTCCTTTGTACAAGGGAATAATTATACCTGACTTCCAATCCTCCGGGACTCTACCTTCCTCCCAGGGCAATCTGCACATCTTCCACATCCATTCTACTACTATCTCTCCCCCATGCTTCAGCATTTCACTACACTCTCCATCAATTCCTGGGGCTTTCCCAGATTTAACTTTCTTCATTGCTTCCACAACTTCTATCCTACTGATTTCTTCCTGTCTTCTCACCTCCCTCCTCCTCCCAGCCATTCCCCAGCCACTTATACTCGCATTACTTCCATCCTCTATGTTCAACAATTCCTTAAAGTGTTCTCTCCATCTGCTCACTTTTTCTCCCTTCTCCACTAGTAATCTACTATTTTTATCTTTCACTCCCCTGCTAACTTCACTTCCACCCTGTCTTACTCTTTTCACCTCTTTCCAGAACATTTTCTTACAGTCCCTCCACTTTACACTCAAATTCCTTCCAAATTCCTCATCCACTCTCTTCTTACTCTCTCTTACTAATCTTTTAACCTCTTTCTTTCTTTCTTTCTACATATAACTCTCTCTTCCGCCTCTCAACTTCTTCCACGCCCCTATTTCTCATCCATTCATTGTATGCTTTCTTATTTTGTGCCACAGCCTGTCTCACCTCTTCAGTCCACCACGCCGTTCCTTGCACCCCCTCCGTCTTCTCTTCCTTCCACACACCACATCACATGCTGCACATATTTCTTCTGTAAATATCCTACACACACCTTCCACGTCTCCCATCTGCTCCAATTCATATTTGCCCAATCGTTCCTCCACTTCTCTCTTATACTCTGCCTTTTTCTCATCCTCTTGTAACCTTTCCACTCTCCTTGCAACTACTCCTTCCTCTCGTCTTTCCCTTCTTCTATTCCTCCATCTTACTTGAATCCTAATTCTGGCCACCACCAAGTAGTGGTCAGAAAGTCCACTCCCTAACCTCTATACACTCTTGCATCCTTTACACATCTTCGCATCCTTTCATCCACACACACATAATCAATCATTGCCTTCCTTTCATTCAGTTCACCACCCACCCTTCTCATCACTCGCCATGTATACCTGTGGATCATTTTATGCCTGAAGAGGGTATTGGCTATCACCAACCCCCTCCCGGCACAAATGTCCACTAACGCACTCCCATTCTCATCTATCTCAGCAGGCACACCCCGCTCACCAACTATTCCATCCACCTTCACATTCCCAACTTTACCATTCATATCACCAATCAAAAACACTCTGTCATTCCTTCCAGACTTTTCCATGCACACTTCTACATTTGTCCAGAACTCTTCTCTCACTCTTCTAGCACGATCTTGCGTTGGTGCATACACACACACAATCGCCCACATTTGTATTCCAGCTTTCAACTTTACCCACATAATCCTTGACCCAACTGATCCATACTGTCTTATGCTCCTCTTCCATCTTTTACTCACAACAATATATACTCCTTCCTTTGCCCTCTCATTCTCACCTACTCCTGCACATATACCCCATCCATACTCCCATTCTCTCACGCTTTCTCCTCTCCATTTTGTTTCAGACTGATGAAGAGAGTGTATGTGAGTGAGGTGGAGGGGGGAAGAGGGAAGGGGAGGCCAAGGATGAGATGGAGGGATGGGGTGGAGAGGTATATGAGAGAGGGGGGTGTGAGTTGGGAGCAGGGCAGTGAAATGGCGAGGGACAGGGCGACTTGGAGGCGATTTGTTTGTGGCCACCCCAAACGGGATTGAGGCGTCTGGCAATAGATAGATAGATATTCCACATACATCCACTTTCGCACCCTCAAGCACCCGGACAATCTCTCTTTCACCTCATCATTCGCTCCCTGTACATTCCAAGTTCCAATTACCATGTCCTTTATTATAATGAATTATTATTATAATTATTATCGGGAGCAGGCTGTAGTATGGTACCAGCCTGTGAGGGCAGTACTGTACTCTCAAGGAAGGTGGAAAAGCTGGTGATAGGGAGAGCTGGAGCTCCCCCTTGACATTTTTCAGTGTCGCTAACATAGAGGGTTGGCCAGCATTCCCTGCCAAACATTTTTATAACTACCTGCTCTTCACTGCTATACATGCACTTTATGCATCATACCCCATACCCTACAATGACACAGGTTGGTGCCAGTAAGGGCATGCGGCCGGAAAAGGACATCTAGGGGTTAGAACGCCCAGTCAGAATGACATCCATGCATGGCTTTGTCCCCGAGAAGCAATTGGATTTTTTTTTTTTTTAAACACCAAGGGATGTAGACAGGTCATCTACCCTTACATGTATTGGACTAGGTTAGCCTAGCCACAGGATCCTACACCGTGAAAGAAGTATGATGAGACTGTATTTTTTATCTATCTATCTATCGCCAGACGCCACAATCCAGCAAGGGGTGGCCATTTGACTTTGAGTTATTTGTTTTACGGGGAGGGGCACTAAGCCTCCACCAACCCACTTGTTGACACGTAGGGAGCACGTATGGTTTGGTTATATGGTTACCACCCAGCGTTGTAAATGGTTTCCTGGCTTACAGGAAACCATTTGGCTTGTCACTCAATGTAAAGCCACATGTAAAGGAAAGAAAAGCAATAAGAAGTGACAGGAAAGATGGGAGAAATAGGAAGAGAGGAGGGCAGGCACAGAAAAAGAATGATAAAGACTAAGGAAGGAGTAGGCAGCACTACATCAAGAGAGTGGATGATGGTCGCCACCACGTACCACAATGATAATGATAATAGATATGTAAACTATTGTATCCATCTAAGAAGAACAGTAGTAGTAGGTGTACAGTACAACCTTTCAGATCCAAAATGCCTAGGTCCAAAGGCTTTATGCAAAATGGAACATTTTGGAAAGTGGAATCATAATGGCAGCTATAAGAAATGACTTGTGAAACAAATAATGTAGTCAAGGCAATTGAGAACAATAAGTAAACTGAAGCACTTGCATTAGTAACTTATTATCTGCTCTTAAACATGTCCGCAAAAGAACTCAGTCTTCAGTTATACCTTGAATGTGTGAGGACATGATATCAACACCCCTCTATACAGTATCATGAAAAAATATTTTGGAAATTGGATGTTCGGATTTGGCAGGTTGTACTGAACCAGCAGTAGTAACCGTAGGCTTATCTGAATGTGAATTTGGTGGACTGCTGGCGCCAAAACTGGCCTGGAGGAAAAAGAGGGTGGTGAGGGACATAATTTTGTATTACCTTGTACTGTAGTTAAGCCACATGATTATATCAGTCCCACCACACGAAGGAGTCCCTCTTAGCACCATGTGTACAGTACAAAAGACTCCTTAGGCAGACTTGTGTTAAAGCGAACAAGTAATGATCAGAATACACTTGCAGAGTTACTAAACAGTGGACACCAAACATAGCCCAAAGTCCTACCCCTTCTTATTACAGCACCGATACAATACTCTTCAGTCCTGTTCTTCCTCCATTAATCCCTTTAATACAGTACTATATGTCTGTCTCAAGTTAGATATGATGGTCTGGTGGTAGAAATAGATAGTAAAAAGAGAATATAACTACATCTTTTGGATTACAGGGCACAAACTGCTCCAATGATTAGCCCTTATTCTTGCTAATTTAAGACTGTTATTCAGCTTGGGTAAGACTTTTCAAACTGGAAGGGTCACATTACAACCTTCAGGAACCTGTTCAATAGGAAAGTAAATAAAGGTTGATAGGAGAGCTTTTGGACTGAAGGGGTTAGGGACAGGCTTCATTAAGCCATTATTGTTACCTTTAAACTATGTTAATCAGCATAGGAGAGACTTTTCAAACTTAGAGTCCCATATGACATTCTTTAACATGTGTAGGAGAGACACTGGATAAAGCCTGATTGGAGATATAGTATATTGAACTGGAAGGACTGCATACCTTACATCCTTCATTAACCATTGCTACTACCTTTAAATAAGAATTATCATACTGAAGGTAATTACTAGCAGCCTTCATTAACATATTACTATACTGTAATTAGGAGAGAGGTTTCATAAGTTGATTGGAAGTCAGGAGACATCAGAAATATACCATTACTGTTGAGGGGGATGAATTTGTGTGTTGGCTATGATATAGGAAGCATATCTCAGAATATGGATGTACAAGGTTAATCATATCTTGTATAGTACTTACACTTTCAGATTTGATAGCTTTTCCTTTTGTAATCTTTACTGAATGATGCAATCAGTTCATGATTACACATTATATAATCTCAGACTTCATCTGTGTCATTGTAGTTGGCTCACCTTGACAAATTTTAGTCCTTCTGCTGCTTAGTTCCTGTATCTAAGTGGCAGAATAAGACAGTATTATGGTTTTGCATCCTCCCCATAGATCTTCATTGTGATTTGCATGATAATCTAGTCTTTATCTCTAGAAACAGCTCAGCATTCAAGGTGGAGAGATGCCAGGTTTTTGTCAGTTTAGGGTGGACATGTAGTCTATATGGTTTATCTTTATTGTTTTATGTATTCGTTATTATTATTATTATTATTATTATTATTTTTTACTGTGGATCAAATTTAGCGATTCATCTCTTCCGTTTATAAATCGGTACAACAGATAGGCTTTCATTCTCAGAGTATGACCACTGAGTACCGTACTGTCTTCCTGTGCAGTGTATATTTTGTCATTTGTACTCTCATTATAAGTTTCATTAAAGAATTTGTATCATATGTTTAGTTTCTGTGTCACTCAGTGTGTTAAGTTTATGTAATATATGGTTAATCGTTTAAGTCGTGCCGTTAGATAGCAGTCTAAGTTCCAGTTTTTACTTTCTCCCTTTATATAAGTAGCAACTGCTCTATATTCTTTCCATAGCACTTGTTCATGATTAGCATTAAACTGCAGGCTTAGGTATTCCAAGTAGCTCAGGAAATTTCGAAATATCTCCTCCTAAAGGGACATTAATAGGTACATGACAATTTAGTTTAGTCTGTGCATGATAGTTCAATTTCCCATTTTTTGTAACAAAAAAATAAAATACAGTAGAAGTTTTAGCCGATAACCTAATGGGGGCACGGTAGCATGGTCAGTATGGTGCTGGCCTGCTGATCAGGAGGACCCGGGTTCAATTCCCGGTGGGATAGAGGTTTCTTTAAAATGTGGCTGAGGGAAGCCTGCGTAGCAGGCTTTCCTTAAAACCACAAGGCCCCTTACACTTCAGCTCACACACACCAAGACATTTACACACACTACTACATACATACACACATCAAGACACACACACGACACGTACATAGCCACAGCCACCACACAGTAGACACACCACACACACACACAGAGGGTGGGACACAGACACACCACAGGCAGACAGTAGACGCACCACACACACACACAGAGGGTGGGACACAGACACCACAGGCAGACAGAGAGGGACATATACAAAACACAGGGAGTGAGAGAGGAGGGAGTTTTATTAAAAAGTCCAATTTTGGTATACCTCCTGTGGCAAAATTGATATAGCCCCCCCTTTAATATTTTTGGGATATTTTCATTTAGAGCCCCCCAGGCCCCAAACCCACTCGGCTGAACCAAATTGTCTGGCGTCAGCTGGAACATGATATACCAGAGTTATGCCGGTCATGCGGGGGTTAATGGTGACAGTGTAGTAACTGTCAGGCTCCTATGACTCACTCAGCCGAACAAAATCGTCTGTCAGCTGGAATGGAATACTAGAGTTGTCCCAAGCACCAGAGGGTTAAGAATCTTAACCCCCTGAGTGATGCTCGGGACAACTCTAGTACCCCATTTCAGCTGACTCAGACGATTTTATTCGACTGAGTGAGTCATAGGAGCCTGACAGTGTCAATACCGTCACCATCAACCCCCTCACGACCGACATAACTCTAGCATCATGTTCCAGCTGACGCCAGACAATTTGGTTCAGCCGAGAGAGGATCCTAGGATCCTGAGAGACACTATAACATCACAAACAAAATACAAAATGCATTCCCTCCATCTTGAACGTACTATAATTCATTTACATTAAGTAAGCTCGTATTTTCGTATTTTTGCAGCTATTTCATGTATCTTAGTTAAAAGAAAAAAATACTACGAGCCGGTGAATAAAACCAACACTTGTAGACGAAGAATATAATTACCAAACAGTTTCGGTGGACACTGCTACCATCTTCAGTGGTCAAGATAGTGAGAGGGAGTGACATACTGACCATACAAGGGTTCCTTTTTATGCGTGTGTGTGTGGAAGGGTGGGGTGGGGTAGATTGTAAGCGGGGATTAACCCAAGGGGGATTTTGGGGGGGACATTACCGGACAGATCAGGTGTAATTCCTATCTGACCTTACCTGTGTCGTAGCAGGAAGGGACATGTCTCTTCCTGCTACGACACAGGTAAGGTCAGATAGGAATTACACCTGACCTGTCCGGTAATGTCCCCCCCAAAAAACCCCTTGGGTTAATCCCCGCTTACAATCTACCCCACCCCACCTCACCTTTACCCCACCCTTTCACACACACAGGCATAAAAAGGAACCCTTCTATAGTCAGTATGTCACTCCCTCTCACTATCTTGACCACTGAAGATGGTGGCAGTGTCCACCGAAACTGTTTGGTAATTATATTCTTCGTCTACAAGTGTGGGTTTTATTCACCGTCTTTGATTATCTCGCAAGAGTGATTCATCCAGCCAATACTACGAGCTCTGTATCTTTTCATAGCCCTTCTTCGTGACTAGCATCGTATTCTAGTTATCTATAGTTACAACTGAGCATTCAAGTTGGAGGGATCACAACTTTAAGCAATTACAGTAAACAAACAAACAAAAAGCAAGTGTCGTCCTCTTGACCTCTCGTCTTCGCAGGAATGCAGCGGTGGCGCCATCTTGTGCGTGGAATGCGTGAAGTGCAGGCTCTGGAGTGGAAGGAGCACGGAGCCACGGGAGACTTAATAATATTAGCTGGTCAGCCAGTCTAGAAGCCTGGGACATTTGCCTGAAATAATAATAATAATAATAATAATAGAAATAACAACAAAACCAGTCATATACATAATTCAATACCTTAGTCACTCGATCTGTCCATTCCGCCCCTTCAGTATGAGGACGCATTTCTGTAAGCTATTTTTTCTAACATGGGAGGTTCGATACGTTTGATTGAGCCTATCATAAGACTCCTAAAGCTGAGTAAATGCCTCTGAAAGTTGCAAAATATAAAACGTCTATATGATATAAAAACCTTTGTTCACCTCCGGGACTCGATCTGTGGCGCCTAGAACAAGTGCTGACGTCATGTTTACACTTTGCTACCTTTAGACGATTTCCTGGAGCTTAAAGAAACCCTCTCGGGATGATGGGACAGACACAATAACCCCTTCAGACAGAGAATGACTTAGTTACTTTGTTCTAGGTAACCGGACGATTTTATTCAGCTTAGGAGATCCCCTCGCAGTGAAGGGGTTGATGGTGACTGTATCTAACCCCTTCAGTACGAAATTTCTCTCCAGAGTTGAAGAAAATCGTCTGGAGGAAGAAAGATGAAAATGGAAAAAAGTGTTAATGTGGACAATGAGTTAGATAAGACTGGTTTGGTTAAATTAAGGTAGGGTAGGGATGGGACGGTTGTGGCAGGGTGGGGTAGCGTTGGGTCGGTTATGGCCGGGTGGGGTAAGGTTGGGTTAGTTTTGGCAGGGCGGCGTAGGATTGGGCCGGTTTTGGCAGGGTGGGGTAGGACTGGGTCGGTTATGGCAGGGTGTGATAGGCATGGTTCGGTTTTGGCAGGGTGGGGTAGCGTTGGGTCGGTTTTGGCCGGGTGGGGTAGGATTGAGTTTTTTGGCAGGGTGGGGTAAGGTTGGGTCGGTTTTGGCAGGGTGGGGTAGGGTTGGATCGGCTTTGGCAGGGTGGGGTAGGGTTGGGTCGGTTTTGGCATGGTGGGGTAGGACTGGGTCGGTTTTGGCAGGGTGAGGTAGGATTGTGTCGGTTATGTTTTGGTTGGTTTTGGCAGAGTGGGTTAGGATTTGGTCGGTTTTGGCAGAGTGGGATTTGATTGGGTCGGTTTTGGCAGGGTGGGGTAGGATTGGGTCGGTTTTTGCAGGGTGAGGTAGGATTGGGTCGGTTTGGACAGGGTGTTAGGACTCCATATTATAATTACAAATCATAATAGTTCCGTCATATCCAACGCCTATTTCACTCAGTTATACTACAGTGTCTCATCAGATTTGGGGGGTTCTTCTCTACGATTTTTGTTCTTCCCCGCTTAGTTCAGTCCTTTAGTTCATTCATGACCCATGGCTTTCCTTTTTTTTTTTTTTTTTTTTTTTATGTGGTGGAGCGCAGGTGCACGAGGCTTGACCACCATTATTCCAGAATATTTAAGGGTAGGCCACCAAACGACGCCCTGGTAACGTCTACACGTCAAAACATCTGTCCACCTCTGGGACTTGAACTGAGGAGCGCTGGACGCTGAGCTCCCGGTCTGCGGATGTCACTTTTACACTTTGTTAGCTTCTGACGATATCCTACAGCTTCAGAAAACCCTCTTAGGATGACGGGACAGAATCATGTAACCCTTCAGACCAAGAACGATTTATTTACTTTGTCCTAGCTGACCGCACGATTTTATTCAGCTTAGGAGATCCCCTGACAGAGAAGGGGTTGATGCTGACTGTATCTAACCCTCAAATTCAAAATTCCTCTCCAGAGCTGAAGAAAATCGTCTGGAGAAAGAATGAAGAAAACTGAAGAAAGAGTTAGAGTGAAAAATGAGTTAGATAAGATTGGTTTGGTTAGGGCAGGGTAGGGTTGGGTCGGTTATGCCAGGGTGGGGTAGGGTTGGGTCGGTTTTGGCAGGGTGAGGTAGGACTGGGATAGTTTTGGCAGGGTGGGGTAGGACTTGGATGGTTTTTGCAGGGTGGGGTAGGATTGGGTCGGTCTTGGCAGGATGGGGTAGGATTGGGTCGGATATGGCAGGGTGGGGTAAGATCGGGTCGGTTTTGGCAGGGTGGGGTAGGATTGGGTCGGATATGGCAGGGTAGGTTAAGATCGGGTCGGTTTTGGCAGGGTGGGGTAGGATTGGGTCGGTTTTGGCAGGGTGGGGTAGGATTGGGTCAGAGTTGGCAGGGTGGGGAAGGGTTGGGTCGGTTTTGGCAGAGTATTGGTTAGGTTTCGGTTGGTTTTTGCAGGGTGGGGCAGGATTGGGTCGGTTTTGGCAGGGTGGGGTATGATTAGGTCAGTTTTGGCAGAGTGAAGTAGAATTGAGTTGGTTTTGGTAGGGTGGGGTAGGGTTTGCTCGGTTTTGGTAGAGTGGGGTAGGATTGGATCGGTTTTGGCAGGGTGGGGTAGGATTGGGTCGGTTTTGGAAGGGTGAGGTAGGATTGGGTCGGTTTGGACAGGGTAGGGTAGGTGTGGGTCGGTTTTGGCAGGGTGGGCAAGGATTGGGTCGGTTTTTGCAGGGTGAGGTAGGATTGGGTCGGTTTGGACAGGGTGTTAGGACTCCATATTATAATTACAAATCATAATAGTTCCGTCATATCCAACGCCTATTTCACTCAGTTATACTACAGTGTCTCATCAGATTTGGGGGGTTCTTCTCTACGATTTTTGTTCTTCCCCGCTTAGTTCAGTCCTTTAGTTCATTCATGACCCATGGCTTTCCTTTTTATTTTTTTTTTTTTTTATGTGGTGGAGCGCAGGTGCACGAGGCTTGACCACCATTATTCCAGAATATTTAAGGGTAGGCCACCAAACGACGCCCTGGTAACGTCTACACGTCAAAACATCTGTCCACCTCTGGGACTTGAACTGAGGAGCGCTGGACGCTGAGCTCCCGGTCTGCGGATGTCACTTTTACACTTTGTTAGCTTCTGACGATATCCTACAGCTTCAGAAAACCCTCTTAGGATGACGGGACAGAATCATGTAACCCTTCAGACCAAGAACGATTTATTTACTTTGTCCTAGCTGACCGCACGATTTTATTCAGCTTAGGAGATCCCCTGACAGAGAAGGGGTTGATGCTGACTGTATCTAACCCCTCAAATTCAAAATTCCTCTCCAGAGCTGAAGAAAATCGTCTGGAGAAAGAATGAAGAAAACTGAAGAAAGAGTTAGAGTGAAAAATGAGTTAGATAAGATTGGTTTGGTTAGGGCAGGGTAGGGTTGGGTCGGTTATGCCAGGGTGGGGTAGGGTTGGGTCGGTTTTGGCAGGGTGAGGTAGGACTGGGATAGTTTTGGCAGGGTGGGGTAGGACTTGGATGGTTTTTGCAGGGTGGGGTAGGATTGGGTCGGTCTTGGCAGGATGGGGTAGGATTGGGTCGGATATGGCAGGGTGGGGTAAGATCGGGTCGGTTTTGGCAGGGTGGGGTAGGATTGGGTCGGATATGGCAGGGTAGGTTAAGATCGGGTCGGTTTTGGCAGGGTGGGGTAGGATTGGGTCGGTTTTGGCAGGGTGGGGTAGGATTGGGTCAGAGTTGGCAGGGTGGGGAAGGGTTGGGTCGGTTTTGGCAGAGTATTGGTTAGGTTTCGGTTGGTTTTTGCAGGGTGGGGCAGGATTGGGTCGGTTTTGGCAGGGTGGGGTATGATTAGGTCAGTTTTGGCAGAGTGAAGTAGAATTGAGTTGGTTTTGGTAGGGTGGGGTAGGGTTTGCTCGGTTTTGGTAGAGTGGGGTAGGATTGGATCGGTTTTGGCAGGGTGGGGTAGGATTGGGTCGGTTTTGGAAGGGTGAGGTAGGATTGGGTCGGTTTGGACAGGGTAGGGTAGGTGTGGGTCGGTTTTGGCAGGGTGGGCAAGGATTGGGTCGCATTTGGCAAGGTGGGGTAGAATTGGGTTGGTTTTGGCAGAGTAGGGTAGGGATGGGTCGGTTATGGCAGGGTAGGGTAGGATTGGGTCGGTTTTGGCCGGGTGAAGTAGGATGGGGTCGGTTTTGACAGGGTGGGGTAAGATTGGGTCGGTTTTTGGCTGGGTGGGAAAGGATTGGTCGGATAAGGATTGGTCGGGTTTGGCAGGGTGGAGTAGGACTGGGTTGGTTTTGGCAGGGTGGGGTAGGATTGTGTCGGTCTTGACAGGGTGGGGTAAGGTTGGGTTGGTTTTGGCAGTATGGGGTAGGGATGGGTCGAGTTGCGTTTGGGAGGGTAGGATAGGTTATGGCAGGGTAAGATAGGGCTGGGTGGTGGTGGACTGGGTAGGGTAGGGCTGGGTACGGTAGTGTAGGGCTGGGTAGGGTAGGGTAGGCTGAATCAGGGTAGTGTAGGGTACAGAAGAGTGGTGGGTATAACTGCCGTTTAGTTCCGTCATATCCAAAGCCTATTTCACTCAGTTATACTACACTGTCTCATCAAATTTGGGGCGATCTTCTCTACGATTTTTGTTCTTCTCCGCTTAGTTTAGTCCTTTAGTTCATTCATGACCCTTGGCTTTCCTTTTTTTTTTTTTTTTTTAATGAGGTGGAGCGCAGGGGCACGAGGCTAGACCACCATTAGTCCAGAATATTAAAGGGTAGGCCACCAAGCTACGCCCTGGTAACGTCTACATGTCAAAACATCTGTCCACCTCTGGGACTTGAACCGCGGAGCCCTGGACGCAAAGCTCTCGGTTTGCGGATGTCACTTTTACTCTTTGCTAGCTTCTGACGATAATCCTACAGCTTCAGAAAACCCTCTTAGGATGACGGTCAGAATCGTTTAACTTGTGCTGGAGTCTACTGTGTACTCTGTTCCATGTCTTTGGGAACTAGAGTATAGCATTGTATGCTTTCTTTGCATACTTTACTTTTTCTGTGATATTGTATTTTAGTCATTTGTAATACCATAAAGGGCAAAGTAAAGTTGATATACAGCTGATTCTTTTATTATCTTTAGTGTTTTACAAGAGTTTACAATTACAATACATTTACAAAGTATACAAGTAGCAATGGCAGCAGCTGTTAGGTTACTCTGGCAGAAGATTTTATATATCAAAGTATAAGTATCTCAAAGTATATCACAAAAGTATTGGACTAGAGCAAATGTTTCAAGTGTTATCAAAGTATATCAGTTAAATACGGGCAAGATACCTTTAGCAATTAATATTATGTAGTAGGTCCTATGTCTAT
Organism: Coenobita brevimanus; assembly: GCF_032717465.1. Classification (NCBI taxonomy): domain Eukaryota; kingdom Metazoa; phylum Arthropoda; class Malacostraca; order Decapoda; family Coenobitidae; genus Coenobita; species Coenobita brevimanus. The sequence continues at coordinate 36,405,721 of NC_137004.1, forward strand.
CTCCAACTCGCTCCCTCGCTCCTCGCCCCTCTACCCTCTCTCCATCACGCTCACTCTAGAACGACAGAAAAAGAAACAGCGCATAAAAAAGTAAAGGTGGGGAAGAGAAAGAAGCACTAAAGCAGACAGACACTAACAGACAGACACCATCCCAGCACGTTCGGCTGCGCTGAGGACAGGCAGACAGGACAGACGGAGAGGAAGATGGAAGTGGAAGGAAGTCCCCCCTCTCCCGCCTCCCCCCACCCCACCTCTCTCCCCAGACCCACCTACCTGCCACACCCAGCCTAGCATGCTGGGAACTAAACACACACACACACACACACACACACACACACACACACACACACACACACACACACACACACACACACACACACACACACACAAAGCACGCACACACAATCACACCCTAAAGGAAAATACAAAGAAAAATACAACCTGTCACCTGTCCTGTCTGGCGCTCCGATCTCCCTGCAGGCTCTCCGGTCTCCCCTGGTCTCTCGGCCGTCTCGTCTCTCCCTCGCAGCCGTCTCTGCATCGCCTGGGGAAATACAGGAACATCAAAGGTGCCTAAGGAATGCAATGCCTACCAGAGTAACGCTATACAGGTGCCACCACAGCTGCTGCTACTCTCCCTACCACATCACCTATCAGTACAAGCTACAACACACGCTGCACCAGTTCCTCTGCAGGGCTTGCCATGTTCTCGAGAGGCCATCTCGTCGTCTACAGCTGCCATTTCTTCCGTAGTTGCAACCCCTTTTTCTGAGGTTGCCATCTCGTCTTCTGAGGTTGCCATCCCGTCTTCAGGGGCTGCAGCTTCGCCTTCCCCCTCGCCTGCAGCTGCCATCTCGCTGATCAGGGTTGACATCTCGTCCTCCGTCGTTTCCATCGATTTCTGTGGAGCAAATATCAATTAGGCCAAAGTACGCACTATATGCTACTGCTGAGCCTATGTCCCGTATTCTGGGTGGCATAGGAGGCTTCGGAGAGCATTTCCCTGAGAGATTTATTTTCCATAACACCAACATTATATTGCAAACTTACGTCAATGTCTTCTAACCCCAACTTGTCACCCAATTCCTTCCCATTCCACACATCCTTCCTTTAAGTTCTTCACAGCCATACTGTACCATCACCACACCCACACTACCACCACCACCACCACAACCACACTCCACCACAACCACACTCCGCCACAACCACACTCCATCGTAATACAACCACCAGCATAACACTATCACCACTACCACAACCACGTACTACCACCACCATCACAACCACACACCACCACCACCAACACCGCTGACATCATCACCATCACAACCACCACACAGCTATCAGTGCTCTCGTGCAAAATTTGTCTGCGTGAGAGAGAGAGAGAGAGAGAGAGAGAGAGAGAGAGATTTGTGCGTGTGCGTGTGTGGTGCGGGTGCTTGTTTCGTGCGTGTGTGTGTGTGTGTGTGTGTGTGTGTGTGTGTGTGTGTGTGTGTGTGTGTGTGTATCAGTATGTGCGTGAACCTGTATGTGTGCATCATTGTGTGCGTGTATCTGTGCTCGTATCTGAGTGTCCGTGTATCAGTGCCTGTGTGTATCAGTGCCTGTGTGTATCAGTGTGTGCGTATATTAGTGTGCGTGCGTGCTCTGATCAGTGCTGGTATCAGTGTTTGCGTGAATGAATACGTGCGTGCATTAGGGTGTGCCTGCTCCGTGTGCGCGTGTTTAGTGCGTACATGCCGCAGCGTGTGCGTGCATCGGTGTGTGCGTGCATCAGTGTGAACGTGCTGTGTACGTAGTCAAATTGTGTGTTCAGTGTGTACTTAGTCAAATTGTGCGTGTTCAGTGTGTAGGTGTTCAATGTGTAGGTGTTCAGTGTGTAGATGTTCAGTGTCTGCGTGTTTATTGTGTGCGCGTTTATTGTGTGCGCGTTTATTGTGTGCGCGTTTATTGTGTGCGTGTTTATTGTGTGCGTGTTCAGTGTGTACGTGTTTTTTTGTGTGTGTTTCTGTATGTGTGTGTGTGTGTGTGTGTGTGTGTGTGCGTGTGTGCGTGCGTGCGTGCGTGCGTGCGTGTGTGCGTGCGTGCGTGTGTGCGCGTGTGCGTGTGTGCGCGTGTGCGTGTGTGCGCGTGTGCGTGTGTGCGCGTGTGCGTGTGCGTGTGTGTGTGTGTGTGTGTGCGTGTGTGTATGTGTGTGTGCGTGTGTGTATGTGTGTGTATATGTGTGTGTGTGAGTGCGTGCTTGCGTGCGTGCGTGTGCATTAAAATATCCGAGCATCACTGAGTCTATGCATCAGTGTGTGTGTGTGTGTGTGTGTGTGTGTGTGTGTGTGTGTGTGTGTATGTGTGTGTGTATCAGTATGTGCGTGGACCTGTGTGTGTGTGCATCATTGTGTGCGTGTATCTATGCTCGTATCTGAGTTTGTGTGTATCAGTGCCTGTGTGTATCAGTGCCTGTGTGTATCAGTGCCTGTGTGTATCAGTGTGTGCGTATATTAGCGTGCGTGCGTGCTCTGATCAGTGCTGGTATCAGTGTTTGCGTGAATGAATACGTGCGTGCATTAGAGTGTGCCTGCTTCGTGTGCGCGTGTTTAGTGCGTACATGCCGCAGCGTGTGCGTGCATCGGTGTGTACGTGCATCAGTGTGTACGTGCTAAGTGTGTATGAAGTCAAATTGTGTGTGTTCAGTGTGTACTTAGTCAAATTGTACGTGTTCAGTGTGTACGTGTTCAGTGTGTGCGTGCATCAGTGTGTACGTGTTAAGTGTGTATGTAGTCAATTTGTGTGTGTTCAGTGTGTACTTAGTCAAATTGTACGTGTTCAGTGTGTACATGTTCAGTGTGTACGTGTTCAGTGTGTACGTGTTCAGTGTGTGTGTGTGTGTGTGTGTGTGTGTGTGTGTGTGTGTGTGTGTGTGTGTGTGTGTGTGTGTGTATCAGTATGTGCGTGAACCTGTGTGTGTGTGCATCATTGTGTGCGTGTATCTGTGCTCGTATCTGAGTTTGTGTGTATCAGTGCCTGTGTGTATCAGTGCCTGTGTGTATCAGTGTGTGCGTATATTAGCGTGCGTGCGTGCTTTGATCAGTGCTGGTATCAGTATTTGCGTGAATGAATACGTGCGTGCATTAGTGTGAGCCTGCTCCGTGTGCGCGTGTTTAGGGCGTACATGCCGCAGCGTGTGCGTGCATCGGTGTTTGCGTGCATCAATGTGTACGTGCTAAGTGTGTACGTAGTCAAATTGTGCGTGTTCAGTGTGTACATGTTCAGTGTGTACGTGTTCAGTGTGTACGTGTTCAGTGTGTACGTGTTCAGTGTGTACGTGTTCAGTGTGTGCGTGTTCAGTGTGTGCGTGTTTATTGTGTGCTTGTTTATTGTGTGCATATTCAGTGTGTGTGCGTGTGTGTGCGCGTGTGTGTGTTTATTGTGTGCGTGTTCAGTGCGCGCGTATTCAGTGTGTGCGTATTCAATGCGTGCGTGTTCGTGTGCGTTCTCAGTGTGTGCGTACTTGGGTGCGTGCTGTGTGCGTATTTACTCTCAGCGTATACCAGTGTGTAACTCAAACTGTCTACATGTTTGTAAGAGGGAAGGTATGCAAAAATTTGATGATGATGATGATGATAATGATGATGACTGAGGTGTTTGGCAGTAGATAGTAGCAGTAGATAGATGATTATGATGATCATGATCATGATCATGATCATGATGATGATCATTTTTTCTAGTTCTTTTTAATCCAGAAACTTTTATGTTATCATGGAGGATTCTGTACTCTACTCCTTTCACCTTAACTTGGCCCAAATTTTCGTCCATTTGCAGCTTTTCACGTGTCTCAGTTGCGTCTTTGAAACAGCACTTTTTCGTGACTAGCATAATATTCTATTGTTACAACTCAGGATTCGAGATAAAGAGATTGCAATTTAGGCCAAGTTAGAGTAAAATGAGGATAGTGAAGGGGATGGGATGGAGGGATGGAATAGAGAGGTATACGAGAGACACGGTGTACGTTGGGGGAAGGGCAGCGAAATGGCAGGGTACAGGGTGACATGGAGGCGATTTGTTTGTGGTCACCCCTTACGTGTTTAAGGCGTCTGGCAATAGATAAACTGACAATTAGGGCTATAGCTCTAAGTGACGATACACAACTATTAAAATTACATCCATTTCCCTTAGTTTCTACAATTTCTTTGGCCTACAACGCTTCCTGGCTGACCGTAAGATATCCCCGTGTCCTAATTTAGTCACCTTAATGGCAAAAACAGCAAAACCCAACACTTGCAGCAAGAGGAGAAGCCTACACACCATCACTACCCCTAACCAGCAAAACGACGTCTATTGCCCTCATCTGTTGACTCTGTCTGACCTATGACACTTCCTGGTTGGCAGCAAGATACCTCTGTGTCTTATCTGAATCATCTTAATGGCAAAAACAGCGAAATTTAACCCTAAAACAGTAAAATTTAACACTTACATCAGGAGACGGAGCCGACGCAGCCTCACCCTCTTATCGTCCGAGTACCACTGACTGACCAATGGAATGCCATGCTTGTTCAGCCCAGAAACTCGTGTGAAACTTTACCCAACTACTTTTACAACCACTAGAGGGCACGGAGGCCCTCTCACCTTCAGGGTAACTCTAGTATTTTATTCTAGCCCCCCTGTGGCGGGGGGGACACAACCTGGCCGCACTATGGGGTGGTACTACTACTCTGCGGCCAGGTTGTGTTAGGAAGAATACTACCACCGTATTCCCTGCGTGTCGTAAAAGGCGACTAAAAGGGGCGGGGTGAGGGGACTAGGGACCCCCTCCTCTGTTTTTTAGTTCCTAAAAAGAGACAGGCCAGAGAAAGGGATGGGAGATGGAGTTATCCCCGTACCCTGAAGATTGGGTCTATGAATGTGCGTGGATGTAGTACGATTGAGGCTAAAAGGGAGGAGATTGGGAGAATGTTTGTGAGAAGAAAGTTGGATGTGTTAGCTTTGAGTGAAACGAAGATGAAAGGGAAGGGGGAATCTATGTTTGGAAGTGTGAATGGAAGATTGTCAGGTGTTGATAGAGGAAGGGCAAGAGAAGGTGTGGCCTTGTTAGTGAGTCCGGAAGTACAGCAATGTGTGATTGAATGGAAGGAGGTGTCATCGAGACTGATGTGGGTGAAAGCGAAATTTGAACGTGAGTTGTGGGTGTTTGTGAGTGCATATGGTCCTGGTAGTGAAAGGGATGAACAAGAGAGGGAGTCTTTCTGGAATGATGTTGATGAGTGTCTGCAGAGTTTTGGAGCGAATGTGAATGTGGTAATGATGGGAGATCTGAATGCTAGAGTGGGAAATGTAGCAGGTGAAGGCGTAGTTGGTATGCATGGTGTGCCTGGAAGAAATGAAAATGGGGAACGAATGATAGCGATGTGTGTTGAGCGAGAGATGGTGATTGGGAATACGCTGTTTGAGAAGAAAGATATATATAAGTATACATGGGTGAGACAGGAGGGTGGAAGGGTTGTTGATAGAGCCTTGATGGACTATGTGGTTGTGTCTAGGAATGTAATAGGAAGATTGTTGGATGTGAGAGTTCTGAGAGGGAGGGTGGAGGTATGTCTGACCACTACCTGGTGGAGGGAAAGTTAAGAGTAGGTAAGAGATGGGTGAGAGCTAGGAGGGTTAGGTGTGGCAGGGAGGTTTTGAAAGTGAGTGAGTTGGATAAAAGAGAGAAAAAGATAGAGTATCAGGAGAAATTGAAAGATGAGTGGAACGCAGTGAAAGATCGGGAAAATGGCAGCGTGGAGGAGGAATGGCAGTTGTTTAAGAGTGCTGTGGTGGGGCATGCAGAAGAGGTGTGTGGTGCGAGACGTGTGGGTGGTTGTGTAAGAAAAGGAAGTGAATGGTGGTGCGAGGAAGTAAGTATGGCTGTGGCTGAGAAGAGACGTGCATATGAAGTGTGGCTGCAGAGGAAGGATGAGATGTCATATGAAAGGTATAAGGAAAAGAGGAATAGAGCGAGAAGGGCTGTGCGTGATGCTAAAGTGGCAGCAGATGAGAGGTGGGGTAGGCGGCTGACAGAGAATTTTCAACAGAATAAGAAAATGTTTTGGAAGGAGGTGAAAAGGGTGCGAAAGGGAGAGTCTGGGAAGGAAGAACGAGTAAAAGCAGAGGATGGAAGGATGTTAATTGAGATGGATGCAGTAAGGAAGAGATGAGCAGAGTATTTTGAAAGATTATTAAATGTAGAGGAGGAAAGGGTGGCTGAGATTGTGGCGGATGGAAGGGTGCAAGGAATAAATGTGTTGGGAGAGTTGAATGATTCTTTGATCACAAAGGAGGAAGTGGAGAATGCAGTAAAGGAGATGAAAACAGGGAAAGCTGCAGGTATGGATGGGTGTGCTGTGGAATGCCTGAAGGGTGGTGGAGTGACTATTGTTGACTGGTTAGTAAGATTGTTGAATGTGTGCTTTGAGAAAGGTATGGTGCCAATTGACTGGGCAAGTGCTTGTGTGGTCCCGTTGTATAAAGGCAAGGGTGATAAGTATGAATGTACTAGCTTTAGGGGTATAAGTCTGTTGAGTGTTGTAGGTAAGGTGTATGGTAGAGTGTTAATTATGAGAGTTAGAGAGGGTACAGAGGGAGTGATTAGTGATGAGCAGTGTGGCTTTAGGAGAGGGAGGGGATGCGTTGATCAGGTGTTTGCTGTGAAACAAGTGTGTGAAAAGTATTTAGCGAAAGGCAAGGATGTGTTTTGGGCATTTATGGATTTAGAGAAAGCGTATGATAGAATTGATAGGGAGGCTTTGTGGACTGTTTTAAGATTGTATGGACTTGATGGTAGGTTACTAAAAGGGGTGAAAAGTTTTTATGTAAATAGTAGAGCGTGTGTAAGAGTGGGAAATGCTGTGAGTGATTGGTTTCCCGTGAGAGTGGGGCTGCGACAGGGATGTGTGATGTCACCTTGGTTGTTTAATATTTACATGGATGGTGTTGTAAGGGAGGTGAATGCAAGAGTTTTAGGTGGTCTGAGTCTGGTAAATGTTGATGGAGGAGAGTGGAATCTGAAGCAGCTGCTGTTTCACTGATTCTAACGCCTCTCCTACTCTGGCCCTGTATTCATCCGCCATTTCTTTGATCCTCAGCTTCCCGACTTTCAGTCTCTCTCCCTGATAGCTCATTTCTCTCTTTGTCCACCTCACTCCTCTCAGCTTGATCTTGCACACCACAATCATATGATCTGACAAACCTCCACATCTTCCTCTCACTGCCGACACATGCAAGCATGTTGGAGCCTTTAAAAACGAAAACGAAAATGAAACTGCCCTTGTATCAGCAACACTACCCAGCATCTATGTTGTATCCATCCATTCATCATCCAATCCTATGCCACCCGTGAGGAGCATAGAAGCCCGGGGCTAGGTAACTTAGTCCTGACATTTAAGATGAGAGTGACCAGCCTCACTCATCCCCGAGTGTCATTATGTGAGCAATAAACCCCAATCACCCCTTGGATGTAAACCTACAGTACACCGGCTGAATCCGACTGGAGTGCCTTAATTACCCACTAAACCACCAGGCTCCACAATTTGGTTATATGATTACCACCCAGCGTGGGAAATGGTTTCCTGGTGTACAGGAAACCATTTTGTTTGTCACTCAGTGCAGAGTCACCCACAGGCAGAAGGAAGAGGAAAGAGTGAAGGACAGAATGACAAAGAAGGAAGTGTAAAGTCACCCATAGGCAGAAGTATTAGGAAAGAATGAAGGTAAGCAAGACACATGAGGAAAGAAGAGAGGGAAAGGCAGTCACCCAAAGCAGCACTAAAGTAAGTGAGTGGATGGTAAGGGCCCCCACCTACCACATCTGAGGGAGGGAGTACTGCTTTAATGGACTAATTGGGGTTGGGGGGAGCCAGGTTCATTGAAGCCAATGTTTGTTAAACCCAAGAGTCGCTTCCTCTAGTGGGAACTGAAGTACATTTGAAAATTACAGTAGAGTACAATATCATAATCTACTACAGTACTGAATAAGAAAACTATACCCAATTCACCCTAGCTTGGCAAATAATTGTGCCTTTTTGCAGTTTATTTCACATCCTTGTCATGGCACTTCTTCATGACTATTATAGTACAGTATTACTATAATATGTTACTACAGCTCAGGAATCATGATGGAAAGAGAGCACTTCAGGCCAAGTTGGAGTAAAATGGGTACAAAACACATACATTGTGACCCATTGAACATTATTTAAGGATCATTGTTTGTTGTGGTCAATGAAAGTTTGGTGGGCTTATTCGTTAAATCCGAAATCTGTTATACTGAGGTTCATTTTTGCAAGGATCTGCTGTATCTATTTATCCACTATCTCATCTCCTTATTTCAACATTTTATCTCTCACTCAATCAATTTCTGGAGCTTTCCCCATTCTGCCTTTCTTCAATGCCTTGCACACTTCCATCCTACTCTTTTCCTTTCTTCTCTGAGCCATTTTCCAGCCACTTTTATTTGCACTTCTTTCATTTTCGAAGTTCAAAAACTCTTTAAAATGATCTCTCCATCTTATCATATTCTTTCTTCTCCATCGGCATTCTGTCACTTTCATCATTTCTTTAAAATGATCTCTCCATCTTATCATATTCTTTATTCTCCATCAGCATTCTATCACCTTCATTATTCATAACTCTACTCCTTCCCTTATCACCTCATCTTGCTTTCTTCACCTCCTTCCAGAACAGTTTTTTTACATTCCTTACATCTTCCACTCAAGTTTCTTCAACACTCTTCAACCACTTTTACTCTCTCTTACTAATCTCTTCACCCCATTCCTCTCAACATACAGCTCTCTCTGGCATCTCTCCACATCCTCCATTCCTCTGCTTTCCACCCAATAAATATGCTATTCTTCTCTTCCACTACTCATTCCACCATGCTGCTCCTTTCACCACTGTATGTCTTCACCTCAACCCACACACTATCTCATATGCTGTACAGACTCCTTGTGAACATCTTACATATACCTTCCAACTCCTCCATCTGCTCCAAATCATACTTATCCAGTTGCTCCTCATCTTTTTTGCTTGTACTCATACTCACCCATTTTCCTCTTCCTCCAGTCTTTCTACTGTCTTTGCAGCAATTGTTTCCTGCCTTCCTCTACCTATGTTCACCCACTGTTTTTCCAACGCCATCTTTCACCAATATAATGCAGTGAATAGACAATCCACTCCCCAAACCACTATACACTCTCGAGTCAAACACAAATCTTCTCACTTGATCATCCATACTGTCATTCAGATATTGCCTTGTGCTGACTTTTGTTATTTGTTCTTGCTATTCCCAGTTAATCTTACACTCTGAAGACTTACTCAACATGGGAGGTATGATACAGCTTTCAATAACCTCATCATAATTAAGTGGCTATTCTGAAGCTGGTTAACAAAACAGTAACAAGAATAAACTAAAATGTACTTCATTGTTCAGAAAGTCTTAACATATCTTAAACTTTCAAACTACAGAAAATCCTCATTACATGCTGTCTTTTTTTATGGGTGCTAATAACTTCAGAGTAAATTCTATCTATCTATCTATTGCCAGACACCATAATCCCGCGATGTTTGTTGTCTGGAAACCAATCACCAACATATTACGAGGACTGACTGCATTTCTGCATTTCCATAAACAGATGGCATCCTATTCATGACCATGCAATTCACAGTCCATTCCTACATCCACAAGGCTGAAAATTATTAACCCACTCAATCAGGTGACATGTTTTCTAGTTTATTCTTGCTACTTCAGATGAATTTATTCAGCTTAGAAGAGACTTTTTGAACTGGAGGGGTTAGATACAGCATTCATTAATCCATTTACTATAAAAAATCTCAGCCAGGTTGAAGAAAATAGTCTGGAAAAAGCAAGAATACAGAACAAAAATACATCACTAGACTGATGGGGAGGTAACTACCATTCTGCACTGAGACAAATTCAGTAAGTACAAATGTTCAAATTACTACAGGAGACATCAAAAGTACAAGCAAACTAAGCCCGGTAATATCTTTTTTATTTTTTTCTTGCCATCTGATGATTTAATTTACAACACAATAGAGTGTTTGAACCGCAAGGGTTAGATGTACCCTTATGAAACGCTTTCAATATTAGAAGCCCTTCTCAACCTGAATAAAATTATCTGGCAGCAGCAAGGGTAAACTAAAAAGGACATTATTCATATTTAACAGGTTACAGACCAGTTAATACTGTACTTCCTTCATTCACACAAGCAAGCACTGATGGGAGGGGATGCACAATTTCTTAATTCTTTTGCTGCTATGGACTTGCTTAGGAATTTATTCTGACTTAGACTGTTTTAGTAGGAGAGATTCACATTTCAAAGGATAACTGAGACAGTTTTGAGCCCTATGAATACTTGAATTTACCTCATCTAAAAAAATAATTTGTGGTAGCCCATGTAAAATATCTTTCTGCATCCACAGTAGGAAAAAAGGGTTAACATTACAGTCAATGAAAGAATTACTTTGATAATACACAAAACATAAGCAATACAGTACAGTACAGTATAAAAGAAAACTCACTGCTAAGTAGTGATGCTGTTGCAATGTGGCAAAAAGATGTCAGGCAAAAAATGAATGAATAATTATAAAACAGAAAATAAAAGTATGATAGTTGACAAAAGCCATGAGATAATTCAAAATGAAAAATAACCTGAAATATCAAATCAATACGGGGTAATGTATCCGCCAAAAACAGAAATATAATTATTACTTGTAAGGTTTACTTAAAAAGAACACCACAAACATTTCATACGAAAACCTACAGAAAACAAAAATGCTGTATAGTATGGGGTAAAAACACAAATACTGTAATATAACATGGCATAAAGATGGTGTGAAGCAGAAGGTAGGCTTGGTAGGGTAAGGGTGAGGGGAAAATGAGGGAGGGTGTGCAGGGGGAAGGGTGGGTATTACACAGCCACTGGCCCTCATGCACCCACCAGTACCTGATGTAATACTCACCCCCACCACCCTGCGCCGTGCACCACCTTTCCCTGTTGCCGCTGCCACTCTTGCTGCATCCTCTAGCTAGGCATAAGCCAGGTCAAGTTGGGCTGCCATCATGCTTAATGCTACATTCCTCTCTGGGATCACTCTGTTTCAAGACTTCACGAGAGATGCCTCAACTTCAGTGTACAATTAATGAACCATCCACAACATTATATACTGTATTTTTCAACAAACTATACACTTACTGACCAGAAATATAACCATGAAATTCTATTAAACTGAATAATACAAAACTGAATTTAAATGTACTGACAACATTAAAGCAGTGAACACTAACAAAAATACTAGATGATGAAAATCCTGCACACAATGATAAATAAGACAGATCACTCTTTTCTTGGGTAAAAACAGAAAAAGTTACTGTGTACTTGTACTTGAAAACTGAAAATATTTAGAATTATGCTAACTACAGTCTATAAGTAATTTGCCTTCAAATGTCATCTTTTACCTATTTTCACATAATGTTAATACCTTAACTTTCGACATATAACAACTTAAAACAGATAAGTAAAAAAAAAAAACATCAATGAGGAAGTGGGCAGCTCTCGTGAACACCAGCCTACAGCCATGCGTCAGCTCAGAGGTACAGGTAATCCTCATTTAAAGTTGCTTTACATTAAAGTTGTTTCATTATGAAGCTGCTGACGAGTTTCCACCTATATTAAACTTAAGCTGCTTATGATGGACTATGAATTGTACTAAAGTCAGATATGCATGTCTTTTATATATTTATCCCCTCAGTCATGAATGGACTAAAGAATCATTTTGCATATGCACACTGTAGACTTCAAGTGAAGACTGCCTGTACCAACATGCTAGGCGCCAGGTTCCATTGGTCAGGTTGCCTGTCATGCTTGCTTACTTACCCACATTCGCACTTCTGACCTGATGACAGCACCTTAAAGTCCTTCACTACTTAAACTTACACACACAGAACCAACAATGTAGGTGGCATACTCATAAATAACGAGAAGAATCAACTATCCACTCTGAATTACAGTACTGTTTTGCTTCTCAGTACCCACAAAATTTCAGGAGAAAACTGAAACAGGCAATTACATGCAGCTGAAGATTGAGAACCGTGCCTGATATTTTAGGGACATGGAAAATCAAGACTACTGTACTAAACCTGAAAAGCATGCCTCATAAACTCCTGGAAACTAACAATGTTTTACATACTATCACTTGGTTTGCTGACAATAGCAAATTCAACTCTTCACATGTGAAATATAAAAGAATACCGGGCATTAACCAGTATATTATATCTATAAGTGAGGAAATAACACTCAAAGGGTTAAAGAGTCAAGATAATACAATACTAACACTGTAGAGGGTCATGCTTTGCTCTGATATTTCAAAAAATTTGCCAACACTTCTCAGCCAGGTATGGTGATGAATGGTATTGCATGAAATATTTTTATGTGATCATTATATAAGATTAAGCACAAAACAATAAGTATGAGAAAGAATGACATTGAAGGAATAAAAAACATAGAAGAATTAACAAAATGCTGGCAGACAATTGTTGGCTAGCTTTTACTTTTAACAATATAATATCACATAGGAATAATATATCAAAGGTACAAGCCACTGGAAAGTAATGTTTGAAATGCTGTCAGATCCTAGCAAAACTAGACGGCAAAGATTCAGTGATCAAAGAATCAAGAAAACATCCAATTAATACTATTATCAATACAGAAAAAGTCCAGCAGCAAGTAGTCCTTTCATCTTACATTTCATTCAACTCAGGAACAGCTTTGTATACTGAATGCATTATTGAATTATATATGCAGCCTTTTCAATCTGAAATCTCTCTCCTAAACTTATTATTTAAAGAAAAGGCTCCAAGATAACAAGAACAATATATAGTATTTAAGGAAAAGGCTCCAAGATAACAAGAACAAATATATGAAAGATGTCACTGTAATCAAATGACCGGAGTTTTTACCTCCTGTATTGGAATGGTATGCTTCAGTAAAGCTTCAACTATCCACATAAGTGTTTTGTGGGATTTCTTAAGCAGGCAGTCCGCTATATATGTCAGGGATGTGTTTCAAAATATCATGGCTTCTAATTTAACAGGCTTTGCAAACTGGCAAGAACTGGCATATTTTTACATGCAGCAACGCAAAATATGATGCACACTCATTCCACAGTATACTGTTGATGGAGAGCCAAAAATAACAAAAAAAAAGTCAATCTATAACAAGGACTTTATATGCATATACTGCAAGATCAAAAAGTTAAATTCTGATATGGAGACACTGCAACATCAAACCATTCAAAAAGTTAATTATGTGATAATCTACTGATTTTTAATGATCGGGAAAGTAAGAAAATAAGTAAGTTTGGATACAAGAAAAATTACATGACTTGTACTGCTAGTGGTACCTGAAGGGCAAGTCTGTATTATCAGACAACGGAAAATTAGTGCTTTGCTATACAGTATTACTTCCAGTACCGTATGTCAGACTACATCAGTACTTCATTTTTTTTTATGTGTTCAACTCTGGGCATAGGCTTCACAGCCTGCTCTCAAGGCACAGTAGTCCTCCTACATACCATACACCTCTCTATATGTCATGGCATTAACTGTCTTTCTTCTAAGTTATAAAGCACAGTGCAGTACTGCTACTTTTTCCTTGTCAAACTGGGTTATACACACATCTTACATCAGACTTTCAAGACGTGCAGATAAAGCATTAACCTTGCGTAATGGATACTGTAAGCCTGCACACACAGACATCTATATCTCATTATAAAACTCCATTCAAATCCCAACTTGCCAACTTAAGACCCATGACCTCAACTATAGGTATGCATCCTAATGACATAGCCTACTGTACAGACAGTGACATTACACACACACACACATACACAGGCAGGCAGACCCACAGACAGACAAACTAAAAACAATACGTTTCACTATCATAGCTGGTAAAAATACCGATTACCATTTGTGATCTAATATGCGTATCTAACATAAACACAAACATCATAACCAGAAAGATGTTATACACTTTGACAGCCATGGATGCCCTAAAGTCTGTCATTCTTGCTAAGAGACAACTTTGACTTAAGAAATTCATGCAATTAAAAGGCTAAAATGTGTCTCAGTATAGTGCTCCCTCCTGTCACGCAGTACTGAGTAACACGGATTTGTATTTACGCAATAACCTACAGTGTGACCAAAAATATATATACCGTGGTCACAAACAGATATACTGCGGCAAGTTGTCGAGCATCAGAGCTCTCAGACGGCCCAATGAAAGTCAGATGTCGCAAGTGATGACGTCAGGAAAGCGGTGCACTCTGACTGGTCGCATGACATCACATCCATATGTACCCCCGTTGGCCGCTAGGGGCATCTTACATTGTTTTCTCCTGTCTCGTGGCTGCATCTGAAGTAGCTACTCCCACAGTACAGAGCATTGTTACCTAAGCATTATGCCGCGCAGCCGACTGGAGCCCAAAAACAAGTGACGGCGCTTCACCTACAGCCAGAAAATGGAGATAGTATGAGAGTTGGAGAACAGGAAGAGACAAGTTAACTTGGCAGACAGGCACAAGGTTAATGAAAGCACCATCAGGACAACTTGGAAAGACCGAGAAAAGATCAAGGCATACGTCAAAAGCAACCCCCAGTGGCAGGACAAGCTGCAATATTGTTCTTGAATACAGCACTGAAGACCATGGAGCGACTTCTACTTCGGTATGTCAAGAGGCAGAGACAGAGAAACATCCCTACTAACGGCACCATGCTACATGATAAAGCCAAGCATTTCTACATTCAGGTATGTAGACGGCTAAACCAAGAGAACCCGACGCCCTTCAAGGCCTCAAAAGGTTGGTTAAATTCTTTTATTGCGAGGAATGGGTCAAGGAATGTTAGTTTAACTGGTTAGGGGGCCAATGCTGATGTTTCTGCTTCTTCTACCTTCCTTGCATTTCTTAGAGATGTCATCAGAGACGGTGGGTACTCCCAGAACCAGATTTTTAATGCTGAGACGAGGTTTTTTTGGAAAAAAATAAATGCCTACAAGGACCTACATCCAACGGTGTAAGCAGTAAGCCTGTGGTTACAAGGCGTCTAAGGTAAGACTCACTCTACTCCTAACCTGTAATGCCTCAGGGACCTGCAAAATGAAACCACTTGTTATCTCACAAGCCAAGAAACCACACACCTACAGGAACTGTGACATGGACTAACTCAACATGCACCAGATGAACACGATGGGGTGGATGTCGGGAGCAGTCTCTCAAATGGTTTGACAAGCGCTTCACAACAAAGCGGACGATTTCTGCAAGTGGCACAACTTGGCATTTAAGATCCTGCTCCTCTGAGACAATGCACCAGGTCACTCACCATTCCTCGATGATCATCACCCCAACATCAAGGTTGTGTTCATGCCTCTGAACACAACCTCACTCCTTCAGCCACTTGACCAAGAAGTGATCGCTGTGCTGATGGCAACCTATGCCTCGAAGACCTTCGCTATGCTCCAAGCTGCCACCAACACCAATGAAGATTTGGACGAGCTGGCAATTTCATCATATTCATCATGTTCTGAGTCACCCACCCCTGGCACGAGCCACGACTCACCCTCGCCACCTGCTATTGCTACCGCCACTGTCATGAAGCACTCTAGGAAGGTACAGTCTGTTATCAACTTTTGGAAGTCATTCACCATCAAAAATAGTGTGGACACCATTGTTGAAGCCTGCAGTGAGCTGGCATAGGCCACAGTGCATCACGCCTGGCACAACATTTTGCAAAGTTTGCCAGGCCGCAAGCTTGACTTAGAGATCGAGCCACAGAGTGTTGATGCAGCGGTTGACACAGCAGTGGAGACAGCAAGGATAGTCGCCGGCATGGAACAACTTGATGCTGCTGACATACAGGAGCTTCTTGCCCCAGACCCCACCCTGGACACTGAGGAACTATTGGACCAGCAGCAGGAAGACTGAAGAACAGGGTGAGTCAGAGGAAAGGCGAATGGGAGAGATAGCAACAAGCACGCTGAGAGAAACTGTGGAACTGTATGAGAGGCTCACCTTCGTCATCACCAAGCAGGACACAGGTAAGGACTGAGCCGAGCAAACTGCGCTGCATTAGGGGCCAATGATATAGGGTAGTACACAGAGATGTTTAAGGAAAGGGTGAATGCGCAGCAACAGAAAAGGATCACAGACATTTTTCGAGTTCGTCAGGAAACGTCACAACAACCATTCTTTGGCAATGATTCAAGCCTGGAAGAAAGTGCCGAATCAGACAAAGAGGTTATGTTCATCGTTTCCTCCATGGACTTTGAAAGGCTTGACTCCGAAGATGAAGGGGACCAGCCAAGCACATCTCGAATGTAACTACACAGAATGGGGTCTTGGGGTGCCAGGGACAGCGAGTGTGGCCACCAAAGCCAGTCTGGTTAGTGGCATAAACTTTTTATATTAATGACCAGGAGCCTTCCTTATGTATTTTCAATAACTTCTTGGGTATGAGTACGAGAGTGAATGTCAGACGGGGGTTATTTGCAAGCTTTGGGTGGGATCTGGGGTGAAATGGGCAACTTTGGAAATGTCCAGTCTAGGTCAGCCCTTTATAGTTGAAACATATGGAACCTATACCGCGGCATGTGGACAGTCTACATTACCCGCATTACAGTGGGAGCACTGTATACCCACAAGTATTTCACTATTATGAATGCACTTGAAAGTTTTATTCAGGCTTGCATAAAATAAAAAGTTACTGGTAATCTCTGCATTCTGCTTAAAATGCTTATAGCTGTCACTGGTTAACATAATGCAGAAAGGTGTAAGGTTTGAGAATATAAGAATGTATGGAAAGTAAAAATGCTGAATTATATGAGCTGGTGATTGCAAGATTATTATTTTTCTTTCTACAGCTTAAAGTGGTATGAAGTCTTTTGTCATTTTCTAACCTTAATCATTTCAAAATAGTGATTTTTTTCAAATCTTATCCATTGCTATCTCAAGATTACTTTTTTCATTTGGTAGAGAATTTTCGAACTAGAAGGGTTAGAATTAGCCCTAATTAACCACTCTCCAATTAGAGACTATTCCTACACTGCATAAAACTTGTCTGGTGCTAACAAGATTAAGCAGAAAATTGATCACTGAATCTGAGGGGAAAAAAATAATAATGAAAGATGTAGGTACAACAAAATGCCTGCAATTAGAAAATTTTGATTGATTACAAATCTAGCATTCAAATGAGAAAGTGATAATATCCCTACAATACTATATATTTTATAAAATAAATATATTGTGGAAGGAGCTTCCTGGCCATAATCTTACGTTTCATACTATAGACACACCACTGACAAAGGAAATGTTGCCAGTGGCATTAAAGGTGCTAAAACATTTAACTAAAAAATATTGTTACTGTCAAATTAAGTGGGAAAATACAGAGGCTGCTGAGCAGACATCTCTTGTTTTCTACATCTGTTCAAACCTGGATTCATACTCAATACTGGAAGAGCAGCTAAGGTCAGTGACATGAATGGCTTTGTTAAACGAAAATGTCTCCAGCACCTTATGTAGTGCTGCCTACATCTTCCTTAGCCTTATCATGCTTTTTCTGTGCCTGCCCTCCTCTTTTCCTATTTCTCCCATCTTTCCTGTCACTTCTTATTGCTTTTCTTTCCTTTACATTTGGCTTTGCATTGAGTGACAAGCCAAATGGTTTCCTGTAAGCCAAGAATCCATTTACAACGCTGGGTGGTAACTATATAAACAAACCATACGTGCTCCCTATGTGTCAACAAGTGGGTTGGTGGAGGGTTAGTGCCCCTCCCTGTAAAACAAATTACTCAGAGTCAAATGGCCACCCCTTACGGGATTATGGCATCAGGCAATAGACAGATAGATTCTTAACTTCACACTTCGACGTTTCACATTTCACGCGGTTTTGGCGGAACATTCAGGCAGCGAAAAATGAGGAGTTACTGTGTGTATATATATATATATCACAGTCTGTCGGTTGAAAGTGGGCCAAATCTGTACTTTTCGGAAATGGCGAACACCCATACGACACAGCTCTAATGGCAGATATCTAAAGAACTTATTTTTAATCCTGCTGATGGCATTTCTGACATCAGTAAATGGCTTCCTGATGTCTAAACACCCTGCAAATCCTCCACTGTACAGTGGTGCTGGGAAACCAGAAAAATTTACTTAGCCAAAATATTCGGAACAAAATCACTGAGATGAAAAACTGTACTGCTCGTTCATTCATTTTTCAAGGCTCAAACTTGCTTGCATGCGCCAGCCATGGTCACTTAATAACAGCTCTCCATGCTACTAAATCCCTAACAGCCTCCCTATTCAGTCCCATATCCCTGAGGTCACATTCAATGACCTCATCCCAGGTCTTCTTCAGTCCACCTCTCGCAATCCTACCCCTATCATTAACACTTCTCACTTTCTGCACCCAATTATCATCTCTCATCCTCTCCATATGCCCAAACCACATCAATCTACCTCTCCTCATCAGAACCCCAATACACTCCGGTTCCATACTACAGTACCTCTTAACTCATCCATTGTAACCCTAGCCCCCCAGGCCTCGCACTCAGGGATGAACTTCACATCCACCTAATCATTGTCATTTCTGCATCTTTCAGCCTGCAAATATCCTCTTCCTTTACTGCCCAGGTCTCACTACCATATTGCTATAAACTCTTAATGCATGCTGCATACAAAGATCCCTGAGCATGGAGGGGGAGCCCTCTCAGTGCCAGCAGAGGCAACAGCTCCCTGAACTTCTTCCAACCACTCCTCACGCTAGCTACAGAGCTAGTTCCAGCTCCACCTCAAGCACATAACATGTCTCCCAAATATAGAAACTCTTCCACACACTCAAGAGACTCACCAGCAACTTCAGTCCTTTCATGCCTGACAGTCTCCATACACTCTCCCCAACACACAACACATATGAAATCAGCATTATCTCGCAGTCTACCTCTAATACCAATATATCCCTTATGCACCCACTTATCACAAACACTGCACAAGATGGAATTACTTCCCACACCTTTGTGGCAAAACTGCACATGGCCACTCTCCCTCTTCTTTGACAGTACCACCACCAGCCCTAGATACCATCACTTTTGCTTTATCTGCCTTTATTCTTAAGCCCTTGTGCCCCATACCATCTCTCCCCTTCATACTCTGCAAGCAGCACCAAATCATCTGCATACAATATCTCCCATGGGAGTACATTCTGAAGTCCTGTGCGAGGGCATCAAGTACCATGATAAACAACAAGGGGCTCAAGTCTGACCCTTGATGCACACCATCATTAACAGAAAACTCATCATTCAAATCTCCATTCACCCTTACCTGGGTGCGAGCATCCACACACATAGCCATAACCACCCCAATCAGCAACTCCTCGATCCCAAGCTTTCTCACTGCCCACTTTACCATGTCTCTAGGGATTCTGTCAAAGGCCCTCTCCAAATAAACAAAAACAAAGTACAGTACGGCTCCCTTTTCTTTCCTATATATTTTTCCTGACGCTGTCAAACAATGAATATGGCATCAGTAGTCCCTTTGCCTGGCATAAACCCAAACTGCATCTCATCAATATTCACTCCTTCTCTAATTATATTTTCTCAAACTCTCTCCATTACCTTCATCATATGGTCTTCATGCCTCTATAATTTCCTCTTTCCAGGGCATCACCCTTCCTCTTGTACACATTTACAATTACACTGTTCAGCCAATAATCTGGTACAATACTCTAATAAATAACAGTATTAATCAAGTCGGTGACTAACTCCACTCCCAGATCTCTTAAGGATTTCAACATTTCAGCAGTCAACCCAGACACACCTGCTGCCTTCCCCACCTGCATCTTGCCTATTGCCCTGCTCACAGTAGCACCGTCAATCAAAGGTCAAGGGCCAAACAACTGATCTGCTGGCTCCGAACCTTCTCGGTCCAAGTGTAACTCCTCATTCAACAACCGGTTGTAATGCTCTCTCTAGGCGTCTTTAGTATCCCCACTGTCCACCACTACCTTTCCTTCATCATTCTTCACACACTGCTTACCTATGATATCCCTATTCTCCCTCTTCATCTGATCTGCCACCTTACGTATCATATTCTTACTTTCCACACTATTTTGGTTATCAAGTAAAAGGCTCTGAGACTCTGACTTTGCCCTGTAAACCTCTTTTCTAGCCCTGTGCTTGACAACCAAGTATTCATCTTTGTTACCACCTATCTTCCATTCCCGGAGAAGCTTTCATTTCTCCCTAAATGCAGCTTCTACACCCGCATCCCACCACCAAGTTACTTTATGTCTTGGAAGAACCCGTTGTCCATCCACACACCGAATCAGTAACTCTCAAGAGGTTGTACTTGAGGGCTCTGTACTGTTCATTAACATTGCTGTCAATGTCTCCCTGTTCAGGCAACACCCCACTCATCTCGCTATAGAAGGCATCCCTTACTGCTTCGTTATTAGAACTTCCATATTTTCCACCTAGGTGCATAGGTCCTCTCTTTTTCATCACCTGGTCCTTGGGCAACATGTCGCATATCAATAACTTATGTTGCTGCACACTCCTCGCTCCTGATATCTTTAACATCCCTCACTAACTTCCTACCAGCCTTCCCGACCAGGATACTCAGCTATCACTCAGCTATCACTATGAACACACACACACACACACACACACACACACACACACACACACACACACACACACACACACACACACACACACACACACACACGACGTTTAAGTAATAAAACAATGTGAAGCCTCTATTTATCTATCAGTGCCCAGCAGGGGCGCACCAAGGAATTTTCTAAAGGGGGGGGGTCCCCATTTGCCAGTTTCCTGAAGTTTACATATAAGTTTTATAGTTCGAAGTTGTATATATATATATATATATATATATATATATATATATATATATATATATATATATATATATATATATATATATATATTCTGATAGAATGATAGATTTTTTGGTAGGTCGTCAGTTATTTAAAAAACGTGTTTGTTTATATTTATCGTTTTAACAAAGTAACAAAGAACAAGCCATTCAGTCTCAACCCTATTCTGTCCAGATTTCTAATCACGGCACAAAGACGGAGAGAAACAAGGGACAGGTGAAGTGGGAAGTCCTTAGGGAGAGGGAAGGAGTGTTGGGTAAGGAAATAGAGGTCACAATGGGAAACAGATTGCCGATTCCAGCTCAGGTGTGTGTGTGTAATTCACCGGGTCGGTCAGGATCACTTGATGGTCGTGATCGTCAGCATTTTACCCTCCCGGAAGGGAGCTGAGAGCTCATATAGTCCGATCTAAGGGTAAGGCTGTGACCTTCACACTCCCACACACCCGTCCCCTTGCTCAAGGGGGACAGTAACCACCCACTTCGTCAGTGAAACTTTTCGCAACCTGAGCGAGGCGCGAACTCCCGTCTACCAGATGGCAAGCGAGAACGTTACCACTGCGCCAGCGAGCGGTGTGTGTGTGTGTGTGTGTGTGTGTGTGTGTGTGTGTGTGTGTGTGTGTGTGTGTGTGTCTGCAAATGTTGTGTATGTGGGCAAAAAGCTAGGTGAAGAGAGGGGATGGGGATGGATAGGAAGGCAGGAAGGATGATGTTTTGAGTTAAGGGGGGTGGTGTGCCCAGATATCGGTCCATATGAGGAGGGATGGAGGATGGGAGTGGCCCGGGTCGGAATGTGGGGAGGGGTATGGTAAGCCAATGAAATAGGCCTGAAAGATGAAGAAAAATTACTTTATTTTATTTTATTGTTTTATTACTATTCTTTATGAAAAAAAAAAATGTTATGAAAAAACATAAACTGATTTACAATAGTATTACTGATCGAATGATCAACAGTAGCATTTCCTTAATAAATATTCATTATACTCTAAAATTTCCATTGAAAATACAATCTCTCTCTCTCTCTCTCTCTCTCTCTCTCTCTCTCTCTCTCTCTCTCTCTCTCTCTCTCTCTCTCTCTCTCTCTCTCTATCACTCGATATTCATGTCTCCCTCATCTAAACCTTCTTCTTCACTGGTGGAATCATTCGCCACGTTAATGACGAATTCTTCGACCATGTGATTGCGCACAATGTCATTTCTGATATATTCCTGTTCTAACTTTCTCGTATGCTCCATACATTTTTGCCAGTTTTCTGGTGTCACTTTCCTCACTGCATTTCTTGTGATTTCCTCCATCACACGCATTGTCTGATTATTATTGGAAGAGAGGGGATGGGGATGGACAGGAAGGCAGGAAGGATGATGTTTTAAGTTCAGGGTGGGTGGGTCTGCATGCTAGAGAGAGAGAGGTGAGGAGTGACCACTTGTCCCCTGGGAATGACCAGCCCCCCCCCCTCTCTCTCTCTCTCTCTCTCAAGGTTCTGTAGTAGTGAATAATAATGTCAATGCAAAGTATAACTTAACTGTGATATAAGTATCATAAAATAAATAAAACATTGGAATATATTTATAGAGAACAACTACAAGAAGTCCCCTCGAGACGTCAGCATGTGGAACTGTCATTAATTCCCTGTGGGCCAATTAACGTTCACCTTCATACATGTCTACACCCTTGTGCCACAATATTCGCCATAGATTCCACAATATTTCTCCTCATCTTTACTTTCCAATACAAAGCATACCATTAGTCATGGTAATGATTGCACACACACACACACACACACACACACACACACACACACACACACACACACACACACACACACACACACACACACACACACACACACACACACACACACACACACACACACACACACACACACCGCTCGCTGGTGCAGTGGTAACACTCTCGCCTGCCAACTGGTGGACGGGAGTTCGCGCCTCGCTCAGGTTGCGAAAAGTTTCACTGACGAAGTGGGTGGTTACTGTCCCCCTTGAGCAAGGGGACGGGTGTGTGGGTGTGTGAAGGTCACAGCCTTGCCCTAAGATCGGACTATATGAGCTCTCAGCTCCCTTCCGGGAGGGTAAAAGCTGACGATCGAGACCATCAAGTGATCCTGACCGACCCGGTGAATTACACACACACACACACACACACACGAGAGAGAGAGAGAGGGTAGATGGGGGAGGGAGGAGGGAGACAAGAAAGGACGGAAGCAGAGGTTTAGAGAGAGAGAGAGATTTTTCGTTTATTTTTAGCGCATTGTAACTCAAAAAAAAAAAAAAAAAGTTGCATCCAAAAACAGGAACCACGGTTCGTATTGACCTGTGAGTATAGCGGGTCACTTATACCCATTCATTGATTGTGTGTGTGTGTGTGTGTGTGTGTGTGTGTGTGTGTGTGCCTCTTGCCCTCAGGCCTTGTCCCTGGCCAGCCTGTATTCCCACAGGTCGTTAAATCAGATGTCTTCGGCCTTTGACAGTGACTTTGGAGTAAAATAGACGATATTCTACATTCGTTTTTCCTGAGACAGACTTATAGTAGATTCTTTTGTCAAGACCACGCCCCACAAGATGCAACGTCAGGCAATAGGTAGCTAAAGGCTGTTGTTAAGTTGATTATATTATCTACAGTAATTTAAGGACAGCAGTGCGTTTTTTGTTTTTTGTTTTTTTCAAAGTTCAACCTCTTGCCACACTTTTTTGTCTTAATTATGAAAGGAATGAATGTACGAAAAATTTATTACCATTTATTCAACGAAAATTATCTGCTGTATCTTCCGCTAAGGCCATTAGCGGGTAATGCGATAAGTGTAGCAGAGATTATGTTATTTAGCCCCTTCAATCCTATGACTCATTTCTTCATTTATTCTTGCTGCCTGCATACGAATTTATTTAGCTTGGAGATTTTTCGAACTACAGGGGTTAGTTACAGCTTTCATAAACCATTCATAGATTCAGAGCCTTCCCAAGTTTAATAAAATTATTTTGAGGGGTAATAAGAATAAGCAGAGAGAGACGTTCCACTCGGGATGAAGGGATTTCCATTTGACTGGTGGGAATATTCTCAAGGGTTGTATTTTACAGCAAATGGCAGAGGAAACTTCGTAGTACCTTTTTCTTAGCAGATAACTATGCATATTACACCTTGATATAGCTTTAACGATATTCTTGTACTTCTTGTATAGACATAGTTCGTCCCAGTCACGTACAGCAGGATAACAAGACGTAAAATCAATAGCTAATTAGTTCACCTAGAATGCGGACATTAGCTGTAGCAAACAGTCATGTGTTAGATACAGTACATAAAACGTCCCAATGCTTATTCTTCCAAGATTTCTTTCAAATGAATAAAAGTGCCTATTGTTAGCTTGAGTAAACACTTAATTGCGTCGGTATCGAGGAAAAAAAAAAGAGCATACAAGGTGAAATACTAATCTAGCGTTCTAAGTACAATAGTAAAACCTAGTAATTTTACCTAAACATTACAAGTTTTCTCAAAAAAATCAGACTACGGATATATTGAGTTCGAAGGACAAATTAACTCTCTCAGGTTCCAATGGCTCACTTAATGTTGAATTTTACAAGTTTGGTGTTAACTGGATTAGAATACTTGAGATGTCCCGACCATGGGAGGATTACTGGTGACAGTATTAACACTAAGGCTGCTGTGACTCACTTTCAGTTGAATGAAATCGCGCTACGCTTTAACTGGAGCAGGATACTAACATGTTCCGATCATAGGGGGATGTAGAGTGGCGGAAGAGGAGTGGGACAAAACCCTCAAGTACGATCTTAGTACTTTGTGTTTAAGTAAATACTGGATAACTTATTATTATTATTATTATTATTATTATTTCGTGCAGTCTTGGAACTCGAGAACTCTGGATGTCCTTTTCTTTTTATCCTGTTTCTGGATCCTTCCACCCCAGTCATGATGATGGAAAATAGAGTTATGATGCTGTAATGCATTTGTTCTAACCTGACGAAGATCCTTAATCCATTTCATCTCAGGTAATGACCATGTTTAGTCTAGAACGACGATGTGATAAATAATCAAGGAGACTTGATTCGTACCTCGTAATGAAGACTCATGAAGACGTGGGAGTGACCGAGTGGCCAAGTTCTGACAGATGAAAACAAACTGACTAAATCGTTTTATGATGTGCTCCGTGGTTCAATAAATGTGCCAAGCCAAAAATATACTGCCCACATCCCTTGCGGTGGGACAGTGTCTTTTATATCATTTGTTCCTGTTATCTCTAGCCGATTTTATTTCAGCTTAGGGGAGACTTCTCGAACTGAAGAGGTTAAATATAGTATTCTTTAACTCCCTCATTACTGGAGAGCCTACCAAATCAAGAATGAAATGGACAGACCCTCAAAGTCGTGAAGAATGGAACTTATGTGCACTTTTTTTTTTTCTATTTTCCATCCACTTCAAGCCCCTGCAGTCTGAGAACCCCAGACAGGAATGAGTAAAAGAAGACAAGCAAAGATAGCTGACAACTGCAGGGTGAGACAACTATCGCTGACACGGAAAGACAATGCCTCAAGAGACCAATACAGCCGGTTCACCCTGGAACATATAGGCTAGGTAAAGGAAAAGAATGCAGATAAAAGCAAATATCCGTGTGACATATGGTCAGGAGGAAAATGAAATCGTAGTGAATACTAAAACATTGCCCTAAACTAATACAAAATAAACCACGAGACTAAGCTGGGCTATGAACTGAATAAATTTGTTAGCCCTAAAAATTATGTTTTCTATGAAAATGTGCCATAGAAAATTACATAAAGATAGCGAAACTCCAGTTTTAGATATGCCTTTCCCTATCCCATTCCCTTATTCAAATTCAGTGTTACGAACACTGAGCTCTGTAACTGTAGTAAATTTTTTTTACAACGGTTAAGCACCATTCGTTCTCAGCAATGGAATAACAAAGTGGTATTTCACAGATGACTGTTCTAGGTTTTATTATTCCGTCAGAAAAAATTTATAAAGAAATCCAAGCTGTGTGTGGAGTTTTTATTCAAGAGTAGCCATTTTTCACTCATAATTACTGTCGCTTATGTCTGGCAGCGGATTTTTGTACTTGCTGACCTTATGAGTTGCCCAAATATATATATACAATCTCGTCACTAATATTTGGTTCAATAAAGGAATAGTCTCATTTTTCTTTATAAGAGAAGGAGACATGGATAGGGCATGATAACCTGACCTACAGATTTTTAGAAGAGTGAGATGTAAAAAGAATACAAACCAACACCGTGTTTTGTGCGGTCAGTGTGGGGAACTACTAACGCGTTAACGCCTAGCGGTTCCGGGACACAAGAAACGCCTTGTCACAGCACTGGAAGGGTTAAGAATCGTTCCCTCAAACACTCAGCTCTGTTTCGAATCAGTGGTGCAGCTTCCAGGATTTGTTAGTTCAGTAGTGGTGTGATGTGTGGCGGGGGAGGATGATGCCTTTGTATCTCCTGCTTGGGCTTGTTTTAGCGCCTAGGGTATGTACAGTTAGATCTCGCAGTAAGTAGCCCCTTTTAACATTCATTTTCAAAATAAATCTACACCAAATTACAGAAAAAATGCCTGTCATGGTCTCGTTCCAAGCTATAAAACTGAGGGACATTTCCATCCATTTACAGCAGCAAACGTTTCCATAAGCTGACAGTTTGGAACACTTTCTCCATATATAACGAAGAATGCCTTTAACTGATAATGTGCATGTAAGTGTGAGGTTCCTTGTGGTTTAGTGGTTAGAACACTCCAATTGAAGAGGTAACCTTCCATATGCTCGAGCCCCAGGAGGTACGAGTAATTACAGCCTTTTTTCGATCATGTAATGTCACCAAAGGAAATAAGCTAGTTGTCGACCCTTAGTTGTCTTTGAATATGCTTGCTTAGTCTCAGGCCCCTACACCTCAGGGAGTAGCATAGGGTCAGATTTTCGCTTCTATATTCCCATCTCTTTAATATCAGATTAAACAGAAGCTTCTACTCGGAGCATTCCAAATGGATTTTTTTTTTTAAATTTAACCAGAACATTAAATAGCACATTACTTACTAGGGGGATACCTCATCTGACACACTAGGTAGAGTACAAATGTGTAATACAGTCAGGTACTACAGCCCATTTGTTCTAACCCGACATAGATCCCTCAGGCCAAGAGGAGTCAGAGTGGAGGGTCGTTTTGATTAGTAACCAAGGAGACTCATTTCCATCTCATAACTAGGCTGAATAAACTTCATGTAACCGCAATTTAATACTCAACATTTGAGAGTGAATACCAGTCAGGTGAAATCGAGCCGACTATAGACATCTGCATTTGATGGTGCTCTTCACGCCCCCTCGTAATGTCTTTGCCCCTCGCCCCCCCTTTCCCTTGCGAATGTTTGGGTAATCGTTAAGGACATAAGACCACCTTATTTTCAGTTTCTTGTTTCTTTTTTCTCATTACCTTAACTCTTCGTGGGATTCTTTAAGTATTTTAAAAATAGCTTTTTCAAGTTGTTTTGTATTATTATTATAAAAGTGGTGAAAATCGTTTAAAGATGTGGTGCTTGTTTATAGACATATGCCATCTTGTGGCGCACGAAGATAGCTTAATGACCTTGATACCACACGATCTGTAGCAGTGTTGATGCAATATTAGTACCGTATAGGGAAACAGTTAGGAATATCATTACATAAAATTGGTAATAATTATGGAATTTTCATAAAACTGATTGTGGTTGTTGGCTAATATGAAGTGGTAGGAATACATCATAATATTCTGCGTTCTGTTATTAGTAAAACTGACGTTATAGAGAGTTGGTAGTAATGCCAATGTTAGGTCGAGTTGGTATTAATAGTGGTACTCCCTCAGGTGATGTGCTACCATTTATACCTGCGGAGGGTCGGCGGACATATGGTAGTGCACGACTTCATCTACCATCAACCCTTCTGCTATCCTGAGGAGATGCCTAGGGTAAGAGTTATGTAGCTTTCTGTTGTTATTGTTGCTGTTCTTGCTACACTTGCTATTCTTCTTACTCTTGTTTTTCCTGTCGTTTTTAATGTTCCTCTTCCCCTCTCTCCTGTACAGAAGAAAATATATAGAAAAATGTTAAATCTGTTTGCAGCATCTGACGCAAGCAGATTCCTTCCAGACGTTGACCTCCCTTCCTTCCCTTACTTGACGCAACCAGACTCCTTCCAGACGTTGACCTCCCTTCCTTCCCTCACCTGACGCAACAAGACTCCTTCCAGACGTTGACCTCCCTTCCTTCCCTTCCCCCCCCCTTGTGTGTGTGTGTGTGTGTGTGTGTGTGTGTGTTATTACTTATTTTTCTTTCCCTCCCTGTGTGTGTGTGTGTGTGTGTGTGTGTGTGTGTTATTATTTATTTTTCCTTCCCTTCCTGTGTGTGTGTGTGTGTGTGTGTGTTTGTATTATTACTTATTTTTCTTTCCCTCCCTATGTGTGTGTGTGTGTGTGTGTGTGTTATTACTTATTTTTCCTTCCCTCCCTGTGTGTGTGTGTGTGTGTGTGTTATAACCTGTTTTTAATGTGCCTCCCTCCTCCTCCTTCTCCCTCACCCAACACCACCTTGCAGCTCACCACACCACATATTGACTACATTTCCCTGGTTACCTGTGGAATATGGTGAATAGAAATATATATATAACTGCGTACTTCATGTGTGGTTGATTGTATTGTACCGACCTCATGTACTAGGGAGTGATTATATTCTTACATCAGGTTGTAAGTTTTCTTTTAACAGGTCGTAGTATTCAGCTGACCTTTTGGAATTCTTGACTACGTAACTGATAAGGAAAGTACCTAACAAACGCATTCCCAGACTACGACACGCAACCGTAAATTTACACGAGTCAAGATGCCTGGTACTTCCATGTGCGGAGAGACTGAGGTATATAGTCTTGAGATAACTTTAAATCTTTATTGTCTCACCAAGACATAACTTACGTCCTGAATCTTATTTATTTTTTTTTTTTCCTTGAGCAACCTCGGTCTGTCAGGCCGAAAAGACCCACCAACCGCAGATAAGCAACTGCCCCTGCAGGGCCGTCCCGTGCAGGAAGCCTATGTTCCCCTGCGGAGGACAACGCCTTGCCACAGTAAGGCGCGGGTTGGAGTGTGGAGGTTTGATTCCTGGGTGGACGTCGCATTTGGGTGTCTACCCAGTTAACAGGGGCACCATAGTAGGCTCTACATCACCAGTCATTTTGTTATATGGTTACCACCCACCGTTGTAAATTGTTTCCCGAGTTACAGCAAACTATTAGGCTTGTTATAAGTGTAGGCCCAACAGAAATGGGCAGAAGAGTCATAAGAAGCAACAGGAAGGATGGAAGAAATAGGAAGAGAGGAGAACAGAAAATAAATGATAAAAGTAAAGGAAGAAGGTAGCACTACCATCAGATGAGTGGAGGATGGTCGCCATCACTTACAGGTACAGGGGGATAATGATAAATGAAATGTTTTGCCAGTAAATTAACTAGGCGGCTAAGCTGCTAACATTATGTAATAATGCCGTCATTATGCCATCAGATATTATAAATCTGTGTAGTTTTGAGTTTGATCTTTAGTTATTTAATCCTACCTTAATATTATTAGAAACAGTGAACGGAACATGTCAGAGAGAGAGAGAGAGAGAGAGAGAGAGAGTACAGAGTTCCCCTGAATAAAAGGAAATAACTTAGGGAGATGACAGACGAAGGAATACTAAGGAAAAAATAATGTTATTTCAACATGTCTAAATCTCAGTCGTTATGGAGCTACAGTTACTGGTCACCTTATGGGAGAAAATGGTCTTAATTTGCTCATAGGGTGATCAGTAATTGTGGCCCCGTAATGGTTAAGATTTGGACATATGTTGACTATTTTTTGCTTATAAAACCCTCATCTATCATTTCCCACAATAATGTCCTTTACCCCCGGGATACACACACACACACACACACACACACACACACACACACAAAATGTCTGTCTGTCTGTCTGTGTCTGTCTCTGTCTCTCTCTCATACAAATATATAAATATATATGACATATATATATATATATATATATATATATATATATATATATATATATATATATATATATATATATATATATATATATATATATATATGAGAGAGAGAGAGAAAAACTTGATCTAGTGTATTTCTGGTGTG
This sequence comes from Coenobita brevimanus, assembly GCF_032717465.1. Lineage (NCBI taxonomy): Eukaryota > Metazoa > Arthropoda > Malacostraca > Decapoda > Coenobitidae > Coenobita > Coenobita brevimanus. The sequence goes on from NC_137004.1 coordinate 36,435,891, forward strand.
GTGTGAGGATGGATTAACACGTATAACCCACGGTATTCCCACGTGCTCACGCAACAGCTGACTCAGCAGCATGTAGATAACCTCCAAGTTGTCTGTGTCAATACATGGAGATAGAACACATAAACACACTTCATTTCGATCATTTTATCGATATTTGTACGTCAAACAATTAATATGTTCAGCTGTCTGTGTGTCTGTCTAGAATCTAGTTGTGCATCGAAACATCCATGTCCTTGTCTATTGGCATATTTCTATAGCTAGCTGTCTGTGCATGTGCGTCTATGTGCATACGTTTATCAGTCTGGTTAATCGTGTCAGTATATCTGTATATCTATATCTGTTTTTTCTGTCCATATTTGTATCAGTCTACGTAGTGTCTATTTGTATAACTATATCTTATATATTTACATATTTTTATGTTCCTATCAACCTCTGTTTATCCACTAGTAAATCTGAGACGTATACTAACTTCATTTGAATGATTTATTCTCTTAAGTTACAGATGCAAAAATTTAATTAACTATAAACAGCATACAGGATAATGTTACTGTAAAATATATCATATACATCACAGAGCAATAGGTGCTGCGAAACCGCCTATGGCACACAGAATACAGTTGTAAACATATTTATTTACCCTTCACAGGTATCAACACCCGTAAAGTGCGCTTTGTGAGCGCGTGACGAGCGAGTGAGCCTTTGTACATACGCCTACCATCATAATTTCATTTTGATGTAAACTTTGAACATTTTTGGTGAGGTAGTTGAACATTAACAGATGAATAACTGAACTAAAATATTTACTTTCTCACGTTATCTTCTCACGTTTTCTCTCTGGATGTGCATATAGCGAGGCGCCATAGCATCTATCACACGTGCAATGTTCGGTTCTCCGCTTCCGACTTGCCGTGTCAACGAACTGCGTCGGCAAACGCTTGGCTACTGATCGAATGATAAAACCCAGAAATGGGACGATTATCCTTGCTGATTTCACCCCCTAAACATAGAAAAAAAAAAAAAGTTCATATAATATTATGAGCGTAATATCCGATAATTAATTGTTAGAGTTCATGCAAGAAAACAGTGTCATAACAGGAAATTTTTAAATTCGGTAGCATACTGGAGCATGTCAGTTGAAGTCCTGGGTGCGAAACACATTCCGAAGTCATCCGAAGTCGTCATTAAACCTATACTAAAACTAGCACCAGACATAGCAATGGAAAAGCTAGTATTTTAGTGTATGTTGAGAACTTTGTGTGTCAGTACATTAAAAAAGAAACATCAAATGAATATCAATCATGGTGAAGAATCTATCTATCTCTCTACTGCCAGACGCCTCAATCCCTATCGCCTCCATGTCACCCTATCCCTCGCCATTTCACTGCCCTGCTCCTAATTCACGTCCCCCTCTCTCATATACCTCTCCACTCCATCCCTTCATCTAATCCTTGGCCTTCCCCTCCCTCTCCCCCCCTCCACCTCACTCACATACACTCTCCTCGTCAGTCTCTCACTCTCCATCCTCTCCACATGGCCAAACCACCACAGTGTGTTTCTCCTAACTCTTCCTATCACATCCACATCCACACAACAATGCTCCTTCACATCCTCATTTGTCAGTCTGTCTCTCCGTGTGACTCCACAGGCTCCCCTCCAATAACTCATTTCCACTGCTCTCACTCTCGACTTGTGTCCCTCCAACAACGTCCAAACTTCACTTCCATACGTTAGAGTTGGTATCACAGTACTGTCATGTAATAACTTTTTCACTTCCATGCTCACTTCCTTGTTTCTTTTCACTGTCTTCAACGAACCAGCAACCTTTCTTCCTTGTTGTACCCTTACAAGCACTTCACCCTCCAAACTTCCATCCTTACTCATCACACCACCCAAGTACTTAAACGTACTCACATTTTCCATTTCCTCATCATCCAACCTCATTGTACATTCACTGACTTCACCTCTCTCGAAGACCATAAATTTACTCTTCCCTACATTCACCTTTAGATTCCGTTCCTTACACACCCTCCCAGACTCGTCCACCAAGCCTTGCAGCTCCCCTTCGTCTTCACTTAACAACACAGTATCATCTGCAAACAACAGTACAGGGAGTTTCCAAACACTGCCCTCTCTTATTAGGGCCACTCCAACATCCACTGTCCTACCTTGTATCTCTTTTATAACCCCATCGATATACAGATTGAACAACCAAGGAGACATGACACATCCCTGTTTCAACCCAACGTTCAAAGAGAAAAACTCACTCAGTTCACTATCCACACGCACTGCAGCCTTAGCACCCTCATACATACTCTTAACAGCATTCATCAACTTCCCATCTACTCCATATATTTTTAATACTTTCCACAATCCTTGTCTGTCCACCCTGTCATATGCTTTCTCCAAATCCTTGAAGGTTGCATACAACTTCTTTCCCTTTTCTAGAAAGTTTTCCACTAAAGATCCAAGAATGAATATCTGATCTACACAACCTCTTCCCTTCCTAAAGCCTCCCTGTTCTTCTTCAACTAATTCCTCTGTTATTTCCCTAACTCTGTTAATAAGTATCCTACCGTATACTTTTCTTATTACACTGAGAAAACAAATGCCCCTGTGATTACCACACACTTCTTTTTCCCCTTTCCCTTTGTACAAGGGAATAAGTAAACCTGACTTCCAATCATCCGAGACTTTACCTTCCTCCCAGGCCAATCTGCACCTCTTCCACATCCATTCTACTACTATATCTGCCCCATGCTTCAGCATTTCACCACACACTCCATCAATTCCTGGGGCTTTCCCCATTTTGACTTTCTTCATTGCTTCCTCATTAATATGGATTCCTATTTATTGACGAGGCATTTCGTATTAGAGAGGTTAAATATAGTCTTAATTCGCTCCTTCACCACTGGAAGCATATCAGGAAACGCTTGAAATCATCTGACAGGAGATAGATAAAGTACTGGGTTTGTCATTGTTGTGTTTGGGTTATGCTGACGTGGGGGTGAGAGTGCTGGGACGAGGGACAGAATTTCCGGTGGGAGGGCTACGTCAAGGACGGAGACACACACACACACACACACACACACACACACACACACACACACACACACACACACACACACACACACACACCTACACACGCGCGCACGCGCACACGACACACACACACACACACACACACACACACACACACACACACACACACACACACACACACACAGAATGACGTAACGGGGAATCCAGGTAGAGGAATTTAACCTGCCTCGCCCACACCCTGCCTCAGAGTCATCACTCCCCATATTTAATACTGTTCCTTCAGGCCTTCAGACTTCTAACACCATCTTGCATTGTTTGTCTGTCTGTTGTCTATCATACCGTTAACGCTGTCATTTATCTCAGTTCTCTCTCTCTCTCTCTCTCTCTCTCTCTCTCTCTCTCTCTCTCTCTCTCTCTCTCTCTCTCTCTCTCTCTCTTTTTCCTTCCCCGTGCTGTGGGTGGGAAAGGTGGATGAGGAGAGCTTTCATCTACATTACATATACTTTTCTCTCACTAGTATCAATGCATCATCAGTCCTGGTACCTACTCCGTGTGGGTTTTAAGACACGTTGACGTAATACTCGTCCTTGTAACTCTCAGCATCAGGGGAAGGTGTGGGGGAACTCTTCTTAAAGCGCAGGGAAACATATCATGAAATGTCTAACTGGAAATGATAACTGGGAATTCTCTCTCTCTCTCTCTCTCTCTCTCTCTCTCTCTCTCTCTCTCTCTCTCTCTCTCTCTCTCTCTCTCTCTCTCTCAAGTTCCTCCTGCAAAACGAATCTAAATTACGAGAGAGAATGGCCAGTAAATGTTTGTGAATCTCTCTCTTGGATTATTTATTTGTGGATCAGTACACCATGCTACGTTTACGTCCTCTACAGACTTTAGTAATTTATGTTTTCAGTCTATTCTTTCCTGTGCAATAGGTATGTGGATGAAAGATGCAGGTGGTGGAATAAGAAATGAAGCATGAGGGTTAGGGGTGGAGTAGTGAGAGGAAAGGAGAGTGGATGCAAATGATCGGGTGGGAAATGGATATTCGATTCAAAGTGAGACAAATTTAGCTTTCCTTTTAAAAACAACGAACAATATCTAGCTTTCCTGTACTGTATGATAGTCTTTACTTTTTCCTGCCTGACTTAAGTTGGGTAGATCGATGGTCGAGTTGGGAGCCATTAGCATAGTTTATTTTTACCTTAATCTCATAGATAAGATATCGTGGACGAAGCAATTACCTTGATGTTCAGCTCCTTCATCTAGATGATGTGTTTATTACATTTTTTTAGTACTGCCAGGCAATTTTTTTTTTTTTTTTCAGCTTAAGGGTGTCCAAGTATTGGTGTTAATGAGGGCTATAATATGTAACACTACATTTCAAAAACTCTCATAATCTGTGTAAAAAAGTCCAGAGACTGCAATACAAAACATAAAACTTTACCTTAATAAAGGAAGTATGTTGTTGTTTGTGTCTGTTTACATATATGTTAATGTCTGTTTATCTGACTCTTGCTGTTTGTGTCCAATGTACAGAGATAACTGGTTACTTTTTTTTTTTCTTTTTTTACAATTGTCTTCCTGTTAACCTTTCAGTTAGGTACATACTATATACTCAACTCTTGTTGCTACTGCGCGATTATATTTTGCGGCGAGAAACTTTTCAGGCTGGGCGGGTAAGATATAGCCTTCATTAACCCCTTCACTACTAGATCGCTCTCTAGAGCTGAATAAATTAAATGAATAATGGATTCCTAGCGCCACTTATCAAAGAAATGCGTTACCGAACTGAAAGGATTTTGTCAACAGCAAATGACAAAAAGAAAAATATATTGTAAGTGTTGCCCCCACCCCCTCTTTTGTCAAACTCTGGACACTGGCTTCGCCCTTTCCGTAAGGCCCAGCGGTCGTGCTACGCCCCATACTCCATCACATATCCATTACTACCAATATAGCTGATTTGACAGTTTTTCCAGTTTACAGTAGCACTTGAGCAAAAAACTGCAATATTTTGGCATGCATTCGTGACAGATCCGCATTCTAAGTGGCTTTGGAGATTTTGTAACACATCTTTACTGACATTCAACACATTCCACCTTATTATGAATTCGTAAGTTATTGATGGATCCTATGTTGATATTAAAGCGATGTAGCCTAAATTACATGCGGGAGAATGTGAAAATGCATTATACAACTAATCTCTCAAGGGAAGGTGCTACAAAGCCTCCTATGCCACTTAGGACACGACCTTTATGTAACAAAGACTGCCCATTCTTAATCCTTTGATGATGACAATGGCTACCACACCACGTTTGCTATGACCAGGTGAAGATTCCCAGCCCCTTTCAATTCATTTGGCAGCCATATGTACTCAGGCTAGAGGATCGATATGACTAGTAACCAAGGAGACTCATTCACACTATACCTAAGGGTCATCGATTTTCTTGCAGTCATACTTAGTATTCAGCTTGTTAGAGTCGCCCGGTTTCATCAGTTGGAAACAAATGGAATTACAGTAGACTCATTCCAGTCATAGAACTAAGGCTCAACGAATTACCTGCAGTAACAAAATAGTATTCAAGTTGTTGTAGTAGGCTAGCTATGTTTCGTCATGTAAAAACGAGCTGACTACAGAGGGGAGAGAGAAAATGAAAACCCGCCAAGGCCCACTCCTGTACCCACCCGTAGTCTGTCCATGTTTATTGTCTTCACTGCCATCCTTTAACATGGGATTAACATTAGATTACGATGGTAGTCACAAAATGCTGCAGAAAAGATATAGAGCTACAGTACTGTCTTTTCACTGAGCTATGGGAAAATAACGGCAAAATGAGGAACATTTCCGCCAAGTTTAGATGGACAAACTATAGGTCCTTGTATGTTTTCATGTTCTCCCTTTTTCTTCCTTTATTATTACAAGAGTTAAATATACATTGGAAAATTATTAGGAATGAATGATCCGCATCATAAACCTTGTCGTTTGATGCATACCTATTGTAATATTTGGCTTTTATAGAGGATATGTAAAGGCATAGGGATTTTCTTTTTTATTAAAAAAAACAATATATCTTGAAGCCCCTACTTTCCTAACAAGATAAATTTATCAGTGCCTGTACTGCACTGCGGTACTCCTCTTATGACTTAACTATTAATCATCCATAACATATTCAGTGACAATCATGAAATATGTAGTGACAGTGTTTGGAGGTCGGAGGTTTTGAATTTTTCCCGCCTTATAAACACTTCAGGGATGTTATGCGTTTGGCTTACATTTTTATTTTTCAGCCAGGTGACTAGACTTTTCTCCGTCTTCCTCTCTCAGCTTGAATGAGGAGTATCTGAGACAAGCGGATGTTCACACCCAGACGTTGTACCTTCTCTATCTGGGAGGTGGTCAGGTGCGATCGGCCAAATACCTAGACCGCATGTGTGCAATAGATCGATATTTCGGTGGCCCAAGCCTCTCCCATTATATTTTTGGGCGGATACAGGGCGTCCTCTGTCCTGGAACCTCAGACCAATGTCACATCATGGCCGTTCAAAGAGGCACCAGCGAGGTCGTCTGCTCTGCTCTTTGTTTATGCCGGGAAAGCCTTGAGGCATCGCTTGCACACGGGGTCTTGCAGTACTTGTCCGTCGTCCATTGGCCCATTTATCCAATGTCTCACCTTGGATATCTGCAGCACAGACTCAAATCGCGGCGGCCTGTAGTGCTCGACCTGATCTTAGTGTCCTGTACGGGGCTTCACAATCTGGTCCTGATGTTGGGTCCGCCCCCTGCTGACCCACTATCCAATGTCGCACCTTGGATCTGTAAGTGCGAGTCACGGTTGCAGAGCCTCTACACCGGGACCGGGAATGTCGACACCACGCAGAACGGGTTGCTTCTGGTCTCGATGTCCGGCAGACCACACCCGACGCCCCTCCGTAATGATCTCTTGCCTAGATCATCGGATGGCGTTGTCCAGCTTGCTCTCAGAATGGTGACGGGAGATTGGCGGCGAATCAGATGTTGTTGTTGTTGATTTTGGTTGGTGTTGGCCAATTGTTGATTCTGGCAGGTGGTAGCCTTGTTCCGACATTTCCTACTGTTAGCTTGCAGGTTGTCGTGCTTCCTCCTTTCTTGCCGATTTTGAGGAAACGAGCTCTTCTGCCATCCTAACTGACCTAACACATCTGCAAAGAAGAAATGAAGATTAGAAATATAATGATTAAGTAATAGTCATTCATTATACTCTCCAAGCAAGAATATTTTAGAAAATTTAAATGAAAAATAGAATAATGCATTCATATATATATATATATATATATATATATATATATATATATATATATATATATATATATATATATATATAACAGCATAAAGTTATGCTTGCATTAGTTTCCCTTTTACTTTGCCCCATATTCCTTTGATTTCTCACAGTATTCTCTTTTCCTGCTTTGCCATGACTTCTATTCTTCACCGCAGTTCCTTGATATATTCCTTCTTTAATCTGCATTTTCTTCCTCCTTTTTCAGTTTCTTCCTTCAAGCCCCTTCTTCCTTCCCTCCCATCTATTTTTCTCAATTTCTTTCTTCATTAACAATTCTTGTCATCCTTCCTTTTCCCTTGATGCTTCCCTTCTTCCCCTCTTTCTCTTCTGTCTCTTTCCCCTCTCCTTTTCTGACCATCTCTTCCATCCACATCGTCTTTCCCTTTCTATCCCATCTCGCCCTTTAGATAACCAAAGCTCTATTTACCTTTGCCTACTCCCGTTCCACCCTTGACATGATCCGTTCCCTGTTTCTCTTCCGTTCCGCCCCGGTGAGACTCTGTTAGACTTTGTTTACTTCCCGTCCCGCCCTTGAGATGTTCTGTTTTCTGTTTACCTTTGCCTACTCCCGTCCCGTCCTGGATTTGAAGGTGGTGTCGCCCATCCCGTTCTCCTAGAGGTGGTGGGGACATTCTTCTGCAATGGACATATTAGTTTCAGGTTAAGACAAGGTTATGATTTGATACACATGGTTAAGTTTATGTAAAGCTGTATGGTTTGATCGTAAATGTGTACACAGTGTCTTGAATGTGTAGTTTCTCAGATGTATACTACTTAAAGTACACAAAGGCCAAACATGTACACGTTTTGTATATGTTCATGTCTTTTAATGTGTACGGTCTTAAACATGTATATCTTAAATTACACAAATGTTAAACATGTACACATATCCTTAACATAATCAAATGTCATCCTTATATATGAATTTATGACTAACGTACACATTTCCCATGTATAAATATTGAATGCATAAACTGCTTAGATGTACACAAGAATGAGCCTTAATATGTGTACCAAGAAAAAATGTGTATGTGAGCGTTTTCAATGTAAACACAGCCATGAGCATCTTAATGTGCAGATGGTTTTGTATTTACATATAAGATATATACAAGAATGTGGAATGTGCAACTAATTACTATCATCATGGACGAATACCTAATGAACACAAACATCCACACAGATGTCAAATGTATAAGTATTTTACATCTACACATGAACAATTAAAATCAACACACGTCAGGGTTCACACGAGAATTAGATGTCTTGTGTGCATATTCACTTATGTACGTTCAGTTTGCACTATAATGTCCACATGAATGTGCACAATTGCGCTCAGTACCTGAAGTACGTATACCAGTCTCAATTTGAACACTGTTTTGAACACACACAATTAATAGTTTCACACAAATTTTTCAGATCCGATGACACGTATTTAATTTTGTTCTTGCTACCTTCTAGTGATTCGATTTAGCTTAGAAGCTTTCACCGTAGAAGTTACATATAGCCTTCATTAGCCAGTTCGATACGAGCTCTAAGCTGCATAAAATCCTATGGAGGCGGCAAGAACAAACTAGACATCATCGTCCCAAATAAAGGATGCCCAGAATTCCAAATGCTTTATATCTTACTGTCTTCCTCTGAAGAAAAGAAATGTAATAAGCTTTTGTAATTTTGTAAGTTAGCTGAAATGTGTCAAGTCGCCAATTACTTGTAGGTTTTTACCGTCTGCTGTTAAACTTCAGTGGCACTGTACTGCCAGAAAAATTTTACTTTTCCAATTTTTCGCCATTTCACTGTTAACCTCTCACTTCTTGCAGACAACAGTTCTCCATAATCCAGAAAACCTACCTTGGGTGATGCATACTTGGGGGACTTAATTTTGTCGGTTTCCCTAATCCCAGCCCCGTAGCTAACCTAGACTGTAACTGAACCCTAGCTACAGCCAACACGGCTCTGCTGTGAGACTGAGAATGAGCCGGCCCGCCCTTGACTGAGTTTATGTACGCCCAGGTAGCTGCGGTGCCAAACATTGCCATGGAGATAACAGTAAACTGAACTATAATATATTTCTGGGGTTTTCGGGGAGAAAAATTTAATACCTGCGATAAATACGTGTTTGTAGGAAGACATTAGGTTGCTTGTAGTCTTAGTAAAGGATTGTAATTGAATGTGAAAATTGCTCATGATGACGCAATCATTTGGCCTTCCAGGAATTCCCCACCGGCTGCTGACGTCAGCAGGTTCCGGCGCTGAGTATGGAAGCCCATCCCCCCTAACGTTCTGCCGGCTATTGTGATAGTCTGCCTCAATGTTTACGATGTTAGCGAAGATAATTTTAGCTCATGTATCCTAGAGCCGAATTCTAGGTGGTACAGGGGATTTCGTAGCACCTCGCGCTTTGCAATAACTACCATCAGTATCGTCTGGAATGTTATACATGGAAACCGTGTCGATATCAAAATGATACAAATAACGTAGAAAAGAATGTCAAGATGTAGTAAGCAAAATAAACTGGTCAGATGCTCTGCATATTCCAAGCGTAGCTGTATCATGCCCACACCCATATAATACAGTGTGGGTTTCATTCACAGGCCTCCGCTCGGGCGTCTGCATAGACTTCAGTATAAACCATAGGTCAGAAAACTACCCTAAAAAAAAGATATCTAGTTACTCAGTTACAAGGCTTGGTTACAAAATCCCTTACTGCACAAGAGAAGCTATGAAGATATTGGACAACGAAACTTAGAAGAGATATGAACGGAAACACATCCAAAATCAAAGAGAGAGAGCGAGAGAGAGAGGGAGGGGGAGGTTGTGCTACTGATGAAACGCTTCTGCCCATAACTTGGATGTGAAGTCGTGATATTCAACTGGCCTTTGTTATGAAGTAGTAATTCCTTGTTAAAAGTCAAATTAACTCTCCAGTCAGATTATACATGGTCTTCAAATAAGCTGAAAGCTGTTAGGATTGTTAATGAACGATAAGTTACACAAGTACATGCATTCTAAGGATGTGAATGAATAATCATGACAGAAAATATATAGAAGTATTAACCAAAATAGTCATAAATCTACACTGGCAGCTGCAACTGTTGCTATAAACAACTAGACAATGAGTACAGGTTAACATGATGAAATGTGAACCCAAATACTGTCATCTGCTTAAGTTCTGTTACTAGGGTGTTGCGTCACAACACATGGTTATATAATACACCACATTTGTAGAGCTCTACCTGCAGCGACAGTAGGTTTCGTAGATCTCTTCATTAGTTAGTTCTTTAATATATTATATCTTACAACCGTCTTCATTGTTATTTACTGCATATATTTTAATACGAACAAAGTCTGCATCAATCGCTAACAATAGGATAATAACATAGGAGGATAGAAAAATATAAACAGTCTGTACAAAACGATATTAAAGTGTTATAGAGGAATGTAAATCGTTGAGGAAGAGGTGTAACTGTTACGATATCTAAGCTAGCAAAACAACGGCGCGTAATACTACCGTTGGTGCGGACGGAAGCAGGAAAAAAAATGTATAGCAAGAGCTATTATGTAAGTGTTGCATTGTTTGCATTTTTTCAGGATACTCTTCCTTCTTTCCTTCCTATTGTTTTCTACCCCTCCCCATTACTTTCCCTTCTTCCTTCAATTTCCTTCCTTTCCTTTCCTTTCTCCCTCCTTCCTTCCTAACCTTTGCTTTTCCTCACCCTCTCTTTCCCTCCTCCGCCCTTCTGTTCACATTTCTCTCCCACCTATCTTTCAATTGTCCCTCCTTCCAATCCTTTCCCCTCCTCTCCTTTCTTCCTTCTTCCCTTCCTTCTTCCTTTTCCTTCCTTCTTCTTTCCTTCCTTCCTCCTTCTTTCATTCCTTCTTCCTTTTCTTTCTGCTTTTTTCCTAATTTTCCTACCTTCTCCCTCTTTCCGACTTCTTCCTTTCCTCTCCCCTTCCCTCCCTCCCTCTCTTCCTTCCAGCCTTCTTTCTCCCTCCTGCCCCACACTTTAGCTTCTACTCTTTTCTTCTCCCTTCCTCCTGCATGAGAGAGAGAGAGAGAGAGAGAGAGAGAGAGAGAGAGAGAGAGAGAGAGAGAGAGAAAGAAAGAGACTAAAGATACATACAGAAAACATTTTAGGCCTAACTCCACACCTCTCCTGACGTGAAAGGTACTGCATTCATAAAAAGTATAAGAACATTTTTACAACAATCGTCTCCAGTATATTATTATTATTATTATTATTATTATTATTATTATAAATCAGTATATATTGGTCGTACCGTATCTAGTTATGACTAACATTCGCCTTAGCCTGGCAGTGTTTTGGGCAACTGTTGAGTAAATATACGTAAACGAAAAACTATAAGAAACGAGTATAAGCTATATAAAGAAAAAGTACAATATATATATATATATATATATATATATATATATATATATGTATGTATGTATGTATATTATATATAAACATAATAGAAACAACATAGGACCGTATTCCAGGTGGCATAGGAGGCTTCGTAGCACTTTTTCCTTATCGATTTTCTCTTCGTTTAGATTTTATACCTTTACATTCCATAGTATAATATATACTGTACATCTTTTATCAACCTACAGTGATCACTTTAGGCGTAAAACTGCCATCTCTCCCTCCAGAATGCTGAGCCCTAACAACAGATTTGACACCAAAACACTGTGCTACTCTAGAAGAAAAGCAGTGGACAGGATGTAGGGCCGTAGTGTTGACTTACTGTATTTTGATTGTGAGCTACGGGGAATACACTACTAATGAACGAATATCTTTGCTAGGTAAAAGTCGGTGAAACATTGAATAACATAATAGATGATACTGAGATGCAAATTACAGCATAAGTCGCTAAGTTAGAGGTTCTACAGTCACCAGACCCACTCAGAATATGATGCTCAGGCTCAAGAACCTTTATGAATATGGTGCCTTCCTCCCTCACTCCCTCCCATCCTCCCTCCCTCCAGCAAATCTTTCCTACTTTCAAGTCCTAAAAACTTCCCGTGGCAACCCAGGCTCAGTACTCTCGCTCCCCCCCCCCTCTCTCTCTCTCTCTCTCTCTCTCTCTCTCTCTCTCTCAGCCTGTATTCCTTCATCCCCTTAATACTTGCATCATCGTCGTTCACTGACTTTCTCCCTCCCTCCCTCCTTCCTTCTCTCTCTCTCTCTCTCTCTCTCTCTACATACACATCAACATTACCATGGACATTACACATCAACATTACCATGGACATAAGCACCTACATAAATGAATACAGAAGCAGAACACACACACACACACACACACACACACACACACACACACACATTTGCGAGTGGGGAACGGAGGGCGTACTGTACACTCATAACCCCCAACACACACTTTTCCAAGGACATGTGCAATTACTGTACATACATACTGTAGTCCACTTAAATCCTGAGTGTGTGTGTATGAGTGTGTGTGTGTGTGTGTGTGTGTGTGTGTGTGTGTGTGTGTGTGTGTGTGTGTGTGTGTGTGTTTTCTGGGAACCTGTAGACTATTTTGTTTCATTTCCGTCGGACACATTCAGTTAGGCAGATTAATACACATACACAACTTTCCCTCACAAAGACATACACACAGGCACAATTCATATACCCAGCGAAACATATACGAGTGACAAAAATGTCCTACTTCTTACACCAATGATCTATGAATTAAGTGTTTAACACACACACACACACACACACACACACACACACACTCTATATCTATCTATCTATCTATATATATATATATATATATATATATATATATATATATATATATATGTACTTTTATGTATGTAAGTATGTTTATGTATGTATGTATGTATCAGTCTATCATACTAGCTGTCTATCTATCTATGTCTGTCTGGCTATATGTCTATCTATATGGGAATACACACACAAAAAAAAAAACATACACCATGAGACATACGAGTGACATAATATCCCACTTCCTTCTGTTCCACAGATCAAGTATTTTCATACTAATTTGCATTTCTTTTACGTATCGACGGGTAAGTCGGTACGGTCCCCTCTGTGGACGGGTGATTCAGTCGGTACGGTCCCCTCATAGTCACGCTGGATGGGTGACTGACTCATCTGCCGTCCTTGGTGTAAGTTGCCGCTTATTCATCCATTCCTGAAGTATGGTGGCTTTTCTCAACCTTCTAAGTATAGTCTAAAACACTTCAATTGATGGTACTTTTAATGTGTTTGGCCGCAATATTAAATCCGCCTTTGCAAAGGGGAAAACATTTTTTTTCCTTTTTTTGTCTTGAAATGTAATATCTGAACTGATAGAAATTTATCCTTTCTGTCCCGCTGATTGCGTTGCGTACAGTGACATGCTGTCCAACCTTTCCCCACCCTCACATGTGCTTTAACACTGAACAGTTTTACTTAGGGTGTATGCCAATACTTTTGCATAATCAGTTTTAGTAAGAATCTACTGGTAACAGAAGCATTCTGAAGCACCTTACCTTCCATAAACTTTCTAACTATTGTACGGGTTTTGTTTATGGACTCTGATCTGACGATCATCCTGAAGTGTTTCTTACTCTTGGTCATTATCCTTCTGAAATATGGTGAAGCTTTCAATACTCTTAAGCTTCTAGGACACAACTGAATAAAATCGCCTTATGTTAGCTGTAATAAGATTCTGGAGTTGTCCCAAATATGAGAGTGGTAATATGTACAGTACACTTACAGGCTCTTACTAACGACTTCCTTTCACCTGGTAAAAATCGCCTGGCGTTAAAATCGTCTGCCGTATTGTCTTAAAATACTACGGCTATCCTGATGATGAAGAGGTTAACAGTCCTTAGGCGTAAGCTGTAACAGAGCACTAGGGCATTTCCAATCATTTGAAGGTTAACCGAGTTTGGTACAGAATTTGATGTCGAAACTACCTTTCTCTGGATAATATACTTTTATCTTTTATTTGATGTTAAGTTTCCTTCCTCGTCGTTCTATAGCTTCTGTTATAAATGGTCACTGTTACCCCTTTTCTTAATAAAAAAAAAATAATTGGTGATCCTAAGAGATCATTTCTCTTACTAACTTTACTTTCATTGATCAGTGATCTGACTGTACGTATATTTAAGGACATAAAGAAACCTAAGATTGTGAAGAGAAAGGGAAAACCCCTATTTTGGACAACATTAGTAAAGTACGTGACAGGAAAAATGTAGCCTTTGGCCTTTCCACCTGATTACACATTGCGTTATGTAAAGTGGAATGCAGTCGGACCATTTTCTATCCTCAATGGTGTTGTAAGACTGACCACTGAAAATTAAATCAATAGCGTACCTACACCTTGGTGTTCTCAGGATTTAATAATATAACACTTAGCCCTATCAATGCTTTCCCTGATGACTTGACTCTTTTATTTTCCACCCAGTCTTAACAGCGCTCTACACAACGTTCACCACAACAATCACATGATAAGGCTGCAGCGTGCTTGAAACGTGATATGTTTACTGATTTTGATTGGCACACACACACACACACACACACACACACACACACACACACACACACACACACTTGAAACAGGATAAGCCAAAGGCTTTTTGTATTGTTATCTTCATTTTTCATTGATACTCTCTAGTCTCTTCTCGTTGCATTGTTGCATCATTCTCTTTACAGTTGCAAGTACGCATAGCACTGTTCTTCTCAACTATGTCTGAATGTATCTCCCATTACGACGACCATGCAGTACCAATCTGTCCACATACTATTATCCTTTTTCTGTCCAACTTAAGAGGAAACCGGGACTCTCAGTCATTCATTTACAGAATCTGTAAATTTTAGGACAGTTTTCCTCAGTGTTTCATCATTTTATGGTGTCTACAGTCTAAAGTCTTTCAAAAAATGGTAGGATTCATGTTGGCTCTCTTATTTAAATTTTTTTGAATGACAGATTTACAGGATTTCAGCCAAGGGAACTTTCCTTTGGTTAGTATATATATATATATATATATATATATATATATATATATATATATATATATATATATATATTCTGTGGTGGGTGGGGGCACTCACGTCCCACTCACGCTATGTACGAGGGGTGATTAGAAAGAAATGACAGTGAGTCCATAAACTTTTATTAGCATGAAGAACTATCAAACTATGACTCACATTCCTTCAAAATACTCCCCTCCAACCTCTATGCAGCGTTCCATTCTCTTTCTCCACTTCATGAAGCAAGCGTAGTACTCTGAAGACGGTATACTTTGGAGTTCTGAATTGACGGTCCGTGCCAAGTCTTGGATGCGATGAAATTGCTTCCCAGCGATGGCAGATTTAATTTTTGGAAACAACCAAAAGTCACAGGGAGCCAGGTCAGGGGAGTAGGGTGGGTGGGGGAGCAGAGATATACCTTGTTGTTCCAGGTACTGCATAGTGAGGCGAGCTTTGTGGGGTGCAGCATTGTCATGGTGCAGCAAAAGGCGAGACCGACGGCGGGTCGGTGCGGTGTTGGCCTTGTGTTCCAAGACTTGTGGAAGGACCTGGTCTGTGTAGTATTGGGCTGTGATAGTGGACTTTTCAGGCATCACATCCACGCATATTGGTCCTTGAGATTGAAAAAGATGGTGAAAAGGCGCTTCCAGCTGCGAAATCCTTCCTTCAAAATCTGAGGTCGAGGGTCTTCATCGCCCAACCACACCATGTTTGACTGCTTGTCACGGGTTGTGAAGAATGAAATCCAACACTCATCTCCAGTAGCAACATCTGAGAACAGTTTTGGACCATTTGGTTCAAATTCAGCAAGCCAGACACGACAAATCCTCACCCGTTCAGCCTTTTGCTCATCAGTCAACAAATGGGGTATCCATCGACAACACTTCTTCCTCAGGTGTAACTGTTCATGCACGATGTCATATGCACTCCCATAACTGATATCAAGCTCCAAGGCTAAGAACCTAAGAGTTACAGTTGGATCCTCGTCAATGATGGACCGTGCACGGACAGTTGTTGCTTCGGTCACGGATGTCCGGGGGCGTCCAGAGCGTTGTTCATCTTTCAATTCAGTTTTTCCTGCTGTGAAAGCACGAATCCAGCGGGAAACAGTTTCCAGGGAAGGAGTAGTGTCTGGATAAACTTGTAATAATTCCCCTCGAATCTCTGTTGCTTTCTTTCCCAGTTTCCACCTCGTAAAAATGTAGAACCTGCAGCCTTCTTTCGAGTAATCCATGTTTCTGGCCAGAGAGCAAAAACAAGAGTGAAGCATTCACTCACAACAATAAAACAAGAAAAGTCAGGCATACGGCGACAAGTTCAAACTCGTAAGGACAGGCAACTCTGCACTCTCCTTGCTCCCCTACGTCCCATCATTCAAGGTTTTCATGTTATAGCACGAACTGTCATTACTTTCTGATCACCCTTCGTAGTGCTGCTCTCGGGTGTCTGCCGTTTCCTCCCCTCCATCCTTCTTTCCTTCCATCCTCTTTTGTCTTTCTTTCCTTCATTCTTTTCTCGTCCTTCTGCCTACGGATGACATTACACTCCCTCTTCTGTCTTTCTTTCCTTCATTTTTTCCTCATCCTTCTGCCTGTGGGTGAGTCTGCACTGAGTGACAAGCCAAATGGTTGCCTGTACACCAGGAAACCATTTACTACGCTGGGTAATATATATAAATCGGTATATACTGGTCGTATCTACTTATCATTAACATTCGCCTTAGCTTGGCTGTGTTTTGGGCAACTGTTGAGTAAATATACGTAAACGAGAAACTATAAGAAACGAGTAAAGATAAAGGAAAAGTATCATATATAACAATAAAAATAATAGAAACAACATAGGACCGTATTCCAGGTGGCATATGAGGCCATATAACCAAATTTTGGCGCCTGGTGGTTTAGTGGGTAATTACGGTTCTCCAATCGGATTGAGCCGGTGAAGGTTTTTATATCCAAGGGATAGTTGGGGTTTACTCCTCACGTAATGCTACTCAGGGATGAGTGAGGCTGGTCACTCTCATCTTAAATGTCAGGACCAACTTGCCTAGCCCCGAGCTCCTACGCTTCTCACGAGGCAACGTAGGATTGGATGATGGATATACAGTATATATATATATATATATATATATATATATATATATATATATATATATATATATATATATATATATATATATATATGTATGTATGTATACTGCATAACCATGCTAAAAGTATGAATTCAGATCTGTAACTGAAAGCTGAGACGTCTGAAGATATCAACCAGAGTTTAATAGTTACAAGGATAATGAATATGATAACGAAATGAGAAGGGCTAATACAAGAAACTACATTTCAACAATGGGATCTGAAAATCCCAGTGTCTCGTCAGCTTCCTTTCCGACTCCCCCCATGGGCTGTTTTAGGAACGGATGTCCGGCGCTGGGGACGGTACAAACCCCACACTGGCCATACACGGGTTTGGGTTAGGTGAGGTGGGGTTAGGTTGCGTCAGGTCGTTTTGGATTAGGTTAGGTGTGTTTGGGTTTGGTTCGATTTGTTTGGCTTAATTATGTTTGTTTTGGTTGGGTTACGCTAAGTTGGGTTAGGTTAGGTCCGGTTTGGTTGATTTAACGTGGATTAGTTTCGGTTAGTTACATTGGCCCGGGATGGGTTGTGTTGGGTTGGCTCAAACTGGGTTGGGTTACTCGGAGTTAAATTGGGTTAGGCTGAGTTTGTTTGCTTAGGTTAATTTAAGTTAGGTTACGTAAGAGTATATTATGTTGTTTGGGTAGGGTTGGTTTGGCTAAGGTTGGTTTGAGTAAGGCTGGTTTGAGTAAGGTTGGTTTGAGTAAGGTTGGTTTGAGTAAGGTTGGTTTGGGTAGGGTTGGTTTGGGTAGGGTTGGTTTGAGTAAGGTTGGTTTGAGTAAGGTTGGTTTGAGTAAGGTTGGTTTGAGTAAGGTTGGTTTGAGTAAGGTTGGTTTGAGTAAGGTTGGTTTGGGTAAGGTTGGTTTGGGTAAGGTTGGTTTAAGTAAGGTTGGTTTGGGTAGGGTTGGTTTGAGATGGATAGTTTGACTGGTTTGCGTTGTTTTGGGCTAGACTGTTAATGTAGTTTGAGTTAGATAAGGTCGTGCTAGGTTTGTTTAGTTTGGATTAATTTGGGTTTGAGTTGGTAAGGTTAAAGTAGATAATTCGTTTAGCTTCACTTGGGTTGGACTGGATCGGGCTGGGTTGAGTTGGGAATGAGTTGGTTGGGATAAAGCTTGCTTTGGGTTAGGTTAGGTTAGGTCAGACTAGTAGAGGATAATTAGTTTTGACAGGTCAGGTTATGTAAAGTCAGGGTTAGATTATCTGATTTAGGTTAAGTTATGCTTGACTGTATTAGGAGAGGATGAGTCAAGTTATCTTGCATTGTACTATGTTTCTTTAGACTAGTTTAAGTTAGACTAGGATAGATTAGTTCGACTTAGTTCCACCTAAATCCAGACGATTATTCATCTTACAGAATCCCGCTGAAGTTAAATGGTGTTAGAATACGATAGGTTAAACATAATGTTAATTACACTTTCAGCCTCCTGTAACTCACTCCCAACTAAATAAAACCAGTTGTGAAAAATTACGCGAGTTGATCCTACGATGAGATGTTTAATTGTAATAATATAAACACTATGGGCTCATGACTAACTCCCAGCTGAACAGAAACGTTCTGAGTTTGCTGGAATAGAGCACAAGACTTGTCGCGACCAAGAGAGAGAGAATGGTGAGGGGTAATGACGCTCTTCAACCACAATGACTCACCTTCAGCTGAAAAATAGTACCCGACGCTAGCTAGAACAAATTCCAGAGTTGTCCTGACAAAGAGTGTGTGAATTTGAAGCACATAAATATTTATTGCTATAGATAAGATTACCTGGGATTAGTATCCCCAGATTCTGTAGCCAGCTCACCTACTACGTCAGCATGTGTCGTGAATAATGATATGAATAAAAATAGGTCGGATGTGTGTGGATAATTGGTGTTTACTAGGTGACGTTAATCCCGTCAACTCATACAGGATGTCATTCGTATTGTTGGGTTCATCTCTCTCTCTCTCTCTCTCTCTCTCTCTCTCTCTCTCTCTCTCTCTCTCTCTCAACTAAATAAAATCGTCTTGCGGTTGCAACGATAATAATAAAATGGCACCGTACTGAAGGGGTTTACACATCGAATCCAGTAGCGTTTTTCATTTCCTAAGCCAGCAAAACTATATTATTAGCTTCTGGGGAATACGTTCTTGTGAAGGGGGTTAGAAAAGCTATATGTAGCTTTTCCAATTCGAATAGATTCCTCTCAGCTGAATACAACCGTCCGATATCAGCAAGATATATGTCCTCGGCTAGAAACGACTTATGAATACTGTTTTCATCCTTTTTATTGCCAAGGAAGCTTCACTAAGCTGGAATATTCGTCGTATGGTAACTATATATATACTGTATATATAGATATAGATAGATAGATAGATAGATAGATATTGATAGGTAAAGAATGGGGTGCGAAATTGATACATGTAGAATAACGTCAGTCTCTTGTCGCAGAGTCAATGAGAACACTGAAATTAGAATATATGTTTGTTCCTGTCAACGTGGTGTTAAACTGAACGTCAGTTACATATAGCTTGCCTAAATTGGCTACTTATGAATTTCATTTCTGTTAATTTTAATGTACTCTTTCATTTCTAGAGGCTGAAATTCTTTGTGATGTATTAGATTGCACGATAAACCTTATTGATATTATTCAACATCCCGTAGGAAGGTGAAGCAGGGTGATGCAAAGTGATGAAATACATAAAGTGCGTACAGGTGTGCCATGTGATATCTGTGAGATGAATGACACCCTCCTCTCCACTGGACAGCTTTATCTCGACACAGCAATTTTATCTCAAGAACCGCCTGACTTTATCTGCTGCAGTCATTCTACACGTCTATCACTTCTTGCGTCATGCTTCTTAACCCAGTATGCAATATTATTATTACCGGTATTAAGAATTCCACATTCTGTGGAGTTCTTATTGATATTGTATCCATCTCTCTCTCTCTCTCTCTCTCTCTCTCTCTCTCTCTCTCTCTCTCTCTCTATATATATATGGGGGGGGAGATCTAGGAAGCTATCATTCCAAGACTGTTCGAAAGTGAGACTTGAAATTTTCAGGAGTGATGTATCTTGGTTGCAGGCTTTTTTTTTTTTTTTTCATAAAAGTTTTTTTTTTCCCTAGCAATAGCGCCCTCTAAGTTATTGTTTCAAATTTTGCTCTCCTGTGCAGCAAAAACTACTGATTCGATTGCTTTGCACATGTTCCAGTATGTGGTCGTCAACATATACTAGTTCACCTGGGTATTATTGATACTGAGATCCAACATATCCATATTGCGATATTGAGGAGGATCAAAATGGCCGCCTCATGTCGGAAAGTGCTAAATCTGAAAGTATTTGGCCTATTTTGACCAAACTCGGTGGAAATGTAGTGGGTCATGAGTGAACATGATCTGCATAGTATGAACGGCCATGATTCTTAATAATGTGTATATTTGAAAGACTGCACACTATATCTGATGTACAAGTGTGGAATTTTTTGTATCAGTCTAATATGGATAACATGGCATTATCATATGGAATGTGGAGTTCTTTGGGTATTGTTTCAGCAGTTTCAGAATTCTAGTTGTTGTTGTTGTTGTTGTTGTTGTTGTTGTTATTATTATTATTATTATTATTATTATTATTATTATTATGAATTTTATTATTATTATCCGGTGGTAATGGGCTGTTACGTGTCTATCATTTTTTGCTTCATGTAGTATCCTACAGTATTCCTCATGCTTTGGCATTATCGATGATGGAACAGAAACGCTATTCAGGACAAAATATCGGTGCCGCCTTTCCGCTGGTCTGGTGTACTTTCGTTGCTAAATGAGATTTATAGCACATCTTTCTGAGATATCTATCTTGTATAATACTCCTTAACGCTCTCATAACCGCGTCTTGAACCTGACACTATTCAAACAAACCTGAACCAGATGAAGTCGTGACCTAACCCCATTGGAACTGCATCACCCCCAAATGAAATCATAACCTACTTCCAACAAGGCTGAAATTAAAGCAGAACAATGGAGAACCCTATCATAACCTAATCTTACCGAGACAAAACTAAAACTTGACTTAATACTGCGGCCTACTGCTATCTGACTGACCTAATCTACCCTGACTCAACCATGAAGCGATGTAACCGTGTTCTAACCCAACTGCAACATTGACCTACAGTGGTGAATTAAGGATTGTAGGAGGAGGTGCGTTCCACTTAATAAATACTCTTGACCCACAGTGTTTGAGAGGGATGGGGTAAGAGGAGTTAAAAACATAAAGAAACGTAGAGTTATGGTTTTAAAGGGACCCTAAAAAAAAAATAAAAATAAAAATAAAAGATTTAGTCTAGAATCTGGTAACATATTTTTCCTTTTCATGATTTTCTTTCTTCTCCATACAAACATTTTCTTTAAGTTCAGGGGAGACTTTTCGTACTGGAGGTTAGTTACAGCCTTATTATTCCCTCTCACTACTTGGATACTTTCTTCATCAAAATAAAATCGCCTGGAAGCAGCAAGAGTGCATTATAGCATACAACATTGAAGTGATGGAGTTAATATTTGCGATGATGTACTTTAGAAATAATTTACCATCATTTGTAAGTTGTGTCTGTTGAGGATGAGACAGATTGAGTTTCCAGCCTCTCCGCAGTCTCAAAGAAAGAAAGAAAAAATGGACTTTTTCCTTCCCTATGCCTGCTGAATGATTTTTTTTTACTGTTATGCTATTTAAGGCTTCCTCACGTCACACAAGGTCCATGGATCTTTCAGCAATTCTGTTGTACTAAATCCGGTTTAAATGGAGCTAGGCTGCAGTTGTAGCGCTTTATGGCTAGGTTAGACTAGATCTGTTGATATGGAGGGTTTCACCAACGTTGTGCTTGGTTAGATTAAGCAAAGTATGGTTAAGTGTTTTGTTTGAGTGGCATATATTCACACACTGGAATTTCATAGACGTAGCGCTAAGCTGTTAAGTTACATCAGGTTATGTTAGGCTCAGTTAGGGTAGTTTGTTCCCACGTATGGGACTTCGATGGACGAAGCTCTGGGATCCGTAATTCTTGTTGACAAAGGCGACTTCATTGCACCACATCTTTAGCGATTTAGTTTGCATTTTTATAGATTAATGTTGTGTTGCATTATATGCCTAACTTCTCTCCGTCAACATGGTTTACTCACAATCAGACCTTTACTGATTCACTCATTCTCCCCTGTCCTCTTGGTTTCGTGGTTATCTTTTTCTTTCTGTTCCAAATACACCCACAGACTCACTTATTCTCCTAAACCCAACTCCATCAACTTCATGGTACGGTTATCCACCTGTCTTGCTAAAACATATCCACTGACTCATTCTCTACTCCTCACCCCTTACCTCTTAGCGTCGCCCTCTGCATGCGGACGGGGATGTGGGGATGGGGAGTCAGGTGGAGGGGACTGTGTGGGTGAAGAACATTGCAAGAGTCATCTGTCGGAGCCTGCACTTCACACATGTAGAGAAGTAAGTCCTGAAGTTTCTTTGCCTCTAATTTTCCTTCCACATGCAGTCAGTCGTTCAGCAATACCATCACACACACACACACACACACACACACACACACACACACACACACACACACACACACACACACACACACACACACACACACACACACACACACACACACACACACACACACACACACACACACACACACACACACACACACACACACACACACACACACACACACACACACACACACACACACACACACACACACACACACACACACACACACACACACACACACACACACACACACACACACACACACACACACACACACACACACACACACACACACACACACACACACACACACACACACACACACACACACACACACACACACACACACACACACACACACACACACACACACACACACACACACACACACACACACACACACACACACACACACACACACACACACACACACACACACACACACACACACACACACACACACACACACACACACACACACACACACACACACACACACACACACACACACACACACACACACACACACACACACACACACACACACACACACACACACACACACACACACACACACACACACACACACACACACACACACACACACACACACACACACACACACACACACACACACACACACACACACACACACACACACACACACACACACACACACACACACACACACACACACACACAGAGTCATGTGTCGGAGTCTGCATACTAAAACAATACTCGTGTAGTGTTTCAAATGTTACAGGCAAGTAATACAATTAAGTAATAAAATCATTCTTTTTTTTTTACTTTATTATATGAAATCTATTTGTAATGACGTCCCTTGTTTTAAGATTTTTATTGCTGCATGTTTTGCGATTAACATTATGATTGACGTTCATCTTACCTCTCCTGGTAGAGAAACTAATACTCTGTTCTTATTAATGTGAGACTCTTTTAATCGGCGATGAGTGAGTCACAGGAACCTGGGACTGCAAAGCAACTATACCGGTACTACTGAAGTAGTGTGTCTATCTGTCTGTGTCTAGTGTCTCAGAAACTACAAGTTTAAACTTAACCAAATTTGCAAGTCTTCTCCATTTCCGGCATATAGGTGCTATGCCAAGTTTGGTCTGGATTGAAATAATGTTTGATACTGCTTACGCAGAAAATCGGTGGAGTATTTCCATCGAGTTTCATGCATTTGCAATGCTTTGGTGCGACTCAGAAACGGCTCTCATTTGGGCAAGTGCTGGTCGGCCCTACTGAGGAGTTTGTCAATTAATACTATTGACATAGAGTGTGTGTGTCTGCCTTGCATCTCTGAAAGTAAAAGCTCAAATTTAACTAAATTTTGCAGATCTTCCCCATCTCCAGTCTAAAGGTGCTATGCCAGGCTTAAGGTGGTTTGACATTTTCAAGAGGGGTGTATTGACCCTTACTAATAATCCCCATTGGTGCTACATTCCAGATAATTGGTGACATGTTTCCGTGTAGTTTCTTGCATTTATGTTGCTGTGCCTCCTTTCAGGATTGCCGAGCGGCCCATAGGGCCATGGGGTGCTTGTCAGCTGTACTACGGATGTAGTGTGTCTTTGTCTGCCTTTCTGTTTGTCTAGGATCTCAGAAGCTTCAAATTATAATTTGAGCAAATTTTGCATATCTTTCTCATTTCCGGTTTATAGGTGATATTATGCCAGGTTCGTTATGGGTTGAAATTTTCTAAAGGGGGCTTTGGGCCCCTACTAATTATTCCCATTGGTGCTACATTCCGGCTACACGTAAAGTGCGGCGGGTGCATTTATGTGGAGTTTCATGCACCGTCCGCAGTAGCAGGTGCTTTACTTCGGTTCAGAATGGATCTCATTTGGGCAATAGCTGAGTGGCCTATGCAGCCACGAGGCTCTTGTACTGTCACTATAATTGTATCATATTGACCAAACTGTGTTTTATCGAGTGTAGCCCTTAAAAGTTTACACCCGAGGGAAGATTGATTGCTTCCCTAACGGCACCAAGGAGCGAATGAGGCTGGTCACCCAAGCCTTAAAATTGTGGATAAGTAGTTTAGCCCTGGGCCCTTACACTCCAAGTGGGGCAAAAAAAGATTGAGTAATGGATGATGAACAATAATATATCTCCTTTTTTCTAGCCTGTACCGCGTGATGAGCCCATCTCACCGTGGCCAGCAACTCGGTGTTCGCTGCCAGGGCTATGAACCTCTGATATCCCACTGTCTGGAGTACCCCAGCCCACCTTTGCCCCGCACGTTCCCATGCACCCACCTCTTTGGCATACGGTGTGGTGTCTGTTCCAAGGTGAGTAACTACATGAGAGGGAGCGAGGTGGAAGGCTTTAAACAGGATAACGTACTTTTTATTGTCTTTTGTCATCTGCAGATTACTTTTCAGCTCACGATAATCTTTTCCATCTGTAGGGCTTAGGTTTAGCCTCAATTAATCCCTTCACTACAAGAGATCTCCCGTAAACTGCTAAAAATCATCAGTCAGTGGTTAACAGATTGAAGGGGATAATTGTTTCATTGCTTATTTTGCCTCTTATTTTCCTTCATTTATGGCGTTTCATTCCTTTCTGAGCTACCTTACATCATTATAATTCTCTTATGTCATTCTCATCCAGTTATAGCTCTCCATTCCATCCCAGTTTTCCATTCCATCCCAGTTATTATCTTTTTGTGGTCTCCCTCTCCTTTTGTTCCTTCTTTTCACCATCAGAGTCTACATAACGGTGACATATTGCTTCTTCATCTCATTCTTGGTCTGTCTCTTCTTTCCTTCCAATCAGATCTACGTTCTGCTTACACATTTCGCCATATTCTTGATTATCTCTTTTCCTCCTCTCTCTAGTTCTTTATTTCGTGCAAAACTATTTCACTAATATGCCTAGATCCTGAATCTCATTCTTGGTATGCCTCTCATTCTTTTCCTTATATATATTAATTACATCCAAATCTACGTTGCTTCTGTACTAACACCATTCATCTCATTCCTTCATCTCTCTCTAGTTATAGTCCTTCTTTTTACCCAATTCTCCCATTTCATTCTTGTTCTATTTCTCTTTCTGATTCCACTGTTCCTTCAATCGTTTCCAATCTATCTTAGTTCTATATTCAGTCACTTTAATACTGTGATGCCTTTTTCACTGTAATCAGATCACCGCGAGAGACACTTTCACACTACCTTGGGAGGTTTCATGAAGTATAGGGGTTAATAAAGGCTATGTCTCTCCACTGAAGTAAAAAAAAAAAAAAAAAAAAAAAAACTCTTTAAGCTGAATATAATCGTGTAGTAATTTAAAACAAAGAAAATTAAATACAAGATAATGGCATCGAATTGAAGGTAAATGAACATATATCTATCCTTTATTTGAAAAGTCTATCTTAAACTGAAAAAAATCGTGCGATGAGCAAACAAAAAATGATTTGATGGGGTTAGATCTTTCCTCTTATTCGCGGCCATTAATTTCTCACCCAACAGAGCATACCGCTACAAGAAGGTGTTCCGCTAGAGCTCACCAGTCCAGAATATCCGTCTTACAGTGATGGAGTCGTGTGTACTTGGATTCTGCAGGCTAAATTCGATGCCAAATTCACTCTGGACTTCACCGACTTCAATCTTCCTCAGTCTGACGAGAATGGTGAGATTATTTTATTTATTTATTTATTCAATCAGTAGTTATGTTTTCAACCCTTCTCCTCCCTTGTTTGTGGATCCTGCCTCACATTCATTCTCAGCTTCCATATCAGACAAGCTGAAAAGGATGATGAGGTTTTATCTCATATCGGTATTTAATTATTTGCATATATGTAGTTACTGTAACGCTTCTCCATTTTCAGTTTCCTTGTTTCTGGGTCCTATTTTACATTCGTTCTCGACTTCATCTCTTTTGATCTCCCTTAGCGTGACAAGAAGTGTGGCATTTTTGTATACAATGTAAGTTTTTTGAATTAATGGTAATCAAAAAGAATATATTTTAAAGGTGTTCTTTTCCCTAGTATTGTGGTTAAATGAACTGTCCAAAAGTTGACTAGTTCGAGCGAAACGCCGAGTGCCACTACTAGTAAATTATATCTCTAAATTCAGTCAGTTGTAAGCGTTGACGTCATCGTCATCTTCATCCTTATCATCATCATTATGATCATCATCATATATATTCATCATCATCATCATCATCAGTAGCATCTTTGGCACCAGAAGTCAGTAGATCACCTTTGTCTGCCTCTCCTTGGTCAGGGGACTGTGGTTTCAACGGCGTGGTGGAGGTGGGGATTGGGGTGGGGGTAGGTGTGAGGGGGGACCAGGAGGGGGCCGTAAACACCACCGTAGCCAGGATGTGCGGCAGAACAGCACCTGAGCTCATCACAGTCAAAGCTCAGGCGGTCGTAGTAAGGTGAGAGATGGATAATGTTAACCTCTTTGAAAGTGATTTATTTTTCTTAGTTTATTCCTGGTAACTTCAGAATCTTTAATTTTGTTGGAGACTTTTATTTATTTATTTATCTATTTATTTATTTATTTATTTATTTGTTTTGAAGAGTTAAATATAGCCTTCATTATTTCCTCCACTATGTTAAACTTGAATATAATCGTCTCAAGGTAATAGGAATCAAACTAGATTTGTCATTCACTCACATGAATTTTTCTCAGTTGTTCTTTCTACCATAAACAGTTAACTCGAAAATTGTATCCCAAAGAGAATATATTTGCGTGGCGATAGCAAGAATAAAATAAATGCCAGTTATAGTAGTAGTGGTAGTAATAGCTGTAGCAGTAGTAGTAGTAGTAGTAATGCTGATAATAATAATAATAATAATAATAATAATAATAATAATAATAATAATATAGAAAACGTAATGATAAATGGTGATACTCCACTGGTGTTCATTGTCAGTGTGTTCAGTAGCCTATAATGATCTTTCATTTTCCAGACTGGCTTCAGGAATGTTCTACCCTCGCCCCATCCGTGGCAACACTGGATTCAGACTGCTGGTGATGGTGGTTCCACTCGGTCAGTTATTATTATTATTATTATTATTATTATTATTATTATTTGTACTGATAGGAAGCAATGATTCTGGTATGCATGAACTAAAAATTTGAGAACAGGCATATTTTAATACTCAATATCATTAGTGTATGCGAGAGAAAGTATAAACAGTATCATACCAAATAGTGAAGTGGTCATCTTTGGACTGTTACACTTACCAACCCACCGAAAATGGCTCGGGCAGCACTGCAATAGACTACGTTAGGTTAAATATATGTTAAGGCTGCCCCATTCCAGTCTATTCTAATTCATTCCTCTCTGCTCATCTTAGTCATAGAACCAAATGGATTTCAGTCGTACTTGATTGAATCCTTGCTGGCCATCTAGTTCTCAGGGCGAGACAAACTTCATTCTTTGCCTAAGTCAGTACTCTCTGCCCCAACTAGTCTTAGAGCCTAATCAACTTCAGTCTTTACCTGTTCTTACCCTCTCTGTCCATCCCAATCTTAGAACCAAATAAACTTCTTTCTTACGTGATCCATACCTATCCCAGTCCTACATTAATTAACTTTACTCTTTCCCTGACCAAATCTTCTCTACCCACCCCAGATTTAGCTCCAAATCAACTTCAATCTTTAACTAAACCAATCCTTTCTGTCCATCCTCTTCAGTCTTTACTTAAAATCCTCTCTGCCCATCCCAGTCATAGAGCCAGTGGAGAGTGCAGAGCCAACACAGCATGCGAATGTGGCTGCCATCGTACTAGGGGTGCTGGTGTTACTGTTGCTTGTACTCATGCTCGCTTATATGTGAGTTCATCTCCCATTTTGTTTGAGTGTTTGGCAATTATCTTTGTATGTGAGACCATTCCTCTGTCTGAATCTCTGTTTGTCTCTGACTCTGTCTGTCCCGCCGTCTCTTTGTCTATCTGTCACACACACACACACACACACACACACACACACAACCATACACCTAAGACAGAGAGAATCAGTTTTCTAGTCTCGTAAACCATTTAACTAACTACTTCAGCTCGATGACCCCCTCTGCTCGTGCTACTACATCGGAGTTTTATTTAGCATACAAGTGCCCCGTGTGAAGGGGATGATGGAGCCTGTATCTAGATCTTCAGCTTCGAAAGTCTCTACCAGGTTAAATAAAAATCATCAGGAAATTGCAAGAATACAATAATTAAGGTGTCATAGAATGATAGAACTGAAGAGTGTAACAAACCTCATCTCTGGTACAGTATTTCTTGCGGCCTCCGACGTTATGTGATGATTTTTCCATCTTCTCTTACCTTTATATATAGTTCTAGATACCATAGTTCATGTGGTCATGCTATTCGAAAGACAAAAACATAATTAATTAAGTTAAGTGTGTCCTCTATTCAGGTTACATTACCACCTGAACAAAACTAAATAACGTTGAGTGACCAGCATCCTTACTAATCATTAAATTTATTCACTGTTTGTGTTTTAACATCAGCAACACACAGAACTGTATGAGAGAACCAGCAAGTCTCGATTGAGATTATGACAAGTCTTCCCTTTACCAGATATGGTTTCCTTTTATGACCTATTGAAGCTATGAAAGAAATTTTGTACATTTTTAGGCCACACTCAGTCGTCTTCTATTTTGTTTACTTAATCTACTTCATACATTACTAAGTAACTCGGCCTCTGTATTGTAGCCATAGCAAGAGATAATCAAGACAGCTTTCTCACACAAACATTTGTTTCCTTGGCTGAGGGTTCGTCATTCCGGTTCAATGAAATTTCCATTTGAAACTGGTTGTCTATAAAGAAAGTATCACAATCATAACGCACATAGCTCCTTCGCTGCAGTCCTTCTCTTATGTTTATAGTCCAGCCACAAAGCCTGCTGCAATTTAATGCATGTTTATTTATCAATACATATATTTATACATGTGTGTGAGTAGCAAACTTTTAGTGAGTCAGGCGTATATGGAGCTTCTCTGCTATCCCTTTTATTTATTTATTTTTTTGTTTTGTTTCCGTAGTCTGTCTTCTAAGCTTACTGCAGCATTACACACATCCATATAGTTATATTATTTGTGGTGTGTGTGTGTGTGTGTGTGTGTGTGTGTGTGTGTGTGTGTGTGATTAAAATTTTAGTACGCTTATGTTTGAACAGCAAACATTTAATCAGCTGCGTGGAGCTTTATCTCTGCTCTCCTTACATTAATTAATTAATTAATTAATTAATTGTAATCTAACCACCATGCCTACTGCTGATATATTGTTGATGTGCCTTGGTGCATGGAAAGTTCTAAACTGAGCTATTTCATGCAAATTCATAAAAGCAAGCAATAGGTATGATGTATATTTAAGTACCGACCATGAGGTAATGGGCTGATGGCTGCATAAATCTGCTTCTTGATCGTCAGAGGCTCAAGGAACTTTGACTTAGCAATCATTTCTCTGCACTCCAATAAACTTCTCCCTATCAACAATTTCAGACTTCGGAGGCTTCATTTGATTCGGCTACGCACCAAGCAGCGGAACCGGATGCTTGAACACAATAGTCAGTGTTGCATGGTAGTAGTAGTAGTAGTAGTAGTAGCAGTAGTAGTTGTAAGGTACTATTACGAACAGCCTAATTAGGCACTGCACACCAAACATATTAGGATTTTAAGGAATTATTATATAAAATTGTGGAAACATATGAAAGATGCTTATGATAATGACATTGATGATGGTGGTGGTGATGACAGCGATGAGTGTCAAGATGATGATTGATGACGAATGATGAAAATGAAATGACAATGACGATGGTGGTGCGGTGGTGGTGGAGAAAACGATGAGAGTGACATGATGATGATGATTGATGATGGTGAAGACAAAATGATGATAATGTTGGTGAATATATTCTATGGGGACAGTGACAGTAATGATGAAGGATGGATGGTGATGACGACAATGATTGATAATAGTCACAGTTAGAATAATGATGAAAATTTTGAAGACATTGGTACTAACAATGAAGATACAGCGTATATTTATTGACGGTGACGATGATGATAATGATTATGACTAAGGTGACTGTGAAACCAGCATTGGCTGTGAAGGTTTCTATAGGGTAACATCAAGTGGAGGATAGGAGCCCAGTTTATTTCAGCGCTTCGCCAAAGGTGGCTTCTTCAGGAATATTCCTGAGGAAGCCAGCTCCGGTGAAACTTTGAAATAAACTGGACCCAAGTTCTGTACTTGGTGTTTCTTTTACAAACACGATGATTAAGGTAATTGCGCTGATGATTATTAAGGCATTGATGTTGATGATGATGATGATAACGATAATGATTACGATGTTAATGATGATGATGATGATGTATTCCCTACAGCCATGGCCTTAACAGACTTACTGGTGGCCAACATAGAGAACCATACCAGAATCGATGATGATGTCAGGGGAGGAGATGGGAGAGGAAGGGGGCAGCTCGCATATCGAACCACCAGTTGTCCCCCACACCCCCCTGCCCAAGTTTCTCCCTCTCCTCCACCCCTCCCGAAGTCGCTTGCCCCCCACCTCCCCTCCATCAAGCGACGAAACTCTCCCTATGAGGTTAGTGGTTTAGGAAGAGGGGCTCGAGCTTTCTGTCTGTCTATCTATCTGTTTATCTATCTATCCATCTATCTATCTCTCTATCTATAAGTTGTGGCCACTAACAGATCGCCTCCATGCCATCCTGTTCACTGAGATCAGGTTGCCCTCCCTCCTACTTGCACCACCTTCATTCATATACATCTCCACCTCCACTCATGTTCCTCTCCACCCTGTTCCTCCATTTAATTCTCAGTTCCCCACTTCCTCTCACCTTCCACCTCTCATATACACTCTCTTAGACAAGCTTATTCTCCATTATTTCCACGTGGCCAAACAATTTTTTTTTTCTATTACTACTACTACTACTACTACTACTATTACTACTACTACTACTACCACTACAACTACAGCTATTATTATTATTATTATTATTATCAGTCTCCACCTATTACATAGGGCATGTCAGAAAAATTCATATCAGTATTATTCTGTGAACGAGGTAAATTGGTCTTGTTTACTGGATATTTCAATGCGACCTGCACACGGAATCTAAAAGGCCCAGGTTATGTGTCCTGGTACGGGGCATTGGTGTTAGAAAAAAAAAAAATCCAAATCTCCCCAATGGGACCAAGGTCTTTGTAAGAAACAGTAGGTAGAGACAAGTGACTGTCTGCAGGACAGTTACAGAGTTCTTTATTATTGATACTGTTATTATTATTATTATTATTATTATTATTATTATTATTATTTCATACTAAACCTAAATTACATTATTATTATCATGGTGACGATTTAAAGTTTCTCACCTCACCTAACCTAAACCAGACCAAAGACTTCCAGTAACACCTCCGTATTATACAGGTGGAAGCCGACATTTATGAGCCACCGCTCTACTTGGAACTTGAGCAGACATTGAAAACCACCTACGTTCAGCATGGTGAGTGAAAATACATATAATAATAATTCAAACTCATGAGCTCTTTGGCTTAGGGTTTTTCTTTTTTTCTTTTTAGTGCTAATCCTTATAAGTTCATCTTTTTACGGATATCGTATACGATATTTGGCTGACTATCTACTAAAATAATATAAGCAGCATAAGAGTAAATATTAAAATATAAAACCGATGTCATAAAAAAAAAAAAAAAAAGCTATCACACCAATCCTGAATGATCCAACCCTAACATATATTCAGTGTGGACGATAGGCATTATTACCTAGGTGTAACAAGCTCAGTAATAATTTGTGACACGTAGGACTGTTGGACTTTAATGGGCTGTCAAGTCTATGCTTCGTGTCGGACATCTAAAAGAATCTCAAACGAAGAGGTACTAGACGGCCCCTTAATTTACAAGAATACGGGTCTTTGACTGCTAGATTTTTTCTAATAAAAGATCTTAGTTTCTTTGTCAAGATTTCTCTTAGCTGAACAGGAATGTCCTGGTGCCCATTTGTGTAAAATTACAAAGATAGTTTTTAGACAACTGATTTCATGATCATAACCACAATAGTTCTTCTTCTACTTTCCTAGTTCTCTTTCTTGATTATTTTTGCACTATGTCCTAATGGAAAATAGGGTGGTGATGGTGATGATTTTAGACCTAAGACTGAACATTTTCAGTCCTTTTTTTTAAGCATTTTTAAAGATCCATGGCTGAACATTTTTTTATATATGGTTTTGATCTTTTTTTTGCTCTCAGAGCAATTTCACCTCAGTCTCGTCCCATCCAGGATCTGAGTACTCCAAACCTAAGCAGGTGAGTACGCCAGTTACCCATCCCAGTGATCCGTGGAGAAGCCCAGTTGTTCCGCCACGGTCACCACCAGAAGAATCATACAGGTCATTCCATGGTGACTCCTCTATCTCACACCGCCTAAGGCCTAAACATACAAACACCCTGGTCAGATCTTCACGATTACCTCGCTCCTCCACCCTAAAAAAGCAGTCAGTATCATCGCGTGGCAGCAGTGTGTCCTCGCCCGGTGGCAGTATCACTCCTCACCCCAGCCACCCAGCTGATCCCACCACTGCCATCACTGATCCCCTTGCTGCCACCACTCTCAGCCCTCCAAGGCATAAGGTCAGTCCTCACACAGATCAGCCTTATCAACATACACAAAGGGTGTTAATTACATTGTTTGACTGCTGGAAGTTTTCTCGTAATGGAACAAAATAATCTCATCTGTTGCTAACGTAAATAAATTCCTGACTGTGGATATTTCTTTCATTTTCTTTACTAGCTTCAAGAAGATGCCCATGATTGCCAATGGTGGTAAGAGGGATACTCAAGGTTGTTTTAACTCCCAGGTTGCTTGGTCTTACATCGTGAATGAAATAACCTGCCAGCTGAAAATAATGGCAACCTAAGTATAGAACAATCAAGCATAACCACAAATGGTTACGTTGGTCATTTGCCTGTTAAGCAAATGAAGGCAGAAAGTATATGATGTTCCACATCTAGAAAATATGAAAGCTTTCAGACACAAGTGGTGACTCAAGGTTGCATGCTAAAGCCTTTTGGAGATTTTGTAGCTCTACTCCCTCAGCGATGTTTTGTGCCTCTTGCAACTAAAATATCCTCTTATATGTAACTAGTACAAAGTATGTCGACATTAAAAAGATATATACATCCGAGAGACTTGCAATTTGGTTGGCAAAAAAAGAAAATAAATTGTCAGATGTTACGAAGCCTATTCAACCTATAATATGGCCCCATCCCTCACT
Organism: Coenobita brevimanus; assembly: GCF_032717465.1. Lineage (NCBI taxonomy): Eukaryota > Metazoa > Arthropoda > Malacostraca > Decapoda > Coenobitidae > Coenobita > Coenobita brevimanus. The sequence goes on from NC_137004.1 coordinate 36,470,167, forward strand.
CAGGAAACAACGGTATTGCTCTTCACTCACCGCAAAAAAAAAAAAAAAAAAAAAAAATCTAAACATTAACTTAGGGTTTAAAGATCCAGAGCAGGTCTGTCGGACCTTGTTGGTCACTTGTATCAGAGGACAAAGAAAAGAACCTCCAAGTACACCCACCCACCCACACACCAACACACACACACCATTGCCTTGCGCTGTAGGAAACATGAGACTAGGTACAAAACATCTGCTGAGTACCAGGGTAGCCACATCCTGTGTGAACGTCATAAGACTGACATCATTACATGTGACATCATTACATGGCTTTCGAAAGCGAATATTGAGCATTGCAATCAAACCCAATCCATCCCACACAACTTAGCCTAGTTCAGTCCAACCCAAACAGCTCTGCCTAATCCTGCTAACTTAACCTTACCCAATACATCAGACACGGCCCCAGCACAGCCCCCTGCAGGACAGCCCCACACTCTGCCACCAGGGGTCAGAGTCGTCTTTCGGCAGCTGCCAGAGTGTCATTACCGTTGGTGAGTATAGAAGCCGTGATTTCTCTTTAGAGAAACACTTCATGGAGATAACTGTGGCAACCTGGACGATGTAATGGCCGTGTATCCCAGAACTGTGGGTGGATATCTTTTAATGTGTCATAAACTGCTGAGTACAATGGAATAGTCAGTAATAGAACTACTGGTACTTTCGAAGGCTGCTTGTTATAGAGTAATCCATGCACTTAAAACAAGAATAGGAAAGAAATAGTGATTTTTTTCCCATTAACCAGTTACTTTAATCGCAGTCGGTACGGAAATGTGAGGACCACCATACAGTGCTGAAAAATTGTCAATGAAAATTTCACAGAAAATGATGAATCGAGACTAATTTTCACAATCATTTTCTTAACTTGTAAGAGATAAATACCACAGGCAAAACAGTACTGCACTATTACCATGTCCGTATCTTCCATGGTCTGGGGGGAAAAAATGATGAATAGATATTGTTCCCTTCACACCTGTTCTAAATTAGACCAACACAACGTAACCTAACCTTTCCTAACCTAAACTTGTTCTCACTTAACCTAACCTTAGTGTTTCACTTTCAGGCGGAGGCGGTGAGGATTATCATGCTGTACCGTGGGGGAGTGCAGGAGGCAAAACTCACACACCACACAGCACGCCCCACAACAAAATTCCACACCACAGCCACGCCCCACACCCAAAGCACACCCCACACCACGGACATACACCACTCTCTAGCGGCACCCCACACCACAACCACATACCACGTCACATCCATACATCACTTATCCGCCTAACATCCGTCCACAGCACACATGTGCAGCTCTCTAAGTCATGCAGTGATGTGTTTTCTGCTGCTTCACCGATTCCTCAGGTTTGTGTAATTAATACTATTACGTTACTTTCTTCACTACGACCCGCATTAGTCCATTTGTTTTTACCTGATGGAACTGAGCCATTCCCACAACTTTAGTACCGAGTCGTGATTGCATGAAATTCGATGAGCCCGAGCTACTAAGTGGTAACAGGTTTCCTCGGTTACTTAAAACTGATGCTCCCGTCTCACCAAACATGGCCATCAACTAAGCTAGAAGGTTAGAGATCTTTATCAGATTAAAACTACAGTGAGATCTTGAGGGAGCCTCTCTCCTAATTCCTGAGCTCGTGCGGGTCAGTATTATTTTACTCCACCAGTCCCAGCTGCCCTCTCTCATATTCTTCTATTAATCCTCCGGCAGAAGGTTGCACCAGAGGAGTTAGTGAAGTCCGAGCCGAGTCTGTCCAGGGTCCAAAAACACCTGGGTGTGGTATGGCCCGTTCTGTGTCGCGTGTCAAACGTGTTCCTGTGGCCCTTACCATCTCCGGAACCTCCCTCACCCACAGCAGGGCCTTCATCAACCATCCAAAGGCCTTCCCCACCCATCCCAGAGCACTGTTTTCCCATCCAAGGGCCCCACTCACCCACCATGGAGAATGCTAAGAAGTCAAGTCCCGGGAAACAGGAGAGATGGAGCCCAAAACACTTCAAGTGAGTCTTCAGTGTCTAGGCTATGATAGCGAAAAAAAACATAACCAAGCCCAGTGTTCATTAACCTCATTGCGATGGTGTATTGAAAATCATTCTTGCCACCATTGGACGACTTATATCATCAAGGAAAGCCTCACAATAAATGGGCTAATGAAAACTATCTTTAACTATTCCGGGCACAAAAGACTGTCTCAGGATACATAAAATCATCTGGAGACAGCTTTTATGAAGCAAATATAAGATCCATGTACTGAAGGGGTTAAGTAAGTTTGATGTACCTCAAATGAATTCGGGCTTCCGAAATCCAGTATTGCAACACCAAATCCCTCCAGTCAATGCCTTCTTGGAATCGCATGAAGTCCAGTAATCCAGCATGTCATCCACTCATTTGTCTTGGTTACATCTCCCTGGAACAGAATTATAAAATATTTGCTATTGTTTGATGTTTTCCCCTTGTCCCTATTCACCCAGCAGTACAATCAGGGACCTGGATATAACACAGACTGCTGCAAGTCGTATTCTATGGGTAGACCGAGACCAACCTTGCAAAATTTTCATGGCTGTCCTAATGACCCTGGTACAGTCGGTAAGCTCTGATTGGAGTCTTCATCAAATTAGGAGTTTGAAGCGTTTCCATGCTCATAGGACATTTTTTTTATAAACTGGTTCGTCATACTTTAGTTTATTTTTCTCTCTTTGTAGAAGCCTTCGAGACTGACTGTACTCATACACATTTCATTCTTTCATTCATTCACCCACTTAAGCCTTCAAAATATTCTGGATGCATAAATGTTCTCAGTACTCATCATTCACTCCTTAACTCACTTATCATTCCAACACTACTCAGTAACAATAATCATCTACGCATTCATAATACAAAGATATTCATTAAACCTATATGCTAGGCCTTCAAAATGTTAGGCCTATGCATGCTATACCTATCACTTATTAATCCCGTAATTTAGAAGCTAACTCAATAATCATCACTGAAGAATTTAAACTCTGTTTACGCACAGTATATTTTAAAAGTAATAATCACATAATCTTACAATTTGTGAAATAGGTTTTATTAGCGTATGTTTGACTTTCATCCGGTTCAGGAAAGTTCTCTCATATTGCAGATATTAATGAAGGCCACTGTTAGTGCTTCCTGTTAGAAAAATTTCTCCACACTTATAATAAACCGTCTAGAGTTGGTATGAATAAAACGAAAATCACACCATTACAGAGCTATTAATATATAATCTGTGATAACTCATCATTAACATATCATTCATATTTTGTGCACCTTTATTTAATTTACTTATTTATTTATTCTCAGGTACAGCCTCCCTGAGAACCATGACAACTACTGCTCGGGCGACACCAATCCAAATCAGGGCCAAGATCCTACCGTCGCTCAGGTCAACTCCGCTACGCATGACGCTCACAAACTGTAGCCTAAATTTGTTCACCAGAGAACACGGATGAGGTTGGATTCCAAGAAAGAATTAGAAGAGCAGAAGGGCTTACTGAATTTTCTAACTGGCTGCGCGCGCACACACACACACACACACACACACACACACACACACACACCAAAAACCACAGGTCGTTACTTGGTAGTATTTTGTTATTGTTACCCAGTTATTTTTCGTGGCAAGTTTACTCTAAAATTGGTGGTTTGCTGTTTTGGGAACTAATATATTTGTTGTGTTTCTATTTTTGTTATAATTTTTAACCCCGTCACGGTCATACCTTTTAGTACCTTAATCCAGCTGAGTGACTGACTGAGTAGTGAGTGAGTGAGTGAATGAGTGAGTCATTTGAAGACGAGAATGCTGATGTCACCAATAACCTCTCTTGGTCGGGGACAAACCTCTTAATCTGTTTAAGCTGATGACATGATTTTGGTTAGTTGAGTGAGTCACAGGAGCATGAGATTCTTACCCTCTTTTGTCATTTACCATAACTAAAGGAAATAGCCTGATGGTGGCGGAAGCAAAATATCAGTGTGTCATTAACAGAGAAAGGGTTAATTGGAAGCATTTTTCATCCCGTCTTTAATTGCTTCAGTGTAATGACTAATTTTATTACTGATACCTCAGACAATTTATTCCGCTTGCGTAGAGAAATCTTTCTTTGATGGAGCTAATGGAGTTTGTAGTCACGGATTTTTAAAAATGCAGGCGTAGGGGGCATACGCCAGCCCCTCGGTTTATCGGCAGACCACTGATAACTTATAAGAATAATATTATTCACAACAGTGTAGCGGGAATTATCTTTCATGTTATTACCGAGTAGTTTAAATGAAAATAGGGACAGTAATGAATTTTTAGGAATTTCATAAAAAGTCAGCATGAATTCAAACTTGCGGCACGTGTGCTAGGAATAATGTCCCCCACCTTTTCGAAGTGCCTCATCTACAAATGATTCTTCCAAGCTCAACGAAAGCATCATTAGGTGGCGGGAATTAAATGGAGAAACTGGTTATATATATACAGTCGTGGCCATAAATAACCACCTATCCTCCTGTACCCCGTGCCTCAGACTGGCTCGTTTATGCGCGGCAAGTCACACAATAGTAAGAGGGGCTGAGAGGTAGGGGCCAGAGAGAGAAAGGAAGGTGGGTGGGGGGACGAGCGATGGTGCTTGGGTAGAGTAAGGGAGGGGAGGAAGAATGAAATGCGAAGTGGTGGCCACATAATTTGTCTATTTTCTTTCATTCAGGGCATGATGTAAAGAACTTACTATTCGGTAGATAAAGCTGCATTACATCTTGTATAGCGACGTCAAATAACAAGCTTTAGATAGGTGGTGATATCAAGGACTGGCTTGTGAGAGAAATATACTGACGTGACAGATCAAATATTAGTGCAGAGCCATGGAGATTGTGTGGCCCCAGACCGTCAAAGTGAGGAAGCCAGAGAACGAGAGGACACGGGCCCGCCTTCTCCATCACACCGAGGACGAGTGGGAGCTGTTCAGAAGAAACCAGCAAACCATCAACAACATTGTTTCCCCGGTGCCGCGAAGCCTGCATGAGGTTTTTAAAGCATGAGGCCACTGGACTACTTACTAAGGCGTTCCTGGTTGCTTTGGCTTGACCAGTGTCGATAAACATTGACATAGATATATTTTGGGAGTTTGGGTGGGATTTTGTTTAATTTTCCCTCTAACAGATTATGAGAAATACCGTTATCATATCTACCCATGAGCTCCGACATCAAATTTATTTACCTTTTATGCAGAATTATTTTAAATAGCCTTTTCATATTGAGATGTCATTAAATAATTATTGAATTGACATAATGGTGACTGTATAAGGGGAGTGTATACCGCGAGGCTAATCATATTTACTTGGACACAGCCATTTCAAAGGTTGCATATGATAGTTAGTTCCAAAAGTAAATTATATGTAAGGGCAGAGGACGTTTCTTACACAAACATTACGGAAGTCAAAGCCATCCAGATTTCATTCTGCGTCTGAAGTCAAAATACACGGATAAACACAAATATCTGGCTCCGCACTAATGATTGATCTGCCACGTCAATATATTTCTCTGACGAGCCAGTCCTTGATATCACCACCTATCTAAAGCATGTTATCTGACGCCGCTATACAAGGTGTAATGCGGCTTCATCTATCGAATAGTAACTCTTTTATATGATGCCCTGAATGAAAGAATATAAACAAATTACTGAATATGGCAACAACTTCGCATTTCATTCTCTCTTCCCTACCTACCCTCCCTCACTCCACCCCGCACCATCGTTCGTCCCCCCCCCCATATTCCCTTCTCTCATTGGCCCCTCCCTCACAGCCCCTCCTACTCTAATGTGGCTTGCCTCGCATTAACGAGCCAGCCTGAGGCACGGGGTACAGGAGGATAGATGATTATTTATGGCCATGACTGACATACATACGTACATATAGTATTTATATATATATATATATATATATATATATATCATCATCATCATCCGGACCTCCTTTCCCACCCAAGGGCAGGGTGAGGATATATATATATATATATATATATATATATATATATATATATATATATATATATATATATATATATATATATATATATATATATATATATATATATATATATATATATATATGTGTGTGTGTGTGTGTGTGTGTGTGTGTGTGTGTGTGTGTGTGTGTGTGTCATCAGAGACACATTACATCCTTGCCAATATCCTTTAACTCTACCTTATTTTTATTTTATTTTGATAGTTCGCCTTTGTTTTCGCGCGTAATCAGTGCCACTTTCACCATCTCGAGCGTGACTATTTGATTCCCATAATGATTTATCGTATACATACGCTTGCTACTTCCAGATGATTTTGTTAAACTTGGAGAAAGCATTTCGTAGATACGGAGTTAGTAGTAGTGTACACTAGCCCTTTCACAAATGAGATAGGAAAAACGTAATAAGTAAGGAAAAAGAAATATGATTTAGAAATGGTTATAGCCCTGTCTATCCAATGAGCCCACTTTACCTGCCTATTTATTTTATTTCTTTATTCTTCTAGCAAGACAATTATGGTCATGTCACACCATCAGTGACCAAAAAAATCCCCTGGTTATTATTATTTTAGTTCATGGACGTCATTTGATTAAATTCTTACATCTACCAGGACTACACACACACACACACACACACACACACACACACACACACACACTCTCCCTCTCTCTCTCTCTCTCTCTCTCTCTCTCTCCAGGTGATCACAGCTTTCTTCATTGCGTTATTTTTTTCTTGTTGCCACCACATGATTTTGTTGTCATGCTGCCACAAAATTATACACCTTTCCTGGTTCTCTCTCTTTCTCTCTCTCTGTAGCGTGACAAAGCGATTAGTTTATCAGAGACAATGACACGCCCCAAACTTTTCCACACATCCCTCTCCCTTATCAACCGCTGGCTTGATATTTGGGGGACCCAGTGGTGTAATGATTAGCACACTGAGCCCGTTACTGGCAAAACCGGAGTTCGATATCTGACATTGGACGATAACAATATTTCCATGTTATCTTTCACTGAGCATTACACCTATCAAACCCCTGGATAGAGTTTATTTATCTTATTTTCCTGTCCACCCAGCAGAGTATTCGAAGGCCTGAAAGTAGATTCGAGTTTAGGGGAGGATTGTGACTGTAAAAACTGATTGTCTCAATGCTGGTGCTGTACCCGATAAGCATTAATTCTAGGCTTTCTTCTTCTTATGACCAACAACTTTACCATTTCTCCGCGCTGATGGATTTCACTACAGATATTCGCATGATTCGATTTTTCTCGGCTGAACAGAATCATCTTGTTTTAGTAGGATTCACACTGACAGTCGTATGTTTAAACCTCGAGTCCAAAATGGAAAGCAAACCCCCAATTTTTGACGATAAATTTTGATCCACGTAACGAAGACGGAACATATTTGGCTCTCCTATACAGTTGTTGAAGGCACTCTGTATTGCGGGATGCATGTTAACCATACCTACGGGTAATAACCACAGAAATTAGGAACTTGGATTCCACTTTGCAACTGAAGGTTTAAGCATACGACCCTTTGAGGCTCATATTCACTCAGCTGACCAAAATTGTCTGAGGTTATTCGGAAGAGTACTTGCATTGTCAGGGTCTTAATAAGAATAATTTTATGCTTCTATAACTCACTTAGCTGAAGAAATCATCTGATATAATCTGGAATAAGCTACGAGACACGACCATGAGTGGGTTAATGGTTACAGTATTAACACACTCAGGTTTCTATGACTTTACCTCAGCTGAATAAAATCGTCTGGCGTCGAGAGGAATAAACTACGATGGAAGTTAGGGCCCGGATAGGACTGATATTCTCTTGTCCAATGATATAAACTAAGGTCGACGTAGAAAAATATGTGGACAGCATACAATATTAACTCCCTCAACCCAATAACGACATTTCTACCTTAATGTTGCTAGCTCTTGACGATTTAATTCAGCTTAGGGTAAACTTTATGACTAGAAGGACTGGATAAAGCCTCCGTTTACCCCTCCACTACAAGGGGTCTTTTCCAGGCTGGATAAAGTAGCCTGATAGCAGCAAGAACAAACTACAGAAAGATGTCGCTATACTGGAGGATTTCGATATTCTGTATTTTGAAGCCTTAACCCTTGCGCACGGGACAACTCTAGTTTTCTGCTCCAGCTAATGTAGACGATTATCAACTGTGTGAGCATAGGGGACTGAGAGTGCTATTACAAGTACCATTACCCCCCTCATGATCCCCTCTCTCGTAGGGTACTTCATTCCAGCTAACGACAGACAATTTTATTCATCTGAGAGTAAGGTGAAGCAGCCTGCGTATTAGTAATTTCTCATATATTATAACTGTACTCTGTAACTGTACTGAAAAATATATATATTCGGCGGTGCCCTTATCAGTAGAGACTTGGCTTGCAGTCCTAATGGACGCAGGTTCGAATTCCCGCTGGGGCAGGGAACAGTTTAAGGATTTGAAATTCATAAAGCAGACTTAACTGCTCTACCAGACGATCCGCCGACATGTAAAAATATCTTCGCTAATACTAATACACCTGTCCTGTATGAGACAGCCCTATCATGTATTCGGTATGGACGGTGGGTGTTAGCGCCGAAGTGGTGACATGTGGAGATGTATGGACGTAGCAGGATTAGTGGGCCTTGGTAACGGGGCTGTGAAGCCTATGCCCAGAGTCGGACACACACACACACACACACACACACACACACACACACACACACACACACACACACACACACACACACACACACACACACACACACACACACACACACACACACACACACACATTACTTTCTGACGTGCAAAAATAAATCTCCAAAGGAGTTTTCTTATTCCACGAAAGTATGGTTATTTACCTTAGTACACAGACACTACACGAAAAAAAAAAAATCATGAATAAAATCAAAAGCTATTGAGAGAGGGGTGGGGAATGTGTTTAATAATGAAGGGTGTAGGATTTTTAGATCTGATGTGTACAGAAGATGCTATGTTGCCTGCTTATAAAGAACGGAAACTTTGCATACTGGAGCAGAGGTTTGTGTATGTCTGTAAGCGTCGTGTTTTAAAACGAAATATGGATAGGAGTAAAGAGCTGACTGTTGTGAGAGAACGTGACTAAATGTGATGAGATGGTGGGTGGAGAGAAACTTGATTTGATGAGGGAGTCTAAAGTGCCTCGGTGCAAATACAGAAAAAAAAAATCGTGTAAAGGATATGGAAAATAGAGTAAAACGGGCGGGAAAAAGTGGTTGGTGCAATGAAGACCATGATGATAAAAGTCTGAGTGCTGAGACAGCATGAGGATTACATGAAAGTGTTAGCACACACATTAATATATAAGTGTCACACTCTGGTATGATATGAGAGCGAAAAGTCAGGAGAATGAGCAGTGGGATTTTCTTTTTTTTCTTTTTTTTTAAGAAATGTATGTGAAATGTGTACAGTAGAGTGGATGGGATTTAAAGAAAATAATCATACGCGAATGATGTGGAGTTAAGTGTGTTGATAATAGGGTGGAAGAGTGTATTTCGTTGGTGTCATTTGGAGAATACTGATTTGATAGAATTATTAAACTGCATATGTGAGTTAGTCTGAAGGTAGAAGCATGCGTGGTTGGTCAAGAAGAAGGTGGATGGCGATGGTAAACAACTATGTAATTTAGTTATCGAGGATGATGGAGCTAGGAAATTAACAGGGGAGAGAGTGGGTTGGATGAAAAGTGTATGGAAGAGCGCATAACAAAAATCTGGCACCTCATTTTTAATTTGACAGTCGATGGATTGACTTTACCTAACGGGTGTATGTGAAGCGCATGTGCAAAATCAAATATCAGCAAAAAAAAGGTGTAGATGGTTAGCTGTATGAGGTAAAGACAGGACTCCGGGGACTTGAATGATGTTTGAATGAGTGTTTGGCCAATTTCACTGGGTATGCTGTTTTTAGTTATCCATCTTCATGATCTATCTTGTTTTCTGAGTCTTGCCTCACTTAATTTTCTGGTGGGATAAAAGGGTATGATGATGATGATGATGATGTTGCTTTCTGGGTCCTGCCTCACCTAGTCCATTGGTGGGATAAAAAGGTACAATGATGGCAGCGACGACGATGGTGATGATGATGATGAATATATGGTAAGAGTAGGTAGTTGGTAAGTTAGAATTAATCTCTCTCTCTCTCTCTCTCTCTCTCTCTCTCTCTCTCTCTCTCTCTCTATCATAACAGCTATTGTCGGGGTGTGGTGTTGACAGATAAGACATACAATACAGCGCTCCAATTGCCACCCTATAATGCAAGTCATCTCGTCACCAAAGTAGTATTCCAATAACACCATCCTGACATGAAAATATAGTGCGATAAGGGGGCAAAATATGAGGGTGGGGTCGATAAGAGATTAGTGGGGACAATGAAAGCTTTAGAAATCAGAGTTGCTTGCATGTATAAATCAACCTCGTATTTGCTCAAGCAGACAGTTTCATTCTCGCTGCTTTTGTGACAAGTAAGGTTAGTCTCTCCTCACACCTCCCTACCAAGTTTCTCGTCACACTTCTCCACCATCGAACCTATCTTTTTCCAGGTTACGTTTTATATATGCTAACGCTTGTAATCCGTCGTTATTCTATTATGAGAAGGATCAAAGTCAGGCCGAAGCTTTTGTCCCCCACTGAACAACGCCGTCCATATGTGGGTGTAATTCTTGTCAGGGAAAAGTCTCACTTTTCAACGTCAACGGAACTAGAGTTCACCAAAATCTCAGTTGAAATTGACATAATATACCAACAGTTGCTAAAGAATTCATTTTCAGGAGCAGGTTTGACTTTCCCGGCAGATCGTTGCTTCCTTTGGTATAACGTTTTAGTCAGATGTTTCATTAAATGGAGTTGTCAAGTTCTGGAGTCCACTGGCTCGGGCGAATAACGAGTGGTTGTAAAAAATACTGGTTGCTTAAGAAGATAATATGGAATGTTATATGTATACAAAATATATAAATGAAATCGTGATGAGCTGAGTAAAAAGAAAAATATTTTCAACTATGAATACTTCTTGACAACATTGAATGCCCTCCAGATGATGCCTTTTATTTAGTTACTTTTTTTGTTATTTTTTGCTTATAGTATCCCTGAAAATACATTCCATGTGTGTGAAGAAAGTGTGTGTGTGAAGTGATTTTAGAACAAACACAGGACAAGAATAAAGAAGAATTGATGCAGTTGCATAACAGTTCAGGAAATGTGAAAAGTCCATGAATATCATTGGCAGCTGTGAATGCTGTTGGTGAATTATTGCCGAACCTCTTCAGTAGGTGTAGGACCAGAGAAATAGTCTGCTCCTGCAATCATCATTTTTGTGTTTGCTATCTTTGTCTCCACGTCTTGACTTATTGACCAATGCCCGATTATAGACTATTTTTACGAGTGCTGTATCTCGGTTATTACTGATCTGCAACCAAACTGTTACAGCAGAAAGAGTTGTACAGGTGAGATCTACGTCTACAACACCACCATATTAAGCGATTCGAAAATGGGCGAAAAGTAAAATATTTCCATCATATACCAAACTATCATCTCGAAACTGCAACCAGCTAAGGGACAATAATATTATCATCTTAACCATACAGATTATGCAATTCTAAGCATTTTTTCTTCCATAAACATACGTTGGAAATGATTGGGCTTATACTGTACTTACTAAATGAAGAGTAGGATTTATGTTAAAATTAGGTTAATATGGATCATATTAGGTTAGGTTTACCTAAAGTGGGCTAGGTTAGTTTCAGTTAGTTAATTAGAGTATAGGGTAAGTTTAGCAAATTTAAATACCCTGACGGACGGAAATGGAGCTGAAGAATCCACATTTACAAAGTCCATGAAAAGCATTTCAGACGGAGTTTATAGAAAAATAAATAACTCAGAAATGCGTGGAAAAAAAAATCGTTAGCATAATAATTTGTTTCTGTAAGTTGGGTGTAAATTTCGAAAATTTACAAGCGTGTAATCTGTTTGTTCATTATATACCGTACCATTCTGTTCAGCATTCACCCATTCTGGCCCTTTTTTATTTCTCTGTATAGTATCTCATTTATTTTATTTTTTTTACTGTATTTAACCCTTTTGTCTGGTACTGAACATTTTTACCAGATATTTTACCTCTTTGCCCAGTATCTAACGGTACCTATTGGCCAGTATTTGACTATTTTGCTGGGTATTTAACATTTTTTCCTAATAAATTACGTAATAATTTTTTACACCAGTATCTAACTTTTCTGTCCAGTATCTAGCTTTTTGTTCATTGAATAACCTTTTTGTTCAGTGGTTAACATTTTCGCCCTGCATATGACTCTTTTTGCCTAGTATCTAACCACTTTGTCCAGTTTCTAGCCTTTATGCTAAGTATCTAACCTTTTTGTCTAGTATCTAAGTTTTTGTGCAGTATATAATCTTTTCGTCCAGTGTATAACCTTTTTTTTGCCAAGGATTCAACTTCTTTGTTTTTTTTTTTTGTCCAGTATTTCACTTTTTTCAGCATTTATTTTCTCGTCAAATATATCGATTTTTAAAAAATAATTTCTCCTTTTTGTCAGCTACTTATTTGTCTTTTCGATCTTTTTTCTCTATTATATAACCATTTTACCAATAATTTAACCTTTTTCTTCATCGTTGAGCCATTTTATTCAATATTGACCTCTCATTCCTATGTATAACCTTTTAGTCAATTATCCTTTTTGTCCAGCTTTTAATAATTTCCTCCAGTAGTTGACCTCACTTTTCCAATATGTAACTTTCATGTCAATCACTCAGCCTTTCTGTCCAGCATTTACCCCTATGGTCCGTATTGAACCTTTAGAACTAGCATACGTCCAGTAGTTTCTAATTTTTCTTATTTCATCTACCCTTTGTTTGTACGGCATTAAATCGTTTGTTTAGTATTAAGCCGTTAGTTTGGTGTCTAATATTTCTGTCCAGTACTTAACTCCTTTACCCACAATTTAGCCCTAATGTGAAGGTATAAAGCATGTTGGAGGACTGTTGGACCTCAGGGAACGGGCTGTCAAAGAAATCTCCCGAGTCTGACACACAAAAATCTAACCTGTCTTCCCAGCATTTAGTCTTTCGTCTTGTATCAAACCTATTTCCATCCAATATCTGTCCACAGTCTCGGCAAAATGAGTAATCCACTGACCATCAAGATCAACGGCACCGAATACGCAGGTAAGTAACGGGTGATGTGTACAGTCAGGGTCTAGAGTAACCTAATATTTCACTTCATCTGTTTGCTTGCCTTTGTTGGTTGATATTCCTGAAAAGTTCGCCTAATATTTAACTTCATCTATTTTCTTCCCCTCGGTGGTGAAGTTCGCCTAATATTTCACTTCATTTTTTTTTTTTTCCATTGCTGGTTAACATTCCTGAGAAGTTCGCTGAGTATTTCACCTAATCTGCTTTCTTTCCTTTGCTGGTTAATATTTCTGAAAAATTTGACTGGTATTTCACCGGTTGTACTTTTCACTCTCGCCGGCTGATTTATATTCCTAAACGTTCGCTTAATATTATATTTTCAACTGTTCTACATCTCACTTTTCTCTCCTGGATAGCAGTTGTAGAAGTTCGCTTAATACTTCAGTTCTCATACTTCTCAGTATTTTCTGCTGGATAATATTCTTTAAAGCTGGCGTAGTATTTCACCCCTTTTGCTACTGATTTTCCTCTCCTGGTTAACATTCTACAAGCTCGCCTAATATTTCTTCTCATCTGCTTCTCACTTTCCTTTCCTGGTAAATTGACCTGAAAACTCAGCTAATATATAATTTCTACTTACTGTCTTCTGCTGGCTAGTAGGCTATCCTCAGAAATGCACTTAATATTGCACCTTCTCTACTTGTATCTCTCATTTTATGGCAAATACTCCTAATCCTTTGTCTGATACTTCACCTGTTGTATCCTCACATTCTTCTACTATTTCACCTCTACCTACGTGCCTAACCACCTAATTTTTCCTCTTACTGCTTTGCTATTCTCGTCTTTGACTCTAGTTATACTCTACCCTATAACAAACACCATGGCAAGGACTATGAATACTTTTCTCTATCATGGCCTAAAATTGCGATCTTCCCATTATGAATACTGAGTTTTAACAATAGGTAAACACTAGCAAATAATGCTAGTTATGAAGAGGTGCTACGGGAAGAATGTAGAGCCGTAGTAATGTCTTATTCTGTCATTGAACCACATGAAAGTCTGCAAAAGGACGGAAATCTGGGCCATGTTAAGGTGAAACGAGTATAGTTTATTTGTTGTTGTTTGCATTCCTTTGCACTCTGTACTGCACTTACTTCCGTACAGTTGGCTCCGATGTGACTGCCACTTCACGCCTGGCCAACTTCCTGAGTGCAAACCAACTGCTGGGCACCACCACCACCTGCTACGAGGGTGGATGTGGCGCCTGTGTTGTGATGGCTACTGTTCCTGACCCTGACACTGGCAGCAACAGGACTTTCACCGTTAACAGCGTGAGTATCTACCTATTTGTCCTGCTTCTGTTGTGCGTGTACTGTCCTTCCTGTCATTACTCCGACACTGCCATTATGAGGATTTTCCGTATAAGCAAAATGAGTACTGAGTTTTTTTTTTTTTTTTTTTTTTCATCTCCCATTTAATTTTCATATCTGTGTGCTAGAGGACCAGGATATTGTTCATCAAGATATATTGATATGCGTATTGTCCTATCTACGGTTACTAGCCTTATGTCTATAAATTCTTTTCACTCTACTCTTTGAAAGTAGTACGTTTCTTATACTAAATCCTAAACACATATAGTCTTAAATCCCTTTCCAGAAAGGGGCAAGTGACGGCATGGATAGAGAAGTCCCATTTCTTTCCAGCGCGGGTAGATCTTTATTCTCTTAGCCATGGTCGTTTCTGCTGTCACTTGGCCTGGTGCTGTACAGTATTGTTTAAGTGCCTACGCATTCTTTTCTACTGTCATTTACCCTGTTAATGGCAGCAAAGGACTAATGAGAAGTAACTGTAAGGTCTGACATTACTGATTCAAACCTAACCAAATTAAATCAGCCAAACGTAACACAAATTAGCCTAACTTCATCTTTCCTTTCAGTGTCTGGTGCCTACCCTAGCCTGTGTAGGGTGGGAGATTACGACCATTGAGGGCTTAGGCAACATGTATGACGGTTACCACCCTATTGAAATTGCCCTAGTGAAGTATTCTGGCACGCAGTGTGGATGGTGTACTCCTGGAATGGTGATGAATATGCATGGGTAGGTCTCTCTCTCTCACACACACACACACACACACACACACACACACACACACACACACACACACACACACACACACACACACACACACACACGCAGCCTCTCTCCACCAATCCTGTGATCCATCAGTTCTCTTTTCACGACCTCCCTCCCTCTCTGTTTTTCCTACTCCATCCCTTTTTCTCCTTTTATCTCGTTGCCACCTTCCCCACCCTTCCTTTTCTTCCTCAGCCTCATTCCCCATCTACTATTCTACTCCTCTACTCCTACAGTCTCCCTCTCCATCCCTCTTCTCCTCTCTAACAGCCCTTCTCTCCATTCTTCTCCTTTTCTCTTGCAGTCTCTCTCCTCATCCACCCAACTCTCTTTTTCTCTCACAGACTTCCTCTCCATTCCTCTCCTCTCAGTCTCCCTCCTTATCCAGCCAACTTTCCTTTCCTCACAGCCTTCCTTTCCATTTCTCTTCTCTCTCACAGTATCCCTCCTCATTCACCCGACTTCCCTTTTTTCTCACAGTCTTCCTCTTTATCCCCCTTCTCTTCCGTTGTTTCTTTCCTCATTCCCTCCTTTCCATATCTCTCTCACAGCCCCCTTCCTATCTCCCATCCCCACAGGCTGACTCAGAGCAAGTCAAACTGGACCCCTGAGGACGTGGAGAAACAGTTGGATGGGTCTCTGTGTCGATGCACGGGATACCGTCCCATCCTGGAGGCGCTGAAGTCCATTACGCCACAGGATATTGAGGTAATTCGTCACCCACGTTTTATGTAATATTGGGTCTGTGTAAAGAAGGAAGGTGATGGATAAGTGGTTAGGGAAATGGCTTGTTGTTTGAAAGGACTCGAGTTCGATCCCAGGCTACAGTTGTGAAAAGTCTGAAGATCAAATTTTGCTAAAAGAGACTTTACTATTCTCTCACAAGCTCAACCACAGTGTCATAAAAATATCCCTGCTATATACCATCACACATGCTGAATGAACGATCCTTAGCACAGTGGGGGTTTGCACCGAACTAGTGACATGTGAAAGTGTGCGACACGTAAGTCTGCTGTGCCTCAGGGACCGGACTGTCGGGAAAGTGTCCACCGTCTGGCTTTTTTTTTTTTTTTTTTTTTTTTTTTTTTTTAAATACGGTTATCATACAAACATGTCTTATAGCATTTCAAAAGATCCACGTTTAATTCAGTGCTGAAGTACTTTTCTTTTTACTTTTTTTTCCGCTAAAAGACTGGAACACCTCTATTATTTCATTCCAGCTAACGTTATATTATTATATTCATCTGAGATTATGGAAACCCGAGTGACAATAGTGTCAATAATAGGTCTCGTATCAGAACACTTTAGTCCATTAGTTCTGCTAACGTTGGACTTAATATTATTGTTACTATTATTATTATTATTATTATTATTATTATTAATGACTCAGCGAGTGATAAGAGCCGGAGAGTAATGATTTAATGATTTAGATTCTCAACATGCAGTAACTGTGGAATGCTAACTGAAACTCTGCTATCCACTTTGACTTGGATCTAAATTGTTGAACTGTAAAAAAGAGTTATCTAGAATATGGTGCTAGTCACGAAGAAGTGCCAAAGAAATGATGAAAGGCCGTAGTTTTTTTTTCATATTCTGGCAGTGAGCTACGGGAACTATGCACCTATTCCAGATCATTCGTATAGTTTATTAACTGATTAAATTTTACGTTTTGCGCCTGATATAACCAGGAGACGAGAGATACAAGAAACATACGTTAAGGGCCTGTTCACTCTAGTCAGAATCAGAAGTATTCTGATGGTATTTGTCCGACTGTGTAGGTTGAGATGAAAACTCGAACACTCCTCTTTATTAGGCCAAGTCTTGGACATTTTGTTTTTCATTGTCTGGTATAATGTTGGTAACAATGAGAACTTGCTTGCATAAGTGATCACTGAAAAAGGATATTCTTCTAATTTTTATTCCAACCTACACGATCTGAGATATCTGCGTCTGAATATCTACAAGTCAGACCGTACTGTGGAGAGTTCCCAAGTACTCGTTATGAGGTCGCCATTTTTTACTTCTTTTCTGCTCTTACGTGTACAGAAAATCACAAAAATATACCCTCTTAGTTCCGCTTCTTAACATAAAGCTGATTTTTCAATCTTTCCTAATATACTTCATTTACAAAAGAAACAAAAGTTTTATATTTCTGATTATTCCTGGTTACAGCAATATGTGTATTGCTTTTAATTTATGATATTCTTTTCTTTTAACTCTTGTCGCTTTCTCCTGTTCACTTTGATTATGAAATTTTAAAAATTTTATTCAACCGAGAAGCCCGTGGTTATGAAGACATTAATGAAGGCTCTATTTAACCCCTCTAGTTTGAAAGGGCTCTCCCAAAATGAACTGAATTGTCTGAAGATTACAAGAATGAAAAAAGTATTAGTTGTGGACACTGATATCGATCCGCTTCCTTAAAACTGATAACAAGACAACAGGCAGTGTCTTTCAAAACCCACTGATGCTCTCTCTCATGTCTAACAAGCTTTTCAGAATATTGGAGTGGACTGATATGTTTGTCCTCAGCTGCATGTCATAGGATTGAAAAGGTTAATGGTATATGACCTACCTTTTCTAACCTAGCTTTTTTCCTTCCTCCCTTCTTACACCCTAGGAAGCTGGTGTGAAGAAATGCCCCTCCACAGGCAAGGCATGTAAGGGCTGCTGCTCAGGGAAGGCCAAGAAGGTGAGAGAGGATTGCCTGGCTTTCTACTTGTCCATTCATCCATTAATATATATGTCTATCTGTTATTCTCTTTATCGGTTTATCTGTATACAGCATCTTTATCGGTTTATAATTTTCTCTCTGTCTATCTACTGTATGTCTGTCAATAAATCTTTGCATGTATATTTCTTTCTTCCCTGTATCTCTTCGTTTGACCTATCGTCAAACTCAAATCGTTGCATTCCATTCTCTAAGTTCCTACTCCATTTTCACCTGTGGTCAGTCTAACTGGGGTACAGTATATTACAGGGAATTAAATTACACTTTCGCCGTTCATGTATGCACTGAGGGTACCAGAAGATGATTTCATTCAGCATGAGAGAAATTCTGGTAGTCGGAAGGTTGAAAACTGTCTCAGTTAATCTTTCTTTGATCTGCTAGATATTCTCGCGGCTGAATATAATGACCTGGATGTAACCTAAATAATTATTCAAGTGAGTCCATGGTGGCGCAAGTGTAAAATACGCTTCGATATTACTGGGTTTCATTTTCGCTTTGGTTTAGTTATAGTGGCATTGTAGTTCTAGTGGTGTTCAGTTTGGTGTATTAGAAGTTTCAATATTTAGCAGAGCTCATTTTTAGTGGTGTTAATTTTATTGGGGTTCAATTTTATCTGTTTTGCTGGTGTTAAGCGTTATTAAAGTTCAATTTTAGCTGCGTTTAGCTTTACTGGTGTTTATTTGTATTTAATATCAATTTTTTATTACGTTTAATTATTGATGGTATACAGGTTTAGTGTTGTTAAAATATTTGCAGGTTAATTTTTACTGGTGCTATTTTTTGCTGGCGTTCAGTTGTGATGGTGTACAATCATGACGATGTTCAGTTTCGGTGTTCATATTTATAATATTCAAATGAAGTGTTCACTTTGACTGAGGCCGAATTTGACAGAATGAATTTCACTGTAGTTGAGATTGACTGAATATCAACTTGGCTGAAGTTCAGTGTGACAGGCTGAGTTCGACTGAGGTTCAGCCTGACACAGGTTCAGTTCGACGTGTGCTTAATTTGGCTGGCTGTGTATTTGGCTTTTTTTTTTTTTTTTTTTTTTTTGTAATGTTTTGTTTGACTAGCATTCTGGCTGACCAACATTCAGTAATGACTTGTGTTCTCTTTGGCTGGGGTTCTCTTTGACTGTTGTCTTAATGATTTATGTTCTATATGTCTGGTGTCCTTTTGACTTGCTTTCTACGTGAGTGGCATTCAGTTAGACTGGTCGAATTTGGCTGGTGTTCAGATTTTATTGTTTATAATTGCTTAGGTGGTGTTCTTTTTTTGGCGATAAGTTTTACTGGAGTACAGCTTTGATAATGTTCAGTATGATTGTTGTGCCGCTTGACTGAGGTTTTTCCCCATGCTGTAGGAGGGTGCAGTGAGTGAGAAGAAGGCGTCACCTCCTCGCCTGCTCTCCACCAAGGCAGGCAACTGGCACCAACCAGTCACTCTGCAGGTAAACACATACACGCTCACCATTCTGACACTCATGATCACGCTTTATGTATTTTAAAATTAACACTAGACATTTCCAATCTGCAACTCCACAGGTATACCTAAACCACAGTTTTACAAACATATTTTTCCATCCAGCATTATAAAACGATTTGCTTCATTATTTACTTGGCACCATTTCATCACACTACAAGGAACTTTTCCCAGTAACATTTCCAAACTTTCTTTTGTGTGCAAGGGTATGTGTATTTTGTCAACTAACCTGTGCACATTACTTTTCAACATATTGTGATAGGAAGTTGTAATTTTAACTACGCTAATTATATTTTTCATAGGAGCTGTATGACATTCTATCAGGCCTTGCAGACGGCACCACCTACACCCTCGTTTCTGGCAACACTGGTCAAGGTAAAGAAAACGGATTTTGTCATCTTTTTCACCACCATCACCTTCATTACTGCAACCTTCAGTACCATCAGCTTCATCATCATCATCATCATCATCAGCGTTTTCATCATCAGTATAATTATCATCAGAGCCATCAATAACCCATTCAGTCTGCTGATATATTATTTTTATTATTATAATATACTAAAATGTATTGATAGGTTTAAGAAGAGTCTAGTTGGAAATGTCTCCACTACACAGAATAATACTGCTGAAAGATAGCAGGGATATACATACGCCGTCTGTTATCTTTAGCTTTGTACTACTACAGCGCTTCGCGAGTACATCTACACTCAGAACATCGACAAGTTAGTATGTTTTTGGTGTACACAAACTAATACCCAAATATATATCTCTTGTCTCTAGCTGTGTACAGTGACGGCCCGTACAGCGAATACATCTACACCCGCAACATAGGTGAGCTGTCCAATGTGACGATGGCTGAGGACAGGGTGACGTTCGGTGCTGACGTGTCTATCACCAGAGTCATCGAGGAGCTGAACACTGTCGCCACCTCTCTCTCGGGCTTCTCTTACGCCTCACAGCTGGTCGAGTTCTGGAAACAACTTGGCAATACTGGCGTTAGAAATGTTAGTATTCGCTTGCCAGCAGTTTTTTCCTTATGTCATTAAATCAGTCCTTGGCACCAGTGGCTTGTGTTTTTTCACCAAGAAACTGCTTTTCATGCTGACAGATTGCTTTCAAGCCCAGATTTTTCTCATGCCAACAAACATTCTTTTCCTGCTACATGTTAACAGTCATAACCCGTTATCTCAAGGTAATAGTCTTATAACAGCAAACACTCTCTTGTCTGTATGTCAAGACATACTTCTCATGCCTACAAGTCTGTCATAACAAGATATATCATACTATTCTTAGTCTCGCTAACGTTATTCAACACTTTACCTTTTCATCCAGTATCATATCTCTCCTTTACCGATTTTCTTACAACACTTTATTCCCTCATTTCGACTTTACATCTCTGTACCATTTCTTTCTAAGTTCCTCCTCTTCCACTTACTTATTCCGTCCTTTACCACTTCAACCCCTTCTTCCACCGTCTCATCCCTTCTCTCATCACCTC
This sequence comes from Coenobita brevimanus, assembly GCF_032717465.1. NCBI lineage: Eukaryota > Metazoa > Arthropoda > Malacostraca > Decapoda > Coenobitidae > Coenobita > Coenobita brevimanus. The sequence goes on from NC_137004.1 coordinate 36,491,261, forward strand.
CCCTAATTCTTCCACCACGTCACCCATGCTCTTATCAGTTCAACCCTCCTTCCACCACCTCATCCCTCCCTTCACCATCTCCCCTTCATTCCATCACCTTACCTCTTCTTTCACCATCTCCTCTAATCCTTCTGCCACTCACTCCTACCTCTTGTCCCCTCAGCTGGGCGCCTGGGCAGGGAACATAGCGATGAAGGTGGCTCACCCGGAGTTCCCCTCAGATCTCTTCACTGGAATGCTGGCGGCTGGAGCTGTCGTCACAACGGGTACGGTCACAGTGTGTGGTTGACTGTAGTTTATTTATAACTGGGTGTATTAGCAATGTTAGTGATCTGGGGATACAGAGGTAAAAATACAGATAAACATAAGTACACTGATATAAAAAAAATTATACAAACGATACTGTACACACATAACTAATAGGTACACATCCAGATGCACCTACAAATACAGGTACAAAACGTCATATACAAACTTATATACACCTCCTCATACAAGTGCACGTACACATACGACACATATTCAAACACATTTTACGAGGAAGAGTCATACTTGCAGGGGTCATTTTTTTCCTGATGATCGCTGATCTATCTGCATGTTTTAATAAAACTCACTTACTCGAACGTTTGCGAGCCCCCGACCGGCAGTGAAGTCACGTCCTTTCAGACACAAGTTTTGCAAACAATGGGATGGGAATAAAATGAAAAGGAGGAGGAGGTAATAGTCAAGCGGCAGAGGAGTGGGCCACTTGACGTAAGATCATGAGATCGAACTTGACTGTGGCAAGGAACATACTGAAAGTCTGTGTTCGTTAATAATTTCTTATAATATCCCTCACAAAACCCATCAACATAAAAAAAAATGCTAATACCATCCAGCACATCCTGAACGAGACAACTGTAGAATATATCAGTATAAACAGATGGATACTGGCTCCCAAACGATAACAGACAAACAGAAAGAAAACTGAGAGACACAAAGATCCGACGCCCACAGATGCGGAGGAGAGATACAAACAGCAACAGAGCTAAAATACTCATAAATAGTAGTCCCACATAGAACTGACACTCTTTGGGAGCCCAGGCACACACAGAAAAGAAGTACGGATCCTCTCGACCCCACCCTCCCTCCACACATACAAAGGGAACAAAGAGAGACACAGGAAAATCAAATATATCTGCATTGTTCTTCCCCCCGGCAGCCACTCCTGACGGTGCCACCACAGATCACAACATGGAGGAGTTGCTGTCCGTGGACCTGGTGGGGGAGAAGAGGGTCATCCTCTCCATGTCTCTTGGAGTGCTGGTTGATGACGTTGTGTTTAGGACTTTCAAGGTAGGAAGGAGGCAGTCTCTCTCTCTCTCTCTCTCTCTCTCTCTCTCTCTCTCTCTCTCTCTCTCTCTCTCTCTCTCTCTCTCTCTCTCTCTCACAAGATTGATGATGAATTTAAGATATTATAAGGCGATAAAACTTGTCGCTGTCAGGGTTAGGGTGATGCTTTTATTGTTGATGACGACAACATTGCAAACCTCTAATGCTACAGTCAAGTCTGATAATAGTTTTACTTTTTGTGTGTTTCTTTTTCTTTAGCGTGATGACGATGATGATGATGATGTTGATGATAATGACGAACCCTTCCTCTCTTAGGTGATGCCCCGTGCCATCAACGCCAAGGCAGACGTCAACGCCGGGTTCAATATTCGAGTGGACACCGCCAACGCCTACACCGTCCAGGGCACTCCAGTCATCACCTTCGGAGGCATCAACGCATCATTCGTACGCGAATTCAGATTTCTGTACACATGATTTGAAAATTAAAGAGAGTCTCGGATAGGAAGTTCGATCGTAAACCTAAATCATCAAAACAGTTCGCGATGTTTTAGGAATATTGCTCGATTTTTATGTGAATATATATCAGACAGTAATACAGTACTTCCTATGGATACGATAGAGAATTGATATAATGAAATCTGAAGCAGGACTATTAAAGTGGAGTGGAACCAATGAGTGTTAGGCGTTGTATATAGTCCTTGGTGCCAGGCTTTCCTGAATGCAATGTGCATCGATATTTTTGCGATACAGTGACAATCCTGAGGTTATGAAGTAGCGAAGTGAAGCGATTAGTAAAAAAAAAAACTAAATATTTTATGAGGCTTGGCACTTTTTTTTTTTTTTTTTTTTTTTTGTTAGTAAAAAATTCGTGGCTGGATCAGACCGATGATTTTTCTAAGATTCTTCTGTAGTGTTTCAAATTAGTAAGGGGAGATTCTAATCCACTTGATTACTGGCGATTAGTAAGATTTAATAAGTTTTAGTACATTTAGAGTGGGTAGATCAGATTCTTGTACAGTCCTGGACAATGGGTCCTCTAAACTTCTGGTATTCGAAACTCACGAAGTGAGAATCGCCCCATTTGATTGCTGGTGATGTCTGTCAAAATTTCGTGATGCTTTGACACGTTCTGAGATAAGATGGTGGTACACTTTCTTCTGAATACATAAAAATAATCCATCTGCACTGTCGTGATTAAGAGAATGAAGTGAGATTTTAGTTTAGCAAGATCTCATGACCGTTTGGCACTAGCATTGATATGATATAAAGGATTCATGTATGAATGAGGTTCTTGTAGTCATGGGCAATAATTCCTTGGCACTTTTGGAATTCGGAACTAATAAAGTGAGATTCGAACTAATTGATTACCAGTGATTAAATACTAAGATTTCATAAAACTTCAGCACATGCTGAGATAATGTGAAGGAGGAAATGACTGCAACGCTACCCAGCCGGCTGAAGTGAATTTGGGTAGGCCGTGATAACTGGTGATCAGAATCATGAGGTACAGATACGTTTTAAGTCAGTGCAAACGAAATACCGACTACATTTTGTACATGGTTACACGAAGCATATTTAGGCAGGAGGTGATCACAGGTGATTAGTTAAGCAAGGTCTCATGAGGAAAAATACACTTTGAGGCTGTGTAAAACGAACATCTGACCACAGCTGTATTTGATGTCTTTCTGGGGGGACCAGAGTGTTCATGGGTTAGCACATCCAACTTGCAAGTGGGGCAAGCTGAGTTCGATTCCCGATAGGCCAGACTCTTTTATTTGCTTCCCCATTGTCCTTGTTTAAGTTGTAGAACAGCTGGAGACTTGAAATTTTTTGATGGGTGCATGTCACACTGTAGGAGGAAACTATGACTTTACATAAATTATCTGCCTTAACCAGCCCCGTCCCGACCACTTTTTTACCACTGGTACCCCCCAATCCCGACCATTTTTCGACCCTTTTTTTTTTTTGCTAAAACTTTCGCTTTTGGTGAGAAACATCGAAAATTCATAGAGAAATCGCTCACCTGAGGTTTAAAATACTCATTACAGGTAGGAGAGCCTCCTTACCTTACTGGGTTTTCTATCAGGCTGGCACCAAAGAAAACGAGTTCTATGGGAGGATAACTATTTCACACCACTCATAAACGGTATTTATTTATTTACTGTTACGAATTTATATGTAGTACAAGAGTATATTGGTTTTCAAGCAGTAATATAGGCATTATAAGCATTGTTTCACTCACTAATACCTGACCTTTTTTTGCCACATTACCTGATCATCATTTCTAACTGTTTCTTCCTCTAATGCTATGTAAAGTTTGTCCTCCACATTGTCATTGATTGGGGAATCACTCTGGCCCTGAATTTCGTACCGTGGCATGACATGGCTATACTGGCCAGGTCACTGATAACAGGTGAATTGCTGAGAAAAGGGCATGCAGGGGGGGGGAGGAGGTCATGCTGGGTAAGGCATTGTCTCTGCCTGGAATCTTGTTGAGGAAGGTGTCCCGTGTATACGTACCAAAAATGCCCCCGCGAAAATTGAAAATTGTGGAAATTATGAACCTTGCAATTGCAGGACGTTGAAGTACGTCCTCGGGATTAGCTGTGACAAAACGTGAGGACGTGGAAGTACGTCCTCGGGACGGCGCGGGTTAATGAACCTTATGCAGTCAACATACATTTATCATAAGCTTTCTTATTCCATCGCAGGTGCGTGCGACGGCGACTGAAGCTGCGCTGGTGGATAAAAGTCTTCAGGACCCTACAGCGCTGCAGGGGGCCCTCGATGCCCTGGCTTCCGAGGTGGCACCAGACTACCAGCCAGCCGATGCCTCACCAGAGTACCGCTTGGCCCTCACCCAGAACCTCCTCTATAAGGTCAGTCCCGCCCATGTTTAATAATAATAAATTCATTATCATTATCATCATCATCATCCGAACCTCCTTCCCCACCCTAGGGCAGAGTGAGGAGTAGCAACGTCCAGACAGCCCAGATTTGCCCAACTCCAATGGGCCACGCTTCCATTCACTCACCATTCAAGCCCCAGGAATGCTGGCACTATCTGATAAATGGAGGCTCCTAGCATCCACTCACTCAATGTAGGGATGCCTTATGGTCTCTACAATGAGAAACAAGCCAAATGGTTTCCTGTATCTAGGAAACCATTTACTACGCTGGGTGGTAACCTTATAATCAGGGTTTTTGGCCAGGTTCAGTGTCCCCCAGGTTCCACTATCTAAAATCACTTAATCATGGCAAATGTATCTGATAATAATAATAATAATAATAATAATAATAATAATAATAATAATAATAATAATAATAATAATAATAATAATAATGATGATGATGACTTGGTGCTGATCGCGGAATGTGTGAAGGTAGCAGAAGAAAGATTATGGAGAGGGAGAGATAGAATGGAGCACAGGGATTTGAGACTAAGTGCAGATACAACAAAAGTGATGATATCCAGTGAGAGTGGCGGTACTGTCAAAGCAGGAATGTGGCCGATCGCAGTATGCCACAAGGGTGTGGGAGGTAATTCCATTCATTTTGTGCAGCATTTGTGATAAGTGGGCGCATAGGAAATGTAGTGATACATTCCTTCTGTAAAATGTACTAATAGTAATGTTAACAGTGATGCCGATGCTAATAACACAAATAACCATAACTCCTAACCCCTGACAGACAATCCTTGGCATTCTGGGTGACAGTGTGAGTCCTCCTATCAGCAGTGGAGCCACCAGTCTTCAGCGCCCTCTCTCAAGTGGCACTCAGACCTTCGACACCATCCCTGAGAACTATCCTGTGGGCCTGCCTATGCACAAGCTGGAGGCCCCGATACAGTGCAGTGGTGAGAGAGAGAGAGAAAGAGAGAGAGAGAGAGAGAGAGATGAAAAGACGACTGACAGTAATTAGTTCACCTAATGAATTGTGAGCTACAATTTAGTGTGCAGGAGGGTTGCAGTTATAAAGATTTGTATGTAGCCTATGAGTGGTGTATGTATGAGATGTGTGTACAGTTGGTATCAAAGGTCCTGTCACCTCTCTTGCCTCTCTCTGCACGGACTTGGAAAATCAGGGTGGTGAACCTACAGCAAACGACTTTTATGACATTGATCTGAGACCAAATTAAGTAAACAGTGTTTGTTTCGCTGATTCACCGCACTGCTTTTCAAAGTGCATGGAGAACAAAGCAGGGGAGGCGACAATACTTATGATGTTCACTACACTCATGCACCTACCTTTCTACTTACTCATCTATCTCTAGTTCCTTCACCTGTACAGAGGTGGCTATTTGTCATATCTACCCCCATGTATCTGACTAATCATCCATACATCCACCATTCCATCTTAAATTTCTCTGCCATCAAGCTACCCTATATGTTCATCCGTCCATCCATCAATATTAATATACCTAGTTGTCTAAGTACAGACTTGGATAAACGTTTGCCTAATATTTGAATCTTTTTTCTCTCTGTCCAATTGATAATGGTGCACCTGGGAGGACACGCCCTATATGTGAATAAGGTCAATTTTTATCTCCAACTCCGCCATTTGTCAGACGCCTAGTTATCATATCAGTTCATCTGTCTATTTTCGTCTGTCTGTCTACATATCTGCCTGTCTGAATATCTATCTACATCCATCCTTCTCCCGCCTGCAGGAGAGATAGACTACATCCACAAACACCCCACCCTACCCGGCGAACTCTATGGCGTCTTCCTCACTTCCACCCAGGCCAACGCTCAGATCACATCCATTGACCCATCCCCTGCCCTAGTGAGTGATTTCTTAGTGGATCTCTTGAGTAGTTTATCCTTTGTAAGTATGCGGAAAATGAGTTAAATCTTTTCACTGGATCTCTACGTTATCAGTGCAATACAAATCTCTGAATTCCTTCTTTCGTGGATATTTTAAAAATTGGGGGTGCGTTAAATAGCACAGTAGTTTCCATCCTGAAAGCTATGGTCCCTTAGGCGACATTGGTATTTCTTTGAGAGTCATGCTGTGTTCTTAGAATCTGGAGCCACGCTTTTTAGTATATTGGCTCTGTCAGCACACTTTTTAAGAGGCAATAGTTAGTATTCCGACACAGCCACTCATCTGCTTAGTGCCGTGTGTCACATCAGCAGCAGAATGACTCCGTAAGTTTCCACGCATAGACAGAGAAGCACACCAGCTTTAGTATTTGACGAAATGCTTTGTGTTACCAGGAGATATGCAAGAGGAAGAGGTGATTTGATTCGTCTCAGACCTGCACCAAAGTCTGTAATGAACTATGTGCAACTGATAAGAATCTTGAACTATTTCTTTCATTGAATCTTTATATGCTCAGTGCCACACTTTAAATTGCAGGCTATCTCTACTGTGGCAGATATCCATGGGTAGGGGAGTGTAGTTGCTTAACTATGATTTTTTTTTTTACTCCTTTGGTGTACTTAGTGCCATAATATATATTGCAGGCTATCCCCGGTGTAGTGGACTTCGTTGGTGTGGGTGATATCACTGGTGTTAACAAAATCAACTCCCTGTCATGGACCGACAATGTCCAACCCGTAAGTTGCTAATCATTTTATACTTCAGTTAAATAATGACTTGGAAAGTATGTGATTCAGGATGTTTTTGATAGCAGAATAGTTAAATTTAGTGTCTTTATCAAAGTGCGGTAGGCTGTTCAGATGGAGGAACTGTATCCACTTCTGGAACAACAGTGTATTGGGTTCCCAATAAATAACTTCCAAATGTGTGTGTAATCGGTTTAATTTAGTGTCAGATTGTACAACCATATAATCTGTTAGCATGACCTCATATCTTAAAAATTCAATTAAAGAAAGAAAGAATCAGAATCTGGAGCCTGTCTGCTTCTCAGATATCAAGGGAAGAAGGGTTGGGGTGAAGGGAGTAGTTTTAACCTAACCCCACCCCACGCCACCTATCCTCACAGGTGTTCCCTGAAGACCGGGTATCATACTACGGGCAGCCTCTAGGTCTGGTCTTGGCTACAGACAGGGGATCGGCCATCGCCGGAAAGAACGCCATTGTGGTTACCTACAGTGACATCCAGCCTCCTGTGTTGACCATTGAGCAGGCACTTCAGAATCCTCTCCCTCCTGGCCAGTTCACTCCAATCGTTGACGGCGACGTGGCTGGTAAGGACAGGACTGAATATGGCAGGGATGAACTGGGCTTGGCCGAGCAGGGAAAGGCCAGGTAGCACAGGGTGGCATAGGATAGGGTAGAGTGGAACAGGGTAGAAGAGGGCAGGGCAGGGCAAAGCAAGGAAGGGCAGGTCAAGGTGGAACAGAAGGGGACAGGGCAGGTATGCATACATTAATTAGGGCAGTGCTTCACAACGATTTTCACTTCACGGCACATAAGTCAGTTTATTGACTCCTTGCAGCACACTTAAAGAATGTCATGATAAATGTCAGAATAACAAAATTTTTATTTTTTGCAAACAAATTTTGAAACAAAAAGTGTACAGTACAATGTATTTAACACACATTTGGGGGGGAGGGGATTTTTTAGTGTTCATGGTATTTGAAAAAAGAAATGAAATAAAGATTATTCTGAATGCATGCAGAGATATGCATTTCTATATTCCTATGAGGTAATTATTGGAAATAATGTTTTTCATCAAATGAGAGTCGGGCAGTTTTTGCGACAAGGTTTTAATTGAACTTATGTAAAATTTGTATTTCCAGAGCTAAGATAAAAATATTCATTATAACTTTCTGTATTAATTACGAATAAAAATGATTTTTTTTTTTTTCAGAAGTAAATATTTCTGATCTCTTCACTGAAAATTAATGAAAAATTTATGATTGTTTTGAGGGACACAGGTGGTAGCCTAGAGCCTTCAGTTTTAACAACTGAGCAGGTCGTTCAGAATCACTTCACTCCTATTTCATACTCTACCTAACCATGTCCCCTCCCCCTTCAATGGTTCAGTTAGGCGTAACAGAGTAGAACAGGGCAGGATAGGGTATCTTAGTTTAGGACAGGGCAGGTTAGGATTAGACTGAGCAGTGTAGGTAAGGATGGGATTGATTATGATGAGAGCATGATTGGTTTGAGAGCTTAGGCGTTAGGGCAAGCTAGAGTAGGGTAGGGTGGGAATAATGTTTAAGCTAATGTGTGTGTGTGTGTGTGTGTGTGTGTGTGTGTGTGTGTGTGTGTGTGTGTGTGTGTGTGTGTGTGTGTGTGTGATATCTAACCTATAACTTTTACAATTTTCAGCTGGTTTTGCAGCTTCCACCACGATCGTCGAAGGCAGCATATTTAGGGGTGGCCAGTACCACTTCCACATGGAGAACCACGTAAGATTCTCTCTCTCTCTCTCTCTCACTCGTGTGGTTTTGGCTGTCAGAAAAAAAAAAAGAAGCATCATCATTTTTTCTCCCATACTGATATTACCTTTTTATAAGGATTTACCTAAGGGCACTGAACACCCAACAATATTTACCTGTTTTTTCTTTTTTTTTTCAACAACCTCCCTCAGGTGACTCTGGCCATTCCCACCGATGAAGGCGGGCTGGACGTGAAGTGCTCTTCCCAGTGGCTCTCAGAGACTCAGAGAGCCATTGCTCAAGTGACTGGACTCAAACATGGCGAGTGAGTAGTAGGTAGCTGTACTCTCTTACCCTAAGTTGGCCCACATTATCGTCATTTTGTAGCTTATTCCGCATAGCTTAGTGACAGGAAAAGACAGTTTTTGACTATGCATCCTTTACATGGCACTGTTTCATGTCTATCACCGTATTCTAGTGTTAATCTCTTATTACAACTCAACGCTGAAGATGAAGAGATGGTAGCTTTCGTCCAAGCTAGAATAAAAAGAGTACACAGAATGCTTAATTTACTGTCTTGGCCTCAAATTGCCATTTATCCATCTATAGTGCTGATGTGTAACGATATTGTAACACTGGAATATGATGCAATTCACTATTTTTTTTTTTTTAATGCAAGAAAGACGGAACCAAAGACCAGGAGCCCACAAGATTGTTCCCTCCAAGGAAAAACGAAAACAAGAAAACAGAGCCAAATTCAAGCTCCGTTCATTTCATTTCGCGATGCCCGTGTCACGGGGTTTTTATAATATCACGGTAATTTTGATATAAATGGTTAAATGTTATTTAAATTGATAATAATATTCAATAATATTGAAGAGCAGAGACAATGATTGTCTTGCTACATCAAGCAATGATTACTTTACGCTGCTTCTTCGCACGACTCTCTGAGAACGAGAATTTATAAACTTTCTCCACAGTACACAGCAGAGACTAATTACTCACAATTGCTGAATTACTGTACTGTTAGCCTCTGGAGAAAGTTACTTCACCCTTGACAATAAATAACTAATACTAATAACAATAATCAGGTCCTTGCTGATGCTTAACTCCTATGGCACAACGGATTTTAAGTTAATACAACAAGACTGGTCTAAGTACCAGTTATGAAAGCAAAACGTTTATGCAAGCTAGGAGCTATATGGGAAATAAGCTTAATAATGGAGAAATGAAACAAGATTTTACTTTAAGCTCAAGAAAGGAACTGTTAAATTTATTAATCACAAAAAATAAATTTAACGTTACAATTCAAATCAATTAAATGAGACGCACTCACTCACTCACGCAATAGCTAAATACTTATGCCTAGGAAAAACACCTTAACTAAGCTCTTAAAACTACAAAATACACAAAAGAAATACCAGTCGATGAATGCTATGTATCACCACTAAGGTGGGAGGACTGGATAACTGTCTCAGTGGAGCCTGGGTGCTAGCGACCTCTCACACTTCTTGGAGCACAGGACCTTCCTCCGTCACAGCAAACACAAGACTGAATTCAAATAATGTATGGGCAGGAAGCACGAGCCACCGGAAGAAGGCGTGGCTAACGGTTTATGCAAGCAGAGGCGAACGATAAAGAAACAATTGTATCGCTCAGTAGCGCACTTAGTGACGTGCATTAAATCGGTCACTCCTGAAAGTGACGAATGATTTGAAAAGTATACCCCGAAATGGAGAGAGAACGGTTAACTGAGCGATACACAGTGAGTTTTCCACTAATAGTTCGTGGCTTCTCACAAAAAGGAAATGTCGCGAATTGATTCGTGACATTACGCCCCATGAAAATTAAATCTTTCTTCCTTCAGAAGAAAGATTTCAATATACATATATATAAATCCTAACTCAGTCACACAAGATTCACACTGTGGTGTGTGTGCTATCCTGCTACAGGAGAAAGTCGCAGTCGCCAGTGAGCGAAAAAACCTCGTATTTACGTTAATAGAAGCAAGCTTGAGGGAAAAACTCCGTGACGACTGTGAAAATCCTGTACTCAGGTCAAACTGAGCGAAAATTCGCTACATTTACACTGACAACTAATTGTTGTGTAGCGTGGTGTATGTAATACACGGTGTAGGTGTGACAGTTGTAGTGTAACTGTACCTACGTGTAAAATGACAGTAAATAATATGGCGGCAATGCAGAAGGCAGAGGAGAAGAGGCAGCAGCGTGCGGCAGATGATCAGCTGGTCCGCACAGCAAAACTGCTACACCCATTGCTGAACCTGCAAAACCAATTAAGGTGGAGCATCAAAAGTGTCAATGAGACAAAATTCTTATTATGTTACAATTACTCTCTCTGGCTAGCAGTCAGTACATGCTATGAAAAGTACACTCGAGGTCGCCATTAATTTTAGCACACGATTATGATCGGCAAGTTGAGAATCCCTGTGCAAACTCGGGTCTTCCATAGCCTCGAACCGCACACGGGTCCTCAACCTACAGTACTTATATTAATATCGGAGAGCTGAGAAACCTTGTGCAAACTTGGGTCTTCCATAGCCTCAAGTCGCCTCTGCAGAGTTCTCACTTCCCCCTTAACCTACAATACAACACTTATATTAGTACCGGAAAGCTGAGAATCCTCGTGCAAACTTGGGTCTTCCATAGCCTCAAGTCGCCTCTGCGGAGTTCTCTCTCCCTTAACCTACAATACAATACTTATATTAGTACCGGAAAGCTGAGAATCCTTGTGCAAACTTGGGTCTTCCATAGCCTCAAGTCGCCTCTGCGGAGTTCTCACTTCCCCCTTAACCTACAATACAACACTTATATTAGTACCGGAAAGCTGAGAATCCTCGTGCAAACTTGGGTCTTCCATAGCCTCAAGTCGCCTCTGCGGAGTTCTCTCTCCCCCTTAACCTACAATACAATACTTATATTAGTACCGGAAAGCTGAGAATCCTTGTGCAAACTTGGGTCTTCCATAGCCTCAAGTCGCCACTGCGGAGTTCTCTCTCGAACTTCCCCCTTAACCTACAGTACTTCTATTAGTACCGGGAAGCTGAGAATCCTTATGCAAACTTGGGTCTTCCATAGCCTCAAGTCGCCTCTCAACTTCCCCCTTAACTTACGGTACATATATTAGTACCGGGAAGCTGAGAATCCTTATGCAAACTTGGGTCTTCCATAGCCTCAAGTCGCCTCTCAACTTCCCCCTTAACTTAAGGTACATAATATGCATGTACAGGCCCTGGACATACTGTGTCCTGTGGGGCCAATGGGCGAGACATCAGGTCTGCACCCACTTCACCACTACCCTGTCTCTCAACTGACTCAGAGATTACAGGTGTGGTTATGAACGGCACAGGAAGGACATGTCCCTGATCAGTGGTGATACTTTGGCACACACTGCAGGAACGGACAAAACTGTCTATGTCTCGTCCCATCCCTGGCCAGAAAAAGTCAGCTCGGATACGGCCCTGGGTCTTCCTTTTGCCCAGGTGACCTCCTGAGGCTGGACAATGACCCCATTGTAACACTGCTGGGCGGTACTTGGCGGGAACGACAAACTGCAGTCGAACCTCGCCCTCGGGTGTTCGTGACTCACGGTAGAGCCGTCCTTGTTTGCGAAGGAACTTGGCTCGACCTCCCGTGAATACTTAATCACTCGACCCTTTTGTTTATTCCGCACGGCAGCAAGTGTCGGGTCAGAATGTTGTTCTTGTACAACAAGTTGACTGCACATCAGATCTTGCGGCGATTCAATGATCACTGGGGTGACACAGTCTGCAGCCTCAGTCATGGCTCGTGTCACCGCAGCAGCCGAAGTCTGAGTAGCGCCATTGGAGCAACTATCCTTGACTCCATTAATATTGCCTACTATTAAGTCAAATAGAGGCTCTGGCATGACAACTGCAAGTGTCATACCAGTATAAAATGGAGATGCCACCTGGATACATGCCTCAGGGAACAATCTCACTGATCCATCAATAAGGCTTACATGGATCTGTCGACCTGTATACTGCTCAGGCCGAACTAGACTCTGCTTGACAGAGCAACCTGAGGAACCATTATCTCTCAGGACCTTCACAGGAATGCCTCCCACAAACCCTGGCTGAACAAGGAAGGTACTGTCACCTGTGGGAGGGCCTGTGGAGGAAGCAGCTAGCCACTCATGAGGCTGCTGAATTGATGCGGCAAACATTGTGCCTTGAAGGTTATATTGGGGAGATGGAACATTGGCCATCTGTGGAGGGGGGTTCACTGTCACTGTGGGACTAGTGAACTGTGGGGAAGTACCCACACTGGTAGGGACGTGACCACCGTGCTGCTGCTGAGGAATGAAGGCTGCATTTGCTTCCTGCCTCTTTTGAGCTGGTGGTGAAAAAGTTTGTCCCGACGGTCGGTTGCGTGGCTGATACTGCTGCTGGTTAGGGTACTTGTTGTACCGCTTCCACTCAGGTTTCTGAGTGTTTTGCCCCTGGTCCTTCCACTGCGGTTTTGGACCTTGCTCATTACTCTGAGAACGGCCTTGGTGCTGGGATTCAGTCTGAGACGGCTTCCCAGACTTGGCAGTATCTTTTCTGCTCCAGGTGTTTTGCTTACGAGGTTGATACCCGTATGCAGTAAAGAATGCGTCAGCCTTCTCTGCCATTTGGCTGGCATCTTTCACCTGGCAGATCTTAAGCTGTGCTATGAGCTCAGCAGGCCACGACCTCTCTAGCTGTGTACGCAGCATAAGGTCAATTATCCCCTCACGCGTGGAAGGAGTTTCATCTTTCTCCATCCACTCATTTAAATAAGCTGTGAGACGATCAAGGAACTGAACAGCTGTCTCCTTGTCTTGGAGACGAGCTCGCATGAACTGAACTTTGGCGTCGTCTACTGTGAGACCATACGCCTTAATGAGTGCAGCTTTCATCATCTCATATGTGAGATTGTCTCCACGAATTCTGTGGAGAATATCGAGGGCAGGGCCCTCAAATAAACTAAGAAATTGGATCCGCTTAGCTGCCTCATCCAGTTGATACATGTCTGCCATGTCCTCAAAACGAGCTATGTACGGCTCGATTCGCTCGCTTTCCTTGTATGAAGGAAGCTTGATGCGTGGGGTCGCCAGGACATGTGCAGGAAGAACGCTCGTGGAGCTTGGACCAACTGCACCAGACGTGTCTGAAGCCAAGGAATCTCGCTTGAGCTTCAGCACTTCAAGTTCATGTTCTCGTTCTTTGTCTCGTTGTTCACGCTCGTATTCGCGCTGTTCTCGCTCGTGTTCGCGCTGTTCTCGCTCTTTTTCCAACTCGAGCTCGCGTTGTTTCTGCTCGTATTCGCGCTCTTTCTCACGCTGCTCTTGTTCATATGCACGCTCTCTTTCACGTTGTTCGCGCTGTTCTCGCTCGTATTCGCGCTGAATCTTACGCTCTTCACGAGCATCATTCTCGCGCTGCTGCTCCTGATTATGCCGTGAGAGTATATACTCTTTAATTTCGGTTGGGTCCGAAAGACCCATTTCTTTGGCTTCCTGTAAAAATACAGTAGTAGCCATTTCGCTAATTTATGAAGCAAACCGAAATTGAGTACTGACTGCTTAGCGACGAATACTAATAAACAAAAATATAGAGTACAGACACAAGCTACTGGTGACCAGTCTTATCCAGTTAACTGGCAAAGAATAAATCAAAAATGTAAATGACTGGGAAGACTCAATAATAAACACAATGGTACGGCGACTTCCCAGAAGCGAATAAAATCGTCTGGCGTTACCAAAAATAAACTAGAGTTAAGTACTCTATTGATTAATAAAGCAAAAATTCACTTGCTAAATCAACGGTAACCACCAGTAAACTTGTGCCTATAAACTTTAATAATAAATACCTAAATATGAATGAGTGAGCACTATCTCGTGAATAGCTTTATAGCTAGGAGTTAATATCCTGGAATGAGGTCGCCAATTGTCACGGGGTTTTTATAATATCACGGTAATTTTGATATAAATGGTTAAATGTTATTTAAATTGATAATAATATTCAATAATATTGAAGAGCAGAGACAATGATTGTCTTGCTACATCAAGCAATGATTACTTTACGCTGCTTCTTCGCACGACTCTCTGAGAACGAGAATTTATAAACTTTCTCCACAGTACACAGCAGAGACTAATTACTCACAATTGCTGAATTACTGTACTGTTAGCCTCTGGAGAAAGTTACTTCACCCTTGACAATAAATAACTAATACTAATAACAATAATCAGGTCCTTGCTGATGCTTAACTCCTATGGCACAACGGATTTTAAGTTAATACAACAAGACTGGTCTAAGTACCAGTTATGAAAGCAAAACGTTTATGCAAGCTAGGAGCTATATGGGAAATAAGCTTAATAATGGAGAAATGAAACAAGATTTTACTTTAAGCTCAAGGAAAAGAACTGTTAAATTTATTAATTACAAAAAATAAATTTAACGTTACAATTCAAATCAATTAAATGAGACGCACTCACTCACTCACGCAATAGCTAAATACTTACGCCTAGGAAAAACACCTTAACTAAACTCTTAAAACTAGGAAATACACAAAAGAAATACCAGTCGATGAATGCTATGTATCACCACTAAGGTGGGAGGACTGGATAACTGTCTCAGTGGAGCCTGGGTGCTAGCGACCTCTCACACTTCTTGGAGCACAGGACCTTCCTCCGTCACAGCAAACACAAGACTGAATTCAAATAATGTATGGGCAGGAAGCACGAGCCACCGGAAGAAGGCGTGGCTAACGGTTTATGCAAGCAGAGGCGAACGATAAAGAAACAATTGTATCGCTCAGTAGCGCACTTAGTGACGTGCATTAAATCGGTCACTCCTGAAAGTGACGAATGATTTGAAAAGTATACCCCGAAATGGAGAGAGAACGGTTAACTGAGCGATACACAGTGAGTTTTCCACTAATAGTTCGTGGCTTCTCACAAAAAGGAAATGTCGCGAATTGATTCGTGACAGCCCGGATGCACTGCGTTTGAAAAACTGGAGATCATAGGCAGCAGGAAATACAGACAGAGGGAAAGGGTTCCAGAGTTGACCCGTTGAATATATGCAGGACTGGGAGCAACTCTTGCTTTATAAAGTTGGACAGAAAAAGGATGAGAGTTTGTTGCTAGACGGGTGTTATGCTTCCGCAGTAGTGGTTATAATCATCACGATCACTATTCCTGTGACATCCGGACTCGAAGGAACCACAAAGTATTTCCATGCTTTGATTAATACACTGTTAATTTGTAATACATCCCAGTACATTCTAACTTATCATAATCACTCGACCTTAACTAAACCTGAGCCACCGCAATCGATTTCTCTCACTCCAGTGCGCTCTTGTTTACTCTTAATTTACCTCCAAGTCACCCGTATTCGCCCAGTTCACCTCCGTCCGCCGAAATACACTCCTACCTCACCCCAGTTTACCCAAAACCGCTCTTATCTCGCCCCAGGCCTCCCAGATCTGCTCTTAACTCATCCTAGTCCACTCTGATCCATTCTCAACACACTTCTTTTCACCTTACCTGCTTATTCACCTCAGTTAACTTTATTCCGCTCATCTCCACATCAGTCGAACTTGATGTGTCATAGCTCAAGCTAACTCATTCTTAACTCATCCCAGTCCTCTCTAACCATCAGAGTGGAAGTATGTTGAAGTATAAATTAGGATCCATTTTAATTTAATTTATCCATAATCACACTAGTCCACTTTAGCTTACACAGTTCATCCTAGGTCACCCAAACTCGCCCCAATTCACAGTGTGCCCATGTCCTGCAAAGGTATGGTAAGAGAATTCAACCCCAGATTCCATTTAAGCACCAGTCCATATAAATCCGCAGCAGCTCTTCCCAGTCAATCCTAATCGACAGCAATTCACCCTAACTAGCCCCATTCTATCCCAATCCTCAGCGTGCACGTGTCCTGCAAGCGGATGGGAGGAGCATTCGGTGCCAAGATCGACCAGTGCAACATGGTGGCGACCGCGGTGGGTCTGGCTGCACACAAAACAAGGAGGCCAGTCAGAGTCCAGCTTGACCTGCACACCAACATGACCATGATAGGCGGCAGGGAACCACACGTCTGCAACTACAAGGTTTGAGGAGATATGAACTGTGATTCTCTAAGATTTTTGGAGCCCTGTCTCTGTAATATAGAACCCTTCATCTGCAGCTAGAAGGTTTTGGGAGATTTGTTCTGGGTAAGTCCCCCGCTAATACCAATACATCAGTCCTATATGAGACAGCCCTAGCATGTATTCAGTATGGACGATGGGTGTTAGCGCCGAAGTGGTGACATGTACAGGTGTGCGGTACGTAGGAGGACTACTGGGCCTTGAAATCAGGCTGTGAAGCCTATGCCCAGAGTCGGTCACATACAAAAAAAAAAAAAAAAAAAAAAAAAAGAAGTAACAGAATAACTCATCCCAAAATCCAGTATATTTACCATATGAATTATATTTCCTCTCGTAATCCTCAAGTCATTAACACACAAGGTATAACATAGAAAAAAAGTAGGGAGAGTTGAGCAGTGTATTATCCCTCTCTTGTAATTTCTGTATTTTGAAATCCCACTCTACAAGATTTGGAAATATATGTGGTGGTGGTATAGCTGTTTGGGTTGCATTTCCTGTGCAACTATAAGGTTTGGTACTTAGCGCCGTAGCCATAGGAGTGGCCAGGATGGCCCTTACCACTCCTGAAATATGCCTGTCCGTCGGGTGGCCACCTCAAATTTTTGAAAGGATACCTTCGAATTCCCCAAAAGAGTTTTCTTTGGGACACATCTCAGTAAGTTTGGCCGTCCCTTCTTCACCTCATTTTAGAATCCTTGACACGCCCCTGTTACTAATATCTGTTATTCTAATATTCTCGGTTTAGTAGCTCCCATCTTGTAACAAGAAGCTCTTCATCTGCAGTTATGGCCAATTTGTGCATTAACTTCCTTGATTTAAAAGCAGTTTCATTTATGGTTGCAATTTTTTTATTATTTCTTCGATCTGTCGTCTATAACTACAGTGTTTATTTGCGTCGTGAGGGTATCCTTAACACTGTGATGAGGAAATTTTCAACTACAGTTACAAAATTATATAATGAATATGTTATAAGGTTTCTTTTGGAGTAATTTCCCCAACTGTACTTACTCAATCCAGTTTTGAGCTCAAATCAGTTCTTACTGCATTATGTTTGACTGAGTATTTATTGCCTGTAGGTGTGAATGAGGCCCTTTCAGGCTTGAGTTGCGCATAATTTTACCCATTAACTCATGATCCCGATGAAAGCTTAATATTTTTGCTACCCGTAAATTATGAAACTTCATCCGTATATCCTAATCATCTGCTCGATCAGACGGACTGGGGTTAAGCAACAACCCAAATCTTCAGCTTCAAGAGCATGGAAAGTTTGTGAGACCAAGAAATATTTGTTTTCGAGTGCACTTTTTATCATTCCCTCAGCTCCATCACATAGTAACTAGCCACTCACTATTTCCCACCCCTGTCATCTTTCTCCATCCATCATTCACCAAGTCCCTAACTTTCCTACCACTCCCCAGGTGGGTGTTGATGACGCTGGATTGCTACAGGCCATCCAGGCAACTATAATCTCAGATTCAGGGTACGCTGCCATCGACATCAGTGCCTCCTCCGCCGCCGAGACCCTGCGAAATTGCTGTTACTCCTGTCCCAACTGGGAGATCACACCCCAGTTTGTGCTCACCAACACCGCCATTACTACCTGGTGCCGCGGCCCTGGTAAGTGGTACTATGGAACCATCTGAGAACTCGTGTTCCAAGGTGGAACAGTGTATCTCTCTTGTGAATTGTGTCATTGTTAAAAGTACAGAGGTATTACAAGTCAGAGGTTTAAATCTCGAGTGGCTTAATTTCAGTGGGCAAGGAATTTCTGTTTTTGTTTCCTGAATAGATAGGGAGATAGTTTTTTTTTTTTTTTTTTTTTCAGTGTAAGATAAAAAAAATTCTACTCAGGAATCTCTATTACCACGTACGGATGGGTACAATGAAATGTGTATAAACAAGAATGGTGAAAAAACTTAATGGAGATACATCCACTCAGGTACCTTAAATCCAAACAAGTTGTGCTGGTGGTACTGTGAAAAGAAAATATTAAAGAAAATATTCACATTGGTTGAGAACACAGCTTCCTAGTGAGAACCAAAATGAATTAAAAAGGTAAACATCAGAGTATACTACTTTACATATCTACTATGCAAACAGTTAGAGTTTATATAGTGAACTGGATAAGCTGAGGACCTTTATTAGTACGCAAAAAAATCGATATTGTCGCTTTTGGTGAACTATGGATAAGCACAGAGACTCGGGATTATTATTATTATTATTTTTACCGATAACCAAATTCAGGGTTACAATATATTTTAATCAATCTGATAAGAAAGTGGAATGGGGTTGTTATTTACGTTCAAAAGACATTAACCTGTTGTGGCAAAACACACATTAGCGTAATTAAGAATACGTAGAGTGTCTGGGTTGAAATTAGTAACAGCAGGGACGCATTAGTCTTAGGAGCTATTTACAGATAACTAAAGTTAAATATAGTACAGTAGTTGATAAATACCTTTGGGGAGAAAATTAGAGAGAGATATACTCCAGTCTTCATAATAATTGACCCTGGGGATTTTAATTTTCCCAGGACAGACTAGGAAAATCATGCATGAGATGGAGAGTTAGAGGATTTTTTTTAAGTAACAGTCCAGGACAGACTCCTCTTTCAGTGTATTAGGGAGCCAACTGAAGGGATTTATATACTTGAACTGTTTCCTCTGGTAAGGGAAATTTCATAGCAGTATAGAAGATGGCAAACAACTTGGTCGTAGCGATCATAATAAAAATAGGTTAATATTTAGTATGAATGATAACCCGAAAGAAAACAGGTAAGCTGTCCCCAATTTCTGCCTAAGTAATTGCAAAGTATTAAGAGATTGTTATAGAAATGAAGTCCAGAGAGAGAATCTCGGGGAAGGTGAAGTCAGGGATCAAAGTGAGGTCAGGGATGGGAAAAAGAGTTCAGGTTAATGAGGTAAGTTCGGATCAGATATTATGACTCCGGTTAGTGAGAAATACTGTACAGTGATTTCGTAGCTGAACATACATACTGTAGAGGCCAGGAGAGATTAATCACTTCACAGACATTTTAGTGAGTAGTTCAAGCCCGAGATTATTGAATAACAGATTGAGATTTATTATAAGTCAAGAAAAAATGAAAAATGAAAAAGGTAAGAGGAACACTTACATACTTACTACTTCTTTTAGAAAGGGAGGGAAATAAATGGATTAGGAATGCTAAGCGAAATCATGAAATTAAATTTGCTAGTGAATATAAAAGTAGTTATTTTCCTTTTTACCGCATCAAAAATATATAATAAGACAGAATTACTTAGAGCAGAGTCTGGTACTGTCACAGAGGAAGACAGAGAAAGTCTCTCTCTCTCTCTCTCTCTCTCTCTCTCTCTCTCTCTCTCTCTCTCTCTCTCTCTCTCTCTCAACTATCAATACTTTGACAGGTGTCGTAGAAGGAATTTTCTTCATCGAGAACATTATGGACCACGTAGCCACAGCACTGGGCATGGACCCCCTGGAGTTCCGTCAGAAGAACCTCATCCAGGACGGCGCCAACGTGGGAGTCGCCAAGCAGATGATGCCCTTGAGGAGTCGACTGGCTGCCATGAGTGAGGCTTGGCTTGAGTTGGGTTGGCTTGGGTGAACTGGCTGAGTTTGGTTAAATATGGTTCATAGATTGGGTGAGACTTGGCTTTGGTTGAGTTGGCTTGGGTTTGCAGGAGGTACGCTTCGAAAACTTGACGCTTGGTTTGAGCAGGGTAGACTTGAGAGGATTTGGTTGGATTAGTTGGATATGGGTTGAGCTGCATTAGGTTGGAATAGGCTGGGCTAAGTTTAAGTAGGTTGGATTGGGTTGAGTTAGGTTGTGTTTGAGTGAGTTTGTCTGGGTATGCCTGACTTCGATTAAGTTGGGCTGAATTAAGTTTAATTAGATTAAGCTGGTCTAGATTTTGTATGTGAGTGAGATTGAGTTGACACTATTTAGAAAGATCCAGGAAGCTTTTGGTCGAGCACCTGTGTGCCGCGGCACACTGGTTCCAGAACACTGGCTTAGAGGACTGGATTGGGTTTGCTTGGTGTATGTTGTTGGGGTTAGGTATGGATGATTTAGGCTGGGTTGACCTGAATTGATTAGACTGAGCTGGCGATGTAGGAAACTTTAATAAATTTGTCTGTATATCAGCTTAAATGCTTGTCTGTCTGTCTGTTTCTCTGCCTGTGTGTGTGTGTGTGTGTGTGTGTGTGTGTGTGTGTGTGTGTGTGTGTGTGTGTGTGTGTGTGTGTGTGTGTGTGTGTGTGTGTGTGTGTGTGTGTGTGTGTGTGTGTGTGTGTGTGTGTGTGTGTGTGTGTGTGTGTGTGTGTGTGTGTGTGTGTGTGTGTGTGTGTGTGTGTGTGTGTGTGTGTGTGTGTGTGTGTGTGTGTGTGTGTGTGTGTGTGTGTGTGTGTGTGTGTGTGTGTGTGTGTGTGTGTGTGTGTGTGTGTGTGTGTGTGTGTGTGTGTGTGTGTGTGTGTGTGTGTGTGTGTGTGTGTGTGTGTGTGTGTGTGTGTGTGTGTGTGTGTGTGTGTGTGTGTGTGTGTGTGTGTGTGTGTGTGTGTGTGTGTGTGTGTGTGTGTGTGTGTGTGTGTGTGTGTGTGTGTGTGTGTGTGTGTGTGTGTGTGTGTGTGTGTGTGTGTGTGTGTGTGTGTGTGTGTGTGTGTGTGTGTGTGTGTGTGTGTGTGTGTGTGTGTGTGTGTGTGTGTGTGTGTGTGTGTGTGTGTGTGTGTGTGTGTGTGTGTGTGTGTGTGTGTGTGTGTGTGTGTGTGTGTGTGTGTGTGTGTTTGTGTGTGTGTGTGTGTGTGTGTGTGTGTGTGTGTGTGTGTGTGTGTGTGTGTGTGTGTGTGTGTGTGTGTGTGTGTGTGTGTGTGTGTGTGTGTGCGTGTTTCCTTCATCAGTCTATCTAACACAACTCCTCATTTCCAGACCCCCAAAGCATTCCATCCCAGGTCCACATCCCCCGGAACCTGATCAACGACATGATCAATCAAATCCTGGTCACGGCCGAGGTGGAGACACGCAAGGCAGAGATTGCTACCTTCAACCAGGTCAGTAAGAAAAAATATATACTCTGATATTCCACATAGCCTACATTATCTTTGTTAAGCTTTCGTTATCTCATCATTATCACTGGGAGCGTCCTGGTTTATGCAGTTCAGATATATTAGGCAAGGTGGCTAATGGTTCTTCCCAGAGCGGCATCATA
Organism: Coenobita brevimanus; assembly: GCF_032717465.1. Taxonomy (NCBI): domain Eukaryota; kingdom Metazoa; phylum Arthropoda; class Malacostraca; order Decapoda; family Coenobitidae; genus Coenobita; species Coenobita brevimanus. Next base: position 36,513,252 of record NC_137004.1, read on the forward strand.
CAGGTAATAAGCCAACTACCCATTATTCTGTACTTAGTCTTGTTAAGGCTAGTGACTGTTGCCCTCCATTTTCTTTAACTTCCATAATGATGAGGATTGCTTTCCATTTTGACTGATTGCCTGACTGACTGATTTACTGACTTATGGATGCTGCCCCCCCCCCTCTCTCTCTCTTTCTCTCTCTCTCTCTCTCTGTCTCAATGGAAGAGCGTTTACTTTTGCCTGACAACCAGATTTACGTTTGGATTGTGATGCTCTTCCTTCCCCCTGTCCAGAACAACCTGTGGAAGAAGAAAGGACTGTCTGTGATGCCTCAGCTGTACCCATACGCTATCCCGAGTGTCTACCCCTTCGCCTCCCTCGTGTCAGTCAACGCAGCGGATGGTTCTGTCACTATCTCACATGGCGGAATGGAGTCTGGTCAGGGGCTCAACACTAAGGTCGGTCCAGGGCAGGGATGGCACGGCAGGGCAAAGTAAGGAAGAGAGACCGAGGACAAGGAAGGGTAGGGTGGGTTCGATCAGTATAATACATCGGTTTGGAGTCTGATCAGGTCTCAGCATTAAGATTAATCAAAGGCAGGGCAGAACTGAGCAGGGTAGGGAAGGGAAGGGAAGAGAAAAATAGAGTACAGAAGGTAAAGGATGAATAGGGCAGGACATGATAAAGCAGGGTGTGATAGGGCAGTGCAGGACAAGTCAGAGCAGAGTAGGATATGATGGGACAGGGAAAAAAGATGTCAGAGTAAAAAACAGGGGGAACTAATGGAATGACAGGATGAGGGAAAGGAAGAGCGGGAAAATTGAGATTGTATTCTAACTTAAGCTACCCAAATCTAATCAAACCTGAATTAACCTAACCTAATTATCTTAAACCTAAACTAAGTTAAGCAAACCCAGACTTATCTAACGTAACCTGACCTAACCTAACGTAATCTAATCTAATACATACACTTTCAGGTTGCCCAGATAGCAGCTAAGGAACTGGGCGTCCCTTTGAACTCAATCACCCTCGTGGCCAATAATTCACACGCCAATGCCAATAGCCAAGTCACTGGCGGCTCCTATGGCTCAGACGTAGCCGGATACGTAAGTCTTTACCGGACACGTTTTAGTGCTCGTTTTAGGGGTGATCTGTGTTTTTATGCAGAAAAATTTAAGCTAAAATGCGGACACATACACACACACACACACACACACACACACACATACACAAACCTTTCTAACCTCTAAATCAGCGGTTCCCAAACTGGGGGCCATGGCCCCCTTGCGGGCCATATATCAGAATGTAGGGGGCCATAACCTGAACCGAAGGAGTCTAGCGAGTTGGTAGTCAGTGGAGAGAACTTACACAGGTTCAGTACAGGTTTGTGCAATGCCTTGCTGCCAGACACATAAGTAATACGTCCTTTTTTTTTTTTTTTTTTTTTTTGCCTGTGTAATTACCTTTTTTTTATCTGATTCTGTGTTGTTGACATAAAATAAGGGATAGAGATGTATTAGGGGAGTAGATAATTTAACTCAATCTCATTCTAAGGCTTCCTAAACTATGGATTCTGTATGATAACCTGGTCTTGAATCTTGAGTATCAGCAAGGATGTCCACATTTTTCAGTTAACTATCCAGCCACAGTTGCAACATTGATCACCGTGTGCGCCTCCCCATATAATCAGTTTGTGCCCACCTGTGAATACTTCAATAATTATATATATATATATATATATATATATATATATATATATATATATATATATATATATATAAGATTCAGCTAAGACAAAATGCACATTTCTTTATTAATACTTAACAAAAGAGAAAATAACAAATGGAATCAATAAAATTACAGGATTTGTTAGAGTGATTTTTATATGGACATGATGAGTGTAGGACTGTAGTGTAGACAGTCACTGTAGTCATGGGTTATGGTTGGGGAATGGGGGCCATGGACAAGGATCATGTATGAAAAGTGGGTAACGACCAGAAAAAGTTTGGGAACCACTGCTCTAAATCAAACTTTCACATATTTCTAAACTTTACTTCACTCTGCCGTGCTTTTTGTCCCCAGGTCAAGCTCACCCCTTCACTAGCTTCCTTCTCACATATTTTATACTTCTAAATCTAATTCTTCCAACTTTCTAACCTCTGTCAAGCTCTCTCACCCTTCTAACCCTCTAAATCAGACTCACCCCCTTTCCAACCAACGTATCACACACTCCAGCCTTCCTGACTTTTAAATTAGACACGCACTCTTCAGACCTCATCAAATTTCCCTTCTTTCTAACCTCCATATCTACTCTTCCACAGTCCTAACTTCAAAATCAAACTCCCGAACGTTTCTAACCACAAAATAAACCCCCTTATCTTTCTAACTTCAAACTCTCTCACTCTTCTAAACTCTGAAGAAAACAATGTCCCCTTTCTAAACTTTAAGGTAAACTCTTCCATCATTCCAATATCAAAATCAAAGTCTCTCACCCTTTTAATCTCAAAATGTCTCTTCTAGAACGTTGGCGAGGCTTGTAAGATGATAAAGGCGCGTATTGAGGCTCTGAAGAAGGAGAAGGGGCTGACAAAGGCGACCTGGGGAGAGTCAGTCCTTCAGGCTTTCCTCAACGGCGTGGACATCTCTCAACGCTTTGTGTAAGAGAGAAAGAGAGAACGTGTGTGTGTGTGTGTGTGTGTGTGTGTGTGTGTGTGTGTGTGTGTGTGTGTGTGTGTGTGTGTGTGTCTGTCTGTCTGTCTGTCTGTCTGTCTGTCTGTCTGTCTGTATGGGTTGTGTGTTTGTGTGTGCGCGTATGCTTCTGCGTGTTTGTGCGTGCTTTGCGCATGTTTGTTTTAGTGACGGAATAAGTTGAAAGCTAGTTAATGAGTCAAGAACGTTCATTACTTAGAAAATAACAGCCAGTTAGTTAGAGATTTAGAGAATTAAAGAGTTTTAGATATACAGAGTAGTAAACCAACACATAAACAAATGGCCCCATACACCCATACACTTCACAGCTTGGGCACTTATTCAGTCTTATTAGTACTGGGATATTCTGGACTTGTTATTCACGACTTTTGTGATGGTATTAGGTGAGTTGTTTTTATGACAAGTGGAAAAGAAGTTAAGGCACTTTTAACCCCATGTGTTTGGGAGACGTTTCTTCCTTTCGGCAAGTCCAATCCATCTTCGCTTACTGGCTCCCACTACTTTTGCAATATCACTAGTGTCGAATCTCCCTTGTAGCACACTACTCTCTGTTGCCATTCAGTGATGCCCTACTCATCTAACTCAACATTCACCTTTAAGTGTGTTCCAGTTTGTTTATATACTCTTCTTTCACCGGGAAAATTTCACTGTCATATTCTTTTGTGCGAAAGTAGAGCCTCGTTGTTTCTTTACGCACACTTCAACCATATGACAGATAATGTAAAATTCCCCTTCCTCTCTCCAACAGGAACGGACCAGATGAAATCAACAGCTACGCTATCTTTGGGGTGGCGTGTACAGAGGTTGAACTAGATGTACTTACTGGACAGTTCGTGGTAAGTGTGTGTGTGTGTGTGTGTGTGTGTGTGTGTGTGTGTGTGTGTGTGTGTGTGTGTATGTGTGTGTGTGTATGTGTGTGTGTGTGTGATAATATGTTGTGATTCCAATATCATTATGAACTGGCCTTTATTGCATAACTTGCTTCATACAGGTGACTCGAGCAGACATCTTAGAGGATGCTGGCAACAGCCTGAGCCCACTGGTAGATATCGGGCAGATTGAGGGCGGGTTCGTGATGGGTCAAGGACTTGTTACCACAGAGAGCATCTTGTATGACCCCACCACTGGAGAGAAAGTCACCAACAGCACTTGGGTGAGAGTTTTTTTTTATTTTTTTTTTTAAATACTTGGTTTGTTGAGCTGGTGGTCTAGTGATGCCAGTTGGAGTGCAGCCTTTCATAGGTCTGATCCCCAAGACCTGACTGGCGCTTTTCACTGGCAGAAGCCATGTGTACGGCACTGGTAGTTGTAATGTTGTCGTTCTGTTAGCATTAGGGTTAAAATCCTACTTCTGGCACCTGGTGCCATTCATCTCAAGATGTCCATCCTTGGTGGGTTGGTAAGATGAATAAGTAAGGCAACACTCGGAGGTGGTACCTTTGGTATCCAGAATGATGCAGTGATCTTGTATTCCAGGATAATTGGTGATTAACCCATCACTAGTTGAAAAACCTATGTTACAGATATGAACATTGCAGTTAAGTACCTCAAGTTCTCTACCGCCACCTTTAATTTGATGTCATTAGGGGGAGTAGACAGATCTTCTGTATTTAGCCTCTATACACCTAGGAAATATCAACCTGAAAGCATTACCAGGAGAAGGTTATGGCCAAAAATGGACTTTCTCATAATGTCTGTGCCTTTTTTTTTTTTTTTTTTTTTATGAGATGGCCAGATGGATCACACAGAATAAGAAAATGCAGTGCCTTTTACGGACATTATCATGGGTATCAGACATATTTAACATTTCGTTCTAATCGCTAAAATTAATAAGCTAAGTTGTACATACTGCAGCTGCTTGAATCATGTAATGGTGTTATAGTAATCACTTAAGGACCAAAAGTTACTTCAGTGAAAAATTCCTAGTGGTATTAATTCACGTGAAACATAGGAAATAACTTTTACCTATTACTTAATGCCCTTGCCCATTTCAACATAGAGTTTTTTATAATTCACAAAATGAAGTATGTGGATAAAAACAGATCATCTCAGGGGAAAAGAGAGAATGGAAAATTTGATAGATTGATGATATGTTGAAGGATGGGATGGTTAGTGGTAGAGAGAACCCTGCGTTAAAGTATAACAATACCCACACTCTCCTTTTGAAGTGAAGCCTGGATAGTGAATGACAGATTTTTCTTGGTTACAAACTGTAGAAGTGACCTTTCTTAGAGCAGCTGCAGGCATAAACAGGAAGAATGATGTAAGCACTTAAAGAGGTTACGAGTGTTCTCGAATGAAATAAAGGGCGATAAGAGTGAGATCTGCAACTGCAAATGGATAAAGATAAATGCATTGAGATAGAAGGGGCACATCCATATGCAAAGAATGCACATAAAGAGAGTGCAAAAGAAAATCTGAAAGTGAGATTGAGGGTAATGTTAGAAAGGGAAAACCAGTAGGTGATATGGAAAAAGAAAGTGGATCAATACACTAATGAGAAAAAGATGTAAAGTAGTGTCTGAGAGAGTGAGAAAGGTAGGTCTGTCGAAGTCATTCCCTCTTGAGACAAAGCCAGGACGGAGTAAAACATTCATGATGATGATAATGATGACGTAAAATTTCTTTTCGGGAACTAACTGGAATTGTGTGCTGAATTCCAGAACTACAACCCTCCCTCCGCATTGGACATTCCTGCCGACCTTCGAGTGACCATCATGCAGAACGCTCCCAACCCCATCGGCATTCAGTCATCCAAAGGTAAATACTACCAGCCTATACTCTATCAGCATTAACTTTGCTTAAAACTGCCATCTCCCCATGTTGAACGATGGGCCGTCATAAGATACTGACAGTAGAATATGGTGCTAGTCACAAAAAGTATCATGAATTGGTGCAAGATCGTGCTCTAGTCTTAATCTGCCACAGAGCTACGGGAAATAGGCCGCAAAATGACGAAAATCTCCAGGTAACACATTCACAAGCACAGTGTCTTTTTGTGATATATTCTTGCTACATCAGCGTCTCTCATATTCTAAGGGATAAAATATGCTCATTTAAATTGCACTTCAGTGGGTAAATCTTTACTGGGTTATAATTCACTGGGCCACATTTTTCTGGGTTATACTTTAGTGGGTTACACTTCACTGGATTACACTTTACTGGGTCACACTTCACTGGGTTACACTATACTGAGTCATCTTTCAATTGGTCACACTATTTTGAGTCATCAATCCCTTGGTCACAGTTCACTGAATCTTGCTTCATTAGGTAACACTTCGTTCTAGGATTTACAGTAGCCTATTTAGGTCTTTTGTCATTTTACAAAGCCTGTACTTAACTTTTAGTAATGTTTTTCCCTTTAGCTATCGTTTTAGTCATTGGCTTTCACCAATATCTTATTTTCTTGGTGTAATGCTTAATGGCTTATATTTCACTGGTCAGCATAATTATTGCCTTGTCTTTTCTGACTCTTCTCTGGTACCTCAGTAATTCTCACTGAGTCTTCAGCTTATATTTCTCTACTCCTTAGCGAATTCACGTGCAATCATTCTTCACTGTTCCTTGATACGTTTCCAGTCTTTCACGACTACTCAACCAGCTTTTGCTAATCATTTACTTAATACATTCTTATCCAGTTTTTTATCAATCTGTAATTGTACCTTAATTTTCATGCAGTATTTTAATTATTCTGATCCTGTCGCTCATTCGTCCAATTCACGGCTGATTCTTACTTGATAATCCATAAATAAATCTCTACAGTACTTAGCTATTTTTGTCTCTTCCCTCAGTGACTGGCGAGCCTCCCTTGTGCCTGTCGTACTCCGTGGCCATGGCCTTGCGTCAGGCAGTGGCCAGTGCCAGGCAGGATGCAGGCACCACTGGATGGTTTCAGATGGGTAAGAACACACATGCATCTATTGTTCAATAAATCTATGTTCTTGCCCACCCAGCAGTTCACTTAGGGATCTGTTGATAACATCGCCTTGTTGCGGGTCATATTCCAGGGAAACATCGAGAATTTGCAAAAACTGATTGTCTGTGTTAACAACTATTGTGCAGACTTTTGTGCGGTAGACAGGCTGGTCAGTTTGTTGGACACAGTTTGCTTCCCCCTTGTGTCTTTCCACTTAGCTGTAGAAATGGGAACCGGGATGTTATTCAGTTGATATATTTCGTTTTCTACAAGATGACCAGGCAAAAGGATGATTGTCAGTCCTCATCAATCTCTTCGGGATGATCGAGGGCCTGGAGCATATGAGGATTGGGACATAGGAAGAACAGGGGCATAGGAGGATCTGGGGCACAGAAGGACCCAGGGCATAAGAGGACCCAGGGTATAGGAGGGCTCAGGGCATACGAGGACTGGAGGACCCAGGACAAAGAAAGGTTTGGGACATAGAAACACTAGGGGTATATTAAAGTCTAGGGCACAGGAAAGCCTGGGTCATAGGAAGCCTTAGGGCACTGGAAAACCCGGGAGTAGGAGGTCCTGGGGCATAAGAGGGTCTGGGCCATATGTGGGCCCTAGTAGACAGATGAAAGTGAAAAATGTGTCAATAGCCTGAAGGGGTTAACTAATTTTTGACTAATCTAACCATATTTATAAACTAATGCTACCCTAATCCAACCCCTACCTTACCCAGCCCCAACTCTTATCCTTCTCTAATCCTGCCCTTGTCCTTCATTAATCCAACTCTAAAATTTTCTTAATATAACCCTAATCTTTATCTTCAGTAATAATACTTCCATGTCCAGTTCCTAATTACAGTCCTCTCTTCATCTGTTCTTATCCTTCCCACACTCTTGACTAACTGAACCATAATCATTCTATTATTTCTGAATCTTCTAACCAAAAACCTTCCCTAATCCAAAGCTGTATTAACCTTGATCTTTGATTAATCCCTGTCTAATTCAACTCTAATCCACCTATAATGCTTCCTTATAACAAACATAATTCTTCCCTCTTCTAGTCCTTATCCTTCTCTAATCCGGTCATAATCCCTTCCTTATCTGATTTATGTCCATCCTTAATCCAGACATAATCCTTCCCTAAACACTTCTTATTCACCAACTAAACCATAAACCTTCATTATTCTGACCCCAGTCTTTGTCTAATCGTTAACTGTGTTCATTTCTCAGATATTCTTTACTAACCTACCTTTCATTCTTCCTAAATTTAAGCCTAATCCTTCCCTAATCCAACCCTAATCCTGGACTAATAAACCTTCCCTAATCTTACCTTAATCCTTCTCTAATTCAACCCTAATCCTGGACTAATCATCAATCCCTATCTTAACCTTAATCCACCCCGAATCTACCCTTATTATTAGATAACAGGTCGTCCCTAATTTAATCTTAATCCTTCCTTCATCAGACCTTTTATTTTTGGACAAATAATCCTTCCCTAATTCACCCTTAATCCTTCCCTAAAATAATTCTAATCATGGATGCTAATACTCCCTAAATAAACCTTAATCCCACCCCAATGCTTCGCTAATCTACCCATAATCCTTACTTAATTCTGGGCTGATCTGTACCTCCTCCACAGACTTGCCTCTCACCACGGACTACCTTCAGCGCCTCTGCCTGGTGGATGCCTCTCGACTCACCCTCAGTTAGACTAGCCATGGACCCTCTGTTTCTCCATATATAAATACATGCACTAATCAGTCTAACCTCTCTCTCTCTCTCTCTCTCTCTCTCTCTCTCTCTCTCTCTCTCTCTCTCGATTAGCATACACTCACTCCCCCAAACTTAAAACTGATTTTCTAGTATTTGCTCATGATACAGTCTGGTAATGAAGCCTCAGCAAAACATTAAACTTAGCGGAAAATAAAATAACAGTGGTGTACTCAGCCTATATCAGTGAATTAGTTTCTTTCGTAATGTAAGGCATCTGTAGTGTACCGTAAATTATTTTGTATTGTTTAAAATGGTGGCAGATGGGTTATTGATATATTTTGTTATATCCAGTTAGATTGGAACTAATGACTATCGTAAACTTGAGAAAGGATATAATAATAATAATAATAATAATAATAATAATAATAATAATAATGTGGTAGATGCTATATATATTGTAATAATTGCAGGAATGGTAAAAGATTATGTGATTTGTTTAATGTCTGTTATAGCAACGATTTAATCATGCATTATCTGCTAAGAATGTGTAGAAATGAACTAAGGGCATAATCAGGTACAGTATATGGATGATTAAGTATTTGGACAATCAGATACGAGTAGATGAATTATGTCAGAGGTAATGAAGTACAGGGATCACAGATGTATCAGGATAATCATGTATGTGACCACCCATTTGATTGTCAGATATATACTGTAGACAGTCAACAATGCGGATAATCATAATTGTAGCCTATAGATGGAAAATCAGATATATAGATAATCAGATAAATGGACGATTGGATATAAAGAAAATTATGTATATGGATAATCAGTTACATGGATAGGCAAGTAGTTAAGTACATCGATAATTAGTATGTACTGTACATATCATTAATTAGGGTATATAGAAATACTTAAAATGTTTTCAGTATGTAAAGTTATGAAACTTAAGTGATTTGATGAAAAGTTGCAGTATATAAGATTAAAATCTTATCATGGTGCTTGATCAGTAGCTAATGAATAATAGTACATACATACATCAGATACGTCTAGTTTAATGAACTTTAATACAAAGATATCTGTTAGGCTGTGCACATAGTCTGATTAGTGGGAAAACTAAATACCCTGCTTTCGATTTCTCACACAAGTCTAGCCACATAAACTGTTATATGTGTGTGTAGGGAGTGCTGTACATAATACTTCATAAAAAATGTTAACCTTAATCACACAAATTGTATATGAAGTGTATACTGATGAAATTTTAATGTCAGTCATAACTCAACTAACTGTAATGCTAATTGCAATGTAGTTATTAAATGAACATAACCAGCAGTAAATTTACTTTTAACCTCTCTTGATCACTCCTTCTCGTATTTTAGTCCAGCTAATGCCAGGCGGTTTTATTTAGCTGAGAGTGAGTTGTAGGAACCTAAGAGTGTTGATATTGCCGTTCTTAACTGTCATGGTCGACACAGCTCTAGCTTTCAATTCCAGCTAAGGTCACATTATCTTAATCAGCTGAGAGTCACAGTTTACACGAAGGAAACATTATACAAGAAACAAAAGGATTTTCTTGAGGTAAATGACGTTTGATGGTCTAGTCACGGGCAGAACATCTCAGTCGGCGGGACACTTCCATAGGTTCCCCAAGATGTGACTGGAGGCTTTTTCCATCATGTTATGCCACCAAGGGGAGTAGGTTGGTCATCTACCCATAAATGTACTGGATATGGTAGCCTGCCTCGGACCCCTGCACCCAATAGGATTAGTATTTGGACATCTGACTGTACCGGGAGTGTTTCGTTATGTCGAATAAATTGTAACTTAAACTCATCTCAGTAATTTTAAGCTTTCTCTCTCTCTCTCTCTCTCTCTCTCTCTCTCTCTCTCTCTCTCTCTCTCTCTCTCTCTCTCTCTCTCTCTCTCTCTCTCTCTCTCTCTCTCTCTCTCTCTCTCTCTCGTAACTATTATTGAGGGGATGTGGTGTTTACAGATAAGGCAAACAATACCGACCTCTAAACCTCAACCTGACGACATACACTGATCATAACCACATCTACGCAAATAACATTCCGGGAGCACTTTCTGGGTACGAAAATTTAGCATGGTAAGACAATAAACCATTAGAGATAAGAGATAAGTGGGGCCTATGGAAGCATGATGTGAGAGAGATGCCTGTATATAAATTCCTCCTGCGGTCTTTCGGCAGCCAGTTACATCCACGCTCTTTTGTGACTATCAAGGTGAGTAGCATCCCCTCATCCTCTCTTTCGTACTCACCCCGTTATAATTATGTACACTCATATGCTCTGTCCTTGTCCATAGCTTTAAAAGGTCATGTTGAGCCGAAATCATCACACCTTCCCAATAAGTAACTTGTTTTAAAAATTTTGCATAATTTTTTCATGCTGAAGCCACATTTCCTCACGTCACTGGTAGCAAAACTGTCATAGATCAATAGCTACTAAAAAACTCGAATACTAGCAAAACTGTCTTTATATCAACAGCTACCAAAAGACTCGAATATTATCAGGAGCCATTTGAGCCGTTGACTTTTGATCAGAAAAAAAGGACCCTCTTTGATGGAGTTCCTATGTTCCAGATTTTTAAAAAATTCGTAGTATTATATATATTTATATAATAATACTGGATGCCTAAGAAAAACTGGAATGGCACACACATATACCGGTACGTAACTTAAATACTAGTTCGCGGTGTTTCGTATACAGTATATACTCGCAGTATTCAGAAGAAAAATTTTAACTATGTACTTTTGTTTATAAAACTAATGATCCTGCAGAGTCTTTTTATATTTGTAAGAATGGCTGAAATGCTTTCATTGTGTGTGAAGAATGAATGTGTATGTGTATATTAAGTGATTCCAAAGCAATAAATAACGTATACATGAGAGAAAAATTCAGTCAGTGGCATAATAGATCAGAAATACGAAAAGTTTTTGAAAATAACTGACATTTGTGAATACTGCTGGTGTCTTTTTCACCTGCATACTCTCAGAGTTTTGACACAAAAATATTTTAGGATGAGAAATACAGCAAGAGTATAAGAGTAGCTCTAGGTGAGATGGCAGGGATTCGGTTGATGGACGCACTGAATATATCACAGTTTCTTTTGACATGTCTGCAATTGTTTTATCCTTCATGTAGCTATTTAGGTTACCAACAACCTTCCACTCCATTTTCCTGAGTATCATTGTCATGGGCTGGGTCTAAATAAACTACCCCTCCTAGGTGGATGTTCTATAGTCTTCAACATAATTCAGTTCTTCATCTCAGTTATTTCTTATAGTTTTTCCCCTGAAGCACCGATAATTATGTCGTCGGCATAGACAGTGTTGTTCAATCACTTTTAATTAATGTTTCTTCAGTTTCAGCCCAGTCCACATTTTTGAAAACGTCCTTTAGGCATGGTGTGCATAACTTCTCTGTATGTCTATCTCCTTGTCTAGCACCTCTCTTTACGGCAATTTCTGGCTATCCGAATGGGATTTTTATAATGACGGTACTAGCTTGGAAGTCTGCTGGTACCTTAGCATAATTTTCTTCTACACATTGTCCTTGACATATGTATATCATATATATTTTATTCTGGCTATCTCCACACAGTTGTATTAGGATAGAAGAGACTGGAGGGGGATGCATATAATCTCAACACTTACATTACTATAGGTCCGCTTAATACAATTAACTTGTAGTGAAATCTATTAAAATTTATCTAACGTATTTTCAGTCAAAACATTAGTTTGGTTATACTTAATAATTTTCTTTGATGATAAGTGGTTTTCTTTTGCTTAGGAGAGAACCCCCGGAGTGAGGAGGCTAAACCCTTGAAGCTGGTTGAGCCACTTCTTTGTTGTCTCATCTTAATCAGTTTCTGGGAGACCCCTTATTGTGAAGGCATAAGTGATGACTACATCGAACCCATTTCAGTCAAATATTCTTTCTGAAAATGAATAAAGTTGACCAAAGAATAAACTTTAAAACATTTCATCGATGCCTTTTTTTTTTTAAATTAGACTATTCTTGTTACCTCCAGACGATTTTACTCGTTTTAATTAAGAGGAAGGTGAAATTAGAGAAGTTAGCTGTAACCTTAAGTCACCGTTTTGCTAATACAAGTCCATATGAAGTTTAATACAATCGACTGCAGGAAGGAAGAATATATTGTGAAAATGTCATTGGACTGAAAGGATTACAGAAACGTAAGCATATTCCTGAGCATCGATACGCACAGTCTGAATCAACTGCTTCATTTCACTTTTATTTCAAGCCTTAGATGCATTCACTGTGAAATTCAAGCTATTGTTCGAAGCTTTAGATGACGTCAGTAAGAGCTTCGAGGCTTCTCATTATCCGAGCCTAAACATTAACGCCGATGTGCTCAGTTTTCTTGTGGCCGTGTGTGAACGTGGTGTAGCTTAGACTGGATAGCGGTGCGAGGTACTGTCAGTGCTTTATTATTTTTTTTTTTTTTTCCATTTTTAGATGACTTTATGGCTATATAATAATTTTATCTACTAGCGTTTCATAAAATCTCTTTAAATGTGAGCAACTGGGAGTTATTACTTCAGTTTATCCACCAGCTCCCAGGGTTCCTGTGCGACACGTGCTGGAAGGGTACTAAGCGTACTGCCCTCCGCCTTAAGGCTCATAGTCACGAAGCTCATAGGTCCTTACCTCGGGGTTCCCTGCTTTATTAACGCCCAGTTCCGTCCCATACTGAGGACACGGCTTAAATGGGTTAATGATGCTGACCGTTCACTGTCAATTAGCTTCGGCTACGTATTATTTTTTATTGTCATCCCAAAGTTGCCACAGCCGAACTTTTTTTTTTATGGTTGGTCCATTGTTATGCTGATTTCAGGACGTGTTCTACAACTGTTGCTATGTAAGTATAGATGCCTCCCTGTAAAGGTACAAAATGAGATAACAGAAGTTATCCCCCGTATACTGATTCAAACACTGGTGCCAACCTTGCAGATCATTATTAGTTTATATCAATCGTCGCAAGCCACACCATTTGCCCACTAACCACACACCCCTGTTAAACCAAGCTTGGTTCCTATAATCTTAGCTTTCTTTTAGTTAGATCTCAGTCACGATCCAATCCGCACTTCTGCAACGGCAGGCTAGAGTCGCTTAGGTAGGCAGGGAAAAGTTAACTCATTTAATCGGTCGTACAAAGTCGTATACTTGGCAATGTTCCATATGGGTGGTTGCTAGGCCAATTTCTTGTGCTTTACGCCAGACAGCCTTAACTCAGTGGAAAGCACAGCTACGTAAATGAACAGAACGAAACACATCTCGCAGGGAGGTCCACATGGTAACTTCGAAATCCAAGATGGCTTCTTCAAGTTTTTCAGGTGCAAGAAGCTGCTTGATAGCTTGAAACACTTCTCGATGATTTCCACTCATTGAT
>NC_137004.1:36529503-36532003 GCF_032717465.1 Coenobita brevimanus
GGCATGTAGGCTTTCTGTGTGGGTGTTTGGGTGTGAGGTGTGTGGGTGCGTGGTGTTTAGGCGGGATAATCTCAGAGCTGTCCATTCAGTCACCCTGTTGTACGGACCTTACGTGCTTCACTCCCGTAGGTTTTAGCGACTCCTCACATTACGGTCCTCATGGTCCCGTATCTGTCTAGTAATTTTATACTTAATACTCATATTATGGCGATTGTATTGACGTTTCTACTATTAAGGTCCCTGTCACCAAAAGAATATATATGTACAGAAGTGAGAGTACTGACCAGCAGCATATTATTTTGTAGAACGTAAACTTCATGGGTTGTGACTTAATCATTCCATGCTGCCTTTTCCTTTGCTTTTAATCGTTCTTGGTAAATCTTAAAAATGCCTGTTACGATTGCCTTTTCCCCTTGTTAACTGTTCTCAGTAAGTCTGAAAAATGTTTGTTACAATTGCATTCCAATCTCTAAAGCTGATTTACCAAACTCTTCCCAGTGTACGGTACTGGTTGGGTAAGAAAAGAAAGAAATAGTTGACATTATGGAACTTATCTCTTAAGTATGGGAGGATGTATTGTAATTTTGGCGCAGCTGTACTGTCTGTTTATCTGACACTGTCTCTGATACTGGCAGGAGGAGGACATACTGTTAAGTGTTTGTACTGACTAACATCTCACATATACTGGGGTAAAAGCCTAACCTGACTAAACCCTACCCTTCTCTTATAGTGTCTGGTGCCTACCCTAGCATGTGTAGGGTGGGAGATTACTACCATCGAGGCCCTGGGCAACATGTATGATGGCTACCACCCTATTGAAATGACCCTAGTGAAGTATTCGGGTACTCAGTGCGGCTGGTGCACGCCTGGGATGGTGATGAGTATGCATGGGTATGTTGATGAATTCTTAAACTAACAGTCAAGGACATGAAACTTTCTTGCCTTCTAGTTTCTGTATTACTGGATATAGTCTACAACACTCAGAAAAGATGGTGCACAGACAATCAGTGCTGTAAGAGGAGGAGAATTCCGTAATGTGTACTAAGGTCTATGTGCCTGACTCAGGTGTAGGTCAGGGTGCTAATATTCAGATTTTGCTGGATTATAGGGTAGAGTTCATGATCCGAAGCTGTTTCCTTTTGCCCAGGCCTTTGAATGATAATCTACATTGAGGACAGTAAAGGATTTCCCTGAAACTGTCGGATTAACCTCTCCGCATACAGGTGCACAGTTTCAGACGAAGAACTTGTAGAGAAATATGTGAGTAAAATGCCCCTCCCTCTATCCCTCTATATTTATCCACCATCCCACTCCCTCTCCTTCTTTATTCTCACAGTCCCTTCCTTCACCCCCAACTCGCAGACTGACCCAGAGCAAACCAAACTGGACACCGCAAGACGTAGAGCGACAGCTGGATGGTTCCTTTTGTCGCTGTACTGGATACCGGCCCATCCTGGAGGCATTCAAGACCATCACCCCACAAGACATTGAGGTAACTCTCCACTGTCATTTTTTTTTTTTTCTAATTATAATTTTTTATTGTTACAGTTCGACAGTGTAGGGTAGTAGTCTACAGCTGGGATCCAGAGCCTCCAAAATAATATCGGCAGGATTGTAAGGATGGCCACTGCTGGGAGTTTCTATGTTAGCTTCAGGAATGTGGAGAATGAAAAATAGTCTGAAAATAAAAATGTTCACTTTGACCCAGAACAAAAGTAACTTTGTGTTTTTACTTAATCAAAATGCCAGTAAATTTTTTATATGCTTGCTATAAAACTGAATTCAGTTTTAAATGGATTAGCTGAAATTTCACAAACATATTACTGTACATATCTGTGTCACTGGAGTTTGAGCCGATGAACTGAGGTGTCCCCTACATCTTTGCGTCCTTGCCTTAAAAGAGCTGATCGGTTTGGATGAAAAGTGAAGAGGGCCATTAGAATTTTGCGAGTTCCTCAAGAGGAGGCGGAATATAGTGAAAAGGGTAGAAGACTTTAGACTACTGATTTAAGATCTCTGTCTAGGAAAGAGGGGTGCTGAACGATTAATGGCGCAACCAAGAGTGAGTGAGGTGCAGGAAGGGGTCCAGTGTATTAAGAAATGCTTTCTGGGGATGTAGGGTCAGTAAATCCTCAATAACTTTAATAGAGATACATAATTTTCTTTTGTTCTAATGGTTCATCTTTTCAATGGACATTTTCTATTGAAGTATGTTAGCTGAATATAATTAATTTCCACGTTAGAGTAACAGGATGGGTAGATCTTAATTTGAGCGAGAAGACATGAGCTTGTATATATAGCGAATGCTCGCAAGTCGTTTTTCTTTTTGCATCTTTTCCTATTAACTGCATTAATTTGGAGACATTTTTTTTATCTTGTTGCCATCTTCTGATAGCTTTATTATTCTTATCGGAATCTTTTGTCAGTGAATGCCATATCTAACCTACCCTCCCCGCCTCGTTCTCAAAGCCTCTCCTACGCAGAATAAACCAGTCTCAAC
>NC_137004.1:36537003-36662003 GCF_032717465.1 Coenobita brevimanus
TCCCTCCACCACTCAGTCCTTCTTTCCACCACTCACCACCAACTCTCGTCCCCTCAGTTGGGCGGCTGGGCAGGCAACGTAGCGATGAAGGTGGCTCACCACGAGTTCCCCTCAGAAATCTTCACTGGACTGCTGGCGGCTGAAGCTGTCATCACTACGGGTGTGGTCGCAGTGTGATTGATTGATTAGTATATTTCAGTTTGGTATATTAATGATAGTGGTCTTGGGATACATACAGTATACTCGTACACATATACATACTGGTAAATACACAAAACGTAGAGATATAAATGCACATAGACACAAATGCAAGTATATACACACAGACGTACACATGGACAAATACGCACTCATCGTAATAAGACTGTTATTAACGTTCAGCAATGGCTGGCAGTGAGATTCAGAAAGACCGACAGAGAAATATACTCACAGAGCGAGTAGTTATATACAGAATAAGAGCAGAAGTAAACAGAGAAAAGAGATGCAGAAACAAAACTACATATACATATAATGAAAGGGGTACTCAGTGGAAACACACACACACACACACACACACACACACACACATACCACATCCACATATATACATAGATAGATAGATAGACAAATATAGATATAGATGTAAACTAGTGCTTGCCCCCCCATATTTACTGGGCTAACTAATTACCTTTCCATCACAGAATGTTTCCATACTGATATTGAGCCCACAATAACCAATTCTTACCAAAAAGTCGAAAATATAAATAAAAAGTGGAAAAAAACAAATATATCTGCATTGTTCTTCCTCCCGGCAGCCACTCCTGACGGTGCCACCACTGATCACAGCATGGAGGAGCTTCTGGCCGTGGACCTGGTGGGGGAGAAGAGGGTCATCCTCTCCATGTCTCTTCGCATGCTGGCTGATGACGTTGTGTTTAGGACTTTCAAGGTAAGAGGGAGGCTCTCTCTCTCTCTCTCTCTCTCTCTCTCTCTCTCTCTCTCTCTCTCTCTCTCTCTCTCTCTCTCTCTCTCTCTCTCTCTCTCTCTCTCTCTCTCTCTCTCTCTCTCTCTCACTCTCACTCTCACTCTCTCTCTCTCTCTCTCTCTCTCTCTCTCACTCTCACTCTCACTCTCACATTCTCTCTCACTCTCACATTCTCTCTCACTCTCACATTCTCTCTCTCACTCTCACACACTCTCTCTCTCTCTCTCTCTCTCTCTCTCTCTCTCTCTCTCTCTCTCTCTCTCATAGCATAGGGGTCGAAGATGACTGAATATTGAAGAAAGCCAACCGGTAATGCTTGTCTGTCAGCGTTAGGATGATTCCATTCTTTATGGCGATAGCACTTTGATCTGTAATACATTTAAGCTTCTGAGTTTGCCTGTTTATATACCATATATATATGTAGAGAGAGAGAGAGAGAGAGAGAGAGAGAGAGAAATATTGATATATATATATATATATATATATATATATATATATATACTCGTATATATAATGATAATGAACCCCTTCTCTCTCAGGTGATGCCCCGCGCTACCAACGCCAAGGCAGACGTCAACGCCGGCTTCAACATTCGAGTGGACACCGCCAACGCCTACACCGTCCAGGGCACTCCAATCATCACCTTCGGAGGCATCAACGCATCCTTCGTAAGTGGATTCAGGCTTCTGCAAGTTAGGGAACCAAAGGTCTTCACAGTCTTGTCTGTAGATTAATTATAACTAGGAAAACATAAGTAAAGTTTCTGTTGGACTAATGCGTGTCAGCTGGTTCGATTCATCTGCGATGCCATCACTAAACCTTCGTAAGATAACTCATTTCCCTTACTACTCACTGTAGAGTGCCTGGGCTTTAGGCTGGCAAAACTAGATTCTAGACGATTTGATGATTATTAATGATCAGCAAAATTTCATGTCTTGGCAAGCGCTTTGACAAGGTAAGAAGAAAAAAAATCCTAGTTCAGTTTAGTTCCTAGGAGCTAGGAAGGTGAGATTCAGACTCTTCAGTACTAGTGATTAGTTTCAATTCAAGTTCAAACCCCCGTTTTAGTGTGATGTAAAGCATTTGTTGGAGGATCAGATTCTCGGATAATTCCTCTTCTTTTATGAGGTTCAAAATATCGAACCAAGAATCTAACCAATCTGATTACCGCTGAGTAATTAAGATCTCATGAGGTTTTGACATGTTGAGATAGTGTAAAAGAATAACTGACTGCAGCTGTAGATGGTTGCATGAAGTAAATTTAAGCATGCTATGGTCATTGGAGAGAAGTATGGCAACGTGTCATATTTTGTTTCGAGGCGAAGTAAAGAAACTAACACATTTGTAATTGGTTCCATTCTAGGGAAATGATACACATCCTGCTTGCAAGTGGAACACTGAGTTCGATTCTTGGACTGGTCAGACTCTAGCTCAGAATTTTTTTCCCATTTTCTCCTTGTTCATCCAGTCTGGGGTCTGAATGTTATTCTGGTTTGTCGAATCTAGGGGAAAATTAGATCTTAACACACGCTGTCTTAATGACACGTGCATTCGATAGGCATTTATCCTAAGCCCTCTTCTCCCACTGTAGGTCCGAGCGACGGCGACTGAGACTGCTCTGGCGAATCAAAGCCTCCAAGATGAAAATGTACTACAGGGGGCCCTCGCCGCTCTGGCCTCTGAGGTTGCGCCGGACAACCAGCCAGCTGACGCCTCACCCGAATACCGCTTGGCTCTCACTCAAAACCTGCTCTATAAGGTCAGTCTTGTCCTCAGGTTTATTTACCATTTTGAAGGAAGAATATCTCCCTCCCTCTGGATCATAAAGCTAATAGGAAATAATAATAATAATAATAATAATGATAATAATAATAATAATAATAATAATATTATTATTATTATTATTATTATTATAACTATCCAACAAATGCGACAAGTGCATGAAATGTTCCAAAGTTCGTCTTACACTTAAAACATGTATTTGCTTGTGTTGTAACTAATAGGTAAAGAACATAACAAACAGCCTATATGGTATGCTTGAGTCAAACTCATCCTTTACTGTAACAACATTTAAAATGGTATATAAGACATGCCTTTTAAATAATTATAGCTATGACAATTATGATAATTTGCTCCAGTATTTTGGCTGTTGCTCGTCTGTTTTTATACATTTCTAAATAGTAAAGTTGTTCTGCCCAAATAATAAAAAAACTAAAAAGTGTTGAGGTACCAGGCCCAGCTGCATACATGTGATTATCAAGTGAGTGGGCCTACATGCTAGAACATTGTTCACTGTATTTGCCGGACCCTCCAAAAGACACTACTAAGCTACATAGAAAAATGTTTCATATAGATGTAATTACGTGCGATTAGAGGAAGGAGAGACAAGGGGGGAGGGGCAGTTAATTTTTCCCCTTCCCTTCCAACCCCACCCCCCCCCAGCCCACGAGAGACTGATTGAATGAGGAGTGAGGGAGACAGATGCATGGCCTGTTCCGAGTTGCCGGAGGTGTACAAATTGAAAATCTATTCACATTTTTGTGTTGAGCTTCTTGTCATTTTAGACGTATTTTTCCTGACAAGTATGCAATAATTTATGTATATATTATATATCTGGATGTTCTAAACACGATGTTTACATGATAGATGTGGTATTGCAGTACAAGAGTGTAAACTACATTGGTGCTGCTGCACTGGGCTGGCTGATACTTGTTATACCTAATGACACTTTCCTGGTCGGTCTGACGTTCAGAGGGAAATCCGGTCATAGGCAGATACCTAGGAAGGTCCACCGGCAATAAAACCACATGGCTAAGAGGGTAGGAGAAAAAAAATTTTGACCAATGAGATGTGTAGATACTAAGAGTGATAATCATACCACCCCCTGACAGACGGTACTTGGCATTCTCGGCGACAACGTGAGTCCACCTATCAGCAGTGGAGCGAACAACCTTGAGCGCCCCCTTTCAAGTGGCACTCAGACCTTCGAGACCATCCCTGAGAACTATCCTGTGGGCATGCCTATGCACAAGCTGGAGGCCCCGATACAGTGCAGTGGTGAGAGAGAGACAGAGAGACAGAGACAGAAACAGGGAGACAGAGAAAGAGAGAGAGAGAAACAACACTGAAGTCTTCAGTGTGTGTGTGTGTGTGTGTGTGTGTGTGTGTGTGTGTGTGTGTGTGTGCGCGTGCGCGTGCGCACTTATCTACCCACCTACTGATCTACCAATAGTTGATTTTACTTACATATCCAGTTACCCACTCATTCAATCTTTGCATCTGTCACATCCACTTTTGTACAGTATCTATTAATTGTCATTACAAATATACCCGTCTACCCGTCAATATGCATCCCATCTCTCTACCATCAGGCTAGGCTACAGTGGCTGTTTTTCCATGCATCCATCACTATCAATGTATATAGTTACCTGTACAGTAAGGGGGACAAAAGCTTCTCAAATGCTTCTTCACACTACTTTTCGCTTTCCCTTGGTGTCTAATACTCCGACGCTGAGAGAGGCGTGGCATATTCGATTCTCACAAATGATTCCCTTTAAGAGTGCAAGAAGCATGAAAGCACTAACTCAGGGGTATAGTAAGCCAACTTTTGTCGTTAACAGTACCATCTATCATCCAGTTTGTCATCATAACTGCTGATCTGTCTTTTGATTTGTCTGTCTGTCTGTTTACAGCCATTTCTGTCTACCCCCACAGGAGAGATAGACTATATCCACAAGCATCCTTCCCTACCCGGTGAGCTCTATGGCGTCTTCCTCACTTCCACCCAGGCCAACGCTCAGATCATATCCATTGATCCAACCCCTGCCCTGGTGAGTAATTTGTGAGCAGATCTTGTAAGCGAATACCGTTCTTTCATTATACTCCGAGCTGTCCATTCGATACATCGCCATATAATCAGTATTAATTCCCAGATTGTAGTTTTTTTTATGGGGTATGGGGGAAGGTAGGAGAGGGGGAGTCAGTGGTGCCTGGATTAGTAGGTCTAATTTTCAGTTGAAAGTGCCAGATTCCATTGTGGCAGGTCATATTAATGGTATCTGTGTTATTTCAGTAAATATAGAAATGGGTGGCTTGATTCAACCGGGAAACAAAAATGATTCCTGTGCAAACAACATGATTAATCTATAAAACCACATAAAACCATCCAATAAACCATAACGTTCTCAACAGTAGACTGGTTTTTGCAGGGTATCACGATGTACAGTAAGTGACTACGTAGTCGGTGTGTTTAATAGTGATGCAAACTGTATCAGATAACTTTTACGTGCAATTGCATGTATTTCCTACCCCCTTCCCTGCTGTGTATAGGTTTTGTGGATGTAAGGTACATGCCAGAAGTCATATAAATCTTGTCATTTAACAAGGTTCAGCACCCCACTATATTGCAGGTTGTCTCCGGTGGACTGGACTGTTAGTGCTAGTGAAATGGTTTATCAAAGAAAGTCCTTTGAAACGTCCATTACACCTCAGTATCGCATTATATATGGCAGATTATCTATGATGTTGGGCGTTGTTTTTGTTCTTGAGTCCTTTCAAGCTACCTTTATACTGCTCAGTACTAACCTACATTTTTCAGGCTGTACCGGGTGTTGTGGACTTCATTGGTGTGGGCGATATCACAGGTGTCAACAATATCAACTCGATGTCATGGGAGAATGCAATCGAACCAGTGAGTCACGCTCTTACCTTTATCACAGATGGGATTTAAGATTGTATGTGGTTAAGTGTTAGATTTTTGTGTGTGTGTGTGTGCGTGTGTGTGGCTGTGTCCCGATTTCAAAGAATCATGAATTGTACCATTGGATGAAGTGGAGTCACGTTTTGGAGTAGCCTTTTATGGGAGCCGAGACTAATATCCGTACAGTAAATCGCTTTCCCAGATGTGAATATAATATCTGATATAGGAATTGCTTCTGTAAAAGTCTGATTTTAGAGCGTGTCCAATTCCCAAGTTCAGTTCACAGCTGTTGCACGAGGAACTAACGTAAACTAATCCAATTCCATGTCACCTCCCCATGCACATGCTTACAAAAAGTCTAACTCAACTTAACTTCTCCTCATGCACCCCTCCCTCACAGGTGTATTCCCAGAGCCTCATCTGATCTAACCCCATTCCACACCACCCTCCCTCACACCTGTTCCCCGAGGACCTAACCTAATCAAACCTAACTTGCCTTCTGCCCTACTCCAATTCTGTGTTACTTTCCCTCACAGCTATTCCCCGAGGATCGTGTGTCATACTACGGACAGCCTTTGGGCCTGGTCGTGGCTAAGGACAGAGGATCGGCCATAGCCGGGAAGAACGCCATTTTAGTCAGCTACGGCGACATTCAGCCTCCCGTATTGACCATTGAGCAGGCACTTCAGAATCCACTTCCTCCTGGCCAGTTCTCTCCAGTTATCGTTGGCGACGTGGCTGGTAAGGGCAGAGCAGGGGAGAGTATGGCAGGGTGGAGTAGTGCATGATTTAGTTTGGAAAGACAATGCAGGATAGGGTTGCCTAGGGACAGGGCAGAAAATGGTAGGTCAGGACACGGGATGGCTGGGTGACAAGCGATAAGGCGAAAGCTGGACTGGGTAGTACAGATGGAATGTAGCTTCAAATGTAACTACTGAGCAGGTTTTTTAGAATCCACTTCCCCACCCTCACCCGGTCTGTCCCCAGTAGTTCAGAGCTACGTGAAACAGCATAGTCTAAAACGGTAGGGCGACTCAGGCAGGAGTAGGAGAGTGCATGTCAGGATATGGTCGGACTGAGTGGTGTAAGTAGGGATGTAACTGATTTTGACAAGGTAGGTTGGGAAAATATAGCCTGGGACAGTATAGGTTGGAAGGGGTAGGTAGGCTATCATAGGGAATGAAAGGGTGATGTATAAGTTTGTGTGTGTGTGTGTGTGTGTGTGTGTGTGTGTGTGTGCGTGCGTGTGCGTGCGTGTGCGTGTGCGTGTGCGTGTGCGTGTGCGCGTGCGCGTGCGCGTGCGCGTGCGTGCGTGCGTGCGTGTGTGCGTGTGTGCGTGTGTGTGTGTGTGTGTGTGTGTGTGTGTGTGTGCGCGTGTGTGTGTGCGCGCGTGTGTGTGTGCGCGCGTGTGTGTGTGTGCGCGCGTGTGTGTGTGCGCGCGTGTGTGTGCGCGCGTGTCTGCGCGCGCGTGTCTGCGCGCGTGTGTGTGCGCGCGTGTGTGCGCGCGTGTGTGCGCGTGCGTGTGTGCGCGCGTGTGTGCGCGTGTGTGTGTGCGCGCGTGTGTGCGCGTGTGTGTGCGCGCGCGTGTGCGCGTGTGTGTGTGCGCGCGCGTGCGTGCGTGCTTGTGCGTGTGCGCGAGCGAACTTCCATGTGCTTAAGCTTGCTTCTGTTTGTACTTTCGCTTGTTTGTGCGTTTGCTTGTGAGTGTGTGCTTGCATGCCTGTGTGTTTGTTTTTGTATTTGAAAGTTTGTGGGGTCTTGTGTTTTTAGTGACTTAGTTTGTTTCCTTGTGTTTGTGTACCGGTATGCATTTGTTTGTGTGTTTGTTAGTGTTAATTGGTATATTTGTTTTTGTTTAAGTCAACTCAACCACTAACCTCTGATACCTGCAGCTGGGTTTGCGGCTTCTACAAAGATCGTTGAAGGCAGCATGTTTAGGGGCGGCCAGTACCACTTCCACTTGGAGAACCAGGTATTGTAAGACCTCTCTCTCTCTCTCTCTCTCTCTCTCTCTCTCTCTCTCTCTCTCTCTCTCTCTCTCTCTCTCTCTCTCACACACACACACACACACACACACACACACACACACACACACACGATGATTAATGTTAAAATTTTCTGATATAGATACTTAAGCATTCTTCAGGTGACTGAACGACCAACCATATTTTGTTTTCAAAAATTGTGTTCACTGATTCTCACAGGTGACTCTAGCAAAGCCCACCGATGAAGGCGGCCTGAACGTGTTGTCTTCCTCTCAGTGGCTCTCAGAGACTCAGAGGTCCATTGCCCAAGTGACTGGACTCAGCCATGGCGAGTGAGTGATATTAGTTGTAGCTCATCATCATCATCATCAATCATCATCAATCATCATTCATCCATCATTCATCCATCATCCATCATCATCATCATCTTTATTGCGCCATCATTATCAGCATCAGCATCACTACAACCATCGGTCTCGAAGGGGCCAAAAGGAGTGTTATTGTTTGCTCTATTTCATCTCGGTGTATTTCATCTCGGCGCTTTCCAACTCACCACAGCCATCAAGATGAACATCTCCTGCA
Organism: Coenobita brevimanus; assembly: GCF_032717465.1. Classification (NCBI taxonomy): domain Eukaryota; kingdom Metazoa; phylum Arthropoda; class Malacostraca; order Decapoda; family Coenobitidae; genus Coenobita; species Coenobita brevimanus. The sequence continues at coordinate 36,545,234 of NC_137004.1, forward strand.
AATGAATGGGAGATGCATTAGATAATAAGATTCATGGTCTATTTACACTCACACCAATCCTCCCTAATTCTCTTATCTCAGTCAGTTCTACTTCACTATTTGGTGACCCCAGCCCATCCTACGTCACTCTTTAACTCACCTTAATCCATCCTGCTTCACATTTTAACCTACCCCATTCCACTCAGATGTACTCGTAACTCACTCCAGTCCACTCTCATCTGCTTTTAGCGCACCCTAATTCACCGCTGTTCACTTTAGCTCACCCCAGTCAACTTTACTTCACACTTGGCTCACCTCAATCCCCTGTTTTACTTATAGCTCACCCCAGTCCCCTGATTCACCCATAGCTCCCCAATTCCCTGATTAACCCATAGCGCCTCAATCCCCTGATTCCACCCATAGCGCCCCAATCCCCTGATTCATCCAAATCTCCCCAGTCCCCTGATTCACTCATAGTTCCCCAGTCCCATGATTCACCCATAGCTCCCCAATCCCATGGTTCATCTGCAGCTCACCTCAGTGCACCCTCCTTCACTTTTAGCTCACCCAGTCCACAGTCATCCATTCTGACTCACACTATCTCACCTTGATCAGCTCTTAAATAGCCCCAGTGTATTCCAATCAACGTAGGTGAATGTGTCTTGCAAAAGGATAGGGGAAAACCCATATCCACGCTAATTCATTCACTAACCTGAATCCAGCTGTATACATTCTAAATCAGCACTAATTCATTCAGCTCACCACCAGTTCACCCAAATTATAAAATGTGTGTGTTGTGCAAGTAGGTAATAGGATCCTGATTAACCAACATACATCCACACTATTCCCTTCTTACCTACATTATACTAGACCACCTTAACTAAAACCAATTTACCCTGATTCACTCCAGTTCTCACGAATTCCTCTCAGTCCATCCCGTTCCTCAGCGTAAGGGTGTCCCTGAAGCGGATGGCAGGAGCATGCTGCGTCCAGATCCCCTTAGACACCAGTTAGTTTATGCCCGTACTAGCTGGCCCCAGTCCACCCAGATCTACACCAGCTCTTCTAACTCACACCAATCCATCCCAATCCTCAGCGTGCACGTGTCCTGCAAGCGGATGGGAGGAGCATTCGGTGCCAAGATCGACCGATGCAATATGGTGGCGGCCGCGGTGGGTCTGGCTGCACGCAAGACCAGGAAGCCAGTCAGAGTCCAGCTCGACCTGCACACCAACATGACCATGATAGGCGGCAGGGAACCATACCTCTGCAGCTATAAGGTTTGGGGATATCTTGTTATCATAAGTCCAGGTTTATTAATACTAAACATACAACTGCATCTACAAGGTCAGAGGATTGTGTTGCAATTTCCAGCCTGGCCTGCATGAATAGCGGCAATGAACCAGACATCTGCAACTACTGAATAAAGTTTGGGGATAACGATATATTGCTTTTCTGTGTAAAACCATCATTGTTGAAGGGAACCATACATCAGTTAATTTTCTCGCCGCCTGTGGTAAAAGTGAGATTTATAAAATCTCAAATCTCAAGTTATCTGCTTTTAAAAGTTTATATTATTTAGGATTATCTTTGGATTAGGGTACAGTACATCCGCAGCCTCATGGTTTGATGAGAACAATGTCGAGATTTTCTTGATTTTGTTGCCTCATGTTTGTAATAGAGATCAATAGATCAGCAATTAGAATGATTAGAGGTATTGGCATTGCAATTTTCTTGGCTTTGTAGCTCTTCATCTGGAACTCCGAGAGATCGCTGTTTTGTAATTTTCTCGATTTTGTAGCCATGTCTTTGGAATAAGGAACTATCTGTATCTGCAAGCAAAATGTTACTAAATATTTGTTTTAGTTCTCTTATTTATTGTTTGACATTTGTGTTGCAGTTTTCTTAGTTTTGTATTTCCTTCATCTGCAGCTACAAGTTTAGGAATTGTTGTTGTTGCTGTTGTTGTAGCTTAGTTTTAAAACCCTTCATCTGCAACTAAAAGGTCTGTGGAAGTTTGCTTTGGTATTTTTTATATTATAGCCTTTTCTGCATTGGCAACGTATCTGGTTACTTAGTGATTTCTTTTATATTTAGCTGGTTCTAAAACTACAAAAATTTTATGGCTATTGGTATTGTGATTTTTCTCGATTATATAGCTCTGATTCTGGAACAGGGAACCTTCGTCTTCAGCAACAAAGTTGTGGAACAATTTTGTTGTAATAATCTTAATTTTAAAGTCCCAGCTTTATGATTTTATATTTTATTTTATTTTTATTTTTTGGCCTCTCATCATCGTCTGAAACTACAAATCTTTGACATTTGTTGTTATTTTCATTATTTAGAAGTCCTAACTTTCGTTGATTATATGGAGCAAACCTGAAACTTATACGGTAAATGTTTTTAAGAGAATGTATCAGCGCGAAAAGGCGGCAGTGTGTGTGGAAAGCAAACTAAGCGAGGACACAAAGGACACGGGGAAAGTGAGAAAAGAAATAGATGTCTGAGAAGAATATTGAGTTGCTTGGAGAAATATAGAGATACAGGCAAATGAGAAAGAAGCTTGGTGCTTTTGATGTGGGTGTGCTGGAAAGTGTTAGAGTTAAGATGGTTTTGCATGTAGAGGGAATGGAGAACGAGAGATTGACTGGGAAAGTGTATAGGAGGCGAAAAGTGAGAGATAGGAGGTGGAGACAGAGGATAGAAGGATGGGGTGGAAATGCATATAAATGAAGATTTGAATTGGAGGATGGTCAGCCTTATGGTAAAGGGCAGAAAGACATGTGGACATTTTGTTTTCTGCCATGCTTTCCGGGATTAAGGTGTCTGATCGAAAATCGGACGTAAAACAATTGTGCAGCATAAGTAGGTTTATGTGCATATTTACTTAAAGGAAATGTGGAGGGCTTTACAGATGGCTGAATTGTACGTAAAATTTTACCACGTAACTCAAATTCCAAAAGAAAATGGATAGAACAGATTCTAAATAAACGACTAAGAGCACTGTTGCCATTCCACAATGTCCCTAAACTGTACCTGTTTTATTATACACTATTCCCTAACCATGTAGCCTTTTCTGATCCACCAGTTCCCAACTCGCTAACTTTTATATTGTTTTCCAGGTGGGTGTAGATGATGCCGGACTACTACAGGCAGTTCAAGTTACCCTAATTGCAGACTCCGGCTACGCTGCCATTGACATCAGTAGCGACTCCGCTGCTGATACCCTGCCTTCCTGTTATTCCTGCGCCAACTGGGAGATCACGCCCCAGTTTGTGCTCACCAACACTGCCGTTACCACTTGGTGCCGCGGCCCTGGTAAGTCAGGATATGAAAAACTTCCACCAAATTTGAGAAATTCTGTTCCTGAGCAGCTCTTTTGTAAAAACTGTTAGTTCGTTTTCGTTTTCGTTTTTAAAGGCTCCAACATGCTTGCATGTGTCAGCCTTGGTCACCTAATGGCGGCTCTCCATGCTGCACGATCCATTGCAGCCTCCCTGTTCAGTCCCTTAACCCTAAGGTCACACTTAATGACCTCGTCCCATGTCTTTCTCGGTCTACCCCTCATAACCCCACCCCCAATATTAACACTTCTCACCTTCCTCACCCAGCTATCATCCCCCATCCTCTCCACATGTCCAAACCACCTCAATCTACCTCTCCTCATCACAACACCAATACACTCCAGTCCCATCCTACCTCTCAACTCTTCCATTGTAAACCCAGCCCCTCCAGGCCTTGGACGCAGGGATGCACTGCACATCCACCTAATCATTGTCATTTCTGTACGTCTGAGCCGGCGAATGTCTTCCTCCTTCACTGCCCAGGTCTCACTGCCATACAGCATTACACTCCTAACACACGCTGCATACAAAGACCCCTTAGCACGTAGGGAGAGCCCCCTCAATGTCAGGAGAGGCAAGAGCTCCCTGAACTTCTTCCAACCACTTCTCACCCTAGCCACAGAGCTAGCTCCAGCCCCACCTCCAGCACACAACATGTCTCCTAAATAACAAAACTCTTCCACACACTCAAGAGATTCACCAGCAAGTTCAATTCTTTCACGTCTGACGATCTCCACCTGCTCACCCCGGCACGCCGTACACATAAAATCAGCATTATCTCGCAGTCTACCTCTGATACCACTACATCTCTTATGCACCCATTTATCACACACACCGCACAAGATGGAATTACTTCCCACGCCCTTGTGGCAAACTGCACATGGCCACTCTCCCTCGTCTTTGACAGTACCGCCACCAACCCTAGATATCATCACTTTTGTTTTATCTGCATTTACCCTTAAACCCTTTTGCCCCATACCATCTCTCCACTTCCTAAACCTTTCCTCCGCCTCCCTTTCATTCTCTGCAATCAACACCAAATCATCAGCATACAACAACTCCCACGGGAGTCCGTTTCTAAAGTCACGTGAAAGGGCTTCAAGTACCATGATAAACAACATGGGACTCAAGACTGACCCCTGATGCACACCAACATTCACGGAAAACTCATCACTCAAATCTCCATTCACTCTCACCTGGGTGTGAGCACCCACATACATGGCCATAACCACCCTAACCAGCCACTCCTCCAAGCCAAGCTTTCTCATTGCCCACTTCACCACCTCTCTAGGGACTCTGTCAAAGGCCTTTTCCAAATCAACAAAAACAAAATAAAGATCCCTTCTCCTACCAATATATTTTTCCTGAAGCTGTCGAACAATGAATATGGCATCAGTGGTCCCCCTACCTGGCATAAACCCAAACTGCATCTCATCAATATTCACTCTTTCTCTAATCATACCTTCTAAAACTCTCTCCATTACCTTCATTATCTGATCTAAAAGCTTTATACCTCTATAATTCCCTCTTTCCAGGGCATCACCCTTCCCTTTATACACATTTACAATTACACTCTTCAGCCAATCATCTGGGACAACACACTCATAAATAATCCTATTTAATTGATATAAAGGCAAGAGTGATAAGTATGAATGTACTAGCTTTAGGGGTATAAGTCTGTTGAGTGTTGTAGGTAAGGTGTATGGCAGAGTGTTAATTATGAGAGTTAGAGAGGGTACAGAGGGAGTGATTGGTGATGAGCAGTGTGGCTTTAGGAAAGGAAGGGGATGCGTGGATCAGGTGTTTGCGGTGAGACAAGTGTGTGAAAAGTAGTTAGCGAAAGGTAAGGATGTGTTTTGGGCATTTATGGATTTAGAGAAAGCGTATGATAGAATTGATAGGGAGACTTTGTGGACTGTTTTAAGATTGTATGGACTTGATGGTAGGTTACTAAAAGGAGTGAAAAGTTTTTATGTAAATAGTAGAGCGTGTGTAAGAGTGGGAAATGCTGTGAGTGATTGGTTTCCCGTGAGAGTGGGGCTGCGATAGGGATGTGTGATGTCGCCATGGTTGTTTAATATTTACATGGATGGTGTTGTAAGGGAGGTGAATGCAAGAGTTTTAGGTGGAGGTCTGAGTCTGGTGAATGTTGATGGTGGAGAGTGGAATCTGAAGCAGCTGCTGTTTGCAGATGATACTGCACTGGTGGCTGATTCAGAGGAGAGATTGAGACAGTTGGTACAGGAGTTTGGAAGGGTGTGTGAAAGGAGGAAATTGAAAGTAAATGAGAATAAGAGTAAAGTGATGGAGTGTACGAGGTTTGTAGATGGTGAGTTGCTTGAGGAGGTAGAGTGTTTTAAATATCTAGGGTCACATGTTGCTGTGGATGGAAGAATAGATGCAGAAGTGAAGTTTAGAATAAATGAAGTAGGAGAGGTGCTGGGAGGAATGAAAAAAAGTGTTTAGATGTCGTTCGCTTAGAATGGATGTAAAGAGAAGGCTGCATGAGGGTGTTGTGGTACCGACTGCGTTATATGGGGCTGAAACTTGAAATATGGGTGTAGCAGAGAGGAAAAGTTTGAATGTAATGGAGATGAGGTGTCTGAGAAGTATGTGTAGAGTGACGCGTATGAATCGAGGGCGAAATGATGAAGTGCGAAGAAGAACTGGAGTTGTTCGGGAGATGGCTGATAGAGTTGAGCAGAGGGTGTTGCGATGGTTTGGGCATATGGAGAGAATGGATAATGAACGATTGGTGAAAAAGATAACTAGATCTGATGTGAGACTTGTAATGCTGAGAGGAAGACCACGAATAGGATGGATGGACAGTGTGAAGAGAGCGCTGGATGCGAGAGGGATGTCTGTTGAGCAAGGAAGAGTGGCTGTACGTGACAGAAATAAATGGAGAGAAATTGTGAATGAATAAGTGATGACGCAGCCCTGAGGGGATATTCTTCCGCATTTGGTCTGATCAGCTATCAGGTCAGGTGCGGGTAAGGGGATGGGTCTGTTATGATGTGGCAGGGGTAAACCAGCTCTGCTGTCGGGCTCTGCTGCGGATGTCACTGATTGCATTGCGCAGTTGACCCTTGTGCGGTGTGGTGCGGTGAGGATCTGTCCGTTCTCCCCTTTGGGGCTAAGATGCGAATGAATGTGTTTGAATGGATGAGTAAATGGGGAGTGTGTCGTCCTGTCTCGGCTACCTCCCTTTCCTTGGGGGAAGCAGCCTAGGTATATAGATAGATAGATAGATATAATTGATTGGAGAGGATGCGTCACAAGCAGATGGCCGCAGGCTCGAATTATTTTACAACTTTGAAAAAGGGCTATTGATTTGTGATAACTGGATGATTGAGTGGTGTTATAAGGCGAATCTTGTTTATTTTGTAGTCAAGCCAATTCAGATTAGACTAAATTGCGACAAACTTACTGGCATCGATTAAAACACCTGAACCTCTCGTAAGTGGCCATGACCCCCCTCCCTCTCTCTCTCTCTGTCGGTCTGTCTGTCTGTCTGTCTGTCTCTGTTTATGTCTGTCTGTCTGTCTGTCTGTCTGTCTGTCTCTCTCTCTCTCTCTCTCTCTCTCTCTCTCTCTCTCTCTCTCTCTCTCTCTCTCTCTCTCTCTCTCTAACTCCCTCCCTTCCTCCCTCTCCCTCTCCCTCAAAAATATCAATATTTTTACAGGTGTTGTAGAGGGAATATTCTTCATGGAGAACCTGATGGATCACGTAGCCACCGAGCTGGGCATGGACCCTCTGGAGTTCCGTCAGAAGAACCTCATCCAAGACGGCGCCAACGTGAGGCTAGGAAAGCAGATGGTCCGCCTCAGGCACCAGCTGGCGGGGAGACAGGGTAAGGCATGGCTAGAGTTGCGATGGCTTGGATGGGTTTGGTTAGGTTGGGTTTTTAGACTGAGTGAGGTTTGGCTTGAGCTAGGTGGGCTTGGTTAGAATGGGCATGGTTAGGCTTAAGTTAGGTTTAAGTTAGGTTAGGTTTGGTTTGGTTTGGTAGTGTGCGTGGACTGACTGAGACTTGGCTCGAGTGAATGGGTTTGGTTAGGTTTGGTTCATTTAGATTGGGTTTGGTTAGCTTGAGTTGGGTTAGGTAAGGCACATGAAATGAGTAAGGCGTGACTTGAGCTGGGAGGGTTTGGTTAGGTTAGGCTAGACTGGGTTGGACTGAGGTTTGCCCTGAGTTGGGTGGGCTGGGGGGAGAGGCGTTAATTTTGGCAAGTAGTTTAAGCGAATTGCGCTTAGCTGCTTGGTCTAAGGGGATTTGATTAGAATGAACTGATCGTAGAGTGGGTTAGGCTGGCCAGAGTTTGGGTGGTGGGTTGACGTGAGTTTGGTTCACTTTGGTTGTTACATTTGACAGAACTTACCTGAGTGAGTTTGACTAGGCCAAGCTGGGTTGAGTTGCGTCGTGATAGGTTGGGTTGGGTTGGGTTGGGTTGGGTTGGACACTGTTAGGTCTGAGTGGTTTAAGGTAGATTTAATTTGGTGTGACTGGGTTTGAGTGAGTTGCGTTAGGCTGGCATGGGGGATTTCAGTTGGCTGGCTCAGGATGGGATTAGTTGAGCGAGTTAACTTTTCTTGGGGAGGTTTAGCTGGGTAGGAGCGGGTCTCAGTGACCTGTACTAGAATTGGTTTGGTTTGAGAGAGTCTAGTTATGTTAGGTTTGGATGGGCTGGGTCAGATGGTTAGTTTAGGCTAGGTTAAATTGAGTTGGCGTGGTTGAATTAGCGATGTTCCTTTCGTTTCCGTTATAAAGAGTCCAACATGTTTGCTTACGTTGGCCATTGCCACATAATTCCTGCTCTTAACGTTGCTTGATCTCTAGCAGCCTCTCTGTTCAGTCCTTTATCACTTAAGTCACTCGCTATTACCTTTTCCCAGGTCTTTTTCAGGCTTCGTCTCTCAACTCTACCCTCAACGTTCACACCTTTCACCGTCCACACCCGTTTGTTATCCTAAATCCTCTTCACATGCCCAAACAATTTCAGTATACCCCTTCTCATCATGTACTAATACATTTTTATCCCATCCTTCCTCTCAGCTCCTTATTCTCAGTGCTAAACTTGCATGTCCTGTCATTCAAGGATGGATTACACATCCATCCAATCATTATTCTCTCTGCACATTTAAGCCTATAAACATCCTCCTCCTTTAGTGCCCATGTGTCACTTCCCTAAAGCAATACACTCTTAAGACATCCAACATACAAGGACTCCTTAACACGAAGGGAGAGCCCTCTCAGTGTCAGAGGGGACAACAACTCGTTGAACTTTTTCCAACCACTCCTTACCCTTGCCACAGCTTCCCGCACATAATAATGTTCCCCAAATAACAGAGTTCCTCCATACACTCAAGAGACTCTCCAGCAAGATCAATCATTTCTTCTCTCTGTGCGTCTGCCTACTATACACTAAACAGTGCACACACAAAACCAACACTATTTTGCATCCTACCTTTAATTTCACTACATCTTTTATTCATCAACTTATCACATACATTGCACAAAATGGAATTTCTTCCCACAACCTTGTGCCTAACAGTATGGCCACACTCACTATACTGGCCTAGATATCATCATTTATGTTTTATCCGCATATACTCTCGGACACTTATATCCAATTCTATCTCCACTTCGCGATCAACATCGTCATCAGCGCACAGCACCTTCCATGGAAGTTCAGTTTTGAAGTCATCTGAGAGTTTCAAGCACCCTGATAAGCAATAAGAGACTTAAAACTGACCTCTGATACACCCCACCGTTCATGAAAAACCCATTGAAATCTCCATTCATTCATTCATGCTTAGATGTGAACACGATCATACATTGTCGAATCCATGCTAACCAGCCACTATCAGTTCCAGGCTTTCTTATTACCCACTTCATCACCTCTCCGGGCTGTCAAAGGATCCAAATCAGCAAACAATCTACAGCTCTCATTTCTTCCCTATATATTCTTATGACAATATCAAACAATTAGTAGTGCATCAGTGGTTCCTCTGCCTTGCATAAACCCAAACTGAACCTCATTAATATTTTCCTTTTCCCTTGTCATACCTTTCAGGATTCTCACCATTAATTTAATTATCTGGTCTGAAAGCTTTATACCTCTATAATTTCCTTTATCCAGGGCATCACTCCTCCCCTTAGACACACATATAATCGCGCTCTTTTACCAGGCATCTGGAACAATGCACTCATTATAGAATTTATCCAATCGTTAACTAAACCTATTCTTACCTTTGGAGACCTTTGCCACACAGCTGACAACTTCCCCAGCTGCATTCTGCCTATGGCCCTGATCGTGGTATCAGTAACAATCAATGGTCAAGGGGCAAGCATTGGATCCCGTCTCCAAATCTTTCCTGCTCCAGTCAAACCCTTCATTCAGCAATTTGTAATACTCTTTCGCAAGCATCCCAAATATTCTAACAATCCACCACTACCCTTTCTCCATTCTTCATACATACCCTTTCTTCATCATTCTTCATACATACCCTTTCTTCATCATTCTTCATACATACCCTTTCTTCATCATTCTTCATACATACCCTTTCTTCATCATTCTTCATACATACTCTTTCTTCATCATTTTTCAAACATACCCTTCTCCATCATTCTTCATATATAGCCTTTCTTCATCGTTCTTCATACATACCCTCTCTTCATTCTTCATACATACCCTTTCTTCATCATTTTTCACACATTGCACATCTAAATCCCTGTTGTCTATCTGTTTAACCACCTTAAATACCACATTACTCCTTTCAGAAGTAATTAGGTAGTCCAGTAAAATTCTGAGACTCATACTTTGTCCTGTATTTCTCCTCTCTGACTCAACACCTAGTAGCCACGTATTCCTCTCTAATGCCACGCATGTTTCATTTCCAAGTGTCCTTTTTCTCCTTAGCTGCGGCATTTACACCCCTATCCCACCGCCACGTTATTTTATCTTGGTGGATCCCTTGTGGATCCACACACCGAATCAATAACTCTCAAGGGCTTCTTGAGAACTCTGTATTGTTCATATAAGCTTCTGTCTACGGCTTCCTGTTCAGCCACCATTCGACTAATCTCGCTGTACAGTAGTAGGCATCCCATGCTGCTTGTTTTTTCAACTTCCTTATTTTCTTCCTGGGTATATAAGTCCATTTCTGTACTTCCCGAATCTTTTGTACCATGTAACATATCAGTAATTTGTGTTGCTGCACACACTCTTTGCCCTGTATAACCTTCCTATCCTTTACTAGCTTCCTATTCGCCCTCCTGGCCAAGAAATAGGCGATCTGGCCACTATTACCCCCAGATTCGTATGTTATGTTTTCTTTCTTCCGAAAAACTGCTATGCAGAACCATGCTCATTGCATCTCCAAGGTCTATACTTTCACCTTCCGCATTCCTCGTGCCATATGTGTATCCCTTGTGCACCCCTTAATGTTCTTGTGCAGCTGCACCCACGTCCATGATAATCCCCTCCCGAAACTACATTCTCATCATCCCCATACCAGCAACCACACACATCAGATTTAATAATCTCAGAGTGTCTTCCTCATCCAAGTTGACCTGTGGAGCAATATGGTTCTGTCTCTGTCTCTGATACAACTCCTCACTTCCAGGGCCGGAAAACATCCCAACCGAGCTCCACATCCCCCGCAACCTGATCAACAACATGATTGACCAAATCCTGGTAACTGCCGATGTGGAAACACGCAAAGCAGAGATTGCCACCTTCAACCAGGTCAGTGAACAAAAATATCTAGTTAGCTGAATGACAGTTGCGCTCAGTGTTTTTATTTTAATTGCGTTATGCATATTAGATTAGCAGTACCAGCAGCAGCAACAACATGCACCTCAAATCCTGGCAACTCATTTCAAGCATATTAGGTGACGATAGCCAGTATCTCTTCGCTGATGGGCACTGTATGAGTACCAACCTCCAACCATCCCTCACTAGCGGCATGACAAGATTTTAGCATAGTAATGCTATGTTTAGCATATTTCCAGAAATCATTGCTCTAGCATAAAATTTAGCATATTGTCAAATCTGGCATAATTTTAGCATAATTTGATGAAATTTGGAACTATTTTGGCGTATTTTATATTAGATACCAAAGTAAATACTAAGGTTAGCATTACACTCCCACATTTTTCAATATACAGTAAATGTCAGGACAAACTTGCCTAGCCCCGGGTGCCTACGCTCCTCTGTGGGGCGACACAGGATTAGATGATGGATGGATGGATGGATGTATACTGCAACTCTTGATCAGGGTAGCCAAATCAGCTAAGTTGCAAAATCTAGAGATTTCAGTACTTATATTGCAGCATAGGCTAACTTTTTACCTAACGGCTAACTGAATTTTCTGGAGGAATTATTTTTCACTCATAACCCTGGAATTTTCTAGAGACAGTAATTAATAGGTTTAATAAAGGACAGATACTTGTTTAATATGAACATCATGAAAGGAAAGTGTGAAACAATCCGTACTTTGCCATACATTTAGCTTGCGGTTTATTACCGAACTTAGAAAAGGAAATCACTGGGTGTGGCGGGTGGACGTGTACAGGTTACGGTCTGATAATGATATGGGCTGTTACAATTAACAACCTAGTAATACCACATTAGTCTTTAAAAATAATAGAAGCCGAATGTATTAAGAACAACGAAAGATTTAGTATAATTTACGCCAATCTAGGATAATTTAATCCACTATATAGCATGTTGCCGCTTTAGAAAATAATCTGGTCACCCTGCTCATTAGACTCATAAAGGCCAATAATTAATACTCTCCTCACCTACCCCCTTAAGGAAGGAGGCTGATTTACTGCTTTATATATTTTTTTTTCTTTCTCTCTCTCTCTCTCTCTCTCTCTCTCTCTCTCTCTCTCTCTCTCTCTCTCTCTCTCTCTCTCTCTCTCTCTCTCTCTCAGGTATCTATACGTCTGCCTATCTACGAGAAAAGAGGTTGCAATTACATTTTAATGATTACTCTGATGTTCTCTCTCTTTCTCTTGGTCAGAACAACCTGTGGAAGAAAAAAGGACTGTCCGTGATGCCGCAGCTGTATCCGTACGCTGTGTCACCTGTCTATCCCTTTGCCTCCCTCGTGTCCGTCAACGCAGCGGATGGTTCTGTCACTATCTCACACGGTGGCATGGAGAGCGGCCAGGGAATCAACACCAAGGTCTGTCATGGTCAGGAAAAGGAAGGGCAAGGATGGTTAGAACATGGTCAACAGTAGGGCAGGGAAGGGTAGGGCTAGGAGGAGCAAGACAACTGCAACGTAACTATCTCGCATGATAGAATGTAGTTTGAAGAGGTCCTGAGCATAATGTTAGTTAAAGACAGGGCAGGGTACGGTACGCCGCGGCAGGGAAAGGCTGGATAAAGCAGGATAAAAGACACAGTAAGGCAAAGCAGGGCACAACCCGGTAGGATACGGCAGGGTAGGGTAAAACACAACTGGATAGGATAGGATACGGTAGGGCAAGGCAGCGAGGGTAAGGCAGATCATGGTAGGAATGGGCAGAGAAAGGTAAGGAAAGACTGGATAGGGCAGGATAGGGTAGTGTAGAATAAGATAGAATACGCTAGTGGCAGGGGTAAAGGAGGACAGAGAAAACAGAGATGAAGTTATGAAATAGGATAGTGAGGACAGGGAATGACAGGACAACTGAAATAGTATTCAAACCTAAACTAATGTAACTTAATCTAACCTCTTACCGTATTTTTCAGGTGGCCCAGATAGCAGCTAAAGAACTGGGCATCCCTCTGACCACTATCACCATAGTTCCCAATGACACACACGCCAATGCCAACTCCAAAGTCACTGGCGGCTCCGTTGGCTCCGACATAGCAGGATACGTGAGTCTTTGTTGAACACTGAATATAGGTGCCCTTTTCATAGATTAGATGTAGGATGATGCTGATAGACTTAAGCTATCTCACATACACGTGCGCAGATGCGCAATGCACACATGCACACGCATATGTACATAAGCACAGACACAAACTCAAAATTAATTTTTGCTTCTTTTCCACATCAAACTATTCCCCATCTTTCCAACTCTGAATCAAGTTCGTTCACCTTTCTAACCTCGAAATCAAGCTCACCACCATTATAACCTCACATATTCTAGTTCTCCAATTTTCAGATTAGGCAGTCACACTCCTCAAACCTCTACATCAGATTGTTTTCCCCTTATTTTTTTTTTTTACCTCAGTATCGGATTCTACTGCCCCTCTAACTAGAAATTCAATCTGTCATGCTTCTTACTTATTAATGTAACTCTTCTAGAACGTTGGCGAGGCATGCAAGCTTATCAAGGCACGTATCGATGCTGTGAAAAAAGAGAAGGGAGTGAAAGAGGCAACATGGCAAGAGTCAGTCCTCCTAGCCTTCAACAACGGCGTGGACATCTCTCAACGCTTCATGTAAGAGAGAGAGAGAGAGAGAGAGAGAGAGAGAGGGAGAGGGAGGGAGGGAGATTGAGAGGGAGACTGAGAGACTGAGAAACTCAGAGACTCAGACGGAGGGAGAGAGGGAGAGAATTATAATTTGTTTTATAATTTGTGACTTAAAGACCTAGTTTAAGACTGGGTTAGGTTTACAGTCAGTTGGAGAGATCGCTGTGTTGGAGAGTTCATTGCTAGGAGAGTTAGCGCTCGTTTTAGAGAGTCAGAGGAGTAAATAGAGACATCAGTAAATGGTACCATACACCCTTACATGTCACTCCAAGGGCTCTACTTCGTAACCATCAGTACTATCACATACTGTACTTTGTTCTCTGCTCAAGACATGTATGCTAATATTAAGAGGATGTTTTTGACATGTGGAAAAGCAGTGAGGACTGTATTTAACCCCTCTGAATCTGGGTGACATACTTTTTCTGGTTATTCTTGTTGCGACCAGATGATCTTATTCAGTTTATTTTATTTTTTTATATATAACCCATCTTACTTTCTGTTCAGTATGCCTACCTTAAGCTGAGTTAACTGCGTGAGATGGAAGGAAGGAATTAAAATCATCTAACTGAAACCGTTAATAAAACTGAAATCCGTATACTGTTCCCTGCCAGAGATTGTATTCTACTCGTAAGTGGCTTTGGAAATTTCGCGCCAACTGTCATCGATTTGTTTGGCATGTTCCACCTTGATATCCTCGTGTGAGCTACTGATGTAAATTATGCCGATATTAAAACGTAAATAACACAAGGGAGACACTTGTGATGCCTTAGACAAAATAAGCCGCAAATGATGAGACACGAAACCTTATTTGCCACCCTTAGTCAGTATTGGTCTTGTGGTGTTAGAATACTCCCCTAACACCTGACCGACGCCACGCTTGCCCATATTTCGTTCGTTCGTTCGTTCGTTTTAAGATTTCCTCCACCTATAGTGGAGGCCGGGCCATACATTAGCCCGGTCGGTGGGGTTAGGCTTTGGTGTGAAGGGGGAAGACAGGCCGTGTGAACAGGGCGGACGTGCCGCCCTGTGCACACTGTTTCTTAAGCTTTTGAAAAATAAAAAATAAAAAAATAAAATAAAATTAGGATGGAGGGTACTAGCAGTTTGTATGACGTCCACTGCAATGTCCGACATTCTCCTCGGAGGGTGAGTGAAAGGAACTTTACACCTTTCCATATGTTGGCCAGGTACGTAGCAGGAAGATGTTTTTTTTTATTTTTTTTTTTAATCAGTGCTTGAGAGTGGAAATGTAGCACTTATTATTATTACATTTTCTCTGTCATCAGTATGACCCAACTATAATTTTTTCACCTTAATTTGACCCAGAGTTTCTTCCATTTGCAACTTATGAAGCTCTGTGGCAGAAAAAGACAATACTACGGCCTCACATCCTTTTCATAGCACTTATATGTGAAAGGCGTAATGTTCTAGTATTAATGTTACTAAAACTCAGCATTCAAGAGGGAAACATCCAATTTTAGGCCGAAATATAAGAAAAGAAAAACTACAATATATGTTAGTATTTTGAAGGATATACCGGCACTACCAACCCGCACTTCAGACATCTTTTCTGGTCTTGTCAGATGTACGAACCGACAGGAAGCAAACATATGCTAGCATTTGGAAGGACATATTACCAGAGCCCAGTTTTAATTATATTTATCTATGTTCATCTCTTGCCAAAAATCAAGTTTGTCAAATCAGTTTAGGGTGGCCGTGAAATAAACGTTTCTGAGCCTTTCTGTTACAACTCCTCATCGCACACTCGTCGCTCTAATCAACCTTCCTTCAAGCACAGTTTATTCATGCACATGTGAAGAATAATTTAAAGTCCGTCTGTCTTCACATCACTACTTCCCACCACTTAAAGCCCGCCTCCCTCGTATGGTTCTCGACTTTATATTCCTACCTGTTTCTTGTTCTTCCTCTCCCGTACATCACAGCCCTTTCATTTTATTCTACCACTTCTTTCTCAGCCCACTTCATATCACCCTCACATTGCAACTCTAGCCTTCTTTAGCCATCCGATAGGACCCGGGTTCGATACTTAGGTCGGCCATGAGGCCTTTAGCTAGTCTCTTTACTCCAGCCTGTTCGTTATTGCTTCTGGATCAAGGCTCAACTGATGGTGAATCCGGTAGAATGCAAGGCCCCAAGGACGTTTTTATAATAGAGCAGCGTACCTGCCCGGTTATATTGGTGTCACCGCGTGAAGGCATTCCTCGCCAGAAACAGTCTGTTTGCACAGAATTGAAATAGGGACATGGATTATGAGTTTGAGGACTGCGTGTCGTAGTCACTGGCATGGTCGGGACCTGGTAATATGTGAATGTCCCATTTAATTATCCCAGTATAGCACCATAGGTATTAATGTCTTCTCACGAAAATCCCTCCATTTAATAGAAAATGTCGCGTCTCTTTACTCTCCCTCAGAAACGGTCCAGACGAGGTGAAGGGCTATGCAATCTTCGGAGTTTCTTGTACGGAGGTTGAACTAGATGTGCTTACTGGACAGTTCGTGGTAAGTGTGTATGAATGTGTTCTGATTCAAACCTCACTGTGAACTAGGATGGCCATTTCCGTATCCCCACAAGGGAGGACACAAGGTGTCAGTGATTCACAGTACCCAGTATGAAAACCGTAGCCTATACAGGTATGTTACTTGACGCTGCATCCTGCGAGAGGTGGCATTTACAATAGGAATTCTTGGCATTTCTGCTCTACTTAACAACGATCCCTCTTTGCACGACACACCACCACCCTACCTTACAAACTCAAACTCCTATCAACCATCCAGTTTTAGCTTCCCTCTACTGCTCACGACCACCTAATTCGTACATTCTCATAGTCAGTCACTCACTAATATGGGACTGTTGGGATTAGCTTCATTTCTGTTCACTGAGTGATGTGATTCTGTTTATTGAATAGAAATTATATCTATTGTTAAATGAAGATATTCAGTTATTCCTTCAGTTGAGAAATTATCCAAGGAATAAATGATCACTGAAACTTCAGGATAATTCTTGCTCTGATTATACTTGTATGGAGCTGATTCTAAACATGCTACACAGAGTAAGATCTAAATGTGTAGTCGCAATACGTGGATTCATACTGTATTATGATTCTTCCGCCCTTTCACTGTGTGTGGCTTTGTTTTCATTTATCAGTTCAATGAAATGCGCATTTCTTTTCACATGTGCTTAAACCAGTAAAGCAAAAGCTCATCTGGAGTGATAGATTGAATATTTTCTAATGAACCCCCTTTCCCTCAAAATAATAATAATAATAATAATAATTAGCGTCAGTCCAGTGGTTACGCAGGACAGAGAACAGGGAGCTCAATAGCCAGATGTCTGGCCACCTTGCAGTGAACATGGTCTGATGTGTACCTCATGTTTTTATACAGGTGACTCGAGCAGACATCTTGGAGGACGCTGGCAACAGCCTGAGCCCGCTGGTGGACATTGGACAGATCGAGGGCGGGTTCATCATGGGTCAAGGTCTCCTCACATCAGAGCGCATCGTGTATGATCCCACCACTGGAGAGAAACTGACCAACAGCACCTGGGTGAGATGATTAAAACAAAATACTTCGTAGGCCTGGTGGTCTGCTGGTTAGAACGACCCGGTCTGAGTGACGACCTTGCACAGGTTCAGTCCCTTAGAGGTTACTGGAGGCATTTCGGTCATGCAGTGGCAACAAAGAAAGATTAACTTCAATTGTAAAGAACCACAAAAGCATAGGTTAGGGAGCTTACACCTTAAAGGAGTAAAAAGGAATTATCTGTAATCTATACACCCCTTCCTCAGTCGCTGCCTTCTATCTACAACGCTAGTCAATAAAACTTATTAATTTTTTTTTAGTGGTAGGTGGTGGCGACCATCATCCACTCACTTGATGTAGTGCTACCTACTTCTTCCTTAGCCTTTATCATTCTTTTTCTGTGCCTGCCCTCCTCTCTTCCTATTTCTCCCATCTTTCCTGTTACTGCTTATTGCATTTCTTTCCGTTACAGGTGGCTTTACGTTGAGTGACAAGCCAAATGGTTTCCTGTAAGCCAAGAAACCATTTACAACTCTGGGTGGTAACCATATAACCAAACCATACGTGCTCCCTACATGTCAAGTGGGTTGGTGGAGGGTTAGTGCCCCTCCATGTAAAACAAATAACTCAGAGTCAAATGGCCACCCCGTACGGGATTATGGCGTAGATAGAATTTTTCTGCGACCACAATCACATTTGGTAGTAATGCTTAACAAACATATGAAACATGAACATTATTAGAAGCTGCCATGGTATCCTCAGTGAACCTCACATTGTACTAAAAAAAAAAAAAAAAAAATGACATGGAGGGGATGTACTGGTGGCCAACCCTTATGTGACAGGCAGTCAGATTATATTCCTTCGATATTTTGCCGCCATTGCCCCACTCTGCCTCTTATTTCTCACTTTTTTTTTTTACCCCCGTGTTTTATTGTGTTCATATATTTCCTGTCTGTTCCATCACACTTGTCTCTTTTAAGAATCTTCACATCCCACCCAACCCTTTCATTCCAACTGGACAACAGCCTTGCAAAACCAGTTTCATTATTCGTAAATAATTTTCCCTTAAGTTCAACAATTTCTCCCGACGCCCCCCCCCCTTTTTTTTTATGCCATGGCCATATTTAGTCGGGGGATACTCAGGAGGGAGAAATGCATAGGGCGATGTGATGATGATGATTATGATTTTCACTCGAGATTTAACACTAATGATATGCTAAATTCCAGAACTACAAGCCGCCCTTCGCCATGGACATCCCTGCAGACCTTAGGGTGACGATCTTGCAGAACGCCCCCAACCCCATCGGTATCCAGTCCTCCAAAGGTAAGCAAATCACCTATCCACACTTTAGAAACACTTACTATAATTTTTTTTTTCATTGCTCCTCCTTCAGTCCATTTAACCCAGTTTAACATAGACCATGTACTGAAAGGGATAAGGTGCATTTTATTTAGCTACACTTCTTGTTAAACCACCGGGTTGCACCTGGTCACAGTAATTAGGTAATACTCAGTTAGGTTACACTATTGGATCGAACTTTACTGGGCCACACTTCACTGGATTACTTAATCTGGTCACACCACTATTTCACACTTCATTGAGTCACACCTCACTGGGTCACACCTCACTGAGTCACACCTCACTGGGTCACACTTCACTGGGCCAGTTTTCCTACAATATCATCCTTCCAATTCTTCACTTTTTTTAAAACTAATTCTCCTCTAATCTCACTAATTCACAATCCTTCATTAATATTTAAGTAATTTTCTGATCTTTGACTAATCCTTAGCTACTTCTCATTCAGTCCATGTAGTCCTTACTTTCTTCTTAAGTCCTTCACTTCTTATCTAATTATATCCAGTGCTTAACTAATTATCCCCTCTCCCTTCCCAGTGACTGGCGAGCCTCCCGTGTGCCTGTCGTTCTCCGTGGCCATGGCCCTTCGTCAGGCGGTGGCCAGTGCTAGGCAGGATGCTGGCACCACTGGATGGTTCCAGATGAGTAAGAGCACACAATCACTTTTTGTTCAGTACTTAGGATATTTAGGAGGTATTCTGCACATGTAATGTTTCCATAATGTACGGAAAAGTTTGGAGCTTAGCAGTTATTGTCTGCCTTAACGCCTTTCATACAGACGATAGGCGTCAGCGTTTTTTTTTTTTTTTTTTCCTTGTTTCTATTCACCCAGCAGCACAATTAGGGACTAGAATGTCAGGTACTGATTACTGCGGGTCGTATTCTTCGGAAAGACTGGGGTCAAGCGAAAACTTAATGTCTGCTTTCATGGCTCGTGCTGTCGATGGGCATTAATCCTGAGGTAACCAGAGTTCCGCTCCCTGGTTGGTCAGTCTGATGGGCATTTTCTTTCCCACTTTCATCCATGTTTATTCAGCAGTAAAATCATGTACCTGAATTTAAGTAGAGTTTTGCTGTTCATCTGCTAGAAGACTATTTAAGATTCTGATAATCAATACTTATCCCTTTGGAATGTTGGATCTGAGACTGATCTACCGTAATTCAGATAATTTAAGCCGTCATAGACCGGCTTCTGTCCCTGGTAATATCTACTTGCTGATAAAACTGACCACCTCTCCCAGTCTGTAAGAGATAGCATATTTGACTGAAAGGCCAGAGAGTCATGATTTTAATTCCAGGGTCGTCCGCGACATTTGCACACTTTTCACCATCGTCCGTTGGTACAGTAGGCTATATGCGCAATAAAAATTATAATGACTGTATGTATGCTCGGAATATTTCATCTTTTTGTCATTTACGGTTTGTGTGTGAGCACACATGTTGGATTAAGTCTCGACACTTGTTCCTTGACAAATAATCTAGTAATGGGCTGATGAAAATGAAAAATTTGGTTTTGAAGGACTAACTGTTTGTCATCTAACTACATTGCTTTGACAATCCTTTCCCAATTCAACCCCAGTCCTTCCCTAATACGAGGCACAATCCTTTCCTAATGTAATTATAATACGGTCCACATTACCAAGTATTTCAACCGTATTCCTTCCCTGATCGTTGAATCTGTAAACAACAGCCGTCCCTAATTCTTAAATAATATAAATCTAATCCTTTACTATCTATCCCTAATCATTTTCTGATTTAACCGTTGGCTTTCCCCAATCCAAATAAAATTAATTGTTAATCTATTACACTTCTCAAATCAAATCATAATCCTTCTCAAATCAACCATAATCCCTCCCTAATCAAACCCAGTGCTTCCCTAGCCCAGCCATTTTCATTTAATTTTACCCCAGTCCTTCCATCATCTACCCATATTCCGTCCCCAGTCTATCATCATCATCCTTCGCTAATCGCTGACTGTGCCTACTCTCCATCGCCCTTGAATAATATAAGGTCACTCATTCCCTAATTTAACCTTAAGCCAACCCTAATCCTTATCTAATACTGGACTAATCCTTATCTAATCCACGACTAACCCTTCCCTAACTCTTAATCCTTGCCTAATCCTTTCCACATCCGGGATTAAACCTGGCCTAACATGTGACTCTTCCCCAGACGCGCCCCTCACCACGGACTATCTTCAGCGTCTCTGCCTGGTGGATACTTCTAGACTTACCCTCAGTTAGGCCTCCCTATGGACTACCTCATGTTGACAGTAGTTTGCATGCTTAATCACTGCCTTTCAACATTTGTCTTTATTAAGGCATGGTATTGAACCTATAGCTGTATAACAAATTAATATATATAGAAAAAACACATGAATAGACTATTCAGCCTGTATCATACAGTGGATTCACTATTTCCTTCGTATAATTTCGTTAGTAATGTGAAACACCTGTAGTGCATACAGTTATTATAGTGATTGTTTATAAGTAATGGTTAATGGAGGCTGGGCACAGATACCGTTGTCATAGTTACATAGGAACAAGTGATTATTGTAAACTGATACTGGAAGAGCACCAGGATATTTGTACTGTATATCAAGACTTGTATTACTTGCCCGTGGTCAGAACTTGAGGTCGATGTATCAATGATATTTTGGGCATATCCAGTTCATTATACTGGAA
Organism: Coenobita brevimanus; assembly: GCF_032717465.1. Classification (NCBI taxonomy): domain Eukaryota; kingdom Metazoa; phylum Arthropoda; class Malacostraca; order Decapoda; family Coenobitidae; genus Coenobita; species Coenobita brevimanus. The sequence goes on from NC_137004.1 coordinate 36,566,623, forward strand.
TTAGCTATGGCAAAGTGTGACTTGCTGGAATACAGGGTAAGTGATCCCTAGTGGATGCCTCGTCTGCCAATCATTTATGGGCCTGACACACATTCTTAGATGTTAGGGTGTAATGCAAGTGATTTTGAAATACGGCCTTAAATTAATGAAAACTCAGAAACTCAGATCATTAACTGAAGATATGCATGATGGGGCTTAGGCAATGTCAGTCTGTGGATAATCAGGTATACTGTTAATCGGTTAGCTAAATATGATTTACATTAGGCACCTGTATAGACAAGTATATGGTTAATAAGGAGATATATAAATAATCCAGGTACAATATTTGTATAATCATGTAATTATATGGGTGAGTAGGTATCTGTTTAGTCAATCTTATGGATAATTGCATAATTGTCTAATCACATGGATAACCAGGTATCAGGTCACTCAGGTAATTGAATAACCATACTACTGTACTGGGTAATGAAATACTGTACATGGATTACTGGGACTCTCAGTAATAAGGCATATAAACAATCACGTATATAGGTATCTGACTATTCATTAAATAGTCAGCTATATAGATGGTCAACTGTATAAACAATCACATATATAATAATCAGATATATAGATCACTATGTATATGAGTAATATAGTAATCAGGTATAGATCATGATATACAGAGGTAATCAGGCATATGGAAAATCAAAGACATGGATAATCAAGTAAATAGATAATTAGGGTAAAAGTACTTCTAAAAATGTTTAGTGTTTTTTGTCATAAAAGCTGTTAACGAATGAACATAAAGGATTTAAATTTTGGAATACAAAGTCACGTGGTTAAAATTCATTAGCTATGTGTAGCTTAGTGAACCTGCCCACTAAGATTTCTGTTTACACATAGTTTGTTTTTGTGTTAAATTTTAAACTAAAGGTATAAAAAAAAAAAAAAGTCACGACATACAGCTTAAAGATGTAATATACAAGCATTAACATTTTGCATATTGGAAGTAATATACAGTATATGTTATTTAAAACAAGCTTGGTCACAAGTTTTTTAGGGAGTCGTAATTTTAATCTCACGAGATATTCAGTAGAAAATAAAAACTTAGTTTGTCATACAAGCGGTTCAATAGAAATACTGAAAATATGCCAAATATGTTGAACTGGTTTTGCATTCTTTTGAGTAATGCAAGGCTTATAAGCTGTCTATTGGAAGCAGTATCTACATCTACTTTAAGTTTGGGCACAAGCTGGTTAATAGAAGTAATGTACAGATCTTAACATATAACTTTAGGAATACATGCTTCATTAATGGAAGTTTTTTTTTTTTTTTAATTGCAAATGTCAAGTAAATTTAGCCAGACAGCCTTTTTTATTATTCAGTCCATCTACTTAGAACTTGGGAAAGCTTAGTCATGAATTGAATTAAAAAAAAAAAAAAAAAAAAAAAGTCAGTCCTGTATCTTAAATCGGATTGGCAAAAAAGATATAAGGTTCAGAATGCATGTAATCGGAGAATTTTGAGAGTTTCTCCTTATATTTTTTCGAATGACATGTTAATAGTATGTAATACTATATATTGTAATGTTATGGATCAATAAGACAAAGTTGACAGAAGAAATTGTCACTGTGAAATAAGCAGAATAATTGGGTAAGGGAGATGTGCAGAATTCCCAAACTTTAAGAGAATACAACCTATAGAAGAAATACATGTTCCAAGATTGTACCAAGTGTAATATTTCTGTTATTCAGTTATTATATTAATCGAAACAAGTCTGTTTCCTTTTACCCTTTCAAGATCCTCTCTCTCTCTCTCTCTCTCTCTCTCTCATCAGTGCATCAGTCCTGAGTATTGTCTTTGAGCTGTTAATGTGTATCATCTTCAGGTGGTGGCGCACAGTATTTTGCCATATCCTTCTCAACAAGGTGGAGTCAAAGGCATTTCGTCTCATTAACTCTCATCTTGCTGGCTCCCTTCAACCTCCCTCTCTTCGCCGCGCTGTTGCATCATTATCTCTTTTCTAGCACTACATCAATGGTCACTGCTCCTCTGAACTGTCAGCATGCATCCCTTCACCACTACGGCGGGCACGTAGCACCAGTTTAGCAACAAAGTCTCATCCGTTTTCTGTCCAACTCACTAATGCAAGAGTTAACCGTTACTCCCAGTCTTTCATGTATGCAACAGGTCAACTCTGAAACTGTCTCCCTCTGCCTGTATTTCCTACTGCCTCTGATTTTCAATCTTTGCAGCGCAGTGTCCAGTCATATCGTAATGAACTGATCTTGAATTTGGCTGTTTTTTTTTTTTTCCTTGAGGGGACAATCTTGCGGGCTCCTGGCGTTTGGTTCCCTCTTTCTTCCATTAAAAAAATATCACAGCACAAGTTGATACTGTGCCGTAAATTTTTGATTATTCCTGTGGGGGGAGGGGGATGATTTCTAAGGCTAATAATAATACTCATGTAGAGAGAAGAGAAGGTCACCGTAGAGAAAAGTGAAATAATACAGGTGCATGTACAAAAACTTTATTACAGTAGGCAACATGTCGAAGTAGGCAGCACGGGGACAAGGATAGCAGTAGGGCCATTCGCGACTTGTAGCCAAATCTGGTACACCATCATCATCACATCGTAACTGGCTACGTCGGATCAAGTTACATTTTGCTATAGACTCGGTTTTCTTGTTTTTGGCGTAACTGCGTTACCATTGTAAAGACTACTGGTAGTCTACTACAAGAGGTTTGCGGTATTGTTGGGTCGCTCAACACATGCTTCTCTGGAGATGCAGGAAACTGCTCAGAAAATCCCCAACACATTCCGGGTAATGTAAAACCAGCAGATAAAGTAAGAGGTCAAAACACTCCTTTACAAAATTTCTATCGACATGAAACTGACGCGGGCCCATCTGTAATCCAGTTCTAACGATCCTGCCAAGTTTCATCGAAATCCTCTTTCCAGCTTCGGCTGACACACACACAGACACACACACACACACACACACACACACACACACACACACACACACACACACACACACACACACACACACACACACACACACAGACACAGACACAGACAGACACACACACAGACAGACACACACACAGACAGACACACACACAGACAGACACACACACAGACAGACACACACACAGACAGACACACACACAGACAGACACACACACAGACAGACACACACACAGACAGACACACACACAGACAGACACACACACAGACAGACACACACACAGACAGACACACACACAGACAGACACACACACAGACACACACACACAGACAGACAGACAGACAGACACACACACACACACACACACACACACACACACACACACACACACACACACACACACACACACACACACACACAGACGAATTTACTGAGCTTCAGGTAGATTTCTCGTCGTCATGAATTATATCCCCAGGTGGTTAAAATAATGAATACGGGTGTCACGGGAAGGTTAATTAGGTTCCATAACACCTGTCCCCATTGGTTTGAAGGGGTTAATATGTCGTCCCATCATCTGAGAGGGTTTTCTTAAGCTGCAGGAAATCGTCTGAGGCCAGTTAAGAGTGGGTAAAAAAAAGGCTGTAAACAGAGTGGTGTGTCCTATGCGCCACGGTTCTAGTCACGGATGAGGTCAGATGTTTTTATATGTAAACATTTTTATTTATTAGTGCTACTTTCAGACTATTTTATTCAGCTTTGGGTAGAATTGTCTTATGAAAAGGCTCAGTGAGATTTATATCTAACACTTCTTCAGTTCGAAAAATGAACTACCATACTCGAACTAACTTTAAACCAAAACCAATCTATCCCTACCGACTCCCCTCCCTACCCTATCCTACCCTACCTAATCTACCCTACAATGCTCTATCAAACCTAACCTACCTTGTCTGGCAACCCTACCGTACCCTACTTTACCCTACCCCAACCTAACCTAACTAACCTAACGTACCATACTGCTCGTCTAAAACCTACACAACACTTCATCCTCAAGCACTCCTTAACTCATGCAAGGGTTAACATTTTTGGATCGCTATCTTTTATTTTTTAAAGAGATATACTAAAGTAGGGTAGCATTGGGATTGGGTGGGGTACAGTGGGGAAGGATCGGCGTTGGGTGGGGTGCAGTGGGATAGCATCGGGGTTAGTTGATGTGCACTGGGTTAGAATCGGGGTTGGGTGGAGTGCAGTGGAGTAGCACTCGGGTGGGATGGGGTGCAGTGGGGTAGGATCAGGGTTGGGTAGGTTGCAGTGGAGTAGGATCGGGGTTGGGTGGGGTGTAGTGGACAGGATAGGGATTGGGTAGGGTGCGGTGGGGTAGGATCGAGGTTGAATTGGATGCAGTGGGGCAGGATTGGGGTTGCATTGGGTACAGTGGGGTAGGATCGGGGTTGGGTGAGGTGCAGTTAGGTAGGATCGGGGTTGGGTGAAGTGTCATGGGACAGGATCTGGGTTGGGTGGAGTGCAGTGGGGTAGGATTGGAGTTGGGTAGGATGCAATGGGGTAGGATCTGAGATGCATGGGGTGCAGTGGCGTAGGAGTGGGGTTCTGTGGGGTGCAGTATGGTAGGAGTGGAGTTGGGTGGGGTGTAGTGGGTAGGGTCAGGGTTGAGAGGGGTGCAGTGGGGTAGGATCTGGGTTGGGTGGGGTGCAGTTGGGAAGACTCGGGGATGAGTGGGGTGCAGTGGGATAGGACCAGGATTGGGTGGGGTGCAGTTGGGAAGAATCAGGGACGGGTGGGGTGCAGTGGGATAAGATCGGGATTGGGTGGGGTGCAGTGGGGTTATGGTGGTTTTGGGTGGGGTGCAGTGGGGTAGGGTAGGGGTTGGGTGGAGTCTAGTGGGATAGGATCAGGGTTGGGTGGGGTGCAGTGGGGTAGGATCTGGGTTAGGAGGGGTGCAGTGGGGTAGCATTGGGGTTGGATGAGGTGCAGTGGTGTAGGATCGGGGTTGAATGGAGTGCAGCAAGGTAGGATCAGAGTTGGGTGGGGTTCAGTGGGTTGGGTTGGGTGCAGTGGGTTAGGAGTGGGGTTCGGTGGGGTGTTGTGGGTAGGATCAGGGTTGGGTGAGGTGTAGTGGATAGGATCGAGGATGGGTGAGGCGTGGTGGGGTAGGATCGAAGTTGGATGGGGTGCAATGAGGCAGGATTGGGGTTGCACTGGGTGCAGTTGGGTTGGATCAGGGATGGGTGGGGTGCAGTGGGGTATGATTGGGGTTGGGTGGGGTGCAGTGGGATCAGGGTTGGGTGGGGTGCAGTGGCGTAGGATCTGGGTTGGGTGGGGTGCAGTTTGGAAGAATCGGGGATGGGTGGGGGGCAGTGGGGTAAGATCGGGAGTGGGTGGGGTGCAGTGGGATAATGGCGGTTTTGGATGGGGTGCAGTGGGGTAGGGTCGGAGTTGGGTGGGTTGCAGAGGGGTAGGACCTGGGTTAGGAGGGGTGCATTGTGGAGTAGCATTGGGGTTGGATGAGGTGCAGTGGGGTAGCATTGGGGTTGGATGAGGTGCAGTGGGGTAGGATCGGGGTTGATTGGAGTGCAGTGAGGTAGGATCGGTGTTGGGTGGGGTTCAGTGGGTAGGATCTGGGTTGGGTGGGGTGCAGTGGGTTAGGAGTGGGGTTCGGTGGGGTGTTGCGGGTAGGGTCAGGGTTGGGTGAGGTGTAGTGGATAGGATCAAGGTTGGGTGGGGTGCGGTGGGGTAGGATCGAGGTTGAATGTGGTGCAGTGGGGTAGGATTGGGGTTGCATTGGGTGCAGTGGAGTTGGATCAGGGATGGGTGGGGTGCAGTGGGGTATGATTGGGGTTGGGTGGGGTGCAGTGGGTTCAGGGTTGGGTGGGGTGCAGTGGGTTCAGGGTTGGGTGGGGTGCAGTGGCGTAGGATCTGGATTGGTTTGGGTGGAGTGGGGTAGGGTCGGGGTTGGGTGGAGTGCAGTGGGGCAGGATCAAGGTTGGGTGGAGCGCAGTGGGGTAGGATTGGAGTTGAGTAGGATGCAATGGGGTAGGATCTGGGTTAGATGGAGTGCAGAGGCGTAGGAGTGGGGTTCTGTGGGGTGCAGTACGGTAGGAATGGAGTTGGGTGGGGTGTAGTGGGTAGGATCGTGGTTGGGTGGGGTGCAGTGGGATAGGATCTGGGTTGGGTGGGGTGCAGTTGGAAAGACTCGAGGATGGGTGGGGTGCAATGGGGTAGGATTAGGGTTGGGTGGGGTGCAGTTGGGAAGAATCGGGGATGGGTGGGGGGCAGTGGGGTAAGATCAGGAGTGGGTGGGGTGCAGTTGGGTAATGGCGGTTTTGGATGGGGTGCAGTAGGGTTAGGTCGGGCTTGGGTGGGGTGCAGTGGGGTAGGACCTGGGTTAGGAGGGGTGCAGTGGGGTAGCATCACGGTTGGATGAGGTGCACTGGGGTAGGATCGGGGTTGAATGGAGTGCAGTGAGGTAGGATTGGAGTTGGGTTGAGTTCAGTGGGTAGGATCTGGGTTGGGTAGGGTGCACTGGGTTAGGAGTGGGGTTCGGTGGGGTGTTGCGGGTAGGGTCAGGGTTGGGTGAGGTGTAGTGGATGGGATCAAGGTTGGGCGGGGTGTGGTGGGGTAGGATCGAGGTTGAATGTGGTGCAGTGGGGTAGGATTGGGGTTGCATTGGGTGCAGTGGAGTTGGCTCAGGGTTGGGTGGGGTGCAGTGGTGTATGATTGAGGTTGGGTGGGGTGCAGTGGCGTAGGATCTGTGTTGGGTGGGGTGCAGTGGGGTAGGATCGCGGTTGGGTGGAGTGGGGTAGAGTCGGGGTTGGGTGGAGTGCAGTGGGGTAGGATTGGAGTTAGGCAGGGTGGAATTTGGTAGGATCTGGGTTGGATGGGGTGCAGTGGGACTGGGTGGGGTGCAGTCGGGTAGGAGTGGCGTTGGGTGGGGTGTAGTGGGTAGGATTGGGGTTGGGTAAAGGGTGCAGTCAAGTAGGATCGGGATTGGGTGAGGTCCAGTGGGGCAACATCAGAGTTGGGTGGAGTGCAGTGTGGTACTTCAGGGTAGGGTGAAGTGAAGTGGGAGAGGATCGGAATTGGGTGGGTTGCAATGAGGTAGGTTCAGGGTTGGATGGGGTGCAGCGAGGTCGGATCGGGGTTGGATGGGGTGCAGTAGGGTAGGAGTGGGATGCAGTGGATAGGATCGTGGGTAGGTGGGGGGTAGTGGGTAGGATCGTGGGTAGGTGGGGGGTAGTGGGTAGGATCGTGGGTAGGTGGGGGGTAGTGGGTAGGATCGTGGGTAGGTGGGGTGTAGTGGGTAGGATCGTGGGTGGGTGGGGTGTAGTGGAATAGGAATGGGTGGGGTGCAGTTGGGTAGGATTGGGGTTGGGTAGGTTGAAGTGTGGTAGGTTGAAGTGGGGTAGAATCAGAGTTTGGGGGGGGTGTAGTGGAGTAGGAACGGGGGTTGGCTGGGGCGCAGTGGGGAAAGAGTTGGGTTGGCTGGGGTGCAGTGAGGTAGGATTTGGGTTGGGTGGGGTGCAGTGGGGTCGGATTGGGGTTTTGTGGGATGCGGTGGGGGAAAATCAAGGTTGGATGGGTACAGTGGGGCAGGATTGGGGTTGAGTGGGCAGTAAGAATTGTGTCTGCAGCAGCATTGCTGGCAGCCAAATAGGGTCCAGGGGCCTCCACCTCATGTGGAGTCACATGGAGAGACAGAATGACAAACGAGGAAATGAAGGAGCGTAGTGGCGTGGGTGTGAATGTGCTAGGAAGCTTTAGGAGAAACACACTGAGGTGGTTTGGCCATGTGGAGAGGATGGAAAGTGAGAGACGGACAAGGAGAGTGTATGTGGGTGAGGTGGAGGGCGGGAGAGGGAGGGGAAGGCCAAGGATGAGATGGAGGGATGGAGTGGAGAGGTATATGAGAGAGGGGTGTGTGAGCTGGGAGCAGGGCAATGAAATGGCGGGGGACAGGGTGACATAGAGACAATTTGTTTGTGGCCACTCCTTACGGGATTAAGGCATCTGGCAATAGATAGACAGATAGCCTCCACTTCCTCTTCCTCCTTGGGCAGTGACTTGTCTTGTTGCAGTTCAGCAGCAATTTCCCCTTCTATCTGGTTTTTGGTAGCCAGGCATACTACCAGCCTCATCCTACCACTCTTGCAGTTCCTCCTCAGTAGGACAATGTTCCCCTGCCCTTCAGCTGCCAATATTTCTGTCGTCCTAGGTGCTCAAACCCCTCGAAAATACGCAATGGTGCTGGAGTCTTGGGTGTTCTGAGCCTGAGGAGTTTGTACCATCCATTCTTCAGTGTGGCAAGATACACTTTCTTCCACGCTTCTGCCCAGTTGCATATGGCAATCTTGATGGCGTTCTTTTTAAAGTTATGCACGGTCTTCTTGTTCCTGGTCCATCCCATAGCCTTCCTGGTCCATCCCATCCTCAGCCACAAGGCATCGGTGCAGGTAGAAGTACCTGTAGTACCTCTTTGCTCTCTGTGTAACTCCTTGGTCCAAAGGCTGGATAAGGGCAGTGGTATTGGCTGGCAGAACAAAGCACTGATTTGTCCATCTTTGCTGCAGAGTTTGGGGAAGGAAGGATGGGATGGTGCACTATCTAGCAACAGCATTGCCCTCATGTTGTCAGGACCGATGCCATACCTTTTTTGGTGATGCCCCATGGAAGGGTTGAAGCATTGGTGAAACCAGGCAGACTTGTTCCCACGGTACACCACAGGAAGTTTCTAAGTCAGTTGCTTTTCCCTACTATGACTGGCTGTTGGCAATGAGAGCCATCAATGCACAGGCCAGATTGGAGTCACTACCTCAGTATTTTATGGCCTGGAGTGCTGCCAGTACTTGTGCAAGCCTAGGTGCTGAGGAAAAGCACAGCACACCAGAAGAGTCCAGTCTCATCTGCACTGTAGATTTGAAACTCATGTAGGCCCTCGTCCTCCAGCAGCTTCCGAAGATGCTGGATGAACAGCTTCACAGCACGAACGTAGATGCTAAGCATCTTCCTAGCTATGGCCTTGTTAACAATGCCATGGCATATCCCAAACCTCCATACCTAGCCATCAGTACAATTGAATTTATCAATTCCAAGGTGAGTGGCAAACCTTCTTGCTGCGTGTTGGATATTCATGCCATGTAAAGGAACACTTTCAGCTTACTCCTGTGAGTACTGTACCATTTAAATACGACTTCATCTAGAGCCTTGTTGGGCAGCTTCCTGCTTCTGAACACTTTATTATCCTTCCTCTCACTTTCCATTTTTTTTCAAAGCCTCCTATGTTTTGTCCTTGACCATCTGGATGTCACTGCAGGATCAGCCTCTTTATCCCAAACTAGCGATTGAGGTCACCTCTGCTTGTGCCTTTCTCGTGCACCTCAGTCACTTCCATCTTTTCCACAAGGCTTAAAATTTTCCTCTATGCTTTCTCAATGGAGGAGGAGGAGGGTGATTCCTTCAAGAAGCCATTTTTCACAATCACTATAGGGTAACACTTTTTACACCTGAAAGATGAGAGATGGGGAGGAAGAAATGTTAACCCATTGAAAGAAACAGCAAGACTGATGCTGACCACATGCTGTACAGTGTGGCCACAGTCTGTGTCCCATGCAGGCCTACTGGAACTAGCCCAAACCCAGTTCAATGTCCAACCCATTTTGAAACAGCAAAATTTATAGCAAAACTTGTGAATACTTGCCAGTGTTCTGTAATCATCTTGGATGTGCAGGCATAAAGGGACAACTAACCCACCCAGCCCTTGGATATACAGTACTTTATGATTAACTGGTTAGAATAACTGTCTCAGGGCTGCCAATGCCTTAATTCAGTGAATTCAAGCTCAGCCCTATACACTTGACATTACAGGTTATTACAGCTATGGTCCACCAGCTTCACATTATCGCATAGGTGTATAGCTTTAATCATTAATCTCTTCACCTAGTGACATTCTTAATTTTATTCTTGCTGTTGCCAGACTATTTTATTATACACTGGAGAGATTTTTCGAACTGGAGGCATTAAATTTAGCCTTAATTAATCCCTGCACTACTAGAAATCCCACCTACCCTGAAAAAGATTGCCATGGAGTAGTAAGAATGAAACAGAAAAATGCATCACTGTACTGAAGGGGTTCATGCCCAAAGAAATACCAGTAGTTCCCCATTATATTGCATGTCAAAAGTTTTAATCTTTTTAAACTAATCTGGACACCTTGGATGACTGGAAAGTGAACCCCATAACTACACCACCATCTTACAGTTCTTACACTAAGTTAGCTGTATCCATTTAAGCACACAAGTCATGAACATTACATTACTACAACAATACTGCATTATATAGGTAAGCAATCTCTGGTTAGTTACTCACAACCTTACCAGCAGTCACTTGGATCCAGTTATAAATCTCATATCACCACCATATCACCTCTACAAGGCATATACTTTCTCATTAACATAACATGTTCAGTATCTTGCCCCATTCTCAACATATCTCTGAGAATAGATGTATTATCATAATTCAGAAAGGTGATATTTTGCCAGACCCTTTCTGACCAAATATTTCTTTTTTACCTTTATCTGATCATTGTAAGACTTTGTTATTCATCTTTAGGAAACCTCCTTTAACCATGTCATCTGATGACATGTACACTCACACCAAAACGTATCAGTGCACACTTGATACAAAGCAATTTTAGACACCAGGCGATGGTTACTGGGAACTGAACAACGATTTTTTCCCCATGCTGATAAACTTGCTCTCTCAAGGATGCAATATATGGCTTGCTTATGGCATTTTCTAGTTCGTGTTGGTATTATATGTATAGCAAAGTGGTTACAAATAAATCTTACATAGAGTTCATGAGCCATAATGGTCATTTCGGATATCATCGTGCCCTACCTGCGTAATACTTTCTGATGTGACTGTACAGTATCTGTCCCTAAAGAATTAACTGTCACCATTCTGCATGGATTAATAACACCCAGCCTTCTGATACAACACCAGGGTTCTGTGGTCCTAATTTCCAACAAACATCAATCTAATGATAAGGTGTTTGATAAAATCAGAAGAGTTTAACAAAACTGGAAATTTACATAGACAATGAGAACACATATTACTGATTTACTTAACTTTTTCATAACTTACCTGGCAACAACACATTTATGTATATGGAAAAGCCTTTGTTACATCAGGGAATCCTAATCCCAGTGAATGTTTTCTGGCTTATTGAGAAATGCAGGAGTGTACCCAGGATTTCCAACAGGGAGGGAGGGGGTTAGTGTATTGTAAACAAGTCATACATATCATTCCATGAATATCCATCTTACCATTAAGATGAAAAAATGAAAACGTGGAAGGGATTTGAAGCTTTTATTACACATTATAGGAAAATGGAAAAAAAGAAAAAAAGAAAAGGATACTGTTCTTGCCAAGGGGGGTTCAGTTGACCCTTCGACTTCCCGTGGGTATGCTACTGCACTTTTGCCCAGACTAGTTTGCAAACTTAAGGATCTGTATAGTACAGCCTAGCAAACACTTCAGAATTGCACTGTAATTGACCTGGTAACTTTATAATCACTGTACATCATGAAAACATTGTTTACTCTTTCTGATAGAGCTGCCATACAATAAACCAAGGCTTACACATGCAAGCATGAAAAAGGCTGCAAAACTCTGATGATGATAATTAATGAATAAGCAAACTCAGATGGTGAATACTGAAAAACAAGGAAACATTTCAGAATATATTTCCATGAAAGTCATGTATTTCCTTTGAATTTCAAAGGAAAAATTATAAAGCACAAATGACACGTAACAGCATGTTTTAAATTTGTAACTGCAATTAAATGCTTAGGTAAATCCAATTGAGATATAGTCTAGGGAAATTCGATGGAGTTAAACATTCTTTGTTCAATTACATTGACTACACAACACATGTGATCTTGTTAATGTCTTAAAATAGCTCATCTTAGGTCAAAAAACTATATGAAAAATTAAGAACCAGCAGGTGTAGGGTAGCCAGCATTCATGTTCCGTCCATGAGTATATCCACTTAAAAAGGTCCAAACTCTTAGTTGCCACTTGAAAGGAAACTGTTCCACATTTATATAATGTTTTACTTGAGGTTTCATAAATCAATAATGGCTTAACTTTATCTTCAAGGGTGCCCTAAGAATCTGGGATAGTCCTGGTAGACAGCGGACGGCCACTTTCTGGGATACCCTTCAACCTCGCGCTCTTGAGGACATGCCAACCTGCCTTTCACCAAGCTCTGAGTAGATCAAACAACAAAAATCTACCTAGTCTACAATTTAAAAAATGTTTGTCTTATTCTAAGAGATACATACTTGAAGCAAGCTTAGGAAAAGGCAGGGGTGGAAAATGTTACAGAAAACTGCAGGCAGCAATACGACATACTGTACTTTTATGTAAACCATCAAATATGACATTTAATAAAAAGTTGTGGTCATTCTTGTACACCATTATACTGTAGTACCATAACTTGCGCTCACTTCATTTATGCCCAAATATTGAGACTAGATGACTTCATACACTGTTTTACCCTCATGCAATTTGGTTTCCAATCAATACTTGAGCAAAATCACACAACCAGGCGCAAAGGAGAACCAATGACGAGCATAATGACAGCAGGGAGATAGGTAGAGTTCCCCACCAGTCAGCCTGCCTGGCTGGTTACTGCTCTGACCTGCCTCTCCTCTCGCATGATGACGTTGGCAGCAGCAGCAGTGGCGGTGATGGTAGTGGTGATGACAGGACAGTTTTCAACATGAGAAGACACCAACATGTTTGGCTTACAATAGCATGCATTTAAATGCAGCAGCCCAGGACCCAAATTCAGTACCCTAGAAAAAAGGACCTTGATCACATAGCAGAGGTATGATGAAAGGCCCAGAGTAAAAAGTAGTAGACTGGGAATGATCCTAGAAATTCTTTGTAAGACCCATGAAATATTGCTACATTCAAACCCTTAAGCCTGAATTTTGATCAGAGTTGTTTTGATACATAAATTAAGAGTTGTGCAAGAATTACAGTAACCACCTTCTTCACTTCAAGGATTATAATAAAAAAGTCAATATTTGACCATACATGATACTGTAATGCATATAAGTACATGGAAACAGGAAAACTTTTCATCTATGCAACCGAGTCTATGAACTATTAAGTAGGAATTTTATCTAAGCTGGAAATGTCTGTTCATATCCAGATGACCTGCCTGGCTCATGTCATCTGACATTTTCAGCACAACAGTCATGCTCCTGTGGCCTGGAATCTGTGCAAGGTCTTCATGTCTAGTCCATAAGACACTCAGCAAAAAATAATCATTTGTACCATAATCTGGGCTGACTTTTGATGTGTTAAATTCAATCCATAGCAAATGAAATATGCTTATTACAGTTTTTTAAATTGAATCTATAGTCCATCAGCATTTGATGTCTTCTGGAGTTTTACTGTAAGTCATGAAAAACAGTAATTTTGATACAAATTTCATGGAAAAACATTATTTCCCATATTTTATCTGTTACTGAGATCTAAAATCATCCAGATATATAGTAACTACAAAATTTTCAAGAGCATGAACATCAATATTACATGCCTGTCACGCTGCAACAACAAGATCATGGCACCAGAGAGTGGAGGCAATGTAGGAATTGCTATCAACCAGAAATCTACAAAGATATCAAACTTCTCTCAAGCACTTGAAAAAGGCTTATTGTTACAAATATACAAATTCAAACAAAGCACAATTATAACCTGGGAGCTACTATTATCATTACAGACTCTTTGAAAAAAATGGTGAATGTAGGAAAGTAAACAAAAGCAAATGACTAGATGTCGAGGACTGGGCAGCCTGCAGGAGGCCACCACTTGGTCACACCATGAGCACCGGGCCACACACACCAGCCCTCCCCACGTGTAGGGTCATGTAGGTCACACTTGGCTCATAGCTCACACACATACTAAGCCGAAGGTTGCACAGGCAAGCCCTCCACGTGTGTAGGGTCAAGGGTAGCATTACAGTCACAGGTCACACACATACCAGGTCACAGGTCACAAATGCTAGTTCTTCCTACATGTATGGTCAGAGGGCACATTCACCCAGGTCAGAGATCACACATGCCAGTTCTCCCCATGTGTCAGGTCACATGACACACACCAGAAAATAGATCAGACATATTACCTTTCTCTACAGGTTAGGTGACGGGTACCAGGTCACTTCATGCTTCATCACATGTCAGATACACCACACAGCTCCATATACAGTTATACAGTATAGTGTCAGATACACTAGTACACTCCATTACAGGGCCACATATATCAGTTTATCCAACATACAGGTCAAATACACCCGTTCATCTTATATAGTCAGATATACCAGACCATCCCACATATAGTGCTGAACATTTGCAATCCCCTCATTTAGGATCACACACAAAGAACAGACATACAAATTTATCATCCATATAAGCCCAAATACCCAACATAGTAACCTAACTCAACATCCAAGATGACAGTACACTAGGGTACCTCACACCAGGAAAGATATTTATAAATTCTACTGACCTTACATTGTATACATGACCATTTGTGTTTCTGTATGCTGTCACTCATACAGATACCAAATACCTCACAAAAAAAATGAAGGGGAATATTAAGTTGAAAAACACTATGAAAAAAAGTGACAATTGTTAACAGTTACGGATAATTACTTACTATAATAACTGGTTAGTATCCTTTACAAATATGTCCCTGGATCACATCAGACACATCACTCAACCCACAAACAGACCCAGATACACCAACATATCACACAAAACATCCCATCCCAGGAAAAGGTTAATATATACCAATCCATCCTACATACCCTCAGATATACCAACCCATCTCACGTCTTTAGGTACACCAACCTATCTCGCCTAGGATCAAGTAAAACATTCCATCCCACAAAAAGGTGAAAAATGTACCAATCCATCCCACATACACACCCTCAGATACACCATCCCATCCCACGTGCAATAACAAGCACCCCAGGGCTACCCTACACGTGGGGCCAGGCCTAGTCATGCATATGGAAAGATAATGAGTGGGGTACATCTCTGAGAATCATGATTTTCTTTAATCTTTAAATGGTAATTCCTATACTTTAAGCTTACAGTGGATGTCCCACGCTGAAAATCATTAATGAAATGCAAAGTGACATAAACTTGGATAGGCATCTTACACAAGCTGAAGTACATTAGATACACCTATGGTGCCCAAGTCTGAAAGATACTGCACTGAACTCTGGAGAATCACTTTGTCACAATGTTGGATAAACTACCAAAATCCTCACAAGAAATTTCAGAGGCAACAATTGTAAACATTTAGTATCTTATATTAAAGAGCATTTATTAACAACCTCATATGCATTTCTTGTGCAGCTAACATATAAAAAATGCTCTTGGCAGGATATACATACGCTTTCACATCCACACTCATGTATGGTATATACATTTATATACAAACTCAATCTGTATATATTCATATGTATAATTATGTACATGTATATATACAGTAATATAGTTTGCATACAAATGGACTGCATAAATAAACTTTAATTTCATGCACTTGGATTTTGATGATTCAGCCAGCAGTGACTGCAACAAAAGGCGACAAAAGCATTTCTCTTAACAAGACATGATAGGAAGATGATGATGAGGCTCAACACAGACACACACATACAGCTCATTACTCAAGTACCTTAACACAAAATAAAGTAATCTCCACATTTGCAATCTCTCTCTCTCTCTCTCTGACAGAACAATCAGAAATTGTTGTGGCTTGGGTTAACTGATTCTTTATGTTAGGCAAATGTAAGATGCTGAGAAGAAATGCATTTCTAGCATTATTTCAGTAACATAATAATTTCTATTTATAGCATCTGATAACTTCACGAGTCAAAAATTGTGCACATTATCACTGGAGAATTGTTCAACAGAGAAGTTTTTTAATCTAAAATTATGCCACACATCTATTAATATATCTGGTAGCAATGGTACAATGGGAACATTCAATCTTCAAAACATAGGCAACCATCAAGAAATCCAGCATGTATCTGGCTTATCAAATGCTAGCCTGTGCACAGAGCAGTAGGAATAAGGATGACATTCTGCAGAACATATGGGATTAGAACAAGCACTTCTTTTGTTCACCACAATGCAGTTCTTCCCGACAATACTATACCACTTCAAGTCTCCAAGCACTTTGGTCCTTAGGAGATGGATGGCTTAGACGAGGCCTGAACAGTGGTGGGAGAGGGGGGAGGTCCTGAATGTTTCACACCCATGACGTTCCACAAAGGCTGAACTAACAACCATATATTTCACTCATTTCTGGAGGATAATACATTCTGTTCTCCCCAGAGTTCTACTTGGTACCCAGTGCAAAGGGTGAAGATGGGGAGCCTGAGCGGTGAAAGTGCATACACTGCCACTTGTGGTCCCGGCGCTGCCACACTCGCGTCTCCTCACTCTGCTGGGTGTGAGCCTGTCCATGCCTGTCAACAAAATATCTCATCATTATTAGATTTGCTAGAACACATGCATAACACCTATCCAACAACATGCATTATGAATACTGAATTCACAAAAGTACATACAACACATCTATCCAACAACACATGTCATCAATAATCAATTCACTGAAGCACATATATATATTCTATATAACATCTGACATTTCCAGTGATACATCTCATCAACAATTAATCTGCCAGAATAGACATACTATCTGACATTTAAAATTATGCAAACTACAACCATATCTGTAGGGACAAGAGGAAACAACATGGTAAAAGCCAAACCCATTTTACTTCAAGTGGCTTTATGCTGAGTGACAAGCCTAATGGTTTCCTATAACCATGTACACCATTTATGATACTGGATGGTTGCCATATAACCAAACAATGAGGTAATATGGAGCCTACTATGGTGCCTCTGTTCAATGGATGGAGACACACAAATGTTGCATTCATCCAGGAACCATACCTCCACACTTTTTCCAGCACCTCGCTGTGGTGAAGCGCTGTCCACTGCATAGGAACATCAGTTCACTAAATGGGATGGCCTTGCAAAGGCTGTTATTTGCCTGTGGTTGATGGGTCTGCTTGACCAGACTGACCAGGACTACTCAACAATAACAACAACTCCTTTCAAGGTGTAGGAACCTAAGGTCAGGCTACTTTTAGTCCAGTATACAGTATTTAAGAGTAGCTAATCAGCCTACTTCTCCTGGCTGCATCACATGATCAAAAATCCTCATTTCAACTCCTAGGGATCAAATCTATAGAAGGCCAGCAATATGAATCAAACATCCTATACCTACTGATATATATTTGCTTCATGATGTAAAAGACAACTATAATGTGTGAGAATGACTGGCTGTAAATGTTCTCTGACTGTACTGGTGCAAGAATGTGCAGACTTCATCACTCAAAGTTTGTGGCGCAAGCAACTTTATAAAACTGGGCAAAAAATTCACCTAACATTTCACATTGTCTACTTTTCACGTTTTCTCTGCTGGCCAATATTCTTGAGCTGAGACAGATTTGGTATGTTTCTTTGCCAGCATTTGATTCTCTTATATGAAGCATCTGGGAGAAAGTGATAAATACAGGTATGCCAAAAGTGTGAAGCAGGTGCTGGGGAATACTATTAGTAGGCAAAATTTTATCCCTAATTTACTTCATATAGCACAGAGGGGAAGAGATATGAATTAGGTCTTCCCTTAGTTCATGTTCTCAAATAGATCAAAGAATCTTTTCACTGCATTTATCTCCCCCAATAGACTATAGAATACTGGGTTAGGATGAAGACTATGATATTCAAACTTAGTAAAGAGCTCTATATTACTTGTGCATTACTGCAATGCAGTAACAAACACTCCTAAAGAGTAAATAGTAAATCACTGAAAACAATGTCAATGATATTCAAAGATAAAAAAAACCTACATGATGTGAGAAATATGATGAACAGAACGTGAGAAGTCAAGACAACTACGATGGTTGTGTACAAGGTGTACTCTAAGGAAAATTAAGTCACCTTTTTTGGGGACTCACAAAAAGGAGTAAGACATTGGTGATAAAGACAGATAATGAGATGGCTAATACTTTATCTGCAATTTATGAGAATAGGAGAAAGTTTCTTGATAATACAATCAGTTACAGCAATTCAGAATGAAAATTTTATTATCATTGTAAATTTTATAACCAGTTCCTATATCAACACAGGGAGGGGGATATCTTATCCATAGTACAGATCTCTGATTTTGGAGGATTATGAAGAAAATGAGGATGCCCCGGTTCAATCTACTACCTGTTGTATTACAAAGAGCTACACAACTGCTTGCAGTACAATTATTGGCTGATGTAACTATCACATCCCTAAAACTAGTATGAATTGTAAAAACAAAATTCCAGGATAAATTACAAAATGGATGATAACTTCATTAAAAAAAAAAGGTCAAAAGCAGTTCAAAATACTGTATATATAATTAAGCAACTTGGAAAACTATACATCCCATATTAATTACTAAGCACAAAATTTTTAAAGAAAAATAGAAAATGTATTAACCAAGAGCAGGGGCGCACCCAGGAATTTTCTAAGGGGGGGGGGGCCGTAGTGAGGTGAGGTCAGGTAATCCGATAATTACTGGGAGGTCATATGCAGGGTTTAGAGTCAGAGGGCTGCTGGGTCATGTGTTACTCTTTGTTTGTACTTGCCAGTTTTTCATGTTTTGCTGTTATCGAAATAAATATATATAAAATTTTAAAGGACCCATAGAGCTAAGGGGGGGCCCGGGCCAGGGCCCCCCCCCCCGGGTGCTCCCTTGAACAAGAGAATCATTCAAATAATCAGTGGTTCAAACAAGGAAAATATATGAGGATGGCCACACATCATGAAATAATTAGTATTCTTAAGTTTTTAACTAAGGGTATGGGTATTCTCATACTCATTCTCTAGGAGGCTACAGGTAGAGTACATATACTCTTAAGTATGGTAACAGAGAAATCCCTGTACCAGACATGCCTGCATCTTTCAAATCCTCATAGTACAGTCATGGGGTTAAATAAATCCCTTCAATACAAGAGGTCTCTCCAGACCAGTATACAATATACATTAAGTGTTTGATGATAAACAGAGTATACAGTGATAAGCTGTCATTGTACTGAAAGTCTTAGGAGATTCTTCCTCAACTCTAAAGTTAAAGTTGTCTATCAAAGGCTGAATAAACCTACCTGCCATAATTGTATGTACAGTACTAGTAATATATATATACAGTAATCCCTGTACTATCTGGATCCCCACTATCCAGACTCCCCACTATCCAGACTCCCCACTTACCAGACATTTTGGGCCCAGGAGTTTGTAACCCCCAAATCCCAAAAAACACAAAAAAATCCAAACAAATCCAAATTTCTTTTTTCCCCCCTAATTTGAACTCAGTGCACAGCGGACCAGCTGTGTTTTGGTGTGTAGTTCCACAGACATCAGCTAAAGTGCCCCTGCATCCTCCCCACTTCCTGCCTGTCATTCGTCTTGACACCATGGTCTGCCGAATGCTTGCTTTTGTGGTGGTGCCCTACCTCCTACAGGCTCTCGTGTTCCTCTCCTGCCTCTTCTTCATGTGTGTGATGATGGCCCAGCCACCCGAGAAAAGGAAGTGAGTGGTTTTGACTCTGGAGAAGAAAAGGTAGATATTGGACAAGGTGGACGCAGGATGGTCGACGTCACACATCCTCCATGAATTTAACCTGGCCCGCTCTACATTGTTTGATATCAAGAGATCCCGCAACAAATCCAGTACACGGCTGACTTCTCATCGAAGAACAAATGCAACATGGAGAAGAAGATGATGTTTACTCCCGGGTATGCAGAAATCAATCGCTCCACACTGATTTGGTATTGTCAACAATGTGCTGCTGGTGTGCTGGTGCATGGCACAGGGCTGAAGGCTGTTGCTGAGAAGCTTGCTGGGTTGCACAACATCCCAGACTTCAAAGCATCTGGGGGTTGGCTCTTCACTTTCAAGTTATGGCATGGCCTTACCAACTGTAAGGACCATGGTGAAGCTTTGGATGCCAACGAGGAGGGAGTAGAGAAGTTTTGGCAGAAGGTGAAGGGCTTGATTGACAGGGAGGGCCTCACTCTCGATCAAGTCTACAACGCTGATGAAACTGATATATTCTACAGCACTTTGCCAATGAACACTAGCCAAGGAGACGAAGAAGCATGTACCTGGCTGCAAGCTTTGCAAGCAACGAATATCTGCTTTGTGTTGTGCCAATGCTAATGGCATGCACCGGCTCCAGCCCATTATTGTTAGCCATGCAAAGCAGCCTCGGTGTCTTCGTGGGGTGATGGATGTCCTTCCTGTCATTTGGTACCATTCTGTGAAGGCTTGGTACACAGCCAAGATCTTCAAAGACTGGTTTCACCACCATCTTGCCAAGGTGGTCATCCAATACCAGATGAAGAAACTAGGAATCCTGTGCAACCAGGTAAAGCCCCTCCTGCGCATCTGTCTGACAAGGACTTGGTGGCTGAGAATGGCCACATTAGGTGCATGTTTTTGCCACCTACTTCGACTTCTCTCATCTAACCAATGGACCAAGAAGTGATCGTGGCAACGAAAAGGCTGTACCGTCGGAAGTTCCTGGACGAGGTGGTGGTTGTTCTCGAGGACGAGGACGAGCACAGGGAGGGACGGGACACACGAGGCCAGCGGACTTTGGAAAACCTTCACCGCTACATCATCAAGTCTGCCATCTACAACTGGGCCAGTGCATGGAAGGAAGTCCCAATCAAGACTCTGGAAAATGGTTGGTCTTGTCTGCTTCTCGGAGCCGATGTGGTGCACGATTTTCTAGGTTTGGACGTGGATGACTTCCACGCACGTCTTCATGTGCATGGAGAAGATGTTGATGTGGACAAAGTGCTTGAGTGGTCGGATGACGACGAGGGTGATCCTGGGTATCAGATCATGTCTGGTATCGAGATCGCATCTTCAGTTGCAGGTACAAGCACCCAGATTGAAGATTCCGACGAGGACAGCGATGATGATGCGGACTCCACTCAGTGTGCCACCGCTCCAGCCATCCCCAAGCTGAGCACACTCTGGGAGCATGTTGAGTTTGTTCTCAACTACCTGGAACACCCGGACTGCGACAGGGAGATAGGGCCCTTAGGACTTGTGGAGGAAGTGCATGCTTTCAGGCAGTGCATCATTAATCACCAAAATCGTCGTTCCTTGCCCACTGACAGTTTTTTCAGACCCATGACCCCCGCTGTGCCCAGCCCTGGCTCCATGCCACTGCCTCCCCAAGACATGCCTTCATTCTTCGAGCCACAGCCCAGCACGTCAGGCACAGTGGAGTTGCCACTGATGTCTTCAGAGTCGTCTGCAGTGGGTAGTCCATCAACACATACCAGCAATGCACCCATAAGCCACCTGCATCAGCTACTCTCAGACTCTGACAGTGAATAAACAGCAAGAACTCGCCACTAGACCACACAGGAATTTACAGTGTTGTGCAAAGAACAGTGTGCAATGTTAATAAATTAGAATTCAGAGTGCACAGACTTAAGTGCAGAGTGCAACACTGATTTCATTAAAGTACAATGGGGCACAAGTAAGAACAGAGTGTGCAGTGTTAAGAAAACAGAATTCAGAGTGCAAATGACTAAGTTCAGTGCAAGACTTGATTACTGCAGGTGCTTCAGGTACCTCCTTTTTACTGTCAGAACCTGAAAGGAGGTGAGTTATCCATCAAGATGGCCAGGGACTTGTTGTAAGTACCCAGAATATTTAATATTGTATTGTATTTTCCATACTTACTTCTAAAACCTCATTCTCTGGTTCCTTTGCATTTATTTCACTCTTTTATGTCCTTTACTGGTGTGAACAGAGTCATAAATAGGTGCTAAGCATGTCCAGTAGGAAGTTATATAGGTGTTTTTCTGAGTTAGGCCAGGTTAGGGTCCATAAGTACCAGTCAAGGAGCCAGGGACTTGTTGTAAGTACCCAGAATGTTTAATATTGTACTGTATTTTCCATATTCACCTCTAAAACCTCATTCTCTGGTTCCTTTGCATTTATTTCACTCTTTTATGTCCCTTATTGGTGTGAATAGGGTCTTAAATAGGTGCTATGTATGTCCAGTAGGGAGTTACGTAGGTGTTTTTCTGAGTTAGGCTAGGTTAGGGTCCATAAGTACCAGTCCAAGAGGCAGGGACCCACTATCTGGACAGACCCACTTTCCGGACATGCCTTTGGCTCTATTACATTGGATAGTGGGGGGATTACTGCAGATATATATATATATATATATATATATATATATATATATATATATATATATATATATATATAATGCCACTCAGGGATAAGTGAGGCTGGTCACTCATCTAAATGTCTGGACCAACTTGCCTAGCCCCAGGCTCCTATGCTCCTCAAAGAGTAAAGCAGGATTGGATGATATATATATATATATATATACTCAAACCTCGATTAAAGGGACTAAATGGGGAATCAACTTGTCCCTTACTTTAAAAAGTCCCTTACTTGAAAATGTCCATTGTTTTACCACATATAAAAACAATCTTATTATGATATGCAGTGACTATTTCAATCATCTTAGTTATTTATATGATTATGAATATTTTTTTATGGGTACTGTATAAAGAAACATATTAATGCATATAACCTAGACATTATGTATCATTAGAAAACAATAATGGCATGAAAATATGTTTTTGTTACACTTACCTTAAATTAATATGTACAGCTTTTTTAATGGTTCTGTCCATATGTCAGGTAGAATATGGAGTCCCTTAAATCCGAAATCCCTTAAACGGAGGTCTCTTAAATCTAGGGTTGAGTGTATATATATATATATATATATTTATATATATATATACAGTGCTCGTCAGAAGTATTGAGCGCCTATGGCAGGGTGCGCAATACTTTTGGCGAAAAAAGAATCACCCGTTTTTGGTACAGATGTTTGGGGCGCTAACATGACGTCACGGGAGCTTGAGGCCTTACTGCACGCTGGTTGGCTTCCACCTCAGTTGCCTAGGGGCTGCGTGAGAGAGAGGAAATCCGCTGCGTCTCCCTCTCTTATTGCGCCATTTTTTATCTAGTGTCCCGCAGTGTTTTGGCTTTCGCCACTTTGTTATGGCCCCTACCCGTGAACTTTAGAGTGAATCATATCACAGATCATTGCTCTAAAGGAGGCAGGTCACCCTATGAAAGACATTAGTGAAATGGTTGGTGTGGCTCGATCGACAGTGCATAGGTGGTGTGCCCGTTTTCGAGTGGAAAATAGTGATGACGTTCCCACAAAGAAACCGCGGTCTGGTAGGCCCAGGAAAACTTCCCCAAGTCTGTTAATGTTTTAAAATGTACAGTGGAGTCTAATCCTTGTGTGAGTGCAAGGAAAATTAAGGAGAGCAACCCGGAAGTGTTTGGTGAGGTTTCTGTGTACACGGTGTCTCGAAGAGTCCATGAACTTGGTTACACAAGTCACAGGCTTGTGAGAAAGCCTCTTCTTACACGTTACCAGCGACTTCGTAGGCTTGCCTTTGCTAACAAGTACCTTAACAAGGGTGAGGACCAATGGTTGTCAGTGCCGTGGTCTGATGAGGCAACGTTTAGTGTTACCTGTAACAGAGGAGCACGCGTGTACCAGCGCAAAGGTAGTGACCCGCTTGACCCCCATTATGTGGATAGCACAGTTAAACACCCAGATTCACTAATGGTATGGGGTTGTTTCTCTGTTAAAGGTTTGGGGAAGCTTGTTGTGCTTCCCAAGAACTGCAGAGTGAATCAGGACGTTTATCTGGAGCTTCTTTGCGATCATTTACCTGAGTTCTTCGAGCTCACAGGTGCACGAGTGTTTCAGCAGGACGGTGCACCTGCTCATAAAGCCAAATCGGTTACCAAATTAGCTTCGTGACTGCGAGGTATCATTCATGAAAGACTGGCCAGGAAATAGCCCAGACCTCAACCCGATAGAAAACCTCTGGTGCCTCGTAAAGAAGAATCTCCAAGGGAAGGACGTGAGCTCTCTGCCTAAGCTGGAAGCAGCCATTCATGACTCCCGGGACAAAATACCACTCCAGCACCTCAGGAACCTCACCCTTTCACTTCCATGATGTCTCAGGTCCGTGAAGAAGCGTAAAGGATTCCCTACCAAGCATTAAAGGTAAATAAAATGCATTATTTATATGTTTTTTTCAATGTTGAAAGGTTTGTTTTGTGGGAGGGACGTAGGGCGCTCGATACTTCTGACGAGCACTGTAGGCTACTGTATTTCCTCATTTTTCACGGTTTGGATGTTCCACCAAAACCTCGCGAATGTGAAACATCGAAGTGTGAAGTTAAGAATTAATGGGAAAAATAGAGGAGCATTCTGATGGGACACGTACCTACACTATCAGAAAGTACTATAACACCAAACAGGCCTTACCCAAAACTAAATGAAGAGTGTTTACTAGTGTTAAAACAGCATAACACAATTAACATGTACCTGAAAAGACATTAAAACAATTATAATGCACTGCAACACCAAAAATCCTTACCAGAAATGAAGTGAAGACTGGCTTGAGTGGCATGTGAAAGTGTGTTAAGGGTGGAAGGGCTAGTTCCGAATGTCACTAACCAAGGAAAAACTGCCACTTTTCACAAGATTATTTAATTTTCGACATCAAAGTCAGTCAACTAAGCCCTGGTCATTTTATATGCCCTCTTTGTCACTAAAAGGAAGGGAGAATTAAAACAACATTATTTTACTCACTGCTACCAGGAAGACAGGCTGTAATATAGTCGAACAGAATAAAAAATTGGGGGGCTGAGTCTACCATCTCTGTTTTGGGACTGTTATTATTCTTTCCTTCCTTAAATATCGTTAAGCTTTATTTTACATCCATTTCATGTATTTGTCCATCAAAACAAAAATAAACAGTGTTACGAGAAACATGTAATGAGTCTTCGTTAAGAAACAGTAGCATGACATGGCTGAAGATTGTACTGTACATTACGATCATGAACAATGACAAACTCACATGCGTCTACCGCCCCACTGGACCTGCTGTTTAATGATCATGGAATACTGTTACATAGAAAAATAGACAGTGCCTGACGGAGCATTGGTAAGCATCGTCTGCTGAGTGTCAGCTGCTAGCTGGAAGTGTCAAAATGCGGGAAAACTAGTGAAGTGTGAAACAATTCGGAAACTTTATTCTAGTGCGAAAAACGAGGCATCAACATAAAATGCATCGAAACATGAGGAAAGAGTGTGTATATAACATATATATATATATATATATATATATATATATATATATAATATATATATATATATATATATATATACATATATATATACACTGTATACAGTGGAGTCGCCTAATTCGCACATCTGTAAGCAACGGATTTGTAATCTGCGGTACTTTGCCCAACCAATCCCTATTTTTTTAATTCTGTGGAAAAAACTTGAAAAACGCGGTTCCTATGTTCCAAAGTGGCTCATTTCCGAGGAGATTTATAATATCCAGGCACCCATGATGTATTCCGTGGCTGCTAGCCAATCACAGACAACCTAGATCCGGCAGCCAATCACAACCTGGCCTTGATGGCAAATGTGCACGCTACAGCCACCGTGTTCTGTTTACCTCCTGTCCTGCCAACTGCCAACCACGTGTGTTCCCCCATGAGTTCTGAGTGCTACCTGGTCTTTATTTTGTCAAGGTTATCTCTCCCTGGGCTCTGTTATGGATGGCCCCAACCCCCCAAGGCGACGTTCGACCCAGATGGAGTAGAAGAAGAAGGCTCCTCTCAGTTAAATAAATGCATTGAATATTTCTAAGACTGTTTGTGTTTGCTGTTGGCTAGTTAGGTGTAGGTAGGGTGCTGTAGGGGGGCTCCACGAGGGTCCAGACTAAATATCCTTTTTTTCCATTGGTTTTTAACTTTGTAAACAATGAATTTTGTAATCCACAGGTAGGTACCAGTCTCTAATTGCCACGGATTAGGCGACTCCACTGTGTGTGTGTGTGTGTGTGTGTGTGTGTGTGTGTGTGTGTGTGTGTGCGTGTGTGTGTGTGTGTGTGTATTTACCTATTTGTATTTACCTATTTGTAGTATACAGGAATTGAGCAATGCTCGTGTTGTCCTGTCTCCATATCCACATTTATCAAGTCTACCTTTACACACATGAATGTTTTTCTCATGCACCACCTTTGTCTAAGTCGTTCCAAATATTTAAGAATATACCTAATTGTGATATACACGGAATGTACTATGCTCGTGGGTTTCCGTCGCTGTTTCTCAATAAGTCGAATTTAACTTTAAACTCGTTTAAGTTTTTAGACTGGACGATCTCTTTGTCCAGGCTATTCCATAAGTCTATACTTCTGTAAGGAAAGCTATATTTCTTGATATCCTTCAAGCAGCTTGACTTTTTCAATTTCATTCCATGTCCTCTTGTTGCTCTCTTATCCCATACAAACAGATCTTCTTTGTCAATTTTATCTACTCCCACCATGGTCCTGAACACCGCAATCATGTCTCCCCTCTTTCTCCTTTCCTCTAACGAAGGCAAATCCAGTTTTTCCAGCCTCTCTCTGTATGACAGGTCTGTCAGACTGGGGACCATCTTGGTTGCTGTTCTTTGTATTCTCTCAATCTTGTTTATATCTTTCTTTTTGTGTGGGGACCACACTACCGCTGCATATTCTAACCTGGGGCGGATCATGGCCACTATCAATTTTTTTCATCATTTCCTCAACCATATAATGAAATGCTACTCTTATGTTAGTCAAGAGCTTATAAGTCTCTCCAACTATCTTGTTAATGTGCTTTTCTGGTGACAAACTATCTTGGACCAGCACTCCCAAATCTTTCTCTTCTCTCCTTTTTGTGATTAATTCATTACCCAAAAAATAATTCAGTGATGGTCTCCTGGTACTTTTACCCATTTCCAATATTTTACATTTCTTTACATTAAATTTCATTTCCCACGTCCGGCTCCAATTGTGTATCCTATCCAAATCCTCCTGCAGTATTTTACAATCCTCCTCAACCTCTATCTTCCTCAAGATCTTTACATCATCAGCAAACAGACTCGCATAACTGTTCACTCCATCTACCATATCATTTACGTAAATCAGGAACATTACTGGCGCCAACACTGAGCCTTGAGGGACTCCACTTGTTACTTCCCTCCATCCAGACATCTTTTCCTTTATTACTGTCCTCATTTGTCTGTCTCTCAAAAAGTCTCTCATCCATTCCAGAAGTTTCCCCTTTAGTCCTCCTATGTATTCTAGTTTCCACATTAGTCTCTTATGAGGTACCTTGTCAAAGGCCTTCTCTAAGTCTAAGTACACACAATCCACCCAACCATCTCTCTCCTGTACCACATCAATTGCTCTTGAGTAAAAGCTCAACAAGTTTGAAACACATGACCTTCCACTTCTGAATCCAAACTGACATTCAGCCAAAATATTCATCTCTTCCAGATATTTTATCCATCTGTCTTTCAGATTCTCTCACACAATTTTGCGACCATGCTGGTTAGAGACACTGGTCTATAATTCAGGGGTTCTTCCCTGTTTCCTCCCTTGTAAATTGGTACCACATTTGCCCTCTTCCATTCTTTTGGCACTTTCCCCTCTTCCAGTGAGCATACAATTAAGCTGTGAATTTTATCCGCCAGTTGTTCTCTGCATTCCTTCAGTACCCAATTAGAAATTCCATCAGGTCCTGGGGCTTTCCTTACATCTTGAGTTTCCAGTAATTTATACACTTCCTGCACCTCCACTTTTATATCTTTCATCACCGGAACATTTCTAATCACTCCCTCCCCTTCCACAAGCTCCTTTTCTTTAGTGAAAACTGACTGGAAACGTTTGTTCATTATTTCTGCTTGCATTGCCGCATCCTTAAAGACCTCTCCATCTACTTTCAGCTTGGTGATTCCTTCCTTTTGTTTCAGTTTGCCATTAACAAATCTATAAAACAGTTTGGGTTCATCCTTGCATTTGTCAATTATACCTTTTTCAAAATTCCTTTCTTCTTCCCTACGTATTCTTGTGTATTCGTTTCTTGTTCTTTTATATTCTTCCTTTGTTCTGTCGTTACCTCTCTTTCTCCAATTGTTCCATGCCTTATCTCTCTTTTTTTTGGCTATCATACACCTTCTATTAAACCACTCCTTTTTCCTGTTTTCTTTCCCTCTTACTCTTGGTACAAATTTTTCCACTCCCAAATTATAGAGGTCTAGAAAGATATCCCACTTCCTCTGTATCTCTCTTGTTTCTCTGAATTTTCTCCAATCCGCATTTTCAAAAAAGTTTCTCAATCCTGTAAAATTTGCTTTGCCAAAGTTGTATCTTCCCTGTCTATGAAGCTCGTCTCTTGGCTCGACGTTTCCTATTAACATCTGGAACTCAATGACCACGTGATCACTTTTTCCCAAAGGACAGAGATATTCCAATGATTCTATTACATCGGGTTCTTTGGTGAACAGTAAATCTAACCTTGCTGGTGTGTCCTCACCTCGAAACCGTGTCTCTTCTTTGACCCACTGTGTCATCACATTATTCATTATTATATTTAATAACATAGTACCCCACGAATCCTCGCCGCCTCCCGAGTACCATTCCTCCCAGTTCACCTCTTTACAATTAAAGTCACCCACCAAAATTATATTATTGCTTTTCTCAATTATTTTTTGCAAGTAGCTAGCCATATCTGACAACATCTCATGGTATTCGTCATCCTTCCATGCTCTCGTCTTTGGGGGAACATACACTACCGCCATATCTCTCTTAACATTCTCTCCAGTTTCTAATTTCATATATATCACTTCAGCCCTGCCTTCTCCCATTTCCACAGTATCTACATTTATGTTGTTCTTCACTGCTATCATCACTCCTCCTCCCTTTTTTCTTTTCTGTCTTTTTCTCCACAGTTTGTATTTACCATCTCCCAAATGAACATCAATATCTTCTCTTAATTTGGTCTCTACAAAGCACATGACATCAGGTTCATGTTCTCTCAAGAAATCATTAATTTCGATCCTTGTCGATATGAAACCATCAACATTAGTATATATCACCTTCAAATTATTTTTGACATTATTAATACCCTCTTCTCTCCTACTCTCTGTCCGTACCACTTCCTCAACTTCTGATCTTTCACAACCATCCCCCCTAGTTTCCTTCACTTCTATTTCCTTAAATACCATTTCCTTACTTTCACATCCAATACTCTCCAAAAAAAGTATTACGTTCTTCCTCTGTCCTCTTATCATTTTTTCCTTTACTTCTTCCTTTAATGATTTTAAAACTTCTCTTTCTTCTTCATTCAGATCTTTTCTTATTATAATATTTTCCATCCCCGCCTCTTTGCTTAATTTCCAGGTCACTTTAAGTATCTCATTTATTACACTTTCTGATGTAAACTTGACTCTCATTGGTCTTGTTTCCCCTTTCTTATAAGGCCCTATCCTCCTTACTTCCTCAATTTCTTTTACCCACTTGTCTCCTTCGGGGTCAATCTTGCCTAATATTCCTCTCACCATGTTCGTGTCTCTCTCGAGTCTTGCGAACCTAACCTTTTCTTCCTCTTCCCTGTTTCCAAATACTACCACACATCTGTTCCTTTCTACAGTTTCTCTCACTATTTTCTCTTTTTTCTTCAGTATTTTCACTACATTTTCTTCCATTTCTTTCTTGTTCATTTCCCTTTCTTCCTGGATGATCTCTCTTAAGCTGACCACTTCTTTCTGTTCTTCTTCTACGTGTGCCCACTTTGCCTTGTGTTCTTCTAGTACATTACTCACCTTCTCCGTTTTATTAGTACTCTCTTCAAGTTTCCTCCTCAGTTCAACATTTTCCCTCTTCAAATTCTTAATCTCTTCATTGGCTGTTTCGTTGGACTGGATTAGACTCTGTATGGTGGTTTCCGTATTTCCTGACACATCCTTTATCACTAGATTCTCTACTTTTTTTCGAGTTCACTAATCCTCATAATTAATGTTTTCACCAGGTCCATGACATTAGTATTAGCATCAAATCCTTGAAATTCCATTCCCTCATTGTTTACATTTCGGCCATCTTTAATGTACCGGTAAAGTACCTAAACAGCTGTTACCGAATAAGCCACAAACATTCATGTATACTACTGCCAACAAATCTTTACATTTTTGGTAGTCTACCAACTTTCATTATTTTAAATTTAAAGAAAGACCCTAGGAGACAGGACAGACAAAATTCCTGAAACTACTCAAGGTATATATATACATATATATATATATATATATATATATATATATATATATATATATATATATATATATAGTGTATATATATATATATATATATATATATATATATATATATACTATACCGGTATATATATAAATATAAATATATAATGTCTATATATATATATATATATATATATATATATATATATATATATATATATATATATATATATATATATATCTATATATATGTATATATATATATATATATATATATATATATATATATATATATATATATATATATATATATATATATATATATATATATATACAGTAACCCCTCCAATATCCGGATCAATAGAGCCATCGGTAGGTTCGGATATTGGTTTTGTCCGGATATTGGGCCCCAGCTTATGGACTTGTACTTACGGACCCTAACACAGAGAAACACCTATACAACTCCCTCCGGACATGCATAGCACCTATTTAACACCCAAATCACACCAATAAGGCACATAAATGACTGAAATAAATGCAATAGAAACATAAAATGTGGGTTTAGAAGTATGTTCATACATTAATAAACATTCTGGTACTTATGGACTCTAACCGAACCTAACCTAACCGAACCTAACCGAACTCTGAAAAACACATTCCTACTGCACATGCATGAGGTAAGTTTAGTATGGAAAGAAGTACAGTATGACACTTTCTGGTAAGTATAGTATGGGGAAAAATACAATATGAAACATTCTGGTAAATATAGTATGGGAAATAGTACAACATGAAACATTTTGGCTACTTACAGCAAGTCCCTGGCCACCTCAATGAATAACCGCCTCCTCTCGGACTCTGACAGTAAGAACGATTTCCTGAAGCACTTGCAGTACACCTTTCCTGAAGTCTTGCACTGAACTTAGTCAATAACACACAGAAGTCCGTTCTTTTCACAGTGTTCACTTTAGTCCAAATAATGTTCCATTAAATTTAAGTGTTGCACATTAACTTTTCCCAAGTTTTTTTAAGTTTCCAAAGCCAAAACAAAGAAGGTTAGTTACGTTAAATTTCTTTTCTACTTAGTCTTTTCTCCCAACTTGAAAACCTTAACACAACACACCGTTTTTTTCACTGCACAACACTCAAAATTCCCGTGTGGTCTAGTGGAGAAGTTCTTGCTGTTTATTCACTGTCAGAGCCCGAGAGTATCACTGGCAGGCGTCCAAGGGGTGCATCGGTGGGTAGTGGTGATGGCGTACCGACTACAGAAGACTCTGAAGACAGCCGCAAACTCACGTCGAGCGGTGACTCCACTGTAGCTGATGTGCTGGGCTGTGGCTCGGAGCATGAGGGCCTGTCTTGGGGAGGCAACGGAGTGGAACCAGGGCTTGGCACAGCGGGGGTCACGGGCCTGAAAAAACTGTCAATCGTTGACTGACGCAAGGACCGACGATTCTGGCGATTGATGATGCGCTGCCGGAAAGCACGCACTTCCTCCACGAGTCCCAAGGGCCCCATCTCCCTGTCGCAGTCCGGGTGTTCCAGGTAGTCTAGGACGAACTCTAGATGTTCCCGGAGTGCGCTCAGCTTGGGGATGGCTGGAGTAGTGTCCTGCTGGGCGGAGTCTGCATCATCATCGCCTTCGTCGTCGGAATCTTCAAGTTCGGGACTGACACCAGCAACCGAAGACGCGATCTCGATATCAGACAACATCTGATACCCAGGATCGCCCTCGTCGTCGTCCAACCACTCACGAACATTGTCCACATCAACATCGTCGCCGTGCGTACGTAGCCATGCATGGAAGTCATCCACGTCAAACCCTAGGAAATCGTACTCCACATCTGTTCCGAGAAGCAGACGAGACCAACCATTTTCAAGAGTTTTCACAGGGACTTCCTTCCATGCACTAGCCCAGTTGTACAGCGCAGACTTGATGTTGTAGCGGCGAAGGTTTTCCAAAGTCCGCTTGCCTCGAGTGTCACGTCCTTCCCTGCGCTCGTCCTCGTCCTCGAGAACCACCATCACCTCGTCCAGGAACTTCCGACGGTACAGGCGCTTTGTTGCCACGATCACTCCTTGGTCCATTGGTTGAATGAGAGCAGTCGTATTAGGTGGCAGAAACATGCACCTAATACGGCCATTCTCAGCAACCAAGTCCTTGTCGCACGGGTGGGCAGGTGCATTGTCGAGGAGAAGGAGAGCCTTTACCTGGTCGCAAGGAATTCCCAGTGTCTTCGTCTGGTAATGTATGACCTCCTTGACGAAGTGATGGTGAAACCAGTCTTTGAAAATCACAGCTGTGAACCATGCTTTCAAAGAATGGTACCATACGACAGGAAGGACATCCATCACCCCACGAAGGCACCGAGGCTGCTTTGCACGGCCAATAATAACGGGCTTAAGCCGGTGCATGCCGTTAGCATTGGCACAACACAAAGCAGATATCCGTTCCTTAGAAAGCTTGCGGCCAGGTACACGCTTCTCCATCTCATCGGCGAGAGTGTTCGTTGGCACTGAGCGATAGAATAGGCCAGTTTCGTCAGCGTTATAGACTTGACCGAGAGTGAGGCCCTCCCTGTCGATCAAGCCTTTCACCTTGTGCCGAAACTCGTCCACTCCATCCTCGTTAGCGTCCAATGCTTCGCCATGTGCTTTACAGTTAGTAAGGCCATGTCGCAACTTGAACGCGAAGAGCCAACCCTCGGATGCCTTGAAGTCTAGGGCATCGTGAAGCCTTGCAAACTTCTCAGCAGCAGCCTTCAGCTCCGTTCCACGTACCATCACACCAGCTGCACGTTGCTGTCGATACCAAATCAACGTGGAGCGGTCGATCTCTGCATACTTGGGGGTAAACATAACCTTCCTCTCCACGTTGCGTTTGCTTCTCGACGAGAAGTCAGCCGTGTACTGCATGAGCTTGTCTCGGGAACGCTTGATATCGAACAAAGTCGACCGGGCCAGGTTGAACTCGCGGAGAATGCGAGAGGAAGACCAACCCGCATCAACCTTCTCCAATATCTCCCGTTTCTTCTCCAGAGTCAACACCACTCTCTTCCTTTTCTCAGGAGGCGGGGCCATCATCACACACACTAAGAGTAGGGCAGAGAGCAGCAGGAGGCCTTGCAGCAAGTACGGCACCACCACAAAAGCGAGCACATGGGCAGCCATGGCGAAGAGCGTAGGTCTTGTCGCGGTAAGAGACAGGCGGGAAGTGGGGAGGATGCAGCGGCGCTCTATCGGACGTCAGAGGAATGACGAACCAAAACAATGCTCTCACGCGGCGCGCGCGGCAAGTTCAAATTACGGACGGCAAAAAATCGATTTTTTTTCCAATTTTTTTGGATTTTCGGACCATTTTGGGAATGTTTGATCCCAGGACGATAAGGTTCGGTTAGTGGGGATGTTCAGATATTGGGCGTCCGGATATTAGAGTGATTACTGTATATATATATATATATATATATATATATATATATATATATATATATATATATATACAGCAACAGCATGGAGTGTATGGATACAGATGGGGTAGTGGAAAGGATATGCGAGTGAAAAGGTGGTGTGATAGGTAAAGAAGCTGGTAGATAGGTGGGGTAAATGTATGTGAAGACAGGTATGGAAGTTGAAGCTGGGGAAAGGTGAGGGAAAACAAAAAGTATATGTGAGAGTCTGAAGGTGGGAGGTATGTGAGAGTTTGAAGATGGGAGGTATGGTAGGCTAAGAAATGGGTAAATGTGTGTGTGGTGTATAAAGTAAAACTATCTATCTATCTATCTATTGCCAGACGCCATAATCCCGCGGGGTGGCCATTTGACTCTGAGTTATTTGTTTTACATGGAGGGGCACTAACCCTCCACCAACCCACTTGACATGTAGGGAGCACATATGGTTTGGTTATATGGTTACCACCCAGCGTTGTAAATGGTTTCTTGGCTTACAGGAAACCATTTGGCTTCTCACTCAATGTAAAGCCACCTGTAACGGAAAGAAAAGCAATAAGTAGTGACAGGAAAGATAGGAGAAATAGGAAGAGAGGAGGGCAGGCACAGAAAAAGAATGATAAGGGCTAAGGAAGAAGTAGGCAGCACTACATCAAGTAAAACTGAATGTTGAAAATTATGCAGGAGACTGAAAATCAGTTGCGGTAGGCTGTAGTGGAGGTGGATGGGTATGGTAAATATCAGGTATGGAAAAAGGCTAGGGACTGACACAGAGTTGATGGACTGAATTATGTACAGTGGAGCTCATAACTGGTTTGGCATCCATTTTTCAAACTTATATATATATACAGAAAGATAGATAGATAGATAGATAGACAGATATAGATACAGATATATATAGATATAGATATATAGATATACACAGATATAGCTATACATATATGAGGCCATTAGAGGGAAAACCAGATAAGCACCAAAAAAAGAAAACAGAAAAAAACGCTGTTAAAGTTTGTGTACTTTAAATATGACATAACTTTTCAACCAAAGAAGATAATCTGCTCTTGTTTTTTTTTCTCCATGTAGCCTAATTCATCTACTTTTCCGTAATGATACTCAGACGTTGATAATTAGTGGTATTTTAAATGAAAAAATTCAATAACATCTTCTTTCTCCTCTTGTTAGACAACAATCGACGACAAAGTAGCAGTACTTTTACCCATAATATGTGTTATTGTAGGACAGCTATAAGATATTGAGACTGAAAATATGTCAGTAGGTAAGTAAGGACATGTGCCTATATGGTGGTGTCATAAAAAAAAGCTTGGTGGTATGCATCGAGCCACGCGATTGGCGCATCTTGCAGCCACCTCCTGCTGTGTGGCGCTCGCCTGGTTTTCCCTCCCACTCTTAGCCTCACATACATGCAGCTTACAATAAGTGCGCGTTTTGACATAAATGTTATGGTAAAATCGCCTTAACTCAAGTAGGAAAACCGGACATGATGTTGGTTTCCAAGGATGCAGTACTTGGGAGAAGAAAATACTAAGCCAAAATGGACCTAATGGTAATGTCATGGAGTGGTTGGCTATCAACAGCAGTATGGTCGTTCACAGCCCTTTAAAAATCATAATTTTCAACCATCTTAGGGACATCTTTATCACTTAAACCCTTGCTGTAGTGGTAGAAGAGGATTTGGGGAATAAAGTGGTACTGTATATGTAACCCCGTTTCTGGCCAGGGTGGCACTTACTGGGTTTCCCTCCAAGCGCCTCATATATAACGCATATAGGTATATATATATATATATATATATACTGTATATATGTACCGGTATATATCTATTGCAAGACACCTTAATTCCTTATACAGGGTGGGCACAAACAAATCGCCTCCATGTCAACCTGTCCCCCGCCATTTATATATATATATATATATATATATATATATATATATATATATATATATATATATATATATATATATATATATATATATATATATATATATATATATATATATATATATATATATATATATATATATATATATATATATATATATATATGTATACTGCTAGATGCCTCAATCTTGTAAGAGGTGGTCACAAACAATTACCTCCATGTCGCCCTGTCCCCTGCCATTTTCACTGCACTGCATCCAGCTCACACCCCCCTCTCTCATATACCTCTTCATTCCATCCCTCCATCTCATTCTTGGCCTCCCCCTTCCTCCCCCCCTCCAACTCACTCACATACACTCTCCTCATTAGTCTCTCCACTCTCCATCCTCTCTACATGGCCAAACAAACTCAGTGTATTTCTACTAAAAGTTTCTATCACATCCACATCCACACCACAATGCTCTTTAATTTCTTCATTTGTCAGACTGTCTCTCCAAGTAATTCCACATGCTACTTTTAAATAACTCATTTCCAATGCTCTCACTCTTGACTTGTGTCCTTCCAGCAAGGTACAATCTTCACTTCCACATGTTAGAGTTGGTATCACAACACCGTCGTGCAGCAACTTTTTTACTTCTATGCTCAATTCCCTGTTCCTTATCACTGCTTTCAAAGAACCAGTAACCTTTTATCCTTGTTGTACCCTTTCAAGAACTTCACCCTCCAACCTTCCATCCTCGCTCATCACACTACCCAAGTACTTAAATGCACTCACATCTTCCATTTCCTCATCATCCAACCTCACTGTGCACCCAGTCACTTCATTTCTCTCAAAGACCATAATTTTTTTTTTCTCTACATTCATCTTTAGATTCTGTTTCTAATACACTCTCCCAAACTCATTCACCAAGCTTTGCAGTTCCCCTTTGTCTTCACTTAACAATACAGTATCATCTGCAAACAACAGTACAGGGAGTTTCCAAACATTGCCGTCTCTCATTATGGGTACTCCAAAATCCACTGCCATACCTTGAATCTCTTTTATATCTCCATCCGTATACAGACTGAACAACTATGGAGACATGACACATTCCTTTTTCAACTCAATATTCAGACAGAAAAATTCACTCAGTTCACTTTGCACATGTACTGCAGCCTTAGCACCCTCATACATACTCTTCATGGCATTCAACAACTTCTCGATTACTCCTTATATTCTTAATATTTTCCACATTCCTTGTCTATCCACCCTGTCATAAGCTCTCTCCAAATTCATGAAGGCTGCATACAGCTTCTTTCCCTTCTCTTGAAACTTTTCCACTACAGACTTAAGAATGTATATCTAATCTACAGAACATCTTCCCTTCCTAAAACCTCCCTGTTCTTCTCCAACTAATTCCTCCGTTGTTTCCCTAACTCTGTCAAAAAGTACCCTACCAAATATTTTTCCTACTACACTAAGATGACAAATGCCCCTGTGATTACCACACACTTCTTTTTCCGATTTTCTTTGTAATGGGGCATAATTATACCTGACTTCCAATCCTCTGGAACTCTGCCTTCCTCCCAGGCCAATTTGCACATCTTCCATGCCTATACTACTACTAACATGCTTCAGGATTTCACAACACACTCCATCAGTTCCTGAGGCTTTCCTCAATTTGACTTTCTTCATTCCTTGCACTACTTCCATCCTACTGATTTCTTCCTCTCTTCTCTCCTCCCTCCTTCTCCCAGCCATTCCCCAGTCACTTATACTCGCATTACTTTAATTCTCAATGTTTAACGGTTCCTTAAATAGTCATCTCCATATGCTCACTTTCTCACCCTTCTCCACTAGCAATCTACCATTTTTATCTTTCACTCCCCAACTAACTTGTTTACCATCCTGTCTACGTCTCTTTACCTCTTTCCAGAACATCTTCTTACATTCCCTCCACTTTACACTTAAATTCCTTCCAAATTCCTCATCCACTCTCTTCATACTCTCTTCTTACCCTCTCTTATTAAAGTATATAGTGTGTGTATATATATATATCTATCTATATATATATATATATATATATATATATATATATATACATATGTACAGTAATCACTCTAATATCCGGACGCCCAATAACCGAACATCCCCACTACCCGGACCTAATCGTCCTGGGATCCAACATTCCCAAAATGGTCTAAAAACCCAAAAAAAAAGAAAAAAAAAGAAAAAAAAAAAAAGATTTTTTCCCGTCCGTAATTTGAACTTGCCGCACGCGCCGCGGGAGAGCATTGTTTTGGCGCGTCATTCCTCCGACGTCTGATATAGCGCCAATGTATCCTCCCCACTTCCCGCCTGTCTCTCACCGCGAGTGTATGCTCCTCGTAATGGCTGCCCACGTGCTCGCTTTTGTGGTGGTGCCCTACCTGCTGCAGGGCCTCCTGCTGCTCTCGGGCCTCCTCTTAGTGTGTGTGATGATGGCCCCGCCACCTGAGGAAAGGAAGAGAGTGGTGTTGACTCTGGAAAAGAAGAGGGAGATATTGGAGAAAGTTGATGCGGGTTGGTCTTCTTCCCACATTCTCCGCGAGTACAACCTGGCCCGGTCGACTTTGTTCGATATCAAACGTTCCCGAGACAAACTCATGCAGTACACGGCTAACTTCTCGTCGAGAAGCAAACGCAACGTGGAAAGGAAGGTTATGTTTACCCCCAAGTTTGCAGAAATCGACCGATCCACGTTGATTTGGTATCGACAGCAACGTGCAGCTGGTGTGATGGTACGTGGAACGGAGCTGAAGGCTGCTGCTGAGAAGTTCGCAAGGCTTCACGACGCCCTAGACTTCAAGGCATCCGAGGGTTGGCTCTTCGCGTTCAAGTTGCGACATGGCCTTACCAACCGTAAAGCACATGGCGAAGCATTGGACGCTAACGAGGATGGAGTTGACGAGTTTCGGCACAAAGTTAAAGGCTTGATCGACAGGGAGGGCCTAAGTCTCGGTCAAGTCTACAATGCTGACGAAACTGGCCTATTCTATCACTCGCTGCCAACGAACACTCTAGCCGTGGAGACGGAGAAGCGTGTACCTGGCTGCAAGCTTTCCAAGAAACGGATATCTGCTTTGTGTTGTGCCAGTGCTAACGGCATGCACCGGCTTAAGCCCGTTGTTGTTGGCCGTGCAAAGTAGCCTCGGTGCCTTCGTGGGGTGATGGATGTCCTTCCTGTCGTCTGGTACCATTCTTTGAAGGCATGGTTCACAGCTGTGATCTTCAAAGACTGGTTTCACCGTCACTTCGTCAAGGAAGTCATCCATTACCAGATGAAGACACTGGGAATCCCGCGTGACCAGGTAAAGGCTCTCCTTCTACTCGACAATGCACCTGCCCACCCGTGCGACAAGGACTTGGTTGCTGAAAATGGCCGTATTAGGTGCATGTTTCTGCCACCTAATACGACTGCTCTCATTCAACCAATGGACC
This sequence comes from Coenobita brevimanus, assembly GCF_032717465.1. NCBI lineage: Eukaryota > Metazoa > Arthropoda > Malacostraca > Decapoda > Coenobitidae > Coenobita > Coenobita brevimanus. The sequence continues at coordinate 36,605,726 of NC_137004.1, forward strand.
AAGGAGTGATCATGGCAACAAAGCGCCTATACCGTCAGAAGTTCCTGGATGAGGTGATGGTTGTTCTCGAGGACGAGGACGAGCGCAGGGAGGGACAGGACACACGAGGCAAGCGGACTTTGGAAAACCTTCACCGATACAACATCAAGTCTGCGCTGTACAACTGGGCAAGTGCATGGAAGGAAGTCCCTGTGAAAACTTGAAAATGGTTGGTCTCGTCTGCTTCTCGGAACGGATGTGGAGTACGATTTTCTGGGCTTTGACGTGGATGACTTCCATGCACGGATACGTACGCACGGCGACGATGTTGATGTGGACGATGTTCGTGAGTGGTTGGATGACAACGAGGGCGATCCTGGTTATCAGACGTTGTCTGATATCGAGATCGCGTCTTCGGTTGCTGGTGTCAGTACCGAACTTGAAGATTCCGACGACAAAGGCGATGATGATGCGGACTCCTCTCAGCAGGACACTACTCCAACCATCCCCAAGCTGAGCGCACTCCGGGAACATCTAGAGTTCATCCTAGACTACCTGGAACACCCAGACTGCGACAGGGAGATGGGGCCCTTGGGACTCATGGAGGAAGTGCGTGCTTTCAGGCAGCGCATCATCAATCGTCAGAATCGTCGATCATTGCGTCAATCAACCATTGACAGTTTTTTCAGGCCCGTGACCCCCGCTGTGCCCAGCCCTGGCTCCACTCCGTTGCCTCCCCAAGACAGGCCCTCATGCTCCAAGCCACAGCCCAGCACATCAGCCACGGTGGAGTCACCGCTCGACGTGAGTTTGTGGCTTTCTTCAAAGTCCTCTGCAGTGGGTACGCCATCACCACGACCCAGCGATGCACCCCTAGGTCGCCTGCCAGTGATACTCTCGGACTCTGACAGTGAATAAACAGCAAGAACGTCTCCACTAGACCACACGGGAATTTTGAGTGTTGTGCAGTGAAAAAAACGGTGTGTTGTGTTAAGGATTTTAAGTTGAGAGAAAAGACTCAATAGAAAAGAAATTTAACGTAAATAGACTTCTTTGTTTTGGCTTTGGAAAATAAAAAAAAATTGGGAAAAGTTAAAGTGCAACGCTAAGTTACAATGGAGCATTATTTGGACAAAAGTGAACACTATGAAGAGAACGGACTTCTGTGTGTTATTGACTAAGTTCAGTGCAAGACTTCAGGAAGAGTGTACTGCAAATGCTTCAGGAAATCGTTCTTACTGTCAGAGTCCGAGAGGAGGCGGTTATTCATCGAGGTGGCCAGGGACTTGCTGTAAGTAGCCAGAATGTTTCATACTGTACTTTTTTCCATACTATACTTACCAGAATGTTTCATACTGTACTTTTTTCCATTCTATACTTACCTCATTTCACTCTTTAATGTCCTTTATTGGTGTGAATAGGGTGTTAGTAGCTATGCATGTGCAGTAGGAATGTGTTTTTCTGAGTTAGGCTAGGTTAGGGTCCATAAGTACCAGAATGTTTATTAATGTATGAACGTACTTCTAAACCCTCATTTTATGTTTCTTTTGCATTTATTTCAGTCCTTTATGTGCCTTATTGGTGTGATTTGGGTCTTAAATAGGTGCTATGCATGTCCAGAGGGAGTTGTATAGGTGTTTCTCTGAGTTAGGGTCCATAAGTACAAGTCCATAAGCTGGGGCCCAATATCAGGACAAAACCAATAACCGGACCTACCTATGGCTCTATTACGTCGGATATTGGAGTGATTACTGTAACATACACAATGTTGAATGGTTATTGCATTCTGCCCGGACTGACGACGCTGGTCTAGAATGTGAGCTGTTTGCGGAATCATTTAATCTCACCCAGTTGGTAAAGCAACCAACCAGAATACCTGATAATCCTGACCATAATGCCCATCTCTTGGACTTATTCTTGACAAATAATCCAGATCAATACAGGATAGAGGTACTGTCACCACTTGGATCCTCTGACCACAATCTCATCAAAGCCTCATTAGTTAACCCTCCTACACCTCCCCATTCCGAACCTGTCAGGGTGACCCGATGGCACTTTGACAGGGCAGACTGGGATGGATTTAGAAATTATCTTGCTGATGTTCCATGGCAGTCTTTCTTCTCTAGTGATCCCAATTCTACCCAGTCCCACATTTGCGACTTAATACTAGCTGGTATGGATTTATTCATACCAAGTCAACAATTCACTAAAAGATCGAACTCTCCAAAATGGTTTGATGGCAATTGTGCCAGAGCAACAGCCCAAAAGTCATTAGCATATAACTCTTACTTAAAATCAAAAACATCTGAATCACTCTCCCAATTTAAAATTGCTAGAAATCATGCAAAAGCTGCATTAAATCTATCTAAATCAAACTTTCTTCAAAAGCAAGCATCAAAGCTACTTAACAACCCTAATGACAATAGAATATTCTGGTCAACTCTTAATTCTTTCAATAATAACTTTAACAAGTCATCTTCCATTCCTCCACTAAAATCTTCAGATGGCAATATTACAAATGACCCATGTGGGAAAGCAGATATCTTTGCTAGTACCTTTGCAAGAAACTCTACCATAGATGATACCAGCCAGAATGTCTCAGTACTAGAACTTGATTCTCCCAAAATTGCCCCACTTAAAATACAGACAAGATTCGTAAAATCCATCCTAGACAATTTACCTACCAACAAAGCTCCAGGCCCAGATGGAATTCCGCCAATTGTTTTGAAAAAGTGTTCCCCTGAACTTGCCTCTGTCCTAGCTAAATTATTCAGACTATGCATACGTACTTCTTTATTCCCAAATTCATGGAAAGAAGCCAATATCCACCCAGTTCCGAAGAAAGGAAGTTCGTCTGACCCCTCCAATTACAGACCAATAGCTGTCACATCTTCTCTTGGTAAGGTATTTGAAACTTTAATTAATAAGCATATTGTTAAACATCTTGAATCCAACAACTTAATTAGTGATAGACAATACGGTTTTCGCCGCGAAAGATCCACCATCGACATAATCTCTTAACTCATTCGATCCATCAGTCAATTGATCTTTTTGGAGAAACTCATGCAGTAGCTCTTGATATCTCTAAAGCTTTCGACAGAGTATGGCACCGTTCCCTGCTGTCCAAACTCCCTTGCTATGGACTAACGTCTTTTGTTCCTTTGATTTCTTCTTATCTTAGTGACAGGAAAATAAGAGTAAAAGTAGATGATGTATATTCAAATTCCCACTCAATTAACGCCGGCGTGCCGCAGGGATCAGTTCTGGCGCCAACCCTATTTCTGGTTCATATTAATGATCTCTTATCTGTCACTCACAATCCCATTCACTCATATGCAGATGACTCAACACTACATAGTTCATTCACACTCAGACATCCAATTACAAAGTCTAATATCTCTACCTCTCAACTCAGTACAGCCATCTCCATAAATCAAGATCTATCTACAATCAGTGAATGGGGACAAAACAACCTTGTCTCTTTTAATGCTAGTAAAACTAAATATATACAGTTTACTAATAGACAGATATTGCCAGATTCGTACATTACCTTCAGTGCTACTAATATTCCCATCTCCAAAAGTATTGAAATTCTTGGTGTCTCACTTAACAGTGCCCTCAGCTGGACCTCTCATGTCAGATCACTTGCTAAAACCGCCTCAAAGAAACTTGGATTATTGTACAGAGTCCGTAACTTCTTCGCCGATAAGCAGTTGGCTATAATTTATAAGAGTCATGTGCGCTCTCAGCTTGAATATTGCTCACCCTTGTGGGATGGTTGTGGAGAGGTTGCATTAAGACAACTAGACAAAATTCAGAATAAAGCTGTTAGAATCATTAACAACCCTGCCATTACATATAAACTACCTCCCCTGCAAGTAAGAAGGAATGTTGCCTCCCTTGCATTATTTTACAGATATTTTTTTGGCAAATGCTCAGACGAAGTTGCGTCCATGGTGCCTCCTCTCCATGCCTTCCCTCGTGCTACACGGGCATCTGGTACCGCTCATGACTGTAATGTCACTCAACCATATTGCAGAACTTCTGCCTATCAGAATTCTTTCATTCCCCGAACTGCATCTCTCTGGAACTCGCTTCCCCAGAGTTGTTTTCCTCCAATTTTCAACCTACAACTGTTCAAGTCTAACTGTTACAGATATTTTATGAACAGAGGACACCAGTAATCTGGTGTATGGATTATTTTTTTTCCCCATTTGTTTTTCCTTCCTCCGTTCTGTTATTTAAAAAAAAAAAAAAAAAAAAAAGTGTGTATATATATATATATATATATATATATATATATATATATATATATATATATATATAGATTTATATACTGTACAGGCATACCCCGGTTTAACGATCTAACTGGTTAGGTAAAACCCCATCGTTAGGTGAGGCATCGTATATTGGGGTACTTTTAATATGTATTTCAATGTGGACTGTGTAATAGCCTTGGGTTTCCCCCCCAAACCAAGTCCAAAACCCACCCAGATGAGCCCAAAAACAGGTTTAATGGCAATCAAAATGGCCTACCAGCTGTCAAGGAAGCTAACCTAAGCCTAACACCTGTAAATAACTCACCTAAACTAACAAATATAATCTGAATATCATCAAATATACGTCTGGAAAAAAATCAAGCTTAGTAAACTGTACCTCAAAATGACAATGTTCACCTCACCTGTGGCTAAAACACATTAACTGAAGTCTAAAAGCAGTTTATAAATCAACCTAAACACACAATTTTAGTCTAAAATATCATCAAAATCAGTAAGACAAGTAAAAACCCATCATTAAACCAAGATTTGGCCATCGTTAGGAGGGGTATGGTGCAATTTCTACCCCCATCGTTAAGCCAGAGTATTGCATCTAGGGGTATCATATATCGAGGTATTACTGTATATATATATAATACCATAGCACTGCAGCTGGTAACACTTACTTGTCCATGTACTGGGTAAGTCGGATATATGCAATGCAGGCAGCATCATCTCCCAGCAAATGCACGTGAGGATTCAAGATCATCGTGTTGATTGCTTTACAGTTTTTGCCAAGTACTGCAAATAAAAACACTTGATGTAGGCTGAACACTGTCACGTAACCGAATGGATATTGAATACCATATCATATTTTATCTGAAGGATATTCAAAGAGCATTAGAATCATAAAAAAAGGAGAATTTAAAAGACAGGGTAAATGCTTTGGTGGATGCCTGAAAGTCAATTTTGGAAGTACTGTATAAGTACTGTATTGGAATATTTCATTAGCCTGTTATGCTGAACATAATGTAGTCTTACAGCCTCCACAGAAAAAAAAAATTGGGTCAGGAGGGTAAGACAGAACAAACAGTAATTGGGAGGGAGTGGAGAGAACTGCCAAGACAGTAAACATTAAACATTAACTTACATGGATAGGCACAACATAAATAACTGATAACTCTAGGCACTCAACAGAAATACTGAGATAATTGGCACTTCCAAAGAGTATTTACTGAAAGACATAATATTCAAAAAATCATACTAATTCTACAGCCAGATGACAATTAAGCTTCTAATGACAGTATATACTAAAGTGAACTTACAGTATAATACTCTGTCCCTTTTGCTCTTGGTATGGTAGACATAAGATATATACTTCATACATGGGGAACATAGGTGTGTCTGGGTTGATTGCTAAAATGCTGAAGACCTCAGGAGATACAAGAGTGGGTTTAGTTACAGAGCTGATAAATTCGATTAGGATATATATGAGTATGCTGTTCCAGATGACTGGTGTAAGAGTGTGATTGTAAATGTGTATATAGGGATGGGTGATGCACTGAGAAGAGGAAATTATAGAGGCTTAAAACTTTTGGACCAGATAATGAAGGTAATGGAGAGAGTCCTAGAATGTATGGTAAAGAAAAGAGTGGATAGTGGTGAGATGTAGTTTGGGTTTATGCCAGGCAAAGGGACACTGATGTCATATTTACTGTCCAACATTTAAGATAGAAATGGAAGATCTACTGTACTTTGTTTTTAATGATTTGGTGAAGGACTTTAACAGTGTCCCTCGGGAGGTGATGAAGTGGACAATGAGAAAACTTGGGATTGAGGAGTGGCTGGATAGAGAGGTTATGGCTATGTATGTGGATGTTTGCACCCAAGTGAGAGTAAATGGAGATTTAAATGATGGGTTTTCCGTGACTGCCGGCATACATCGGGGGTCAGTCTTAGACCCCTTATTGTTTGTGATGGTACTTAAAGCTCTCTCAGGTGACTTCAGAAATGGACTCTCACGGGAGATGTTGTATGCTGATGACTTGGTGTTGACTGCAGAGAATAAAGATGAGGTGGAGGAATGATTTAGGAAGTGGAGAGATAAAATGGGGCAAAAAGATTTGAGAGTGATTGTGGACAGAACAAAAGCGCTGATATTAAGAGCTGGTGGCAATACTGTTAAAGCAGAGGGATTTGCCCATTAATGGTTTGCCACAAGGATGTGGGAAGTAACTCCATCTTGTGCAGTGTTTGTGATAAGTGGGTGTATGAAAGATATACACTGTAGTGATATTAGAGGTAGGCTGCGAAATGATGCTGATTTCGTATGTGCAGTCTGTCAGAGAGAGCATATAGAGACTGACAGGTATGAAAGGACTGATCTTGTTGGAGAGTCTCTTGAGTGTGTGTGGAGTTTTGTTACAGTATTTGGGGGACATGTTATGTGTTGGAGGTGGAGCTGGAGCTAGCTCTGTGACTAAGGTAAGGTGTGACTGGAGGAAGTTCTGGGAGCTGTTGCCTCTCCTAACACTAAGTGGGCTCTCCCTCCATGCTGAGGGATCTTTGTATGCAGCATGTATTAGGGGTATTATGGTGTACGGTTGAGACCTGGGCAGAGAAGGAAAACAATATCTGTAGGCTCAAATGTATAGATATGACAAAGATTTGCTTGGATGTGCAGAGTGTCCTTCAATCTGAAGCCTGCTCAGGGGCTAGGATTGTGACTGAAGAGATGAGAGAAAGGATGGTACTTCAATGTATTGGTGGTGTGATATGGAGGGGTAAACTGAGATGTGTCTGAGCATGTTGAGAGGATGAAGAATAACACTTGGGTGCGGAAGGTGAGAAGTGAGCGCACAGGGTAGGGTTGCAAGAGACAGACAAAAGGACCTGGAACGAGGTCACAGAGTGTGACCTCAGGGATAAGGGACTGAATATGGAGGCTGCCAGAGATCAAGCAGCATGGAGAGCTGCCATTAGGTGATCAAGGCTGAGGCATGCAAGTATGTAGGATCCTTTATAAACAATATGATGCAACATGTGCGCACATATGCACAAATGTGCACACATGCATACACAAGTGTAGTGTGCACACACACAGGGGCGCACCCAGTAATTTTCAAAGGAGGGGCCCGTAGTGAGGTGATGTCAGGTAATCCGATAACTACCTGGAGGTGACATGCATGTTTAGAGTCAGAGAGCTGCTGGCTCATGTGTTACTCTTTGTTTGTACTTGCCAATTTTTCATGTTTTGCTGTTAACGAAATAAATAAACATAAATTTTTAAAGAACCCAGAGAGCTAAGAGGGGGGGCCCGGGCCCAGTGGCCTCCCCCCTGGGTACGCCCCTGCGCGCACACACACACACACACACACACACACACACACATACACACACACACACACACAGAAAATCAACATTTATATTACAGTACCATCTTTGACAAAACAGATATTGTATGAAGCAGCAACTGTCTAATTTCTCATGGACAGATGGGACACCTGAAGTTTTTTTTTTCTGGCTACCATCAGGCTATTTTATTCAACGGAAGAAGGGTTTCATCTCCAAATAGTTAAACTATAACTTAACAGTTTTACAATGTCATGCAAAAACAGCTGCTGACTGTTTCCTTAGCCCTCTGATGCTACAACGACACAAGAAATTCTACTACTGTAGAAGCAATGAATACTATTGCACAAATGGTCACTACCAGTACAGCACAACCCTCCTGGTCAAAGTTTCACCATCATTATCCTAGCCCTATTACTCACATTCACATGAGATACAGACATATATAGTACAGCTCTGATCATGTATGCAGCATCATTAAGGATATTATGGAAACTCCATCGACACTCCCCCTTTCTTTTTTGCTCCAAAAGACCCAAGAAAATACAAACCTTTGGTGGTAAGGCCACCTCATTTGTATGCTATTACAAGGAAAGGATTTCCAGCAACCCCTTCTTCCTCATGTAGCCACCATCTTTACTCATCTACCAAGAAGATACTGCATATCAACATTTAAAATGATTTCTGAGGCATCACTTTACTCCATCTTTAACTTCCTATGCAAATCTGTCGAGGAATTATTGCAACCAATACCACCAAGGTGAGAGCATCTGACCACTTCTCCCCTCAAGAATACTATTTATCCAGATACAGTAGACTCTCACTATAATGGACTAACTGGGGAAAACCAGATCCGATAACACTGATACTCCATTACATCTGAGGGTCTCCCTGCCCCCATGAGGTGGGATTTCAAGAACATCTTTGAAAATAAATAAGTACAATAACATATTCTTGTACCAAAGTAAAATCAATGCCCAATTTACACTAACCTGGCCCATAGTTTCATCCTTTTGCAGCTCAGTTCACATCCTTGTCATGGCACTTCTTCATGAGTAATACAGCATTGCTATATTCTGTTATTACAGTTCAACAATCACAATGGGGAAAGGGCAATTTCAGGCTGGGTTGGAGCAAAATAGGTAGGAAACACATGTATTGTACACTCTACCTGTATAGATGAATGTACGTTGCTTACACTGCCGCTTCTCTTGTAGGTTGCACACTGAGTTAACTGCCATTCATCATCACTCTTAGCAAAGATGGCTTCTGGTGGCTGTGGTGTCGCATCTGGTATAGAAAGTCCTGAGGTGCTGGGGGTTAGAGTCCTGGAGGTTGTAGTGCTGGATCCTTAGGCTATGTGGAGGTCTGGTTGAGGATGTCGATGCTACAGACACAGTGGAAGTCTCTGACTCTGTGCAGACCCTCTTGGCAGCAGGAGAGGGCACAGGCTTGAAAAACTGGGAGTTCTAAGCCTGAATCTTCCCTGGCTACTGCTGCTGCTGCTGCTGCTGCTGTATTAACTTCTGAAGGTCGGTCCCTGTTCTGGAATGTGTGTCATAGGGATGTCGGTTCCCATTCCAGAACGTTTAGAAACTCTTACGTTCTCAACCACTGCTCTATAAAGGACATTGGAACACCGTTCATTTTAAAGCTAAAGAATTGTACTTTTCTGTATATAAAGATTTTTATGATAGGTTTACTAGTTTTGATACGAGCAATATTTGAAAAATCTCCTGTTTTTGATGAAATGTGCCCGCTCCTGATGGTCGATTTTATAAACAATGCCCGATCCCAAGGGGTTAACTCCAGTCTGATAAGCTGCACAATCACATAATGTTGAATCAGAGGTCCTCCAAATTTGCCTGTCATGGTCAGGATTGTGTCAGCAGCATCAATGGCTGCAGCTAAAGATGGTCCAGATGCCTTCTCCTCCTCCTCCTCTTCGTCTTTTTTATTTGCTGGTGTCTTGTCCTGTTTTAGTCTTGCCACAATTTCCTCCCTTGTTTGGTGATGGTACCCAGGAAAACCAGCATCTTCATCCAGCCACTCTTGCAGCTCCTCCTCAGCAAGGTTCCCCTGCCTTGCAGCTGCCAATATTTCTGCAATCCTTGGTGGCTCAAACCCCTCAAAATCATGTTGTGGCACTGGAGTCCTGGGAGTTCTGAGAAAGTTGCACCACACATTCTTGAGTGTGGTAAGTGGCCCTTTCTTCCACACCTCCGCCCAGTTGATGATGGTGCCCTTCATGATGTATTTCTTGAAATTGTGCAGGGTTTTCTTGCCTCTGATGTCCTCATAGTCATCCTAGTCCATACCATCCTTAGTCACAACAAGGCACTGTTACAGGTAAAGGATTCTATAGTGCCTCTTAGCATTCTCTATAAATCTCTGGTCTATGGGCTAGATAAGGACAGTGGTGATGGCTGGCAGGAATGATGCTTTGGTTCATCCATCCTTGCTGCAGGGTTTGGTGGACGAAGGATGGGCTGGGGCATTGTCCAACAGCAGCACTGCCTTCACTTCATCGGGAATGATGCCATACCATTTATGATGCTGCCTCATGGAAGGGTTGAAGCTGTGGTAGAACCAGTCATTAGTGATATCATGGGTAAACCGGGCAGGCTTGTTCCCATGGCTCTTCACAGGAAGCTTGGGCATGATGTCCTTTAGAGACATGGGTCACTTGCTCTTACCTGCTATGACTGGCTGTAAACAATAAGGGCTATTAGCATTGGCACAGGCCAGAATGGATAGATGCTCCTTCACTGTTTTATGTCCTGGAGTGCTGCCAATATCTTCAGAAGCCTGACTGTTTTGAGGAAGAGCACACCAGAAGAGCCCAGTCTTATCTGCGTTATTTATTTGAAACTCATGTATGCCTTCCTCCTCCATCAGCTTCTAAAGATGTTGGATGAATGGCTCCATAGCATCAACATCAGCGCTGAGTATCTCTCCAGTTATGGCCTTGCTAACAGTTCCATGGCACCTCCTGAACCTCCACAGCCAGCCATCACTACATTTAAAATATGCTATTCCAAGGTGTGTGGCAAGCCTCTGTGCTGAGTGTTGGTTGTCCAGGTCATGCACAGGAACATCCTCAGCTCTCTTCTGCAGTATCACTTATACACAGCTGTTTTATCTTTAGCCTTCAGGATGTCATGAAGGGTTGACCTCTTATGGCCATAGAGGTTGCCCTTACTCAATTTTCTCGTGGGCTTCATTACCTTCATCTTCTCTGCAGTGGTATTAATCCTCCTCTTTACTTTTTCAGAAGAGGATGTGCTGAGATATTCTTTACTAGATGCCATTTTTCACAGACTCAATGGGAAAACACTTGACACAGTCAAGAGACATGAGACCTGCATGCAGTTGTCTGAATCCAATGAAAGATGCAGCAAAAATGAAGCTGACCACCTGAGATGCAGTATGTCCACAGACTCTGATCCTACCCGGGCCTACTGGAAGTAGCCTCCCAAAAGTTCGCTCGTCACCTTTTCCCACCTGCAGATCTCCAACCTTGTCAAAATGGGTGGGAAAAACTGCTGCCAATGTTGGCAACTACGTTTTGCGTCACCCCATGCGCAGGGAGTGGTCTGTAAGGGTCATGTGAAGTGCCCCCTTATATTGTTTTGTTTATTATATCTTATCATTTATAAAGGCTCCAACATTCTTGCATGCATTGGCCTTGGTCACCCAATGGTGGCTTTCCATGATGCTTGATCTCTGGCAGCTTCCTTATTCAGACCCTTCTCCCTGTGGTCACACTCTATGATCTCGTCCCAGCTCTTTTTTGGTCTGCTCCTTGCAGTTCTACTTCTGACATTCACACTTCTCACTTTCCGCACCCAACCATCATCTTTCATCCTCTCCACATGCCCAAACCACCTCAATACTGTATGCCTCGCCTCATCAGAATACCAATACACTCCATCCCATCCTTCTTCTCGACTCCTCATTTGTAAACCTTGCCCTCCAGGCCTTGCACTGTCATTTTCGTAAGTCTGAGTTTTTCTTTTACTGTCTAGGTCTCACTACCATACTGCATTACACTCCTAATGCATGCCGCATACAATGATCCCTCTGCATGGGGGGGAGAGCCCTCTCAATGTCAGGAGTGGAAACAGCTCCTTCAACTTTCTCGAACTACTCCTTACCCTAGCTACAGAGCTAGCTCCAGCCTCACCTACAGCACAAAACATGTCCCCGAAATAACAAAACTCTTCCACACATTCAAGGGACTCGTCGACAAGATCATTCCTTTCATGCCTGACAATCACTGCATTCTCTCCCCACCACAATGCACACAAGAAATCAGCGTTTTCTTGCAATCTACCTCTAATACCACTACATCTCTTGTATAACCACTATTACAACTACGGTTCAAGATGGTGTCACTTCCCACACCCTTGTGGCAAACCACACTAGGCCATTCTGCCTCTCCTTTGATAGTATCACCACCGGCCCTAAATATCATCACTTACGTTTTATTCACATTTACTCTCAAATGCTTGTGCCCATACAGTCTCTCCACTTCCTAAATCTTTCTTCTGCCTCCCTTTCACTTTCTGCAGTCAACACCAAGTCATCAGCATACAACATCTCCCATGGGAGTCCATTTCTGAGGTCATGTGAGAGAGCTTCAAGCATCATGACAAACAGTAAGAGGCTCAAGATTGATCCCTAATGCATGTCATCATTCACGTTTTCTTTCCTACTCATTTTTCCAGAAGCTGTCGGAAAATGAGTATGGCATGAGAGGTTCCTTTGTCTGCCATAAACCCAAACTGCATTTCTTCAATATTCACTCTTTCTCTAATCATTCCTTCTGGGACTCTCTCCATTACCTTTATTATCTGGTCCAAAAGTTTTATGCCTCTATAATTTCCTCTTTCCAGGGCATCATCCTTCCCCATGTACAAATCCATGATCACACACTTCAACCAAGCATCTGGGACAATATACTCATATATAATCACAGTTATCAAATCAGTAACTAAACCCACTCATATACAGTATCTCCTGAGTTCTTCAGCATTTCAGCAGTCAACCCTGATACACCTACTGCCTTCCCCAGGTGCATCCTGCCTATTGCCCTGCTCAGAGTAGCAGCATCAATCAGAGGCCAAGGGCCAAACATTGGATCCGCTAACTCCAAGCCTACCCTTCCTTCATCACTGTTCACACACTGCTCGCCCATGGTTTCCCTGTTTTCCATCTTCATCTGATTTGCTACCTTAAATACCATATTCTTCCTTTCAACACTATTTAGGTTATTCAGTAAAAGTCTCTGAGGTTCAGATTTTGCCCTGTATACCTCCTTTCTAGCCCTATGTTTGACATCCAAGTATTTTTCTCTGTTATTACCCCTCTTCCATTCCCAGAAAAGCCATCTTTTTTCTTTAACTGCAGCTTCTACATCCTCATCCCACCACCAAGTTACCTTATTATGTCTTGGAGGGCCCCTTGTCCAACTACACACTGAATCAATAACTCTCAGGAGGATTGTTCTTGACAGCTCTGTACTGCTCATAAATGCTTCTGTCAACAGTTCCCTGTTCAGCCACAACTCTACTCATTGTACATTTTTGTATTGTCAAGAAACTGTCTGGTGACTCAGAGGCATCCAGAAGAGCTGTGTGATGTGCTTCATTTAACAGACGTTATTTGGTATAGCTGAAGGATTGTCTGGTGGCCTTCATAATGTCTGTTATATCTGATGTTCACTATACCGGGTTTGGTTATGGTGAGGGTCTACTGTACAGTGCGTACACCTACATTTGAGACCATATTTTGGGAACATATACAGTACAGTACATATGAGAAATTGACCTGGCACAGCACATCAGGTACAACTGCTTTATCATGCAATGAAGAAAGAATGGAAAGCGAGACACAGGTAACACCACTACAAAAAATGAGAGAAACCAGGTCTCTAAGCAGTACTTTTTAATATATATCAACTTGCTGTGCGAAGGGGTTATGATATGACATGTTGCTATACCGGTCGTGTTGGCCAGTTTCTCTTGTGCCCCGCCCCCTACTGATGCCCCGTCCTATTCCAGCTCTACTTGTTGCTGATTGGCTGAGATAATTATTCTTCTTACTGACAGAATAATGAGCCTTACCACGATATAGTATCATACTATTTACTTTTACTTTGAATTAATTTCTTTATGACAAAGGAAGCACTAAAATTTGCTAACTGAATCAAAATTAGTTTGAAATGAACCAACCTGCCTCCTCCAGCAACTGCAGCTGAGTTTTGCCACCAAGAAAGTTTGGAGCTTGGCAATAACACATCGCAGCTGTGCCGCTATTACTGTTAAACATATTAAGTCACCTATTTGTCATGGCTGGTAAGTTACCACAGTATCATAAGCATATTGTAATTTTCCCTGTTTATTTCCTTAATATCAGAGGTTTGAATATAGAGGTAGGAAAACAAAATGTCACTGGCTTTGCTTCGAAACGAGAAATCTCATTCTATACATGTGAAGTCAATGAAATCTTATAGAGGGAAAAGAATTTTTTGTGTGTGTTTGGATACCATATTTAAGGAAAAATGTCAAAACACTAAGTTCTTTGTAGAATGTATACCTTTTTATTTTCATTGAGGGAACTTTTCTTACTTTACAAACCTTTCAGGCTGATGACGTTCCTTGGTACTTTTTTCTAACATCCTTTACTACAAAACATTTCCTAGTTAAATGGAAAAGGTATCATTGCAGTTAAGGGGTTAAGTAAAAGTTTTGTTGTTTCGATTAGCGAGAGCGCCTGACATGTTTACCCAACATTGGCACAGCAAAGACTGGCTCAGAACTCCTACTCGGGCCGATGGGTGAGTGGGCGTGGCCAAGGGGGTGGGGCACAAGAGAAACTGGCAAATGCAACCGGTATACCAACTGTATGTGAAATTCTAATAATGAAAATGGGAAAAATAAGAAAACAAGCTTCAGCTACTGTATGTTAAGGTAGTGGTACTTTTTAGGCAATGAAAATGTCCTGCAACAATGATGAAAGGTTGCTCAAGTTACAGATGAGTGAAGTGGAAAGAGAAGTTATCCAGAGAACTGATAAACTGTGCTGAAAATTAGCAGCATGGATAATTATCTACTATGGCTGCTCTGCTCAACAGATGCCAAAAATGGGGTGCTTGTAACTGTGGCTGAATCTATATAATTTTATAAATGGACGATGAATGATGCCTCATCTATACGCTGTGAGAGAAATGGATGAAATGCACATATGGAATGAACTGAAGTTGATTTTTATCAGTGCATCAACCATTTCTTAATTTAATAATGGAAACAATATCAGTATGTAAACTTCTACAGCAATAGAGCATCATTTGTACTTTGTTACCATATACTAACACAATACCATATAACTAAACAAGATGGCAGTGCTTGCATTATTTGTAAACATACACTGTTCGAATGATCTAATACCATGCAAAATCATCTAAAAATACCCAGATCTAGCGTGTAGCTGTAACACTGAAAACAAGTGTGTTGTTAAATATATTAAGTAAATAACATTAAAATTAACAGAGTTAACACAATTACTGAACACATACACTAAACCTATTGATACTTAACTGTCATACTGAAAACAGAACTGACCCTGGTTAACATTTATGTAATAAAAAAATAAAACTATATAAAAGCGACAGAACTGATTCTCAGGGCAGCCAATACTTTCCAGTGTGTGATATATGAGACAACTGATGCACAACACACTCAGCAGCTCAATACCACAGCAGCTCAAACAATCTAACATCCAGGTGTGAATGGGTCACTAGCTGCATGCCATCACACTATATCTGGCCAAAGCTACATTTTTTTTTTTTTTTACTGTGTAGCAGCTGAGGTAGTCAAAGTAGCCTCAGTCATCATGGTTTGGGCTGTCATGCAGGCTGCCCCGACTACACACCAGTATTTTTCATATATATATATATATATATATATATATATATATATACTGTATATCAATCTATCTATCTATCTATCTATATATATACACACACACATACAGTAGGTACGCACAGTACGCAACCTCACAGTATGCTAATCGCATAGTACACGAGGACCTATTTTTTTATTGAATTTTAGTGTATTTTTTTAATAGTACGCGAAATGAACTTGTAATGGGCAAGACGGCAGCGAAGAGTGGCCAAAAACCGGGGTTAACCCAAGCATGTGACACTGCCACCCCAAGGCGCACCAACGGTTGCCTACGCTCCGCCCACATTTTGATGTCAATGAGGAGGAGATCAGGGGCATACATTCGGCAGCAGTGGAGCAGGATCCCCAGGAAGTCATGCAATGAGTGGAGAAGGCCAACGCAGGGCAGGAGACCACAGCAGAACAGCCATCAGCACCAGTGATGGAGAGTGGAGACCTGTCTATGATGGGGATCAGCCGGGTACGGTGTGCCCTGGATAAATTCATGGAAGAATTTAAGGATATCGAACACTGTCAGTTGCGAGTGGAGGAAGTGATAACTTCACTGGACAGAACCTTCCACTACTACACAGACAAGCACAACCAGGAGGTTAACAAAAGGAAGCAAACCCTCATCAGCAGTTACCTGCGGCCTCAAGAATGTGAGGAATCACTCCCTTCAACATCAGAAAAGCCATTTCCTGGGGAGGATCAAGAGGATGATGCAATGTCTGAGGTGTCAGAAATAGACTTTAAAGGGTTTATGAATGAAGTGAGTGCATTAGTTTGTGAAAGTGTTGAAAGTGCTGGTGACAAGAGTGGTGAGGAAGGTGGTGTGTCAGGTGGTGTGGCGGGTGGTGCAGGAGGTGCACACTAGGTTCCTCATCTTGCCTCGGATCCCCTTCTTACGTTCATCAAGCCTGTTGTCCTCTTGGATTAAGGTGAGCAGCCATATTCTTGTTGGTTTAGTTAAGCCATATCCTTGTTGATTTAGTAAAGCCATAATCTTATTGGTTTACTTTATCTTAGGTAATGTGTCTTAGATAGTTTCCTTGTACAGTACAATACTTTGGTCGGAAAGGAGTCTTGAGGGTTAGCAATGAAGGGGGGTGCTGCCCATATATAATTTTTCCCTTAAGTTTATGTATTTACAGTACACGAAATCCTAGTACGCGACCTCCTCTGTCCCCCATAAACTCACATACATATATATATATACATAATGTATATATATATATATATATATAATATATATAATATATATATATATATATATATATATATATATATATATATTTATTTATTTATATATATGTATATATATATAATATATATATATATACAGTGGGGCACCAATTTTCGCGCCTAATTAGGTCCAAAAATAATGCGCGAAAGTGGAATTAGCAAAAGTTGGGGCATTGTCTTTATGGCAAAAAGGCTAATTGGTTCCCGGTTATCCTAAAGTAAAATCATATTTTCATTTTCACTTGCAATACAGGACATCAAATCACTATTGTACATTGCATTGTGAGATACAAACAACTATCTTCCTTTTCATTTCATTATTATACTGCCGTTTCTTCACTCCAACACGATACTCTCTTTTAGCCTTGGCCTTTCCTCCCGACTTAGAATGTCCCGGCCACTTTTTATCACCACCACTGCCTCCCAGCCCTCCCCCCACACCACCAGGCCCTTTCCCCACACTACCAGGTATAGTAGAGGCCATTGAACCGTGAGAATCCAACACAATGGAGCTAGCACGCTCGTACACAATGGCGGGAATGGATGGACAAAGTGTTGACATGACGTCATTCAAGATGGCGGTGGGTTGCGGGCGGGCGGTGCAGGAAATTCAAAGTTCAAAATATTGTCCCAAACCCAAAATTTGTGCGCGAAAATCGATTTTTTTCAGGCGAAAGTGGAAGTTACGATTTGGTGCATGCCGCGAAAGTGGATTCCGCGAATCCTGCTGTAGCGAAAGTTGGTGCACTACTGTATATATTTATATATATGTATATATATATAATATATAAATATATATTTATATATATTTTTCATTCATCATTCATTCATTGCCAGATGCCATGTATCCCAGACGGGGTGGCCAAGGGCTTAGAGTTAATTGTTTTACGGGGAGGGGCACAAATCCTCCACCAACCCCACTTGACACGTAGGGATGCCAACAGCATCTGGTGTTCCCAGGCGGTCACCCATCCAAGTACTAACCAGACATATTTAATATATATATATATATATATATATATACATATATATATATTTTTATATATATGTATATATACAGTAGGCTCGCCCAGTGCGCGTCATCACAGTGCGTGAATCGCATTGTGCGCGAGTGACCAAAAATCATAACAAAAAACCTTGAATGTGCGAGTTTACTCCACAAAACATGAGGTAGAGGCAAGGAGTGGCTTAAAAATGCCATTTTCCATCAATATGCGACCCCCCCCCCCACACAACGCGCCAACAGTGACCTAGAGGCTCATGGGGAAGGTGCTCAAGAGGAGTCTACAATAAGGTATCGCCAATAACAGCTTCTATAATAACGTTTTCGGCAATAACAGTAAGTTAGAATAGATACCCAGTTTCTATAATAATGATGTTTATTTCGTGAATAACATGTTGTTATAATGCCAATACGTCCATAACAAGATGAGGAATGAAACAGGCAAGCAAGAAGAGATGAAGGAAATTGCCGAAAATGTGAGCAGTAGCAAGGAGGAGAGGGAGGATCCTCCCCTCACCACCTCCCCTGACTCGCCCACCGCCGTCCTCCACTGCCCCACCTGACTCACCAGCCGCCTCCCTCTACACCTTCACAGCCCCACCTGACTCACCTGCTTCACCTGGCATACCTGCAACCCCCACCATAATGACTGTTGCTGCATTCTGGAAGAAATGTAACATTCAACAGGCCGTAAATTTCTTCGTCAAAGCCTGGAATAATACAACACTGGCAACCTTTAAACAAGCGTGGTGCGGCCGGGGTGGTGGCGGGGTCACTGTAAGTGCGTTGCTGTGCCTCAGAACTCTTGTTGTTTAAATCTATCAGGCCTGTTGTCTACTGTTGTTAAGGTGACTGCCCATATTTTTGTTACTGCAGCTATATCTGTAGTACAATGTCTGAAAAATTTGACCTTTTTCATGTCTCTAAGGGCCAAAAAATGTCCAGGTACGAGGGGGTACCACCCATATGTAATTATTCCCATAAGATTATGTATTCCCAGTGCGCGAGGTCGTGGACCGCCCAATCTCTCGCGCACTGTGCGAGCCTACTGTATATATATATATATATATATATATACACACCCACCGCAAATTGACTTAGGACCTACACACAGAATTGCAAGGGGAGAGTTGTCTGTCTTTGCTTTGTGTTTACACCTCTACCAAGTGAATTTTTTGGGCAAGAAGTAACTGGCAACTCCTCTGGTGTTGGTGGGAGGTGGTGAAACACTCAGCACATCAATGCTTGCTCAGAAGTGAGAGTGGGAGTATATATTCCCCTCAATCCGAACTTGCACCTCCCTCTTTTTTTCATATGCATTACTGTTTGCCCTGTTATTTTCCTAGAGTAGAGTTGTTATGCCTGGAAAGTACTGCTCAAGGGATGACACGGTCTGTATCATTGCATGGAGGCAGGATAATGTACCTATCAACACAATTTGTGAACGTACTGGATGTGCAAAGTCAACCATCATGAAGATTCTTGCTGCAGCGCGCGGCCTGTCACCTGATGTCGTACCAGAGCACAGGCATGGTGGTGGAAAGTAGAGGACGACTTCCAGACATACAGATACATTTCTGAAGAGGGAAGTAATCAAGAATCCTCGACTGACAGCAGCAGAATTGAAGAGAATGAATCCCCAGCTGTTACAAGACGTCTCAATTTGAACTATCCAACACTGCTTGCAGAAGGAGCTGGGTTCCCCAAGCCGCACTGCAGCCAAGAAACCGCTTTTCACTGACTGCATGAAGAAGCAGCGCATTCAGTTTGCCAAGAAGTATGCACACTGGACATCAGATGTGTGGAGAAAAGTTATGTTTTCCGATAAAAGCACATTTCAAGTGTTCCAGGTGCGTTCTGCCAAGGTTTGTCGCTCTGCCTCCTGTAGTCAATATGACCCTGCTTACATGGTGCTGACTGTTAAGCACCCACAATTAGTAATGTATGGGGGTTTCTCAGGTGAAATGGGAAGGGGAGACCTCTACTTTCTTCCTAAGAACTTGATGAATGGTGGCCGGTACATTCAAGTTCTGAAAGATCATTTGTTAAACATTTTTGCAATTCATGGGTGTGACTTTTTCATGCACAATTCAGCTCCATGTCACAAGTCAAGAAAGGTAACAAAATGGTTTCAGGATAATTGGACTGAGGTCCTCGACTGGCCTGGCAACAGCCCGGATCTAAATCCGATAGAAAACTGCTGGGCAAAGATGAAGAAAATCATGGCAGAGAAGAAGACACCCAATCTGGACAACCTCATGACTGAACTGACAAATGTTTGTTGCAAAGAAATGTCCTTAGATTACTTTAGAGATCTAAGTGATTCCATGCTAAAACACATCCAACTGGTATTGAAAAACAAGGGAAACATGATTTCATACTATTGAATGGCATTTCATGAACAGACACTGTGATATACTATGATTTATGTGTTTTTTAATACCTTGTATGGGGAGGTCCTGAGTCAATTTGCAGTAGCTGTGTATATATATATATATATATATATATATATATATATATATATATATATACAGCTGTATCAGACTCTGTATAGTTTTTTGGTATTTTCAGGCATGTTCCTTGGTACAGTACTAGATTCTATACTTTCTTTTCTAGCTCACTAATTCTCATAATCAATGTTTTAACCAAATCCATCACACTTGTTTCATTGTCAATCCTGGAAATTCAGGTCCCTTGATGTTTACATATTCAACCATGTTGATGGTTGGTTACAGTACTAACACTCTAACAGCTGTCACCAAAATTCCTATGAACATTCATGTATACTCACTGACACTAGCTCTTTACATTTTGGCATACTATATATACAATACTTTAAACTTTAGACAAGACTATAGGAGACAGGACAAACATAATTCCTGAAAACTACTTAAGGTTTGCAAAGGGGTTGAGACACATCCATTTGCTCTGGCTAGTCCGCTGTGTGTAAATTTACCTCTTTCCTCCCAGGATTTGAACTCGGGGTCTTCTAGGTGGCAGGCCACCTCTCTCCTCACTCTGCCACAACGACCTCCAAATTTTTTTTTTATTATGGTCTAGCCGGGACTCGAACCCAGGACTCGTAGACAGAAGCCAGACACCGTGTCACTACACCATGGCATGACGTATGTGTGTGTGTGTGTGTGTGTGTGTGTGTAGTTCACCGGGTCGGTCAGGATCATTTGATGGTCGTGATCGTCAGCTTTTACCCTCCCGGAAGGGAGCTGAGAGCTCATATAGTCCGATCTAAGGGCAAGGCTGTGACCTTCACACACGCACACACCCGTCCCCTTGCTCAAGGGGGACAGTAACCACCCACTTCATCAGTGAAACTTTTCGCAACCTGAGCGAGGCGCGAATTCCCGTCTACCAGATGGCAAGCGAGAACGTTACCACTGCACCAGCGAGCGGTGTGTGTGTGTGTGTGTGTGTGTGTGTGTGTGTGTGTGTGTGTGTGTGAGAGCAGTAGTTCTGTTAGACAGTTTCCATAATAAAAGGAACATGAACCAATTACATGTATGTTAGTTTACTAATGTTTTAGTTAATGAGCTACCATAAAACTGTCACTGTAAACCATGGATTAAGTATCTGTACTTTAAAATTCTTTCTTCCCAAGCCCTGGATCAACTTCTCTGAGCAGACAAACATTGCTGGCCCAAAAAATAAAGATGACCACTGACATCAAAATTTTACTTCAAGTCCAAGTCACTTGGTACTGGCCTTAGCTCTCATTCATTACTCACAGTATATCTCCTAAGGTAATGGTTTAGATGCGGATAAATACAGTATTATGTAAATCTTGTACATCTGTTCCCAACAAATGGATTTGCATGTTATACAGCCCTAGTATGATTTACCATCATTCTCATGACCAGCACTGATACCAGTCATCAAAATGTACTTGCATAGATCAAAACATAGTTCTTAAGTGATAATCATAAAACTAATTAACAAAGAAAAAATGCTAAGATATATTAGATCCTGAAGCAGTAACTGTTAAAATTTACTATGTTTATGCAATTACTTTAATACAGAGAGACACAAGTGTCTATGAACATGTGGACAGCAGTCACTTATGGTGCTTTTTCCTCCTCCTCACTAGATATCATAGTACTGGAAAGGGATACTATTACTTATATGAATATCTCCTAACTCCCTCCCTATCACCCAAGAGGAAGATGATGGACTGCAGGAGAAGGGCACCTTCTGCCTACAATCCACTGGGGTCCTGTAGATGAGCCTGGAGAAACAACAATAATAATGGTATCTGGTGTTATGATGCCAATATATCTGGCAGTTGATCATAGAAATATTGGTGCATTTTGCCAAATATATGGCAAACAATATTTACAGTCTTTATCAAAGACCTCAATAGCCTACTGATTTACTGATAAGTATTCAGTAGTACAGTAATTAATTTTTAATTATGTACCACACAAAAATTAAATAACCTGAACATAGCTTTAAAGTATATACTATATATATATATATATATATATATATATATATATATATAGGTGTATTGTTAAAAAGCAAGATTTGCCAGTTAGGTAGCCGAGAAGCATCTCCATGTTTCCCGATGTTTACCGTAGGCTAGTTCCGGTACGAGTCTGAGTTGCTTGTTTGCCTGCTGTTTGTGAGCGTAGTTATTTCGTAAGTTATGCATTAATTTTTTTGCTCTTTTTCTCAATAATGTTTTATTTACGTGATTCTTTCTTAAATTATGCAACTGAAATTAAGTTTGTATGGTAAATCATTTACAGTGTTATGTAATGTAAAAAAAACACTTGCATGCTTTGATTGTCGCTGAGCTGGTAACTGTGCTCTCTCTTTCTGGAATACACCAGAACTGTGGAAAAATGTAGATAATTCTAGAACAATGCAAGCTTATATATGGATGTACAGGAGACTAAAGCAAGTTTAGTCGGTTTTCAGTTAAGTTTGAGCGTAGTGAAGTGCTGATGGTAAAGTTTGTGAAGTGTTGCTGGCAAGCATTAAGTGTGATTACTGTTAGTGAAGATTATTTTCAGTACTTGTGAAAACAGTGGCAAACAGTGACGTGTTATTGAAGGTTGTACATCATCAGTACTTGTGAAAAACAGTGTTGTCAAGCACTTAGTGTAAACAGAGACTTCACAAGATCCTGTTTCAGAAATCTGCCACTAGGTTCGCTTCCATCGCCCAGCTGTGCTGCGGGGAAGGCATTGAAAAAGTAGCCAGTGCTTAATTTCTTTTTAATTTTGACACAAAGTAAAACACCTCAAAACATATTTTACTCATCAAATTACTCAGATAGCATGATATGCTACAAAGAAATTACAATATGGGAGTCCTTTGATTATATATAATGTATTATAAGTGTCATTTTGTAAACTCCGCTTTCGTCAGTTTACTCATCTCTGTAAGCATAACATAGAGACAAAACCTAGGCAATTTTACTAGAACCATCCATAAAGCAAGATAACAGTGATTAAAATATTTGTCATTCGTTAGTATCCACAAAAAAAAATAGATGTGTAGCCGCATATTTAGCAACACCTTTTGATATGTCGCCCAGCCTGACGTATGACTTTTCCTAACAATAAAGACCTTTTGGACGTCTTGGTCATCTTAGTAACCAAAGTCTAACACAAATAATTCTTTTAAATGTTTCCTTGGCTCCACTGCACAGTTTAGTGAGTTTAAACTTCAACTCCTCATACTCTGTTATGATTATAGTGTTGTACCGCACTGCTGTTTGTTTGGATTAATATGGCTGACTCACCAACTAAGCAATCGCTCAGTACATTATTTTCAGTGGAACTGCTTACTACTTTAAAGCAAGCTAAAACACACACATCAGAAGTCCTGAAGGTAATCTCCTTTTACTAACTGCACACAATTTATTCAAATATATTTAAATACACAGCACACTATTTTAGTCCCCAAGCTAAGATTCTCTGAAAGCCTGGTTATTCTTTCTTTACAGGTATATATATATATATATATATGCGCTTGATTGAATAGGAAAAAATATTCTTATAAATAGTATTATTATTATAAACTTAGTACCAGGTACAATTTCACCGGTCTTTAAAACCCAGCAAAAATATTTAATCGAGGCTGGACGACGCTAGACCACCTGGTGGCAGACCGCTGAAAATGGTTTGGTGAAGCCTCTAATTGCAGTTAGTAAAGTCTGTATAGCTCCAGTGCTTGTGAAAACAGTGAACTGAAGTTGGAAAGCATCAAGTGTAATTACTTGGAAAATAAAGACAGTGAACTTAAGAAGCCAGTGTTTATTTAGTCAGGAGTGTGGATTATGAAAGGCTGCAGTGAGTCTAATCTTCGACACAGTGCGAGGAGATGTGCCGTCAAGAACACTGAGCTGGGTAGGAGGACAAGGTGTTGTTGGCTGCAATTATGAAGCTTTTGCAAGCACAAAGTGTACTACTGCAAGCACAAAATGTACAACTGTAAGCAGGAAGTGTCCAACTACAGGCACTGAATGAAGGACAGAAAGAACTCAAAGAACTATTACAGGCACAAAATAAAGAAGTCAAAGAACAATTACAGACCCAAAGTGAAGTACAGAAAGAGCTCAGGAACAAAATCAGAGTACAATTAAAGGCACAGAGTGAACAACTAGAGGCACAACGTGAAGAACAAAAAGAACGATATGAACAACTTCAAGAGGCATCAGAGGAACAACAAAGGGAATCACAATTGAGAATGCAAGGTCAGCTAGATGCTTTCATGGGGGAAATGAAGGAAGAACAGCAACAGCTTAAGGAGGAAGTAGGTACCAAGCTACAGCAGCAGAAGTATGAGAGGACAGCACAGCTTGCTACAAGCCTCAAGGGTGCTGCAGTGGAAATTCTGGGCCAGATGTCAGTAGAGGAGAGGATGCAGACAAAGGATGCAGATTTACAACCAGTGCTTGAGTGGCTGCAGCAGAGAACAGTGCGACCATCTTGGGATGAAATTTCCAGGTTAAGCTCTGTGACCAAGAGCTACTGGAGTCAGTGGCACCTTCTTTGTTTGAACAACAGACTACTGGAGCATCAGTGGGAGACACCCGATGGCCTCAGCAAGTATTGGCAACTGGTGGTTCCAAAGAAGATGAGGTCCAAGACCTTGGATGAGTCCCATAACCAGATCACTAGTGGGCACCTAGGAGCGAAGAAAACTCTAAGCCGGCTGCGTCAGAGGTTCTACTGCATTGGCATGCACCAGGATGTTGAAGAGTGGTGTCGGGCCTGCAATGTGTGTTGTGCCAAGAAGGGACCCAAGGAACGTGGTTGTGCCCCTCTTCAGCTGTACCAAGTGGATGCTCCGATGGAAAGAGCTGCAGTGGACATTGCTGGACCTCTGCCACTCACTGAAAGAGGAAACCGGTATATGTGTGTCACCATGGACTACTTCACAAAGTGGCCAGAAGCCTATGCCATCCCCAATCAAGAGGCTGTGACCATTGCTCAGGTTTTGGTTGATCAGATTTTCTGTCATTCTGGGATGCCACAGGAGCTACATTAAGACCAGGGTAGAAACTTCGTGTCTGCTGTGTTCCGTGAATGCTGCAAGTTACTGGGGATCAAGAAGACCAGGATGACCCCACTAAAGCCACATATGGGATGGTGGAGAAATTCAACTGGACCCTAGGACAAGAAATTACTAAGTACTGCATAGATGGTCAACCAGAATGGGACCAGAAATTACCAGTGTTGTTGATGGCATATCGACCTGCATCCCATGAGTCTACTGGCTACACACCTGCAACACTGATGTTGGGCCACGAGTTACGTTTACCTGTTGACTGGTTAATAGGAAGTCCACCTGGTGAAGAGCTGCCTACAGACACCACCGGCTATGCGAAGCATCTTCAGGAAAGGCTGGCTGAGGTACATCATCAAGTGCAAAGACCCCTCAAGTTTTCAGGATCAGTGATGAAGTGCAAGTATGATGCCAAGGCAAGTGAGATGTGCTTCAAGGATGGTGACCAAGTTTGGTTATACAATCCTCAGCAAATGAAGGGACAGTCGCTGAAG
The DNA here is from genome assembly GCF_032717465.1 of Coenobita brevimanus. Taxonomy (NCBI): domain Eukaryota; kingdom Metazoa; phylum Arthropoda; class Malacostraca; order Decapoda; family Coenobitidae; genus Coenobita; species Coenobita brevimanus. The sequence continues at coordinate 36,631,533 of NC_137004.1, forward strand.
CTGCAGAGCCCATGGGACAGGCCTTACACTGTGTTGGACTGCCTATGAGACGTAACGTATCAGATTCGGGAAGGCAGGAAGTCTCACACAAAGGTAGTACACGTGAATCGTCTGTGGCAGAACCATGGCCCAGGAGAGTACAGCTGGGACGTCTCTGAGGAATCGTGCTCTCCCGCAGCCGAGGATGTTGAGGAGGACCACGGAGCTGAAGTGCATGAGGATGGTGACAGCTTCCCGAGGGAAGAAGTGAATCAGGAAGAGGACCAAGACCTTCCAGGAGGAGTGGACTGTGTGAAGGAACAAGGACATCGTCAGAAGTGGCATAGAAGAAGACCTGATAAGTTGAAGGAATATTTCATGTATAGTTAGATGTTTCATGAGGATTAATTATGTTTGTATATATTGTGTAGTTCTGTTGGGATAACAAAGAACTACGGAGGAAGTAGTGTTAAGAAGCAAGACTTCCCAGTTAGGTAGTCGAGAAATATCTCGATGTTTCCCGCTGTTTACTGTAGGCTAGTTCTGATATGAGTCAGAGTTGCCAGTTTGCCTGCTGTTTGTGAATGTAGTTATTTCGTAAGTTATGCATTAATTTTTATGCTCTTTTTCTCAATAATGTTTTACTTACATGACTGTCTGTTAAATTGTATAATTGAAATTAAGTTTGTAAGGTAAATCATTTACAGTGTTATGTAAGAAAACTCTTGAAAATTTTGGTTGTCTCCGAGTTGGTAACTGAGCTCTCTCTCTCTGGAATACACCAAAACTGTGGAAAATGTAGATAATTCTAGAACAATGCAAGCTTATATAAGGATGTGGAGGAGACTAAAGCAAGTTTAGTCGGTTTTCAGTTAAATTGGAGTGTACTGCAGTGCGGATAGTAAAATTTGTGAAGTGTTGCTGGCAAGCATTAAGTGTAATTACAGTTAGTGAAGATTATTTTTGGTACTTGTGAAAACACTGGCAAATAGTGATGTGTTACTGAAGTTTGTACATCATCGCCACTTGCGAAAAACAGTGAAGTGTTGTCAAGCATTGAGTGTAATTGCAGTTAGTAAAGTTTGTATAGCTCCAGTGCTTGTGAAAACAATGAAGTGAAGTTGGAAAGCATTAAGTGTAATTACTTCGGAAAATAAAGTCAGTGAACTTAAGAAGCCACTGTTTATTTACAATTCCTCAGCTGATCTTGTGTACTGTACACCTAAATTTAGGCCGACCATAGGAAGAACAACTCACTGGGCAAAGTCCTTCCTATACTGGACTACTGCTGTTGGAGTCTGTGGCAGTGTGGGGTAGGGACATAACAATATGTATGTATATCCAACCACCCATCCATCATCCAAGCCTACGTTGACCCATGAGGAGCGTAGGAGCCAGGGGCTAGGCAGTTGGTCCTCACGCTGAAGATGAGAGTGACCAGCCTCACTCATCCCTGAGCAGCATTACACGAACAATAAACCCCAACCACTCCTTGGATATAAACCTTCACTAGCTCAATCTGACTGAAGTGCAATAATTACCGACTAAACCACCAGGCACCAAAATCTGGTTATATGGTTACCACCCAGCATAGTAAATGGTGACTGGGTGCACAGGAAATCACTTGGCTTGTCACTCAGTGTAGAGTCACCCACAGACAAAAGGAAGAGGAAAGAATGAAGAAAAGAAAGACAGAAGAGAGAGTGTAAAGTCACCCGTAGGCAGAAGGATGAGGAAAGGATAAAGGAAAGAAAGACAGAAGAGGATGGAAGGAAAGATGGATGGAGGAGAGGAAAAAGCAGACACCTGACAGCAGCACTACATCGAGTGAGTGGATGGTGAGCGCTGACACTTACCACTATATACATATATATGTAGACAGATAGGTAGATAGATAGAGATAGATAGATAGAAAGATAGATATATATATATATATATATATATATATATATATATATATATATATATATATATATAAAAACACATATATATATATATATATATATATATATATATATATATATACATCCATCCATCCATCATCCAATCCTACACTGCCTCATGAGGAGTGTAGGAGCCAGGAGCTAGGCAGTTGGTCTTGACATTTAAGATGAGAGTGACCAGCCTCACTCATCCCTGAATGGCATTACATGAGCAATTACCCCCAACCATCCCTTGGATATATACCTTCACCGGCTCAATCCGACTGGAGCGCAATAATTACCCACTAAATCACCAGGTGCCAATATTTGGTTATATGGTTACCACCCAGCATAGTAAATGGTTTCCTGGTGTACAGGAAACCATTTGGCTTGTCACTTAGTGTAGAGCCACCCACATGCAGAAGGAAAAGGAAAGAATGAAGGAAAGACAGAAGAGAGAGTGTAAAGTCACCCATAGGCAGAAGGACAAGGAAAGAATGAAGAAAAGAAAGACAGAAGAGGATGGAAGGAAAGAAGGATGGAAGAGAAGAAAGGGCAGACACCCAAAAGCAGCACTACATCGAGTGAGTGGATGGTGAGTGCCCACACCTACAACTATATATATATCTATCTATCTATCTATCTATATATATATATATATAAATATATAAATATATATATATACAGTGCTCGTCAGAAGTATGGAGCGCCCTGCATCCCTCCTAAGAAACAAACCTTTCAACATTGAAAAAACATATAAATAATGCATTTTATTTACCTTTAGTGCATTGTAGGGTAGCCTTTACGTTTCTTCATGGACCTGAGACGTCTTGAAAGTGAAAGGGCGAGGTTCCTGAGGTGCTGGAGGGGTATTTTGTCCCAGGAGTCACAAATGGCGGCTTCCAGCTTAGGCAGAGAGCTCACGTCCTTCCTTTGGAGACTCTTCTTTACGAGGTACCAGAGGTTTTCAATCGGGTTGAGGTCTGGGCTATTTCCTGGCCAGTCTTTCATGAATGATGCCTCGCAGTCATGAAGCCAATTGGTGACCGATTTGGCCTTGTGAGCAGGTGCACCGTCCTGCTGAAACACTCATGCACCTGTTAGCTCGAAGGAGTCTGGTAAACGATCACACAGAAGCTGCAGGTAAACATCCTGATTCACTCTGAGATTCTTGGGAAGTACAACAAGCTTCCCCAAACCCTTCCCTGAGAAACAACCCCACACCATGAGTGAATCAGGATGTTTTACTGTGCTTTCCACATACCGTGGGTCAAGTGGGTCACTACCTTTGCGTCGATACACACGTGCTTCTCTGTTACAGGTAACACTAAACGTTGCCTCATCAGACCACAAGACTGACAACCATTGCTCCTCACCTCAGTTTAGATATTTATTAGCAAAGGCAAGCCTATGAATTCTCTGGCTCTTGGTGAGAAGAGGCTTTTTCACAGGCCTATGACTTGTGTAACCAAGCTCATGCACCCTACGAGACACTGTTCTCACTGACACCTCACCAAACTTTTCCGGGTTGCTCTCCTTAATTTTCCTTGCACTCACAAGAGGATTAAACTCCACTGCATGTTTTAAAACATTAACAGACCTTGGGGAAGTTTTCCTAGGCCTACCAGACCTCGGTTTCTTTGTGGGAACTTCACCACTGTTTTCCACTCGAAACCGCGCACACCAACGACGCACTGTCGATCGTGCCACACCAACCAATTCACTAATTTCCTTTGTCTGGTGGCCTGCCTCCTTTAGAGCAATGATCTGGGATATGATTTCACTCGATAGTTCACAGGTAGGTGCCATAACAAAGTTGTGAAGGCCAAAACACTGTGGGACACTCGGTAAAAAATGGCGCAATTTGAGAGGGACACTCGGCGGAGTTCCTCTCTCTCAGGCAGCCCGTGGGCGACTGAGGAGGGAACCAACCAGCGCGTCGGAAGGCCTCAGGCTACCGTGACGTCATGCTCGGAGCTCAAACTTGTGGCTCAATTTTTACCCCCAAAAATGGGTGATTCTTTTTGGGCCATAAGTATTGCGCGCCCGGCAGACAACACTGAATACTTTTGACGAGTACTGTATATATATATATATATATATATACTGTACATAGATAGATAGATAGATAGATACATCTACATATATATATATATATATATATATATATATATAAACATACACATACATATACTGTATATAGATAGATAGATATACATTAAGATCTCATAACAGACTAACTAGGGCCCAAGTCATTCCGAAAAATGCGAAATTCTGATAAAAGTGGCATCCGGACTTCCCCCTGCTAACCCGGACTTGTTCTGACACATCAGACATTAGTCCGGATCGTATGCACGGTTTTTAAACTGTTTTGACTACTATTGAGGTACTGTACTGTGTTATAACTTCATTCCATTAATCAAATGGTACAATATATATAATGATACTGTACTGTACATTGATAAACATGTCTTTTATTTACCTTATTGTAGTGAACATAGCTGAAGTGGTCAGGGAGTTCGCACTGCTTCTGGCTTTATCTGACTTTTTCCAATATATAGGAATTTAGTCCGGTAGCACCTCAAGTCCAATAAAAGCGAATTTCGGTCTACTGAAGTCTGTTATATTGAGGTTTATATGTGTATATATATATATATATATATATATATATATATATATATATTATGAAAAGTAGCTTGCCAGTTTGTATGAAACGAAAAGTATATAACGAATGTATAATTCCAGCTATGATGTATAGTTGTGAGACCTGGAAAATTAAAAAATCAATGGAAAATAAATTAATCCATTCTCAGAGAGCAATGGAAAGGTCAATGTTGGGAATATCTTTAAGAGACAGGAAAAGATCACCTTGGGTGAGACAGCAGACTAAAGTCAAAGATATTACAGAAGGTATAAAAGAACAGGAATGAAGATGGGCAGGCCATATAGCAAGAATAAGGGATAACCAATGGAGTAAGAGGCTGATGGACTGGACACCAAGAGAATGTAACCGTAGCAGAAAAAGGCCAGACAGGAGATGGAGAGATGAGATAGAGAAATTAGCAGAGAAAACGTGGCAAAGATTGGCTCAGTCAAGGAATTCGTGGAAAAGGTTGGGGGAGGCCTTTGTTCAGCAGTGGACTAGTTATGGCTGATGATGATGATGATGACGATGATGATGATGATGATGATGATTATATATATATATATATATATACACTACCCTCGCGTCCAACACGCGTTAGTCCAGCACGATTCGGGTCCAGCATGGAGAGCAATTAATTAGTATTATTTAATACGATTTAATTACTGCAACACGAGTGTGTTAGCATAACATGCACAGAGCTCCGAGAAGTGGGCGAAATCCACAGAGTTCACTCTAGCACGATCACTCCCGGTCCAGCATGGTCATACTGGACATTCCCATGATGATGATAGCCAATGAAAACTTCTGATCAAGTAGCCTTCCCCGCCCGCTATCGTGACGTGATCATGATGCCGCCCAATTAAAAACGCTTCTGGTGTCACGTGATGTTTTGTTTAAATTTCTCCCGCCACAGCGCCACTCAGTCGCATAATTGCATTGGAAGGTGCTTTTTTCTTGCTGCATTTTCTGCCCTTGTTACTGCATTTTACCCCGCTCACAATGCCTAGGAAGCCTTCTAAGAACCCCAAGAAGCGTCGGCACCTCTCTCAGGCCACCAAGCTAGAAAGCATCGAGAGGAAGAAGAAAGGGGAGAGGAAAGTTGACAATGCCAAGGCCTACGACATGAATGAAGCCAACGTGATCATAATAAAAAACTAAGACAAGATCCTGGCAGCTGAAGGCTATCACACGGCACTTCATACCAGGTTTGCCGAGGATACGATGGTAAATCGGAACGGTAACATGGTAAAATTGCCGACGATACCACGGGCATTTGGAATTCATCTGGATGGATTCCTGCCGAGGATACGACGGCCAAACAGTGTGACCAAAACCCAGGCGACTCAACAGAGAAAGTATCGTACTACAGCATTGAACATTTAGCCTGACGCTGAATACATATTAATATTTTAGAATAAATATCAATCGTTTTGAAACCCTTCTCATCGGCGTGCGTACCACTTTATAAACAAAGTTGCTTCTCTTTATTCTTTACTGAGTCAGCGACAGCGATCACTTTCCACAGTCACGAGACGGGGCTCTGGCAACAGTGTGAGAAGCATGCACTTTGCTGAGGATTACAGTGCTAGGACAGGCAGAAGCAGGACCTTCCATGGTTGTGGACGAAAATAGTGATTCTGAGTGTGATTTCAAAGGATTTATGAGGGAGGTTGAGGAGGAGCAACAGCCATTACCCGCTAGTGACGCCAGCAGCCATCCTCCAGGGACCCAGTAGGACTACCTACAGCCTTGGATACCACCTTCCATTCCCAGCAAGCCCACCAACACTATCCTAAAGGGTTAGTTATCATTCATAGCACAGTACCATTTATTATAATTACAATAGTACCAATATATGTATAGGTATATGGTAGGTATTTAGGGTGACTTTTCCGAGGGTTGCTGACATAATTCACTCTTCTCCATAAGCTCTATTGTTAGTCCAACACGTTTTTGGTCCAACATGTGACCCATGCATGACAATATTACCGTGCTGGATGCGAGGGTACTGTATATATATACATATATATATATATATATATATATATATATATATATATATATATATATATATATATATATATATATATATATACATATACATATACAGACATACCCCGGTTTAACAATTTAATTGGTTTGGGTAAAACCTCATCGTTAGGTGGGGTATAGTACATCGGGGTACTTTTAACATGTACTTTCAATGAGGACCGTTTACCAAGTCCAAAACCCACCCTGATGAGCCCCAAAACAGGTTTAAAGACAATCCAAATGGCCTACAGCTGTCAAGGAAGCTAACAAGCCTAACACCTGTAAATAACTCACTAAAACCAACAAATCAAATCTGAATATCATCAAATATAAGTCTGGAAAAAATCAGGCTTAGTAAACTATACCCCAAAAGGACAATGTTTACCCCACCTATGGCTAAAACACATTTATCAAAGTCTACAAAAAGTTTATAAGTCAACCTAAACATCAAAATATCATCAGAATCGGTAAGAAAAATCAAAATCCATCGTTAAACAGGGGTTTGGCCATCATTAGGTGGGGTATGGTGCAATTTCTACCCTCATTGTTAAGCCAGGGTATCGCATCTAGGGGTATCATAAATCGAGGTGTTACTGTATATATATATATATATATATATATATATCTATCTATCTATCTATCTATATCTATCTATCTCTCTCTCTCTCTCTCTCTCTCTCTCTCTCTCTCTCTATATATATATATATATATATATTTATATATATAAAGTATATATACATCCACCCATCCATCCATCATCCAATCCTACATTGCCCCATGAGGTGCACAAAAGCCCAGGGCTAGGCAAGTTGGTCCTGACATTTAAGATGAGAGTGACCAGCCTCAGTCATCCCTAAGTGGCATTACATGAGCAATATACCAAAACCATCCCTTGGATATAAACCTTCACCGGCTCAATCCGACTGGAGCGCCATAATTACATACTAAACCACCAGGCGCCAAAATATGGTTATACGGTTACCACCCACCATAGTAAATGGTTTCCTGGTGTACAGGAAACCATTTGGCTTGCTGCTCAGTGTAGAGTCACCCACAGGCAGAAGGAAGAGGAAAGAATGAAGGAAAGAAAGACAGAAGAGGGAGCATAAAGTCACCCGATGGCAGAAGGACGAGGAAAGAATGAAGGAAAGAAAAACAGAAGAGGAGGAAAGGAAAGGAGGATGGAAGAGAGTAAAGGGCAGACACCTGACAGCAGCACTGCATCGAGTGAGTGGATATATATATATATATATATATATATATATATATATATATATCCCGAGGATGAGATGGAGGGATGGGGTGGAGAGGTATATGAGAAAGGGAGATGTGAGTTGGGAGCAGGGCAGTGAAATGGCGGGGGACAGGACAACGTGGAGGCAATTTGTTTGTGGCCACCCCGTAAGGGATTGAGGTGTCTGGCAATAGATAGAGAGATAGAAATATAGCCCGACGCCAAAATCCTGCAAAGGGAGACTGCAGACAAAACGCCTCTAAGTCGCTCTGTCACCCACCATTTGACTGCCCTCCCCCTAACTCATTCCCCCCTCCCTCATATACCTCTCAACTCCATCCCTCCACCTCATCCTCGGTCTCCCCTTCCCTCCACTTCACCTGCAAACACCCTCTTAGTCAATCTTTCATTCTCCATTCTCTCCACATATCCAAACCACCTCAGTGTATTTCTCCTAATTTTCTCAACAACATTCACATCCACCTCACAACATTCCTTCATTTCTTCATTCGTGATCCTGTCACTCCACATGCTCCTCTCAAGTAACTCATTTCCACTGCTCTCACGCTTGACTTGTTCCCCTCTAGCAAGGTCCATGCCTCGCTTCCACTCATCAGGGTAGGGATCACAAATCTATCATGCAGTGATTTCTTAACTTCCATACACACCTTCTTATTTCTCATCATTGCTTCCAGTGAACCAACAATCTTCCTTCCCTGCTGTACCCGTTCAAGCACTTCATCCCCCAAAGTTCCATCCTTACTCATCACACTACCAAAGTACTTGAATGCACTCACCTTCTCCATATCCTCACCATCCAACCTCACTGTGCATTCTGTGACTTCATTCCTCTCAAAACTTTACTCTTGTTTACATTAACTTTCAGATTCCTCTTGCTACACACTGTCCCAAATTCATTCACCAAACCTTGCAACTCCCATTCATCTTCACTCAACAATACTGTATCATCAGCAAACAGCAACACTGGAATCTTCCACATCTCACCCTCAATCATTAGAGCCACCCCAACATCCACTGCCCTACTTTGCATCTCTTTCCACAGGCCCATCGATGTATATATTAAACAGCCATGGAGACATCACACATCCCTGTTTCAGTCCCATAGTTAGATCAAAGAACTCACTCAGCTCACCATCCACTCACACCTTAGCCCAAGCTCCTTCATACATACTCTTCACAGAACTCAACAATTTCCCCTCTAGTCCATATACTCTTAATACCTTCCACATACCTTGTCTATCTATTCTGTCATAAGCTTTCTCCAAGTCCATGAAGGCAGCATAAAGTTTCTTTCTCATCTCTAGATACTTCTCCACTAAACATCTTAAAACAAATATTTGATCTACACACCCTTTTCCCTTCCTAAATCCCCCTTGTTCTTCTCCAACTAGCTCCTGTTATAATATATATATATATATATATATATATATATATATATATATGTACACACAGTACACAGTAATTCCTATGCTATCCAGACGCCCACTTTCTGGACACCCAACTTACCTGGACCTTCAGAACCCAAAAATGGCCAAAAAAAGAAAAAATCCCCCCCCAAATCCAATTTTTTTCCCACCCATAATATGAAACTGCCATGCGGCGCCGAACAGCTGTTTACACCACAGCCCCTTCACCCCTTCCTTCCTCCCCCCTCCCCTGTCAGGGTTGCCATTTGGTATTTTTCATTCCCATATGTGAACCAATTTGGTAATGAAAAATTCGTTTGGTAATAAATCAGAATAATGCATTATCAAATGGATTTTTCACATGTATGAGGATATACAGGATGGTGATGGTGAATTGTCTGCTCTCTCTGATTAATCTGCTAGCCTACATAGCATGAAAATAATCAACATGCTGTTAATTATAAGGAGAGTGATTACATGTATTTCCACTTGTATATATAATTAGTGAAGAATAAATGCTTCCTTTACGAAATTGGTAATGGAAAGTTAAATTTGCTAATAAAAATTGAGGAGTTTGGTAACGTGACCATTGCAATCTGGCAACTCTCCCCATCACCAACAGTTACTGCCTAACTTTGATGGTTAGATGCTTATCGCAGTGGATGCCACATGTGCTCGTTTTTGTGAATGAACAGTGAATAAACTGCAATACCTCGCCACTAGACCACAAGGGAATTTACAGTGTTGTGCAGTGTTAAGGAATTAGAATTTATAGTGCAAAGGATTAGCTGTGGAGTGCAAACTGGCAGTTGAAACTGGTGGTTGAAACTGGCGTGGTGCAATTAACAATGTGCAGTGTTAAACAATTATAACTCATAGTGCAAAGAATTACTGTAAGTGCAGCACAACACTGGATTACTGTACGTGCTTCAAGAGCATTTTCACCACTGCCAAAGCCTTAGAGAAGGTGGCCACAGATGTTCTGTAAGTACCGTGGTTGACGTACAATCACTTCTAATTCCTCATTCTTTGGTTCCTTTTCATTTATTTCATGCTTTATGTCCATTATTGGTGTGAATAGGGCCTTAAATAGGTTTAAATAGGTACTATGCATGTCTGGTAGGGAGTTATTTAGGTGGCTTTCAAAGTTAGGCTGGGTTAGGGTCCTTAAGTACTGTACCAGTCCAGCAGGCAGGGGCCCACTTTCCGGACAGGACCACTTTCCGGACATGCCTTTGGCTCTATTACAACGGATAATGGAGGGATTACTTATATATATATATATATATATATATATATATATATATATATATATATATATATATATATATATATATATATATATATATATATATATATATATATATATATATATATATATACATATATAGATCTTTAGTGGAAAAGTTTCTACAGAAGGGAAAGAAGTTGTATGCAGCTTTCATGGATTTGGAGAAAGCATATGACAGGGTGGATAGACAAGGATTGTGGAAAGTGTTAAGAATATATGGAGTAGATGGGTAGTTGTTGAATGCTGTGAAGAGTATGTACGACGGTGCGAAGGCTGCAGTGCATGTGGATGGTGAACTAAGTGAATTTTTCTCTTTGAAAGTTGGTTTGAAACAGGGATGTGTCATGTCCCAATGGTTGTTCAATCTGTACATGGATGGGGTAATAAAAGAGGTACAAGGTAGGGTAGTGGATGTTGGAGTGGCCCTGGTGAGAGAGGATAGTGTTTGGAAACTCCCTGTACTGTTGTTTGCAGATGATACTGTGTTGTTGAGTGAAGATGAAGGGGAGCTGCAAGGCTTGGTGGATGAGTTTGAGAGAGTGTGTAAGAAACGGAACCTAAAGGTGAATGTAGGGAAGAGTAAAGTGATGGTCTTTGAGAGAGGTGAAGTTAGTGAATGTACAGCGAGGTTGGATGGTGAGGAATTGGAAAATGTGAGTACGTTTAAGTACTTGGGTAGTGTGATGAGTAAGGATGGAGGTTTGGAGAGTGAAGTGCTTGAAAGTGTACAGCAGGGAAGAAAGGTTGCTGGTTCTTTGAAAGCAGTGATAAGAAACAGGGAAGTGAGCATGGAAGTGAAAAAGTTACTACATAACAGTATTGTGATACCAACTCTAACGTACGGAAGTGAAGCTTGGACGTTGTTGGAAGGACACAATTCAAGAGTGAGAGCAGTGGAAATGAGTTATTTAAGAGGAGCCTGTGGAGTCACGTGGAGAGACAGGCTGACGAATGAGGATATAAAGGAGCGTTGTGGTGTGGATGTGGATGTGATAGGAAGTGTTATGAGGAACACACTGAGGTGGTTTGGCCATGTGGAGAGGATGGAGGGTGAAAGACTGACGAAGAGAGTGTATGTGAGTGAGGTGGAGGGGGGAAGAGGGAGTGGGAGGCCGAGGATGAGATGGAGGGATGGGGTGGAGCGGTATATGAGAGAGGGGGGTGTGAGTTGGGAGCGGGGCAGTGAAATGGCGGGGGACAGGGCGACTTGGAGGCGATTTGTTTGTGGCCACCCCAAACGGGATTGAGGCGTCTGGCAATAGATAGACAGATATATATATATATATATATATATATATATATATATATACATGTATTATATACAGTATATATATATATATATATATATATATATATATATATACTGTATATATATATATATATATATATATATATATATATATATATATACTTCTTTCCTTCCATCCTCTTCTGTCTTTCTTTCTTTCATTCTTTCCTCGTCTTTCTGCCTATGGGTGACTTTGCACTCCCTCTTCTGTCTTTCATTCTTCCATTCTTTTCTCTTCCTTCTGCCTGTGGGTGACTCTACACTGAGTGACAAGCCAAATGGTTTCCTGTACACCAGGAAACCATTTACTACGCTGGGTGGTAACCATATAACCAAATTTTGGCATATATATATATATATATATATATATATATATATATAGCATTCATTCATTCATCATCCAATCCTACGTTGCCCCATAAGGAGCGTAGGAGCCCGGGGCTAGGCAAGTTGGTCCTGACATTTAAGTTGAGAGTGACCTGCCTCACTCATCCCTGAGTGGCATTAAGTGAGCAATAACCCCCAACCACCCCTTGGATATAAACCTTCACTCTCATCACTATGGAGGGGTTTTGGCTCTCTTTTGTATTGTTTTTGTTTTTTTTCTTGGAAGGAATGGTTTGTGAGCCTTTGGTTCCTTCTTCCTTGCATTAGAAAAAAAAAAAAAAAGATAATCCACCATCTCCATCCTCAGTACACTCATACATGTGAAAAATCCTTTTGGTAATGAATCATTCTGAATCATTACTGATCAAATTTTTGGTAATTAATCATTCTGGATCATTACCGATCGAATTTTTCATTACCAAATTGCCCCATATGTAGTAATGAAAAATACCAAATGGCAACCCTGGTGATGATTGGACCAGTGATTAATGAATTCTCTTAAAGCACAATATTGTGTGGCCAGAATTATGGAATGCACATCTTAGTTTACACTAGGCTAGGTGCTGCCTGTTGCTGCTCCAGGAAACCCTCAAAGTCCAGGTCAGACACTACAGATATTACATCATCATCCTGCTGCTGTGGCCACCACTCACTCACACACCAGCCGCACCCCACCACACATACTCACCAACCCCACCCTTAACCATTGCACACTACAAATTATGCTTGCCAGTTGCAAGAGAATATCGTATTTGTCTCAATTTTTCATGCCCGTCGCACTTTGCAAGAAGCAAACACACTTTCTAATTAATTAATTACAGTAAAACCTTGATATAACAGACTTCAATAGAAAGAAATTTGCTTTTATCGGGCTTGAGGAGCTACCGGACTAAATTCCTATATATCGGAAAAAGTCCAATAAGGCCAGAAGCAGTCCGGACTACCTGACCACTTCAGCTATGGTCACCACAGTTAGGTAAATAAAAGACATGTTTATCAGTGTACAGTACAGTATTATTATATACAGTAAACCATTTGATTAATGTAGTGAAGTAATAACACAGCACAGTACCGCAAAGGTAATCAAAACAGTTTAAAAACTATTCATGCAATCCGGACTATATATCAGAAAAAGTCCGTGGTAGCAGAGGGAAGTCCGGATGTTGCTTTTATCAGAATTTTAAATTTTTCGGAATGGTTTGGGCCCCAATTAGTCAGTTATAGTGAGGTTTTACTGTATATATATATATATATATATATATATATATATATATATACTGTACATATATATATATATATATATATATATATATATATAATTTCATCCGTACTAAATGCTCTCAACTCTCCAGCTTGAATTCTTCCCACTCCTTCTGGCACCTTGCCAAAAGCCTTTCTAATGACTTTGCCTCATTATCCTTCCCTCCTCTTTTCTACTCCAATGGCTCTGTAGCTATTTCTTCTACTGGTAAAGCAGATCTCTTCGCTCAGACTTTCTCCTCCAATTCCACCTTGGACAATTCCATTGCTGTTCCTCCATCACTTCCCCCCTCTGACCTCCTCATGGCCGACATTAAAATTTCTTCTGCCATCACAGGCCTCAATACTAACAAGGCATATGGGCCTGATGAAGTCCCTCCTGTTGTTCTCAAGAACTGTGCTTCTGTGCTTGCACCCTGCCTAGGAAAACTCTTTCGCCTTGGTCTATCAACTTGTACCTTTCCATCTTGCTGGAAGTTTGCTCTCATTCTGCCAGTCCCAAAGAAGGGTGACCATTCTCAACCTTCTAACTATCGTCCAATTGCTTTAACATCCTGTATCTCAAAAGTTGTCGAGTCAATTCTTAACAGAAAAATTATAAAGCATCTTTCCTATCAACCTTCTTTCTGATTGTCAGTATGGGTTCCATCAGGGACACTCCACTGGCGATCTTCTCACCTACCTTTCAGACTCCTGGTCATCCTCCTTTTGGGACTGTGGCAAAAGCTTTGCCACTGCACTTGACAACTCAAAGGCTTTCGATCGAGTCTGGCATAAAAAATTTAATTTCCAAACTGCCCTCTTACGATATCAATCCTTCTATCTGTGCCTTCACCTCTAACTTCCTTCTTGTCATTCTATAGCCGCTGTTGTAGACGGCCATCATTCTTCTCCTAGATCTTTCAACGGTGGTGTTCCTCAGGGCTCTGTCCTATCACCAACTCTCTTCCTTTTATTTATCAATGACCTTCTAAGCTGTACATCTAACCTTATCCACTCATACGCTGATGACTCCACCCTTCACCTTTCCATTCGGTTCCCACAATGTCCATCTCAGCAGTCACTTCAACAAACAAGAGATGAGGCTATGGCACACCTAATGTCTGACTTGGCTTGTATCTCTGACTGGGGTAAAAATACCATAATCTTGTTTTTTATATGCATCAACGACTCAGTTCTTAGACCTATCAACCTGACAAAATCTTTCACAGGTGTACCCACTAATGTGTAATAATATTCAGCTCAATCCTGCATCATCCTTGAACATGCTTGGGGTTTCATTTACTCAGGACTTATCTTGGAAAGATCATAGTACATCTCTTGTAAAATCTGCTACCAAGAGATTGGGTGTGCTAAGCCAACTCCGTTCCTTCTTTACCCCTGTACAATTGTTGACTCTATATATGGGTTTCATCTGCCCCTGTGTGGAGTACAACTCTCATGTGTGGGTAGGTTCCCCACATACAGCTCTTCTCCATAGGGTGTAGTCAAAGACTTTTCGTCTCATTAACTCTCCTCCTCTTACTGACTCCCTTCAACCTCTGTTTCTTCATCGCACTGTTGCATGTCTATCTCTTTTGTATCGCTACTTCAGTCGTCACTGCTCCTCTGAACTGTCAGCTTGCATTCCTCCACCTCTACGACGGGTGCGTAGCACCCGTTTAGCAGCAAACTCTCATCCCTTTTCTGTCCAACTCTCTAATGCAAGAGTTAACCTTACTCCCAGTCCTTCATTCATGCAACAGGTCAACTCTGGAACTGTCTCCCTCTGTCTGTATTTCCTGCTTCCTATGATCTCCAGTCTTTCAAATGCAGTGTGTCCAGGCATCTCGAAATGATAAGATCATGAATTTGACTCTCTCTTGTATTTTCTTTTTCTCTTGGAAGAAACAGTTATTGCAGGCTCATGGTTCCATCTTCCTTGTACTTATGGACCCTAACCTACCCTGACTCAGAAAAACACCTATACAACTCCCTACTGGACATGCATAGCAGCTATATAAAACCCAAATCACACCAATAAGGGACATAAAAGACTGAAATAAATGCAAAAGAACCAGAGAATGAAGTCTGAGAGGTGAGTTTATACAATAGTAAACATTCTGGGGACTTACAAGTCCCTGGCTCCTGGACTGGTACTTAAGGACCGTAACCAAGCCTAACTTTGAAAGCCACCTAAATAACTCCCTACCAGACATGCATAGCACCTATTTAAATCTATTTAAGACCCTATTCACACCAATAATGGACATAAAGCATGATATAAATGAAAAGGAACCAAAGAATGAGGAATTAGAAGTGGCTGTACCTCAGCCATAGTACTTATAGCACGTCTGTGGCCACCTTCTCTAAGACTTTGGCAGTTGTGAAAATGCTCTTGAAGCACTTACAGTAATCCAGTGATGTGCTGCACTTACAGTAATTCTTTGGACTATGAGTTATAACTGTTTAACACTGCACACTGTTAATTGCACCACGCCAGTTTCAACCATCAGTTTCCACTCCACAGTTAATCCTTTGCACTCTAAATTTTAATTTCTTAACACTGCACAACACTGTAAATTCCCATGTGGTCTAGTGGCAAGGTATAGTTTATTCACTGCTTATTCACAAAAAACGAGCACATGCACCATCCATTTCGATAAGCATCTACTCGTGATCGCAGTTATGCAGTAACCGATGGTGAGGGAGGAGCAGGGTTGCCAAATAGGAGCTCAGCCACATTACCACACTCCCCGATTCTCATTAGCAAATTTAACTTTTCATTACTAAATTCATAAAGTTAGCATTTACTCTTCACTAATTTTATATACAAGTGGAAATAAATGTAATCACTCTCCTTATAATTAACAGCATGTTGATTATTTTCACGCTGTGTAGGCTAGCAGATTAATCAGAGAGAGCAGACAATTCACCATCTCCATCCTGTGTATCCTCATACATGTGAAAAATCTGTTTGGTAATGCATTATTCTGATTCATTACCAAACAAATTTTTCATATTCAAATTGGTCCACATTTGGTAATGAAAAATACCAAATGGCAACCCTGACAGGGGAGAGGGGAGGGTGAAGGAAGGAAGGGATGAAGGGGCCGTGGTGTAAACAGCTGTTCGGTGCTGCACGGCAATTTCAAATTACGGGTGGGGAAAATATCAGATTTGGGGGGGATTTTTTTCTTTTTTTGGCCATTTTTGGGTTCCAAAGGTCCAGGCCCACAATGTCTGATAAGTGGGGTGTCTGGAAAGTGGGTGTCCGATAAGTGGGGTGTCTAGAAAGTGGGTATCTGATAAGTGGGGTGTCTGGAAAGTGGGTGTCCGGATAGTATGAGGATTACTGTACATCATTATTACCAGTCATTTCGATAGTTTTATCAGAATAAGCAATCTATGACAAACCAAATGTAATAAAAACCTTTAGGAATATTCTTGATGATAACAAACCCCAAAATTCAGCTTAAACTTATGCAAAAAGTTTTAATATGATTATTTACTACCACAATTTGTCTCTCATAAGTGGTCCAGATCACTCAACATCCACAAGACCACAGCTCACAGTGGTATCACACTAGATTAACATTACTGAGGTACAGCAATTATTCTGTTGACTGGCTAATTCAGCATCAAAATTTGCATTGTGTGACTCTTCAACGAATACTGTACCATACCATTATACCTTAATGCATGTGCATACTAAAATGATGAACTGCACTTGCTAACATACTGTCACACACACACACACAAACACACACACACACACACATGCACATGTATGCATGAATGCATGCATGTATGTGTGCACGCACACACACACACACACACACATGATGTCGTCAATGGCAGAGCTCCATGCAGATTGTGGGAAAATACTGTAACACAAAATCAGCGGCGAAAAGGAAACATGCCTAAGGTGAATATGCGAACTGAATGCGTGAGTGGTGGTCCCGTCCCATTTGAGTGAAAATAAACCGGTGTCAATCATATACTGTAAAACACACTGACAGTTTTAAATTTTGTACCATTGCGCCACTGCGGAGAGAAGCAGTTCATTATTTACATCCAGTGATAGTGAGTTCACAGGGTTCTCCAATGAAGACCAAAGCAACAGAAGTATCAAACAGAACCAAACAAGAGTAACAAGTGTGGAGAACATGGCTGAGAAGAATGCCCAGAGATTAAAACAGGTATGGGCAATAACTAACGAATTACAGCAAGCTCACCCCTAACGCGAGGGTTTCGTTCCAACCATGGCACGTTCAGCGCGAAACCGCGTAAGTTTTAACTACTCCTTATTTTGCTCTCTAGACCCCCTAAATGTGGTGTTTTGCTGTTATCTGCCATTGTTAATCAATATGAAGCACTTTAAGTGGTTAGAGGTTTATTTAAAGTTATAACTTACAAATACAGTACTGCACAACAAAACTTCAACACACAAATACGTAAACACAAGGCAACATTCCGATGCCAATTGGTTTCAGGACAATTTGTCATCAAGTCAATTCGCCATCACAACAATAACAAGCCAATTTGCTGTCATTAATGAAGACAGCTGTGGGTGATGCTAAAATATAATTAAAAGGCGAAATAAATATATTTATAGAATGACGGGGAATCGTTCAGGGCGAGAATTGTCCTGATCGGGAATCGTCCATGTTTTGACGGGGAATTGTCTAATGGTGAATTGACTTGATGGAGAATAATCTCGGAACCCGCCGATCATGGGTAATCATATAAATCGGGTTAGCTGGTTACAAGGCTTTATTTAATGCATTAACTTTATTTAAGTGCTTTAACTTACATACCAGAACAGTAAATATTTAACTTATAAATACAGTACCGTGGAAAATCAGTGCAGCATATCTTTAACCAACAAATAAAAAAGGCAATATTCCGATGCCTTTCAGGTAAACTGGTTATAAGACTTTATTTCTTGCTTTAACGTTATTTAATAGTACTTTCACTTGTACATAAACTTACCAGAACAGTAATGTAAATATTTAACTTACAAATACAGTACTGTGGAAAAGCAGGACACGATCACGCGATCAAAACAAACCGTGCGTGGTGCTGCCCTGATGTTCGAGGATTTGGCCTATCAAAGGCTGCCTCTCTTGCGTAAATTTGTAGTTTTTGAAATGGTTATTTAATCTTACGTTGTCTTATACGTATCCCAGCATTAACCACGTATAATTGCGAGCGCGTTCAGCAAGAACGTGTTCAGGGCGAGCTTACTGTACAAGAACAAACCTTGGAACAAGAGAGGGAGATGAAAAATATGAGAAAAAGGTTAAAGAGCATCTGCTCACTCAGTGCTGACCAGGAGGGAAAGGTGTCTGAATTAAAAGTGGGTAATGAATCAGCCATAAGTGAAATAAAATAGTTTAAATGGGAAAATAAGAGGCTGAAGGAGGAAAGGGACAAGATAAAATGTAAATCTGATGAGCAAGAATCTAAAACTAAGGTGAACGAAGACCATATCAAGGAAATCCAAGAACACCATAAGGGGTGGAAAACAACTCGACAGGAAGATAAAATAAGTCTTAGAGATTTTAGTGCTGCCTACTTCTTCCTTACCCTTTATCATTCTTTTTCTGTGCCTGCCCTCCTCTCTTGTTATTTCTCCCATCTTTCCTGTCACTTCTTATTGCTTTTCTTTCCATTACAGGTGGTTTTACATTGAGTGACAAGCCAAATGGTTTCCTGTAAGCCAAGAAAACATTTACAACGCTGGCTGGTAACCATATAACCAAACCATATGTGCTCCCTATGTGTCAGCAAGTGGGTTGGTGGAGGGTTAGTGCCCCTCCCCGTACAACAAATAACTCAAAGTCAAATGGCCGCCCCTTACAGGATTATGGTGTCTGGCTATACATAGATAGATAGAAAAAGGAAAACCAGGAAAAGGTGTAGAAGGAAGTGGTGAAGGTACTAAAAATAAAGAATCACTCGAGAGAGATGCGGCAGACAAGAAAAAAAAATTATTATCTCAGGTTTGAAAGAAAAACTGACGTCAGTGAGGTCAGAAAGAGAAAAGGAA
Source organism: Coenobita brevimanus (assembly GCF_032717465.1). Taxonomy (NCBI): domain Eukaryota; kingdom Metazoa; phylum Arthropoda; class Malacostraca; order Decapoda; family Coenobitidae; genus Coenobita; species Coenobita brevimanus. The sequence goes on from NC_137004.1 coordinate 36,651,033, forward strand.
GAACTAAGAAGAGTGAAGGAAATAGTGTCAATAGTTATGGATGGAAAGGATGAAACCCAAGAGGAGACCGAAGAAGTGTTTAGGCTGGGAAAATAGTGGAGGGAGGGGCAAGGCCATTCAAAGTAAAATTTCAATATCAGGTCACAGTAAATGAAATAATCAACAAGACTTGGAAATTAGCAGATAAGTAAGGATTTAAAAATATCTGGATAAGGAGATATGCAAATGAGGAAGAGTGAGCTAAAATAAATGAACTTAAGGAAGAGAAGGAAAAAAATGACCAGAGAATGGAGGAAAAGAAGACAATGTTCTTTTGGAGAGCTATGGATCAGAAACTGAAGTGGTAACAAAGATGAGTGGGAGAGGAAGGACAGAATAAAAAACGATGCAAAAAGATTGAAAGTGGCACATACTAATATAGATGTTCTAATACCAGCAAGGCTAGAAATAGACGATTTCTTGAGGGTAAATGAGCCAGAAAGTATGTGCTTCATAGAGACTAAGCTAAGAGAGAAAAATGAAATCCAAATGGGAGACGGGAAATACAAAATACGAAGATGAGATAGAAATGAACAAACGGGAGGAGGTGTGATGATAGCAGTGAAAAACAGCCTAAATGTGGATAGTGTGGAACTGGGAGAAGCTAAGGCTGAAGTGATAATTATGGTAATAGAAATCAAAGGGAAAGGCAAGAGAGACATTGCAGAAGCATATGTCCCCCCAAGACAAGGGCTTAGAATGAGGAGGAACATACGGAGATGTTGTTGGACATGGTTAGATACCTACAGAAAGTGACTGAGAAACACAACAACATAATCTTGATGAGTGACTTCAATTGTTGAAAGGTAAAGTGGGAGGATTGGGACTCAGAAAGTAGTGATGATTCGTGGGGCCGTATACTATTACATGTAGCAATGGATAATGTAATGACCCAGTGGGTCATAGAAGTGACAAGATTTAGGGGGGATGATACACCAGCAAGACTAGATTTAATTCTAACCAAAGAACCTGATGCAACTGAATCTCTGAAATATCTGTCCTGTGGGAAAAAGTGATCATGTAGTGACAGAGTTAAAAACAGTAGAAGGAAATGGGGAGATAAGAGATGAGCTATACAGGCATGGACGATACAACTCTGGGAAAGCAAGCCTTACAGGATTGAAAATTTTTTCAAAGAGGCAGATTGATGAGAAATCTGGGAAACAAGAGAGATACAGATGAAGTGGGACATCTTTCTAGACTTCTATAATATGGGTGTGGAAAAGTATGTGTCAAAAATTAGTGGGAAAGAGAACTGGAGAAATGACTGGTTCAACAAAAGGTGTACGATTGCAAAAAAAAGAAAGGGATAAGGCATGGAACAAATGGAGAAAGAGAAGTAATGATAGAACATGGTTTTCGTTCTCGTTTTCATTTTCGTTTTTAAAGGCTCCAACATGCTTGCATGTGTCGGCCTTGGTCACCTAATGGCGGCTCTCCACGCTGCACGATCCATTGCAGCCTCCCTGTTCAGTCCCTTAACCCTAAGGTCACACTTAATGACCTCGTCCCATGTCTTTCTCAGTCTACCCTTCATAACCCCACCCCCAATATTAACACTTCTCACCTTCCTCACCCAATTATCATCCCCCATCCTCTCCACATGTCCAAACCACCTCAATCTACCTCTCCTCATCACAACACCAATACACTCCAGTCCCATCCTACCTCTCAACTCTTCCATTGTAAACCCAGCCCCTCCAGGCCTTGGACGCAGGGATGCACTGCACATCCACCTAATCATTGTCATTTCTGTACGTCTGAGCCGGCGAAAATCTTCCTCCTTCACTGCCCAGGTCTCACTGCCATACAGCATTGCACTCCTAACACATGCTGCATACAAAGACCCCTTAGCACGTAGGGAGAGCCCTCTCAATGTCAGGAGAGGCAAGAGCTCCTTGAACTTCTTCCAACCACTTCTCACCCTAGCCACAGAGCTAGCTCCAGCCCCACCTCCAGCACACAACATGTCTCCCAAGTAACAAAACTCTTCCACACACTCAGGAGATTCACCAGCAAGTTCAATCCTTTCACGTCTGACAATCTCCACCTGCTCACCCCGGCACGCCGTACACATAAAATCAGCATTATCTCACAGTCTACCTCTGATACCACTACATCTCTTATGCACCCATTTATCACACACACCGCACACGATGGAATTACTTCCCACGCCCTTGTGGCAAACTGCACATGGCCACTCTCCCTCGTCTTTGACAGTACCACCACCAACCCTAGATATCATCACTTTTGTTTTATCTGCATTTACCCTTAAACCCTTTTGCCCCATACCATCTCTCCACTTCCTAAACCTTTCCTCTGCTTCCCTTTCATTCTCTGCAATCAACACCAAATCATCAGCATACAACAACTCCCACGGGAGTCCGTTTCTAAAGTCACGTGAAAGGGCTTCAAGTACCATGATAAACAACATGGGACTCAAGACTGACCCCTGATGCACACCAACATTCACGGAAAACTCATCACTCAATCTCCATTCACTCTCACCTGGGTGTGAGCACCCACATACATGGCCATAACCACCCTAACCAGCCACTCCTCCAAGCCAAGCTTTCTCATTGCCCACTTCACCACCTCTCTAAGGACTCTGTCAAAGGCCTTTTCCAAATCAACAAAAACAAAATAAAGATCCTTTCTCCTACCAATATATTTTTCCTGAAGCTGTCGAACAATGAATATAGCATCAGTGGTCCCCCTACCTGGCATAAACCCAAACTGCATCTCATCAATATTCACTCTTTCTCTAATCATACCTTCTAAAACTCTCTCCATTACCTTCATTATCTGATCTAAGAGCTTTATACCTCTATAATTTCCTCTTTCCAGGGCATCACCCTTCCCTTTATACACATTTACAATTACACTCTTCAGCCAATCATCTGGGACAACACACTCATAAATAATCCTGTTTATCAGGTCAGTGACCAAACTCACCCCTATATCGCCTGAGGCCTTCAACATTTCGGCAGTCAACCCAGACACACCTGCTGCCTTCCCCACCCTCATCCTGCCTATTGCCTCACTCACAGTAGCAGTATCAATCAAAGGCCAAGGGCCAGACACTGGATCTGCTGGCTCCAAACCTTCCCTGTCCCAGTCAAACTCCTCATTCAACAACTGGTTATAATGCTCTCTCCATGCATCTTTAATACCCTCACTGTTCACCACTACCCTTCCGTCATCATTCTTCACACACTGGTCACCTATGATATCTCGATTATCCCTCTTCACCTGACCTGCCACCCTAAATATATTTTTCCTTTCCCCATGGAAGAATATAAAAGAACTTGAATATACAAGAATACATAGAGAGGAAGAGAAACTTTGCAAAAGGTATAGCTGACAAATGTAAGGAAGAATCTACACTGTTTTACAGGCTGTTAATGGGGGGAAAAAAAAAGAAAAAAGGAAGGAATCAATAAGCTGAAAGTAGAAGGAAAATGATGCAGTTATGCAAGATTAATTAATGAACATATGCTTGCAATCAGTCTTCACTAAAGAAAGTGATTTTGTGGAGGAGGAGCGACTAGAAATGTAGCGTTAAAAGATGTAAAAGTTGCAGTGCAAGAAGTATCTAAATTACTGGAAACTCTAGATGTAAGGAAGGTCCCAGGACCTGATAGAATCTCTAATTGGATAGTAAAGAAATGCAGGAAACAACTAGTGGATAAAATTCAGGGTTTAATTGTGTATTCTCTGGAAGAAGGGAAAGTGTATTCTCTGGAAGAAGGGAAAGTGCCTTGGGAATGGAACAGGGCCAATGTGGTACCAATTTATATGAGGGAGAACGAGGAAGAACCCCTGAATTATAGACCAGTGTCCCTGACCAGCTTGGTCACAAAATTGTGCAAGTAAATCCTGAAAGGAGATGGATAAAATATCTGGAGGAGATGAACATTCTGGCAGAATGCCAGTTTGGATTAAGAAGTGGAAGGTTGTGTGTGTCCAAACCGTTGAGCTTCTACTCAAGGGTGATAGATGTGCTACAGGAGAGAGATGGTTGGGTGGACTGTGTGTATTTAGATTTGGGGAAAGCCTTTGAGAAGGTACCCCACAAGTGACTAATGTGGAAATTGGAACAGAGAAGAACTGAAGGGGAATCTCTTAGAGTGGATGAGAGACTTCTTCAGACAGACAGATGAGGACAGTAATAACAGACAGGATATATGAGTGGAGGGAAGCAGCAAGCGGAGTCCCACAGGGCTTGGTGTTAGCACCCTTAATGTTCCTGATTTACATAAATGATATGGTAGATGGAATGAACAGTTATGCAAGTCTGTTTGTTGATGATGCACATTCCTGATTTACGTAAATGATATGGTAGATGGAATGAACAGTTATGCAAGTCTGTTTGCTGATGATGCAATGATCATGAGGAGAGAAGTTGAAGAAGACTGTAAAATGCTGCAGGAGGACCTGGGTAGGATTCATGAGTGTAGCTAGATGTTGGAAGTGAAATTCAATGAAAAAAAAAATGTAAAATATTGGAAATGGGTGAAAGTACCAAGAGACCATCACTGAATTATCTGATGGGTAATGAACCATTCACAAAAGAAAGAGAAGAGAAGGACTTGGGAGTGCTGGTCCAGGGTAATTTGTCAACTGAAAAACACATTAACAGGATAGTTAGAGAGACCTATAATCTCTTGACTAACATAAGAGTAGCATTTCGTTACACAGATGAGGAGGTTACGAAGAATTAATAGTGGCTATGATTTACCCCAGTTTGGAATATACAGCAGTAGTGTGGTCCCCACATAAAAAGAAAGATATAAACAAGATTGAGAGAATACAAAAAACAGCAACCAAGATGGTCCCTAGCCTGGCAGATCTGTCATACAGGGAAAGGCTGGAAAAACTAGACCTGCCTTCCTCACAATAAAGAAGAGAGAGGGGCAACATAATTTCAGTGTTCAGGGCCAGGATGGGAGCAGAAGAAATTGACAGACAATCTGTTTGTATAGGATGGGAGAGGAACAAGAGGACATGGAATGAAACTGAAAAAGCCAAGGTGCTTGAAAGATAACAAGAAATATAATTTTCCATATAGACACATAGACCTGTGGAATGGCCAGGACAGAGAGATTGTCCAGTCTAAAAAATTGAATGAGTTCAAAGCAAAGTTTGACTTATCGAGAAACCGAGGTGGGACCCCATGTGCCTAGTTTCTTTCCTGTATATCACAACTAGCTAAATACACACACATTTTTAAAGATGAGATGTGAATTGCCCTTTCATTTAATATCATAAATTCAGGATTCAGACATAAGTTTACATACAGGTATATGGTATACCTGTTTGTTCATACAACACCCAAACATAACAATAAGCTTTTAAAATGACATAGCTACAGATACCATGATGAGTATCACTTGACATGCACAATGTAGCACAAACTGCAACAGCAGGGTACACTGACTATCAGTACAAGTTTAAATCCCAGAAACTTTTACTCTAAGTTGTAAATAATGCCATAAAAAGCCAACAAAGTTACCATTATCAAAGTAAAATTTGTGGAACTCCAGGCCCTCCACTAAATTGCCTAACGCCTCTGGTTCGAAGGAGGTCAGGTGAGTGTCGCATATTTTGCTGGAAGAAAAATGAGAAAAAATCAACAAAAGGCTGCCCACCGAGTGACAGCAGGTCCAATGCCTCAAACAATTACCTGCGTGCACATCAAAACCACTGACTGATCCCTGATATAGCTTACTGTGAAAGAGAAAAGGGAGTGAACATATGTTAATTCAAGATATGTAATATAATTTCAGTTATCAAGTTGTATAACTTTGCCAATTTTGCAGGATTTTAATCTATATTTACAAAGAGATAAATTGCTATGAAACCTGCATATTAAACTGCATATTAGTGTCTGAAGAAGAATCTACATCACAACATTGGTCACAAAAGCATTATACTTATTGCACATACTGTAAGACAACAAGCAACTAACCCTTTTGTATAGCATTTTGCAATGATGATGATGATAAGAAATGGTTTCACCCTGCTGTAATGAAATTTACTTTTTTGTAAAACACAGCTAAATTACTGAATTCTGCAGACTTTAAATGTTCAAATATTTCTAGCCTACCTACAGTTTCCTGACAATAAAGCTGGACTGCATATACTCTATGATCAACTTGCCATAGTGGTGACCATACTCACGTATATCCCTCAAAGTCTCCAGTGTTTATGCAGTCAATGAGTTGCTCAGTTGCCTTGATTATCTCTTGTTTCCGGGCTGAAAATAAGATGGAATTAGTAAACTGACCAAAGCTAACACTATACACCAAAAATTAACAACACATCCTTGAATGCACAATTTTAATCTTCATAAAAAAGAAAATATTGTAGAAAATGTAGCAGAGATAGTTCAAAGGCACTAAAAATCAGTTATATATTTTCATAATTAGGCAGTTTATGATGAATACACAAAGAGACATATCGGCAATCCAATTGAAATTAATTAAACAAAAGTTTTTAAAGATTTTCGGAAAACATGCAATAACCATGCTCTGCAAACACTCAGAGTATCACATAAATTATGATTAAGTATACATTTTAAAATCAAGTGACATAAAGGGAGATGGTTGGTTGACTGTACAAACAGAGCACCAAGTTTTATTTATATTACAGAGAAACTGACATTTCTGGTCACTTTAGAATGCTACAGTTCCAAAATTTGTTGCTTGTTTTCCACTCATGAATTAATGCCAGTGTACTGATATGTAAGCTGCATGGTATCAATGTTTGTGAACGATGCAATGGGCCTCAACAAATATCACACATTAATGCTGCTCCTACTAAGTGTCACACATTATGCTGTTCCGGTTTCTCAAGGGTACCACTCGGCCAACAGTCCTAATGTGTGTGTGGTTTGCCGAGTCATCAAAAGCACTCAATCCTTTGCTAGCTACTTGCCAAACACCAATGCACACCTTTGACAAACCTTCAAAACTATCCCTCACTACATAAGCAGTGTAATCGCTACAAATTCATATGAAACCTAGTAAAAGCAGCCAAAGGTTTTGACATGGCCTGTGAGTTAGACTGCTATTATAACTCCCAGACAGAGGAACACATATACTTACGTTCCATAACATTGTTGTTCCTATTGGCTGAAATAAGTAGAGATATTAATATGAGTAAAGGTATATCATTAAACATATAAAATTCCCATTTAAGACAAACTCCTTGTAGTTTGGTTCTACTTCAAGTATGAATAGAGTTAGTATATAAAATGCTAAACACAGGTTAACACAATTCTCTGATGACAAACTAAAATAGCAATATTAAGGTCTGGAAATTCCCTCAAGCTGTTAGGGATGTTAATGGAAATACCTCCTAATCAACAATATACTTCACTTTTCATAAGTTACATCCTTAGTAACCTGCTTAAAAACTTTACAGCACTTGTCACAAAATAATATTTGATACACAGTTATATTCACACAGTTGGTCAACATGCTAGGCATAAAGAAATAATGTACTGTTCCTGACAATATACACAGTGTGCAAAATTTTCTGGTATACTGTATGAAGATTAGCTACTAGTCAATACAACTCTTCTAATGTCAGCATGCAAAATGCAAAGTTACAATATTATATAAGCCAAATATCTTTTTGAAACAATGAAAAGCAAGTTTCACTATATGATGACTAGAACAATATTTGTACAGCCCCACAGACAATTGTGGCACCTACCATTCACATCTAAGAAATATACACTCCCCTATGAACATTCAGTGATCTCTCAGTGACACAGGTATACAACTAAGTAATCAGCTAAGCTGAGGCTTTTTCCACTTTTCTTGTATAATTAAAAATCCACTTTGCATAATGCATGTTTCAAGGCACATAAATAAAGAACTAGCTTGTGCATACTGTATATACACCTTAATCAATATCCATTTAGTCTTAGTTCATGTCGCAACAGTCATACCAATGTTACGCTTCCTTTGATATCTACGAAACAACCTTCAAACTACAGGTTCATCCAATGGCTCTAAGCTGAGCAAGGATGACATCCAAGAACAATACACTAGCATTTGGCTGCATGCGACGTAAACATTGAACATTCAAGACAGCCTCACTAACTGGCAGTAAGTAGCAGGTAGCAGGTACATCTCTACATTCCAGTAATTGTGACCAGGAAATTATGCTATTTCTAGGCTACAGAGAAAACACAGTGTACGAATCCCAAGAAATAAATCTCAATTCAGTGAAACATACTAACATCACTAGCAGAATGTGAATGCTAGATGTACCAAGAGCAACAGGAGGTAGAGTGGTAAACATCCATGATGCCAGTAAAGTACCCGTGCGAGCACTGCACAGCATAACATCAAAGAGCCCAGTACACCAGCTTCAAAAGAAACCACAATGCAATCCACAAGTGACTGAATCGAGGTTGTACCCTGACTGTACAGCAGAAGAGAAATACGCATTCACCAAGGGAGCAAGGAGGCCATACAAGAGACACTGTGGCATAATGAACTGGACTACTCTTTCCCACTGATTCTAGACTCACAGAATTTGCCAAAGCTTGTAATATATGCAAAAATCTGTAAACCAGAAGCCACTAAGGACTGTACCTCTATTTACTTAAATAATACATATTTTTAAAAAATGTAGCACAAGCAGTGGCAAATTCAACACTGAAGATCTAGAACAAAACAGTATTTGCCGTTCAGTCCCTTATGTTACCAGAAGTCATGGCCATACAAGAGGCTAATCCTACCCAGCTGGCATACCAGGAACAACACTTAATAACAGAGCCATAAGGGAGCTACACTCAGCATTCTTTGTCAGTTCAGGCTCAAGTAGAGTTTCTCATAGTATGCAACAAAACCACAAGGACATCAGTTGAGAGAGAAGAGGAAATAGGGAACAAATATTTAACAAACCACGAGTTTGTCTGAATATCCTATACATACATAAATATACATATATAAATATATATATATATATATATATATATATATATATATATATATATATATATATACAAAGATGAGTATGGTTTTTCTGCATATATTCATACAAAATCTGTGAATTTCTTGATAACATGCTAAAACTGAAATCTGTATTTTACAAGGTAAAACACCCACATGGTATAATACTGAAGAACTAATTTACCAGCAGAGAATTTACATATAGAATCACAGTAAGACAGGTGCACAGAAAAGTGCACCAGAGTGAGACTACATTTACAGGGAGAAATGGGCTTCCTACTCTTGGGACTACAATGAAGTAGCATTTGGATACAACAGGGTGCATTCCTGAGGCTAGTGAGCTGTGGATAATATAGCCTGTTGTGCAAAAAGGGCGACGCCTCCTGTGGTCCCGCCACTCACCTGCGTGCCAGGAGAGAGAGGAGGACAGGGAGGCAGTCTTGACAGAGTTACGCACATGGTGGTGATCTGTCAAGTCAGGTCGAGTCAGGTCAATGTAACACCAACGTCAATTCAGGTAAGCGCTAATCCCCAGCTGTTGTCTCTACAAATGAGGATTACACTAGCCTGCAGCTGTATGTGCTGCCTTACACCCTTCACCTCAGTGGGACATGCCAAGTCTAGCATAAAACTTGTACCATCTCTTCCAATAATAAATAAGCAGCATGCAGTTACGATATTTTCTATACTTTTAATACTTTTAATCCTACAACAAGATTGATTAAAGAGCATTTTGTATAGGAGACAAAATACTACCAGCTGAGGACTGAGGGCGCAAAGGTTAAGGTGTAAAGCCACAAAGTTGTGGCAACATGTTGTAAGGCAACGATCACACGCACGTCAGCCAGCGCTCATCAATATTACCACGCTGGATAATGAGGCTTTAGTCACCATGCATGTGGAGGATGTCTTTAAATTATCCATCTACTTAGGACATATTTCCAGTGCATGTTAAACATAGAGACATACTAGCAGTAGAATTATATTATTTATCCTCACCACCTGTTTGGCATATAATGAATCATCTTGTAGGTCATTATATATCAATTATATACTGTTATTCTTGGAAGAAAGTAATTTATGAAATACCTGCATATGTACTTCTTACTTACGACCCGATGTCCGAAGTTGCAGCTTAATCATAACAACATTCAAAAGAATATTTTCCTTGAAGGCAAGGCTTTTGTAATTAAACTACAGCATGAAATTACCTTTAAAACAACTCCAGAATTGTTTTAACATCTGTGTGCAAGTTACACTTAAAACCAGTACCACACCAGTACTTCTTTGTTTGGAACCAAAACTCTATCTGACTTTGAACAAAAACTTTCATAATATGGCATCAGGGTAATAAATACTGGTACTGCAAAACTGCAATTTAATGAAGCAGAATTATAACAGGCAACTATACAACAATGCCTTTAAGGGGAAGAGACGGTTGTTACTTATGAAGGTACATTTGTTTTTCTTATATTTGACTGATATTTTTATATGCTTTATTACTTTATATAAGCAATAACATCTCAAACTTTGAGTAAATTTGGTCGATTAGTTTTTACAGAAAAAAAAAAATATATATGCATAATACGTGTAAAAAAAGGAGATGCGAGAAATGGGAAACCAGGGGAAGTGTGTTCATCTGATCTCTATGATATTTGGTAGTTTTACTAATAAAACCCTCATTAATAAATTGCCCTAAAAGTTTTTTTAATATTCTTCACCATTGCTGAACAAAAAAAAATCCCAAAATGCCTATGTATTTTCCCAAATTTTATCACCATTTTACCATGTTCAAAAAATCTTTGTAGTCATGTTTGTCAGTCCCTGAAAAAATATATATATATATATATATGCACAAAATGTTCCCCTTTCATTCCTCTTTTTGTAGGTATTTTGTTTTTTGTCTGATGTTCAAAACTAATGGAGTTTTATCACTCCAAAGGACAATAAGCTTAGTTCC